>NC_140989.1:6138957-6738957 GCF_052327205.1 Somniosus microcephalus
CTGGTGTAATCCCTACAGAACTAGTGTAAACCCCTAGTATAAACTCTGGTGTAATCCCTGCAGAACTAGTGTAAACCCCTAGTATAAACCCTGGTGTAATCCCTACAGAACTAGTGTAAACCCTAGTATAAACCCTGGTGTAATCCCTACAGAACTAGTGTAAACCCGAGTATAAACCCTGGTGTAATCCCTACAGAACTAGTGTAAACCCCTAGTATAAACCCTGGTGTAATCCCTGCAGAACTAGTGTAAACCCTAGTATAAACCCTGGTGTAATCCCTACAGAACTAGTGTAAACCCTAGTATAAACCCTGGTGTAATCCCTGCAGAACTAGTGTAAACCCGAGTATAAACCCTGGTGTAATCCCTACAGAACTGGTGTAAACCCTAGTATAAACCCTGGTGTAATCCCTACAGAACTAGTGTAAACCCCTAGTATAAACCTGGTGTAATCCCTACAGAACTAGTGTAAACCCTAGTATAAACCCTGGTGTAATCCCTACAGAACTAGTGTAAACCCTAGTATAAACCCTGGTGTAATTCCTACAGAACTAGTGTAAACCCTAGTATAAACCCTGGTGTAATCCCTACAGAACTAGTGTAAACCCTAGTATAAACCCTGGTGTAATCCCTGCAGAACTAGTGTAAACCCCTAGTATAAACTCTGGTGTAATCCCTACAGAACTAGTGTAAACCCTAGTATAAACCCTGGTGTAATCCCTACAGAACTAGTGTAAACCCTAGTATAAACCCTGGTGTAATTCCTACAGAACTAGTGTAAACCCTAGTATAAACCCTGGTGTAATCCCTGCAGAACTAGTGTAAACCCCTAGTATAAACCCTGGTGTAATCCCTACAGAACTAGTGTAAACCCGAGTATAAACCCTGGTGTAATCCCTGCAGAACTAGTGTAAACCCCTAGTATAAACCCTGGTGTAATCCCTACAGAACTAGTGTAAACCCTAGTATAAACCCTGGTGTAATCCCTACAGAACTAGTGTAAACCCCGAGTATAAACTCTGGTGTAATCCCTACAGAACTAGTGTAAACCCCGAGTATAAACTCTGGTGTAATCCCTACAGAACTAGTGTAAACCCTAGTATAAACCCTGGTGTAATCCCTACAGAACTAGTGTAAACCCTAGTATAAACCCTGGTGTAATCCCTACAGAACTAGTGTAAACCCGAGTATAAACCCTGGTGTAATCCCTACAGAACTAGTGTAAACCCGAGTATAAACCCTGGTGTAATCCCTACAGAACTAGTGTAAACCCTAGTATAAACCCTGGTGTAATCCCTGCAGAACTAGTGTAAACCCTAGTATAAACTCTGGTGTAATCCCTACAGAACTAGTGTAAACCCTAGTATAAACCCTGGTGTAATCCCTACAGAACTAGTGTAAACCCTAGTATAAACCCTGGTGTAATCCCTACAGAACTAGTGTAAACCCTAGTATAAACCCTGGTGTAATCCCTACAGAACTAGTGTAAACCCTAGTATAAACCCTGGTGTAATCCCTACATAACTAGTGTAAACCCTAGTATAAACCCTGGTGTAATCCCTACAGAACTAGTGTAAACCCTAGTATAAACCCTGGTGTAATCCCTACAGAACTAGTGTAAACCCTAGTATAAACCCTGGTGTAATCCCTACATAACTAGTGTAAACCCTAGTATAAACCCTGGTGTAATCCCTACAGAACTAGTGTAAACCCTAGTATAAACCCTGGTGTAATCCCTACATAACTAGTGTAAACCCTAGTATAAACCCTGGTGTAATCCCTACAGAACTAGTGTAAACCCTAGTATAAACCCTGGTGTAATCCCTACAGAACTGGTGTAAACCCTAGTATAAACTCTGGTGTAATCCCTACAGAACTAGTGTAAACCCTAGTATAAACCCTGGTGTAATCCCTACAGAACTGGTGTAAACCCTAGTATAAACTCTGGTGTAATCCCTACATAACTAGTGTAAACCCTAGTATAAACCCTGGTGTAATCCCTGCAGAACTAGTGTAAACCCCTAGTATAAACCCTGGTGTAATCCCTGCAGAACTAGTGTAAACCCCTAGTATAAACCCTGGTGTAATCCCTACAGAACTAGTGTAAACCCTAGTATAAACCCTGGTGTAATCCCTACATAACTAGTGTAAACCCTAGTATAAACTCTGGTGTAATCCCTACAGAACTACTGTAAACCCTAGTATAAACCCTGGTGTAATCCCTGCAGAACTAGTGTAAACCCCTAGTATAAACCCTGGTGTAATCCCTACAGAACTAGTGTAAACCCTAGTATAAACCCTGGTGTAATCCCTACAGAACTAGTGTAAACCCTAGTATAAACCCTGGTGTAATCCCTACATAACTAGTGTAAACCCTCGTATAAACTCTGGTGTAATCCCTACAGAACTAGTGTAAACCCTAGTATTAACCCTGGTGTAACCCCTACAGAACTAGTGTAAACCCTTGTATAAACCCTGGTGTAATCCCTACAGAACTAGTGTAAACCCTAGTATTAACCCTGGTGTAACCCCTACAGAACTAGTGTAAACCCTAGTATAAACCCTGGTGTAATTCCTACAGAACTAGTGTAAACCCGAGTATAAACCCTGGTGTAATCCCTACAGAACTAGTGTAAACCCCTAGTATAAACTCTGGTGTAATCCCTGCAGAACTAGTGTAAACCCTAGTATAAACCCTGGTGTAATCCCTACAGAACTAGTGTAAACCCCTCGTATAAACCCTGGTGTAATCCCTACAGAACTAGTGTAAACCCTAGTATAAACCCTGGTGTAATCCCTACAGAACTAGTGTAAACCCTAGTATAAACCCTGGTGTAATCCCTACAGAACTAGTGTAAACCCGAGTATAAACCCTGGTGTAATCCCTACAGAACTGGTGTAAACCCGAGTATAAACCCTGGTGTAATCCCTACAGAACTAGTGTAAACCCCTAGTATAAACCCTGGTGTAATCCCTACAGAACTAGTGTAAACCCTAGTATAAACCCTGGTGTAATCCCTACAGAACTAGTGTAAACCCTAGTATAAACTCTGGTGTAATCCCTACAGAACTAGTGTAAACCCTAGTATAAACCCTGGTGTAATCCCTACAGAACTAGTGTAAACCCGAGTATAAACCCTGGTGTAATCCCTACAGAACTGGTGTAAACCCTAGTATAAACCCTGGTGTAATCCCTACAGAACTAGTGTAAACCCTAGTATAAACCCTGGTGTAATCCCTACAGAACTAGTGTAAACCCTAGTATAAACTCTGGTGTAATCCCTACAGAACTAGTGTAAACCCTAGTATAAACCCTGGTGTAATCCCTGCAGAACTAGTGTAAACCCTAGTATAAACTCTGGTGTAATCCCTACAGAACTAGTGTAAACCCTAGTATTAACCCTGGTGTAATCCCTACAGAACTAGTGTAAACCCTAGTATAAACTCTGGTGTAATCCCTACAGAACTAGTGTAAACCCTAGTATAAACCCTGGTGTAATCCCTACAGAACTAGTGTAAACCCTTGTATAAACCCTGGTGTAATCCCTACAGAACTAGTGTAAACCCTAGTATTAACCCTGGTGTAACCCCTACAGAACTAGTGTAAACCCTAGTATAAACCCTGGTGTAATTCCTACAGAACTAGTGTAAACCCGAGTATAAACCCTGGTGTAATCCCTACAGAACTGGTGTAAACCCTAGTATAAACCCTGGTGTAATCCCTACAGAACCAGTGTAAACCCCTAGTATAAACTCTGGTGTAATCCCTACAGAACTGGTGTAAACCCCTAGTATAAACCCTGGTGTAATCCCTACAGAACTAGTGTAAACCCTAGTATAAACCCTGGTGTAATCCCTACATAACTAGTGTAAACCCTAGTATAAACCCTGGTGTAATCCCTACAGAACTGGTGTAAACCCTAGTATAAACTCTGGTGTAATCCCTACAGAACTAGTGTAAACCCTAGTATAAACTCTGGTGTAATCCCTACAGAACTAGTGTAAACCCTAGTATAAACCCTGGTGTAATCCCTACAGAACTAGTGTAAACCCTAGTATAAACCCTGGTGTAATCCCTACAGAACTAGTGTAAACCCTAGTATAAACCCTGGTGTAATCCCTACAGAACTAGTGTAAATCCTAGTATAAACTCTGGTGTAATCCCTGCAGAACTGGTGTAAACCCGAGTATAAACCCTGGTGTAATCCCTGCAGAACTACTGTAAACCCTAGTATAAACCCTGGTGTAATCCCTACAGAACTAGTGTAAACCCGAGTATAAACCCTGGTGTAATCCCTACAGAACTGGTGTAAACCCTAGTATAAACCCTGGTGTAATCCCTGCAGAACTAGTGTAAACCCGAGTATAAACTCTGGTGTAATCCCTACAGAACTAGTGTAAATCCTAGTATAAACTCTGGTGTAATCCCTACAGAACTAGTGTAAACCCTAGTATAAACCCTGGTGTAATCCCTACAGAACTGGTGTAAACCCCTAGTATAAACCCTGGTGTAATCCCTACAGAACTAGTGTAAACCCTAGTATAAACTCTGGTGTAATCCCTACAGAACCAGTGTAAACCCCTAGTATAAACCCTGGTGTAATCCCTACAGAACTAGTGTAAACCCTAGTATAAACTCTGGTGTAATCCCTACAGAACTAGTGTAAACCCTAGTATAAACTCTGGTGTAATCCCTACAGAACTGGTGTAAACCCTAGTATAAACTCTGGTGTAATCCCTACAGAACTGGTGTAAACCCTAGTATAAACTCTGGTGTAATCCCTACAGAACTAGTGTAAACCCTAGTATAAACCCTGGTGTAATCCCTACAGAACTAGTGTAAACCCTTGTATAAACCCTGGTGTAATCCCTACAGAACTGGTGTAAACCCGAGTATAAACCCTGGTGTAATCCCTACAGAACTAGTGTAAACCCTAGTATAAACTCTGGTGTAATCCCTACAGAACTAGTGTAAACCCTAGTATAAACTCTGGTGTAATCCCTACAGAACTAGTGTAAACCCTAGTATAAACCCTGGTGTAATCCCTACAGAACTAGTGTAAACCCTAGTATAAACCCTGGTGTAATCCCTGCAGAACTAGTGTAAACCCTAGTATAAACTCTGGTGTAATCCCTACAGAACTAGTGTAAACCCTAGTATAAACTCTGGTGTAATCCCTGCAGAACTAGTGTAAACCCTAGTATAAACCCTGGTGTAATCCCTGCAGAACTAGTGTAAACCCTTGTATAAACCCTGGTGTAATCCCTACAGAACTAGTGTAAACCCTAGTATAAACCCTGGTGTAATCCCTGCAGAACTAGTGTAAACCCTAGTATTAACTCTGGTGTAATCCCTACAGAAATAGTGTAAACCCTAGTATAAACCCTGGTGTAATCCCTACAGAACTAGTGTAAACCCGAGTATAAACCCTGGTGTAATCCCTACAGAACTAGTGTAAACCCTAGTATAAACCCTGGTGTAATCCCTACAGAACTAGTGTAAACCCTAGTATAAACTCTGGTGTAATCCCTACAGAACTAGTGTAAACCCGAGTATAAACTCTGGTGTAATCCCTACAGAACTAGTGTAAACCCTAGTATAAACCCTGGTGTAATCCCTACAGAACTAGTGTAAACCCGAGTATAAACCCTGGTGTAATCCCTACAGAACTAGTGTAAACCCTAGTATAAACCCTGGTGTAATCCCTACAGAACTAGTGTAAACCCTAGTATAAACCCTGGTGTAATCCCTACAGAACTAGTGTAAACCCTAGTATAAACTCTGGTGTAATCCCTACAGAACTAGTGTAAACCCTAGTATAAACCCTGGTGTAATCCCTACAGAACTGGTGTAAACCCGAGTATAAACTCTGGTGTAATCCCTGCAGAACTAGTGTAAACCCTAGTATAAACTCTGGTGTAATCCCTACAGAACTAGTGTAAACCCTAGTATAAACCCTGGTGTAATCCCTACAGAACTAGTGTAAACCCTAGTATAAACCCTGGTGTAATCCCTACAGAACTAGTGTAAACCCGAGTATAAACTCTGGTGTAATCCCTGCAGAACTGGTGTGAACCCCTAGTATAAACTCTGGTGTAATCCCTACAGAACTAGTGTAAACCCTAGTATAAACCCTGGTGTAATCCCTACAGAACTAGTGTAAACCCTAGTATAAACCCTGGTGTAATCCCTACAGAACTAGTGTAAACCCTAGTATAAACCCTGGTGTAATCCCTACAGAACTAGTGTAAACCCTAGTATAAACCCTGGTGTAATCCCTACAGAACTAGTGTAAACCCTAGTATAAACCCTGGTGTAATCCCTACAGAACTAGTGTAAACCCTAGTGTAAACTCTGGTGTAATCCCTACATAACTAGTGTAAACCCTAGTATAAACCCTGGTGTAATCCCTGCAGAACTGGTGTGAACCCGAGTATAAACCCTGGTGTAATCCCTGCAGAACTAGTGTAAACCCTTGTATAAACCCTGGTGTAATCCCTACAGAACTAGTGTAAACCCGAGTATAAACTCTGGTGTAATCCCTACAGAACTAGTGTAAACCCGAGTATAAACTCTGGTGTAATCCCTGCAGAACTGGTGTGAACCCTGGTGTAAATTGCCTGTGGAAATTCTAGCCACTTGTGGCTGAATTGTTTGAAGCAACCTTATCTCTCAAAGATTCTTCAGGGGACAGGAAGAGCCTACTGTACTAGAAAGGCTCAGTAAACTTTATATATGATTAACCACACGTGTAGTTATTTCAGATTCTTTTTAAAGTTTATTTTATTCAGAAGAAGGATGTAATGGGGAGAAATGTGCCCATTTTTTGTGCGCAGAACCGAAGCAAAAAGCACCATATTGGGTCAGGTGATGTTCAGGATTCCCTGATGCTGCCTAAAATGGGCATTGTGCCCCTTGCATATGTTAATGAGGGGCCTACTACATTTTTCAGGACCTCTCCTGGAAATTTCTGAGTCCTGAGTAGAACTTGCACCAGGCCTGCTCAGTTGAGTTTTTTGATTCCTTATGTGGCATAACCAGCGCTCCTTAAAGGGACTGATGGAAGCCGCCAACAAAAAGGTAACCTTTTTATAACCTACCTTGATGTGGAGCCAGGAGGAGCAGGAATGCTTCTCCTGGCTCCATAGCAACACTGCGGGTTGCCCGCTGCTCGCCTGCCTCCAGGACTTAGCAGACGGCTGGCAGTGTCACAGGTCTTCAGCAAACCGGCGAGCTGCCTCTGGGCACCCGATTGGTGTCTGCAACTTGCTGGACTTATTCAGATGAAACCCGAGACCCAATTTGGGACAAGGCTCGGCCTCTGGCACGTGCTCCAATGCATCGCCAATTTCAAGCCTGAAAATGGCCCTAAACAATTTAGTATATTTCCATAATTCCACATCTCCTCCTAAAGAGGTTTAATCCCTACATGTCAGATGGCAGCAGATACCCAATCGCACAATTATTAGAATCTCATCTATTGCCAGTCTTTATTGTGCACCGATAGCCATTTATATAGAACTTAATGCATAACACATCTTCCAGCAGATCTAATTCCAGTGCAATGAATCAGCAGTAAATTTCTCCGCTAAATTGAATTAGTCCTAAAATTGGCCTTTTGTTATATATTATTACAAATGCTAAAGGAGCTGCATGAGTTGAATTTGATAAATTGGTAGCAGAATAGCTAATGCTGTGGTTTTACATGAAAATCCTACTATTTTCTCTTTTTGGCGGGGGGGCGGGGCGATGGTAAGAGGCAGGCTAGTTAAAAGGAACTGTTACACTAACTCCCATTCAATCCATTATAATGGTAAATTTTGTTTTGAATTGTTGCAATCACTCCTTGTAACGGTTGCAGAGACATACCATTCATGCCCCTTTTTATGTTACAAATTTGCTTCTCGTAACAAGCACTATCCAACAGCACCTTTGGAGGCACCAAATCTCTCCTCGGGCAATGGCTTCACTGGATGACTCCAATGGAAAGTGCTACTCGTGGCAAAGCTAAACGGCTCCCACTAGTGGAACTTGGCGTCAGGTCTGCCATTGGCCACGGGTGAGCTGAAAAAGCAACCCACCCATAGAAGCCAGCAATGTACTTTTGCTGGCATGTCCAGCCAACACCGACCTTCTGGGGATAGTCCCAGACAGATGAATCGAGTCACAAATATGACTTGGCACTAGTTCTGCACATGCATGCACAGTTGCTTTAAAGTCCCGTTCATAACTTTTGTGCAGAGCCATTCCACAGTATAACTGAGACAGACTTGCACCTTAGAAGCAGTTCTCTAATATAAAAGAGACACTTAAGGGGTTCTATCTTGTCGTTATATAAATGCAGATTTTTCTTCCTCCTGTCAGTTAGCGACCATTCCTCATGTTATTGTGGACATGGAGCTGCTGTAATTTTCAGAGTGTCTTTGAGCAGTTAAAAGGACCGATATCTTTGACATAATTTAGAAATCTAACTATTATGAAAGTTACAGCAGAATTCGTGCCTGTGAGCTGGTCCTGAGAAGTTTCAGTCTCGGGACGATGATGCAACTCCTTTAAGTTAAGTGAACTGCAAGTGGTAGCAGAACAAAGGAGGAAGAAAAGAAAACCCTGAAGCAGGAAGAAGTGTTTTATACCCTTTTATGTGATTCAGTAATTGTGCAGGTTCATGTTGGGGCTGAATCACCTCATTTACACTAAAGTGCATTGTTGGCTATATTGGTAGCTTGAGGGATCAGTCTGCATGCAGCCAGACCCAAAATGGGAAACTGAAGCCAAACGTTACAACTGCAAACTATTTCTATTTGTTGCAGCGAGTACTTTTGGTTACAGGCAAGGAGTGACATTTCATTCTAGGAGGGTTTCGCTGCCTCTGATGACAAGAAATTTGGATAATTTATTCTACAAGGTCACCTCTGATGGGACTCTTGGCAGTGGAGGCAATGCTGAGGTATAAAGGACACATTAGTAACAAGTATAAATAGTACATTACCACCAGGTTTCACAGCTAATTTATGATGATCCTGACATCACTAATTAAGGGTCTTGGCTGTTGCAGGTACCTAATGCCATGTAATCACATGATGCTGAGCCAGCGTAGGGCAGTGAGGGAAAGAGACTGCTACTCAGTGTCTGCTGCCAAGCTGCTTGCCTTGACACCAGCCTGCTGTAATTCTGGCATCCGCGTGACCCCTGGAGAACAGGAGGGCGAATTCTTCCTGGGATCAAAGATCCCTGATCCATCCCACACTGTCACTGCAGGTATGAGTTCATTTTTTTTGGTGTATTGTTTTATTCAATCTTCTGCCATGTAAAAATTGTAGAATAATTTTGCATCCATTTATGGTAATACAGAATTGACTTTGAGTTCTTTACAGAGGGCATTTACCTTACAATGTGTAGAGCAGAAAAACAACTTAATTGGTCACAAGGAGGTGATGACTGATAACTCTTATTTCTTCCATCTAAACATGATAAGCTTACCCTTCAGTTTCCAGGTCACTCAGCTAAAATTGAATGGTATATTATTGAAGAGATGCAGAATCCAATTCCGGAGGCCCAGAACTAGTATATAAACATATATCCTTTCAGTTTCTGAGTCCAATCATTTATGTACAGTATATAGTTAGCAACAGTGGAGCCAGCATGGATCCCTGTGGGACACTACTTCCCACTTTTTGCCAGTCCATCAAACTTCCCTCAACCCCCTGTTCTTTTTTTTTGCAATCCATTCTGCTACCATTTTTTTAAAAGTGTAGGAACATTCCTTTTCCATCATCATTTTTTGTGCAAGAGGTCCATGGCTCACCCTATTTTTCTAAAGTAGCATGCAGTTATAGTAACAAACACAATGGGCTCAATTTTAACTCAGCCGTCAGGCAGGCTTTGAGGCGTGTGGGGGGTTAAAATCGCAAAACCTGGGGGTCGGGACCGCCCCCCCCCCCCCGCCTGGTTCCCGACACCTAGTCATTTTAACCCAGGCGTGTCTGATGGTCCCGAATCAGTCCCACCTGCAACAGGCGGGACTGGTCTTTAGGGTCCTTAAACAGCACTAATTGGCCTTTATAATCCCATTTTAACAGGCCCTTGCCCTTTTTAACCCTTTTCCCACGTAAAACACGCCTGGTGGGGATCACGCCTGTGAAACCTGGCGTGAACACTATTGGCTTGCTGACTATCAGCTGCAGGTCAACCATTAAAGAGGAGATTTGATCAGACATCATTTGCAGGTGGCAGGACTTTGTTGTCTCAGGCCTGGGGCAACTTTTACCAGGCTTAACCACACCTGTGGAAGGTTGGAGCCTCACACACTTCTCCAGTGTGACCTCCTGCAAAACCCCTCTTGCCAGCCTCACTCAGCGCTTCCTCAACTGAGGCATCTACCAGAAGCATGGGAGGCCTTTTTTTCCTCCCCTTCTTGGCATTAGAGGACCTCCATCACCAGGCACGGCAGCAGCAGAACCAGGAACAACAGCAGCACCAGGTGCGACAGGCTACTGCTCACCCATTTTGACCCTAATAAGTTTGATACCATGGGGTCGATTTTCGTTCAGGTGCGGGGAATTGGCGGTTTCCCTGAATTTAGTGATTCTGACACGATTGTAAATGGGTCTATTGAGATTGATGCAAATTTAACACAATTGACCGATTGATTTCCAGCGTGTGGGAAGCCTTGGCAATTGAGTATTTCCAGTCAGAAAGTCGCAGAATATGATGTCATCATTGCTGCTGCTTTTAAGGTCCACATCAAGCCTTGCTTCCTCTGCAGGCTTCCAGCCTTCCACATTAAGATGGCACAGGAGCCTGCAGGAGGAACGGCCAGCGGGAGGGCCAGATCTGCACCCAAATTTGATGAGGCTTCACTACAGGCATTATTGGATGGTGCTAGGGCCCACAGGGAGGTCCTCTTCCCTTCTTCAGGGAGGAAGAGGCCTCCCAGCCATACCAAGGCTGTGTGGCTAGAGGTGGCAGGTCAAGTCAACTCCTTGGGGCTAACACGAAGAACGTGGTTGCAGTGCAGGAAAAGATTCCATGACCACCTTCGCACTGGAAAAGTAAGTACTGTATGATGTTTCCATCACCCTCAATCTGATCCCCATTGCCTTTCCTCACCAGCACTCAGCTTTAGCAATCTCTTCTTGCACATCCCACTAGACACTCACATCCATGCACCCTTACCCATTCCCTCTCTCTCTATGCTCACATTCACAGAACTATGCCACCATGCAGCCCTCACACTCCCTCTCACTCTGATGCTTTGAACACAACTGACAACACACAGGGAGGGCCCTTGGTCTTGCAACCTCACTCCATCTTTGTCTCCTTCTAAGTATCTATGCTATGCAATCACTGCACTCACTCCTTCATTCTCACTCAACCTCCACTTGTCTCCCTCATTGCAGGAAAAGAGAGCTCACAACAGGAGAGAGCGAGCCAGGACAGGAGGAGGGCCACCCTCATTAGCCCAGCTCACCCCCTGGGAGGAAGGCATCCTGGAGATTGCCGGGGCTGACCGAGATGTGGACGTTGGGGAAGGACAGGCAGGAGCATCCCCGCAAGCTGGTGACAGAATAGTTTTCCATCTCTCTCATTGGCATTGCATGAGTCGCTGATAATGATTCTGAAGCTACATCATATGGACTTATGATCATCTGCAGAATGCAATGTGCATGTAACCTTGGCATCACATCTCTAACTTTTTCCTTGACTCCCCCACAGGACCATCGAGAGCCCCCGTCCCCACTCTGCAGGAGGAAGAGCCTGAGCAGCCGGACTCCTTAGAGGAATCTGCAACCTCTGAGGGTGCAGCGTCATCAGAAATAAGCACACCCAGCACCAGCGCAGACACTCACACCTCGGTGGGACCTTCGGGACATAGAGTAGAGTTGTCACCTGGTGTATCACAGCTCACAAGTGAGCATCAGCAGATTGTGGAGACAGGGACAGCAGTGGAGAGTCCTCGTCGGAGGGCGCAGGACTCTGCCAGCTCAGCTCAGCTGCATGTCGACCCTCTGCCTCTGGGTCCATCCGTAAGATCAGAGGTGATGGAACTCCAGGCACAGATGCAGGAGCCTCTGGCAGGTTTTGTCTCTAGGGTCGCTGCGAGTATGGAGCGAATGGAGGAGTCCATAGTGAACATGAGCAGAGCCTTTGTGGAGTCATTGGCGCATGAACGCATGAACACGGAAAGGATAGCAACCTCCGTGGAAAGGATGGCTACAGTAGAGGAGAGGATGGCTACGGCCATGGAGGAGCTAAGTCGCCAGAGTGTTGAAAACATGGTGAGTGTTCAGAATAGACTGACATCTCTGGAGGAGCGATGGTCAGCTATTGAACAGAGAAACCAGACCTTCATGGCAGGCCCTCTGAGCAGGACTGCCATTGTAGAAACGGGTCCCCATGGCCCCCCTGATGTGCAGCAAGCTGCTCTCAAGCTACTTGCAGGCACTGAGGGGGACCTGACCCATGAGAGGGAGGTTGGTGGCAGACCTCAAGGAAGTGGGGGCTCCTCTCCAAGCGCTCACACTTCCATGCCACTGCAGAGCCCTCGGTCAGAGCCCCGCTGGAGTACACACCCAACGGAGATAGAGGTCTCAACCCCTGCACAGCCGCAGGAGCAGCAGACTGCTGGTGAGCCCTCACAGGCTTGCCATCCCAGAGGACGCCCGCCAAAGGTGTCGCGACAGGAGCAGCAGGAAAGTGAGTAAGGGGCCTCCACATCTGCTGAAGCCACAGGGGAACCACTACGTAGGAGCACGCGTAAGAGGAAAATAAAGCACTAATAGTCACAAGGGTAGTCACTTGGGTGAAATGTTATGTTTATTTTTTAAATGCCCTCAGTTGGTTATTGTAAATAAAATTTCTGATGGCAACTTCTGCAGTTGTGGCGTGTGTCATTTTGCGAATGGGGCTGGAGGTCCTCTAATGCCAAGAGGGGAAGTAAAAAAAGGCCTCCCATGCTTCTGGTAGGTGCCTCAGTTGAGGAAGCGCTGAGTGAGGGTGGCGAGAGGGCTCTCGCAGGAGGTCACACTGGAGAAGTGTGTGAGGCTCCAAACTTCCACAGCTGTGGTTATGCCTTCTAAACGTTCCCCCAGACCTGAGACAACAAAGTCCTGCCACCTGCAAATGATGACTGATCAAATATCCTCTTTAATGTTGGACCTGCAGCTGATAGTCAGCAAGCCAATAGTGTTCACGCCAGGTTTCACAGGCGTCATCCCCACCAGACGCGTTTTGCGTGGGAAAAGGGTTAAACAGACAAGGGCCTCTTAAAATGGGATTATAAAGGCCAATCAGTGCTGCTTAAGGGCCCTAAAGAGGCGGGACTGATTCGGGTCAATCAGACACACCTAGGTTAAAATGGCGTGGAGGCGGGAACCAAGTGGGGGGGTGTCGCGACCCCTAGGTTTTGCGATTTTAACCCCCCGCACGCCTAAAAGCCCGCCTCATGGCTCAATGAAAATCGAGGCCCATGTCTGTTACCAGACAGTTTTTTTTGTTCATGAGATGTGGGTGTCACTGGCAAGGCCAGCATTTATTGCCCATCCCTAATTGCCCTTGAGATGGTGGTGGTGAGCCACCTTCTTGAACCACAGCAGTCCGTGAGGTGAAGATACTCCCACAGTGCTGTTAGGGAGAGAGTTCCAGCGACGATGAAGGAACAGCGATATATCTGCAAGTCAGGATGGTGTGTGACTTGGAGGTAATGGTGTTCCCATGCGCCTGCTGCCCTTGTCCTTCTAGGTGGTAGAGGTTGCGGGTTTGGGAGGTGTTGCCGAAGAAGCCTTGGCGAGTTACTGCAGTGCAGATTGTAGATGGTCAGACTGCAGCCACGGTGTGCCGGTGGCGGAGGGAGTGAATGTTTAAGATGGTGGATGGAGTGCCAATCAAGCGGGCTGCTTTTGTCCTGAATGGTGTCAAGCTTCTTGAGTGTTGTTGGAGCTGCACTTATCCAGGCAAGTGGAGAGTATTCCATCACAGTCCTGACTCATACCTTGTAGATGGTGGAATGCCTTTGGGGAGTCAGGTGAGTCACTCGCCACAGAATACCCAGCTTTTGACCTGCTCTTATTGCCACATTATTTATGTGGCTGGTCCAGTTAAGTTTCTGGTCAATGGTGACCTCCAGGATGTTGAAGGTGGGGGATTTGGTGTTGGTAATCCTGTTGAATGTCGAGGGGAGGTGGTTAGACTTTCTCTTGTTGGAGATAGTTATTGCCTAGCACTTGTGTGGTGCGAATATTACTTGTCACTTATCAGTCCAAGCCTGAATGTCGTCCAGGTCTTGGTACATGTGGGCACAGACTGCTTCATTATATGAGGAGTTGTGAATGGAACTGAACACTGTGCAATCATCAGCAAACATCCCCATTTCTGACCTTATGATGGAGGGAAGGTCATTGATGAAGCAGCTGAAGTTAGTTGGACCTAGGACACTGCCCTGTGGAACTCCTGCAGCAATGTCCTGGGGCTGAAATGATTGACTTCCAACAACCACAACCATCTTCCTTTGTGTTAAGTATGACTCCAGCCAGTGGAGAGTTTTCCCCTTGATTCCCATTGACTTCAATTTTACTGGGGGTCCTTGATGCCACACTCAGTCAAATGCTGCCTTGATGTCAAGGGTATCACTCTCCCCTCACCTCTGGAATTCAGCTCCTTTGTCCATGTTTGGACTAAGGCTGTAATGAGGTTTGGAGCTGAGTGGTCCTGGCAGAACCCAAGCTGAGCATCGCTGAGCAGGTTATTGGTGAGTAAGTACCGCTTGATAGCACTGTTGACAACACCTTCTGTCACTTTGCTGATGATGTGGCAGTAATTGGCCGGATTGGATTTTTCCTGCTTTTTTTGGACAGGACATACATGGGCAATTTGATAGCCAGGATTGTAACTGTACTGGAACAGCTTGGCTAGAGGCGCGGCTAGTTCTGGAGCACAAGTTTTCAGCACGACAGTCGAGATGTTGTTGGGGCCCATAGCCTTTGCTGTATCCAGTGCACTGAGCTGTTTCTTGATATCACGTGGGGTGAATTGAATTGGTTGGTGATTTGTGCTCAAAGCCTGTACCATGAAGACCTTCCACCTTTTTGAGGAACGTTGTTTCTTTGACATGGTTGTGAGATAGTATAATCAGAAGATACACTGTCACTCACATTTAACACTTCTTCTTTAATGACTGTACAATAAAAATGAAAAGAATGCCAAAGCTTGAAAGACAATCAGCAGCACTTGAACGGAATCATGGATATTTTGTTTAAAAAGCAAATACCATGGTTTAAGCTGGTCAATTCCCTACACATGTTTCAGATCTCCATCGTGCCGTGAAGGAGAGGCCGAGATGGAAGCCAGGCACTCAATTGACTAAAAGGAAGGGGATTCAGATGCCAGTCTCCTGGGGCTGCTCTGGTTCGCCTCCTAGTGGTCAGCTCAACAACATGTGTCTAAGAAGAGGCCTGGCAGTTTCTGAGAAGGGGTTACTTGACCTCCCCTTGGCTGTAGATATATGTCTAACGCTGGAAACTGTCTAGACTCGCACATGGTTGAGGATGCCTGGTGTCTGTGGAACTGTACTGCCCACAATGAGTGAGCACTTTCAGGAAGGTATGGAGAGAGTTTTTTTTTGGGGGGGAGGATCCAAATAAGAATTTTTTAAAAATGTAAACTGTACTGCTCCTTTATCACGAGATGTTCTTCATAATATTGACTTCAATGCCATTTTGTCTCAGGCTCCAAGGAAGTGGTGGCATGTGCACAAATTCCAGGGGACTGGGACAGACTCCGAAAACCACTGGATATCAGTTACCTGCAGTACCTGTGGGAGGCTCGGGTGAACATCACCACCTGTATGAAAAACTGCAGAGGGTGGTCTGCACCTTACGATGGTGAAAATTCAGATGCTGAAATTGTTTCCCCAGTGTTGCCAGAGGACACCAGCAAACTCAGCAGCAACACATCAGCTAAAGCCCAACACAATTCTGTCATCAGGAGGACCAGGTTGAAGGCCAGTTCCACCAGAGAAAAGATGCAACTGGACTTGGAATGGGATGACAGCTACGACACTGGAATGTCTCCGGGGTCCGATGAAGACTCCTTACAGCCTTATTTTCCTTTTGCAATTAAGCAAGGAACTGGGAACGATACACAACCAGCAGATCCTCCCAAGCACATTCAGGAGATGAAGAAAAGTGCATTAATGCTCATTAGAGGCTCCTACATTGAGGAATCAGATTTCCACGATGATGTCATGGTTTATAGACTATGTGCAGAAAAAGATGCTCAGGAGAATGTTGAAAATAATCCTAAAAAGGTCAAAACATCAGCTTCCATGAAAAGCACAGATCAGAAGGCACCGATGAGCAATGGGCCTGCCAATAGGACATTGCAGAGCACGTCGAGGAACACTGCTTCAGAGAATCAAACTGCTGTGAGTGCCAGCTCTGAGCAGGGCACAGAAATGGAGCACTCAGGACCTGCACAAAGAGAAAAGAAACAGGAAGCCAGCTTGCATGTGTTAAGCACAGAGTCCAAGTGCTCCAACCGGCGTACCTTGAGTGTGGAGACTGATGATTTCCTTTCACAGTATCATGATCTTCTTGCAAAGCTAAACTCTAATCCCGGTGAATTAGTGCTACTGAAGAAGAGCTCATCTGAACCCAGCACTCCTACAGAAGAGGAAGATGATTTTGAGAAGTTCTCTGAGCCCCCACTTTCCGACAATATAACTTTTCCATTTGGTCCGAAAGTTCACCTGATGTATTCCAATAATCCTGCTAGAATACATGGCGCTCCATTCACAGGTATGTTGACATATAGAAAAGGGGGAACCGAATACAGTGCCTTTTGTCTACATCTGAGCTTCATAGAAGTGGCAACCATCATTAAGGAGAGGTCACCCAATGGCTCAATTAGTTTGTTTAGGGGTCAGTCTTGGCTCTGTCGTAGCACTGTCGCCTCCGAATCAGAAGGTTGTGGGTTCAACTCCACGCCATAGACTTGAGCATAAAATCTAGGCTGACACTTCAGTACAGTACTGAGGGAGTGCTGTACTGTCTGAGGTGCCGACTTTTGGATGAGACGTTAAAGTGGGGGCCTGTCTATCCTCTCAAATGGATATAAAAGATCCCCTGGCACTATTCAAAGAAGAGCAGGGGAGTTCTCCCCAGTGTCCTGGCCAATATTTATCCCTTAACCAACAGCAATAAACAGATTATCTGGTCATTATCTCATTGCTGTTGGGGACCTTGCTGTGCGCACTGTCACATTTCCTACATTACACCAGGGACTACACTTCAAAAAAACTTAATTGGTTGTAAACCGCTTTGGGATGTTCTGAGATCATGACAGGCGCTATATAAATGCAAGGCTTTCTTTCATTTCTTTCTTTCTATTCATTGAGTATCTAAGTCGTACAGACCAGGTACATCCCAGGTTTGAACCTTGATCTGCGCAAAAATTATCTCAAAACATTCAAACGGTCATTGTCTATCTAGTTTCTAAGAGTTTAGATTAAAGTGTTCAGAACAGAGACAAGCTAAATGTTAGAAAACAAGTGAAGAATAAATAAGACAGAATAGCAAAGTGAATTTCTTGGAAAAGAGTATTCTCATTGGTAACAATTTTTATTTTGGATATAAATTTGAAAAGCTAGTGCAAAAAGCTCTTAAATAACACCAAGAACTTGAACTGTTTGAATAACAGGTACTGCTAAATATTACAATTCTTTGTTATTATGGCATATGAATAAGAGAAAACATCAGACAGGACAGGACCAGCTGATTGATCTAGCCTGTCTCATGCGTTGTGTTGCCTTGTGTATCAGGATAACTCAACTACCTGTATGGCACAGAGGGAAAACATTTATGTAGCACCTTTCATGTCCTCAGGAAATCTTAGTGCCTCACAACCAATGGTTTATTTTTGAAGCAACTGTTGTTTTGTAGGCAAACAGAGGCCAATTTGCACACAGCAAAGTCTCACACACAACAATGAGATAAAAGACCAGATAATCTTTTTTAGTAGTTTTGACTGAGGGGTAAATGTTAGTCAGGACACCGGGAGAACTCCCCGCTCTTCAAAAAGTACCATGGGATCTTTTACGGCCACTTGAGAAAGCAGACAGTGCCTTGCTTTAGCATCTCATCCAAAAGATCGTATCTCCAACAGTGCAGCACTCCACTCAATACTGCATTAAACTGTCAGCATAGGGTATATGCTCAAGCCCTGGAGTGAACCCACAACCTTTTGACTTGGAGGTGAAAGTGCTACCACTGAGCCAAGCTGACACTTAAATGTGGCCATTACCTAGAGTAATGTGTATGTTTGCCTATAATGTGTGCTTTTAAGTGTGATGAATCTGCATTTTGTTATACGCTGTGTTATAAACACCTAATAATCCCTCTTATATCTAGTCTATGTGCCATTTTACAACTGTTTTTAGAAAAATGTTATCTCCATTTAGTGGTATTCTGAAACAGTGTCGGCTGTGGCTCAGTGGGTAGGACTTTCGCCTGAGTCAGAAGGTTGTGGGTTCAAGTCCCACTCCAGAAACTTGAGCACAAAAATCTAGGCTGACACTCCAGTGCAGTGCTGAGGGAGTGCTGCATTGCCGGAGGTGCCATCTTTCAATTAAGACATTCAACCGAGGCCCCATCTGCTCTCTCAGGCGAATGCAAAAGATCCCATGGCACTATTTCGATGAAGAGTAGGAGAGTAATCCCTGGTGTCCTGGACAATATTTATCCCTCAATCAACATAACAAAACAGATTATCTGGTCATTATTGCATTGCTATTTGTGGGAGCTTGCTGTTTGCAAATTGGCTGCTGTGTTTCCCACAACAGTGACTACACTTTAAAAGTACTTCATTGGCTGTAAAGCGCTTTGGGACGTCCGGTAGTCATGAAAGACGCTGTATAAATGTAAGTCTTTCTTTCATGGTGCAGGTGTACCACATGTTGTCAGGAAACCCTTCAGAGATGAGAAAAGGAACAATTTTCTTTTTGCTGTAAGATTTGGAAATTCATTGTAAATTTGGAAGCAGTAAACACTGCGGTCCCAACGCCTTAGAAATTGGGCCTGTAATCTCAAATAAAATCTGATTAACTTTACAAGGGAAGCATTGAAAACACCAACAATCAAACTTAACTCTGAATTCTTTCAGCTTCAGTTTGACTGTTTGGTTCACTCTTGTTCTACAGCAATCTTGAGTAAGTGAGACTTTCCCTCTTTATAATCTGTGCATGTTGTGGAGACATTGGGGGAAAAATTCGGTTGGCTTGCGCCTCCCATTAGCACCCTTAGCAAAGCAACTAGCAACCAGGCGTGGTGATGTTTGCGCCACTCGCGAAATTAACTAGAGTTTTTGCAGCGGCGCAAAAGTTTACCGCCCCGACCTGCTGCGCCTGCAGATCATGATGTCAGTTGAGCATCAGTTGGCACCCCAGACAGAATATTGAGTGGCGCCCCCCTCCTTTCCGCCTGGCGCAAGCAACGACAGGGAGACTGGAACGTTTCTCAGTCGGTGAGGGGCTGGGGGGGGCGCTATTTAAAGGCAGCCTCTTCCTGGCCTTTTCTGTGGTAGACGTTTTTGCACTCATGCTGTAGTAACTTACTCAAGATTGCTGTAGAGCAAGAGTGAACCAAACAGTCAAACACTCATTCTGACAGAGAGAGAGATTCAAGGCTGCAATGAGCAGGGTGTAGCTGGAGAGCAAGATCGACCCTCCCCTTTAAGAACTGGCCAGTGCCAGTGTGTCTCTATTCCATCGCTAACTGACATCGCCTGCGCTGCGCCCGCACTCTGAGTTAGCACCTTGCTCCTCGGTATTAGCGCCTTAAGAAAGGTGTGTAGCGCCTGATTTAGCGCTCCAATTACCTCCAGGGGCGATAGAAGCCAAGTTTGCAGTTGGAGGTGATAATTGGCGACAGGCGCTAAACTTTGTGCCCGGCCGATAATTGTGCCCCAAATGGGGCGATACCGAATTTCTCCCCCATTGAATTTCTCTTCCTTGAAGCACAGTCCTCAGTTCCACCATCTCTAACCCTTATGTCCACTGATGCTGCATTGCATGTAAATAATCCAGTTGCAAGACATGGGTGGCATACTGATGCTTAAATGTACAGTTCATGACTGCCATTCCCCACATTCAAAGCTCCAAAAATCTGATCTGTAGTCTGTGCTGGAGCCAGGAATTGTCCAGATGTTTCTCCAAAGGGAGGCAGAGAATATCTGTGGTTCAGACAATCCAAGCCACTTGTATTTGTTACCCAGGAACCAGTTTAAGATATTTGGGAATGACTTGTGTTTTTAAAACCAAGAATTTACACAATTTTTAAATTTTAGTAATATTTTGGAAAGATAAATTAATTGTTTCTGTAGTAAAATTGGACCATTTTGTTTGCATTTATAAAACATTACTACAAGACCTCACTTAAGTGGACATTTTTCATGTGGGAGCCTAGACATGGATAGTTATTGCTGGATATTTAGCTTATCCTGACCTCTCCTAATGTCCAACACCTATATGCACTGTCCAGCAGAAGTCACTGAATAATAAGCAGAAGTGGGTACATTGGCTGATTTTTCTTTTCTCCTCCCCCTCCTAGTCCCAGAACCATTGAAGCCAACTGTAGACCCTGGCTGAGATCAGTCAATTCGCCACAGACTAGGAACGGAACCTGCAACCTTAGAAATTGTGCTGCTTAAAAATACTGTTTAAAAAAAGTAGCCCTCCTTATTGATCTGTATACAGAGTTTATTCTCCCTCCATGCTTGTCCCTTCCTCTCCTGTATGTGCTGCTTTCTGCCAGGGTATGGTTCCAAGGGCACAGGGCGCCTCTGGTGCCGTGCTCAACTGTCCCATTTTTCATGTGCTTGTCAAGTATTCTTTGTTAAGGAAGGAGTTATTAATAGTACCATCAGGCAGCCTGTTAAAGGTACTTGTTATATTTAGTGTCACTGGCAGTCAAGGTGTTAACATCACCGATAGCTGGAAGTACTCCATCTTCTCCTGACTCACTTGACCTTTCTGTTTACAGGACCATTCATCAGCGTTTTATTGTCTAAACTGGAGAATATGCCGGAAAATGAATTACACGTAAACTTGCTGCTTACCGGGATTGTTGCTCAACTGGCTTGCTATCCACAACCCCTGCTTCGTTCTTTCTTGCTCAACATTAACATGGTGTTTCAGCCCAGTGTACGCTCACTGTATCAGGTACAACAAGCACAGCCACGGTCACCAGGGTTCCAGAGTTTTATCATTCAGAAGCCTTAAACAGCAGTGTTTAAAAACAAACAAAATTGTATGGTTTGACCTTATCTTGTACTAGAAAATCTTTCTCACTAGTGACCTTGGTGACTATTTTTTCTTCAAGTGCGCTGCTCCCATTCTGGCCCGGTAGTGCTGGGGTTTCCTGTGCTAGGCCATTTAAATTTACTTGGCTTGGAGTACCACCTGGCATATGCCTATCCTCTATACTCATTCCAAGTATTGGAGGAAAAGAATAGTACCTCCTTCCCCTCTGCTCCGAATTCCCACTCTCTCCGAATTCCCAACTTTAACACTCTGTTTAGAAGCACTCCGTTTAAGATAACTTAAAATTCTCCTCTGTCTCTGTGGTATCTTGAGGTGGCCATAGATGGAGACAGACACAGGTTAACTCCTTAACATGGTTTAATCAACACTTGCACATAAAAGCTTCTGCCATGAGGCAGCAAAAACAAAGAGTACAACCAGTACAGATCAGACTTAACTCAGGAGAGCAATTGCCACAGCACCACCTGGTGGATCAGGTTACTCATAACCTCCCAGGTTACTACAGTCTCAGTGGCTTTTTATGTATTAATGAGCCAACTATACTGTTGTCTGCAATAGACATAGGGACATTAAACAATTCATTACCTTGTCTCGGGTGACCTAACAAAACATCCACACCTATTATGGTGGGGATGATTCTATTCATGTGAGCCTAACATGAGGTGCCTGCTGAGAATATATTCTTAGGAGAGGGGGTAGTTTATTTGGTTGACAGGCCCACTGGGGTATCTGAACAGGGAAGGAGTTGAAAGCCTTATCCTTCCATTTCCTTTGAATGCAGGGGGAGAAAACAGACACATAGACAGGGGGATGGTCTTTGTCTGGCAACTAAGTTTCAAAAGGTCATTTTTTTGTTTAGAAAGAAAGGTAATGTCAAAAACGAGTGTCAGCCCATGAACAAGTGTGGTTTATATTTTTTCTCATTTTTTGACAAGCGAATTACAATTGAGTGGAGTAAATGTGTTTTATTTACACCTGTTGCTCTGTATGTTCACTTGCTGTTTGTAAAAGAAAACCTGCATCCGGCCTTATCTCAAAAGTATTTTGCAGTCCGGCAACTGAAACATTGAGGATGCACAGTTGAAAGCCCGTGCAAATGACACAATATCCAGGTCAGATCACAAGGGAGCAGGACCTATTGTTGCATCCCTGGGTTATGCTATCGTATACTTAGATATTAAGCAGTTTGGGCACACTCGTGGACATAAGATGTTTGGACCACTTATGGGAGGAAGCAGCTCTGCTGTACCCAAGGGATATCTAAGGTAGACCTAAAATTCTCAACAAGTCCCTTAGGAGTCAACAAGCTGTTTAAAAATAAGCCTAACCCTGTCCTCATTGAATGTCCAAGTGTGCACACTTCCAGCAGGAGCCAGCAATAATTTGGAGTAGGAATACGGCCAGAATTCTCCCCATAGTCACAGCTTCCCTCAGGGATGTCAAGGTCAGTTGTGCCCCACCACCTCACTAGCTGAGATCAGCTAACTTGGGAATTGAACCCTGGGATAATCTTACTGTTCTGAATGTCTCAGTACCACAACACTGAACCATAGCACAAGACACCTTTGTTTTGTCTATTGTTCAGACTTTATTTAATATCCTCCTCTGTACTGTAACCATAGCAACATGAAGGAATGTAACCATCAGTTGTGGGGTAGTATATGTGACACAGGCTTGTTTGTATAAATGTTGCTGTTTCATAACCACAGTTAAAGGAGGCAACTTCTTTTGACCTGCGCCAAAGTTCGATATTTTCAAGGCTAGACTTGCTTTCAGCTTTCGATGTGACCTTTACAACTTTCAAAATATATGGAAGTAAATCTTTATCTTAGTACTTTGTAAACTTAGTATTCTGTAAACATCTGCTAATATTCTTCGTTGAAAGAGAGAAATATGGACACTGTAATAGGGGCAGGGCAGCGGTGCCCAATACTGTGTCGTTATTGAATGGTAAGGTATGTAATACCCATGATTTTACTTGTAGTAAGCTCCCAATATTGGCATACAGCTCCCCATGTAGCATACAGTCCTCCAGTACATAACCAAAGCAACTATTCTTTGTGTGAGTTTAGATTGTGAGTGTTGGCATCCTATTTGGTCAGAGAATCACAGCTGAGCCGGATCATGCAAGCTCCACATTACATGTATAATTTCACAGCACAGGTCCCTGGATAGCAATCAGGAGAGGGAACAATGACTGATTTCTCATCCTCCTAGCTGGGGGCCCTGAGGCCAACTGTAGTTACCCTGTTGCTGCTCCCGCTGAGTTCAGCTAGCTCAACACAGATTAAGAATCAGCCTTGCAATCTTCCTGGTCTGTCTGGTGCAGTACCACAATGATTTTTATTATTTGATTGTTTTCTTTGGAAAAAAAAGTTCAGAGAAGAGAAATTCTGTTCAAAACAATCAAAGTAAGATAGTGGCGTGTGATCACTTGTTAACTTTGCAAAATATGTTAGGATGGCTGACCTTTAAATTATTGAAAGGCAACACTATTGAATTCACTTACAGGAAACTCTTTGTTACCCGGCACCGACGGGACCGGCGTGGTGCCAGTTTATCAAAAAGTCCGGATTACAGAGAGTTATGGTTAAAAGGTACAAGAGCTCCGTACACAGCAACAAATCCAGGCTTCCCTGTTGCTTAGCAACAGCTGCAGGAACCCCGGCCACAGACCAAGCGTCCCTGTTGCTTAGCAACAAGTGCAGGAACCCGATTACACAGCCACAGCTCCAGGAACGGCCACTAATATGAAGTAAAACTTACCTGAACCTACTCCTGAATTTTGCCGGTTAACAGAGATTTCCGGTTATTTAGGTGCCGGTAAATCGAGAGTTTCCTTCTGAATTGAAAATGAATTCAAAGCCTATTTAATATAGATGTGGAGTAAAATAAATATGAAAAAATCATGTTCTGGTTGCTTAAATCAAACCATTTTGCTTTTTCATTGAACAAGTAACAAATATGAACAGCAGTTTTGATAATTCATTGTTTGTGTTTACACAGGTGCTGGCATCGGTGAAAAATACAATTGAGCAATTTGCTTCTACAAGGGAAGAATTCTCATCATTCCTGACCCAAACTCGGGAATATCTGCTCTCTCGGGTGGAGATCCCCACTTCACACAAAAGAATATTCACAGCCAAAAAAGGTACCTTTTAAAAAAATTTGTCCACGCATACACTTATGGAATCAAAGAATCTCACAGTACAGAAGGCCACCATTCGGCCCATTGTGCCTGTGCCAGCTCTTTGAAAGAGCAATCCAATTAGTTCCACTCCGCTGCTCATTCCCCGTAGCCTGCAATTTTCTCGAAGCTTCAGGTATTTTTTTTATTTGTTCCTGGGATGTGGGTGTCGCCGGCCAGGCGAGCATTTATTGCCCATCCTTAATTGCCCTTGAGAAGGTGGTGAGCTGCCTTCTTGAACCGCTGCAGTCCTTGTGGTGAAGGCACTCCCAGAGTGCTGTTAGGGAGGGAGTTCCAGGATTTTGACCCAGTGACAATGAAGGAATGGCGATATATTTCCAAGTCAGGATGGTGTGTGACTTGGAGGGGAACTTGGAGGTGGTGTTCCCATGTGCCTGCTGCCCTTGTCCTTCTAGTTGGTAGTGGTTGCAGGTTGGGAGGTGCTGCTGAAGAAGCCTTGGCGAGTTGCAGCGGTGCATCTTGTAGATGGTACACACTGCAGCCACGGTATGCCGGTGGTGGAGAGAGTGAACATTTAAGGTGGTGGATGGGTGCAATTGGAGAGTATTACATCACACTCCTGACTTATGCCTTGTAGATGGTGGAAAGGCTTTGGGGTGTCAGGAGGTGAGACACTGCCACAGAATACCCAGCCTCTGACCTGCTCTTGTAGTCACAGTATTTATGTGGCTGGTCCAGTTAAGTTTCTGGTCAATGGTGACCCCCGGGATGTTAATGGTGTTTTTTTTGGCGATGGTTATGCCGTTGAATGTCAAGGGGTGGTGGTTAGACTCTCACTTGTTGGACATAGTCATTGCCTGGCACTTGTGTAGCACAAATGTTACCTGCCACTTAGCCCAAGCCTGAATGTCGTCCAGGTCTTGCTGCATTCAGGCATGGACTGCTTCATTATCTGAGGAGTTGCGAATAGAACTGAACATTGCGCAATCATCAGCGAACATCACCACTTCTGACCTTATGATGGAGGGAAGGTTATTGATGAAGCAGCTGAATTAGGTTGGGCCTAAGACACTGCCCTGAAGAACTCCTGCAGCGATGTCCTAGGGCTGAGATGATTGACCTCCAACAACCACAACCATCTTCCTTTGTGCTAGGCCCCAGCCAGTAGACAGTTTTCCCCGATTCCCATTGACTTCAATTTTACTAGGGCTCCTTGATGCCACTCGGTCAAATGCTGCCTTGATGTCAAGGGCAGTCAATCTCACCTCATCTCTGGAATTCAGCTCTTTTGTCCATGTTTGGACTAAGGCTGTAATGAGGTCTGGAGCCGAGTGGTCCTGGTGGAACACAAACTGAGCATCGGTGAGCAGGTTATTGGTAAGTGCCGCTTGATAGCACATTGATGATACCTTGCTTCACTTTGCTGATAATTGAGAGCAGACTGATGGGGCGGTAATTGGCCGGATTGGATTTGTCCTGCTTTTTGTGGTCAGGACATACCTGGGCAGGTTTCCATGTTGTTGGGTAGATGCCTGTAACAGCTTGGCTAGAGGCATCGCTAGTTCTGGAGCACAAGTCTTCAGCCGACAACCAAAATGTTGTCAGGGCCCATAGCCTTTGCTGTATCCAGTGCGCTCAGCCATTTCTTGATATCATGTGGAGTGAATCGAATTGGCTGAAGACTGGCTTCTGTGATGGTGCGGACTTGGCACTTCTGGCTGAAGATGGTTGCAAATGCTTCTCATGTCTTTTGCACTTGTGGGCTGGGCTCTGCCATCATTGAGGATAGGAATATTCATAGAGCCTCCTCCTCCCATTATTTGTTTAATTGTCCACCACCATTCATGACTGGATGTGGCAGGACTGCAGAGCTTTGATCTGATCCGTTGATTGTGGGATCGCTTAGTTCCGTCTATAGAATGCTGCTTCTGCTGTTTAGCATGCATGTAGTCCTGTGTTACAGCTTCCCCAGATTGGCACCTTGTTTTTAGGTATGCCTGGTGCTGCTCCTGGCATGCTCTTCTACACTCCTTATTGAACCAGAGTTGGTCCCCTGGCTTGATGGTAATGTTGAGTGACGAATATGCCAGGCCATATGGTTACAGGTTGTGGTGGAATACAATTCTGCTGCTGCTGATGGGCCACAGCGCCTCATGGATACCCAACTTTAAGCTGCTAGATCTGTTCTGAATCTATCCCATTTAGCACGGTGATAGAGCCACATAACACGATGAAGGGTGTCCTCCGTGTGAAGACGGGATTTTGCCTCCACAAGGACTATGCAGTGGTCACTACTACCAATGCTGTCATGGACCGATGCATCTGCGACAGGTAGATTGAAGATGAGTTTAAGTAGGTTTTTCTCCTTGTGTTGGTTCTCTCACCACCTGCCACATTCCTAGTCTGGCAGCTATGTCCTTCAGGATTTGGCCACCTCAGTCAGTAGTGGTGTTACCGAGGCACTCTTGGTGATGGACGTTGAAGTTCCCCACCCAGAATACATTCTGTGCCCTTGCTGCCCTCAGTGCTTTTTTCAAGTGGTGTTCAACATGGAGGAGTACTGATTCATCAGCTGAGGGAGGGTGGTAGATGGTAATCAGCAGGTTTCCTTGCCTATGTTTGACCTGAAGCAATGAGACTTCATGGGGTCCGGAGTCAATGTTGAGGACTCCCAGGGCCACTCCCTCCTGACTGTATACCACTGTGCTGCCACCTCTGGTGGGTCTGTCCTGCCGGCAGGACAAGACATTCCCAGGGATGGTGATGGAGGAGTCTGGTACATTGGCTGAAAGGTGATTCTGTGAGTATGACTATGTCAGGTTGTTGCTTGACTAGTCTGTGGGACAGCTTTCCCAATATTAGCACAAGTTCCTCAGATGTGAGTGAGGATTTTGCAGGGTCAACTGGGCTGGGTGTGCCGTTGTGGTTCTATTATTGATTTTTGTAGTGGTTTGGTTACAACTGAGTGGTTTGCTTTGCCATTTCAGAGGGCATTTAAAAGTGAACCACATTGCTGTGGGTCTGGAGTCACATATAAGCCAGACTAGGTAATGACGGCAAATTTCCTTCCCTAAAGGACATTAGTGAACCAGATGGGTTTTTATGACACTCCGATTGTTTCATGGTCACTATTGCTGATACTGGTGGGATTTGAACTCATGTCACTGGATCATTAGTCCAGTAACATAATCACTATACTACCATTCCTGGTATTTATCAAAAATATCCATTACATTATCCCCGATTTAGATCTAGAATTCCACTAAGGCCCTGATGTCCAATGTTCAGGATTTCATTTAGATTCAAGGAGCCAAATTGAAGAACACACAAGTGTAGGAACAATGGTTGTCCCTAAGAATTTTTTGTAAATAACTGACTAAATGTGCTATTAAGATCTTCCAAATTTTAAATTTGACTGCTAGGCTCTTAATGCTGGTACTTTTGCTTACTAATTGCAGGTCCTGTTTGAAATAACATTATTCTGACATTAAAATAACCAATCCTAATATTTATTTGATGCAATTCCAAAACCCTTAATTTCTGTTGGCAATTATGTTCTTCAAGGTTTTGGAAAATGAGTTCTAGGTAATTGTACCAAAGTGAAAACTTTTCATTGTGTCAGCATCAAGGATTACACCAGGAACAGGTAGATCGTGATCCATCGAGCCTGCCCCAAACAGTTGTGATGCCTTAAGCATCATGATTCATAATACCCACAAACTACCATGCAATCTCCTGGGAGAGGCAAAAAAATTAAAAACCAAGGTCAATTTAGGGAAACAAATATGGAAATTTCCTCCCCATCCCCCTTAGATGATTAAAACTAGTCCAGGAAACCATATTTTGGGATGGGGGCTCTCTGATGAAATCCACACCTGAAACGTGGGATGTAAATTTGCACTTTCAGCAGTGGCAGAAAACTGGCAGTCGTGGATCAAATTGATTTCAATGGACAGGAGAATCGGGCAGATGTGCAACAGGCGGCCGGCTGATCCACGACTGCCAGTTTTCTGTGGCCACCGAAAATGAAAATCACCTCCCTGTTCTCTCCATAAATGCTGACCAACTTGACAAGTATTTCCACCACTTTCAGTTTCTGTTTAATTGGGCAAGCAGCTCCTTCCTTATTGTTCAGGGAGTAAATCAACTGTTGGTGAGACCAAGGTTTACAGACCAAGAACGTCCCAAATTTGATTTCTAGCTGGTTAGCATTGATCGCCGTTGGAGCAGTTGCGAGGATACTACAATTAGGTTCAATAAAGAAATCAGCCAGCACGTGGAGCTTGGGAGAAAACAGTATTGGGCTCAGTGATGACAGTCCGATGCTCAAATAGCCTTCCGCCACTTACTGTCTAGACTTGCGTATGAAGAAAACTGGAGGATGGTAGACAGTAGTGTTCCCCAAGGGTCAGTGCTGGGCCACTACTTTTTTTTGATAGATGGATATATATATATATATATATATATATGATAAAAATAAATGACCTGGATATTGGAATACAGAATAGAATTTCTAAATTTGCCAATGACACCAAACTTGGGGGTGTGGCAAACAGTGAGGATGATGCCAATTGACTGCAACAGGAAATGCTAGCAGAATAGGCAGATGAAATTTAATAGAGAAGTGTGAGATGATGCATTTTGGTAAAAGGAACAGGGAGAGCTAATATACACTTAATGGCACAGTTTTAAAGAGAGTGCAAGGACAGAGGACCTGGGAGTTAATGTGCATAGGTGCCTGAAGGTGGCAGGACATATTGAGAGAGTGGTTAGCAAAGTATATGGGATCTTGGGCTTCATAAATAGAGGTATCGAGTACAAAAGTAGAGAAGTTATGCTGAACCTTTATAAAGCGCTGGTTAGGCCACAACTGGAGTATTGCGTCCAGTTCTGGTCACCACACTTTAGGAAGGATGTGAAGGCCCTTGAGAGGCTGCAGAGGAGATTTACCAGCATGGTTCCAGGGATGGGGGATCTTAGCTTCAAGGACAGATTGGAGAAGCTGGATTTTTCATTAGAGCAAAGGGGTGATTTGATGGGTGAACAAGTTTATGACAGGTTTGGATAGGCTAGACGAGGAAAGGCTGTTCCCCACTAGTTGATGGTACAAGGACGAGGGGACACAGATTTAAGGTTTTAGGCAAGGGGGAATGTGAGGAAAAACTTTTTTACACAGCGAGTGATGAGGACTTGAACCTCGCTGCCGACGGAAGTGGTGGAGATTGGATAGGCACTTGCAGGGCTACGGGGATAGAACAGGACTGACTGGATGGGCCGAATGGTCTCCTTCTGTGCCGTATGACGCTATGAAGAACAGTCACTTGGGCAAGATAAGTGTTACTGAGGGCAATGAAACTGTATTCCACCATCCAGAGCCTTTAGCAGAGGTAGGAAGAAAAATTAAGCACAACAAAAAACTAAAACAATAAAGGTTAAATACATTATGGAGTAAGAAAAGACTTCTGCCAATGACAAAAAAAAGTTGTGAATCAAGAAGAATCTTGCGTACATGTTGCAAGATCAGGTAGTTCATGTGGTTAAGGTAAGGTTATAAAATGCTTTTAAAGTCTCCAGATCCCCCCATTTGGATGACTGCATATTTATTTGTACATAAAGATTGAACAAATGAGGATGAAAAATTTAACTCAGTTTGAATTTATGGAAAAAAATCACAAGTTAATTGAGTAAAAATGTGAATTGTAGTATGTGAAAAATACACATTAGTAACTGACTTTCTTTCCTGAAAAACCTCTTGCAGAACACAGTCGAGGTGTTGCAGAAAATGGACAAAAGCCTCCACGTACTGCCCAAAATGCACAACAGCTGTTTTCAAGTAATTTCAGTAAGCCAATGGCTCCTCCTTGTGTTTCCTTGCACATGAAAAATGCTATCAATGCTGCGGTCATCTTCACAGAATTTCTTAAGGAACTTGCAGCAATTGCACAGGAACATTCAATTTTATCTCACACTCTGCTGGAGGAATGCGAAGAATAATTCTTACAAATTTCAAGAAATATTTTTAATACAAATGATGCATTCTACTTTTTAAACCCTTTCCAAAGCAATACCAAGCCTTAACTACAGTGACACCTACGGATATTGAGAGTGGATTGGGGGGGGGGGGTGCAGAGAAAGGAAGAAGAGGGAGGGAGAAAATCTATTTTGCTTCAACAAAATAAGACAGATAGCACAGAATTGTTTCCCAAAAATTGTAAGTATTCTGTGCTAAACTTAAATGCAGCAGCCTTATTTTAGTAGAATATGCACACATGAAATTGTCTCTCTATGCAAGCTGCAATGTATGTGAATTTTTACAGGGGACAAAAACATTTTAATTCTTTAAATGTCAATGGGTTTTGTGTAAGTATATAAGTAATATCATACATACACACACTTCTGCCAGTTTGAGATGTGCACATTTGAGTCTATTTAAATGTTTGACCTTAATCATCCTGCAACATTACACTGTGAATAGTACCAAAGACCAAATGAAAGAGAACAATGCGGAATGAGACTTTCTGCCATTGGGATACTGATGAAAAACAATGTTTCCACTTACTTAAATGACATTTCATTTGTCTTTTTTCTATCTTTTTGATGAACATATTTAACATTGTCGTCATGTTGCAAAACCCCAAATGTGTCTTAGTATAGTATCTGACAGAAGTTAAACATGACTATTAGCTACAGAAAAGTAACATCTTAAGCTGCAGACAAGGACATGAAATGTCCTTCAGCACATTTTTTTATACACTGTAAAGATGATTGTACGGTTTGTGTACTGTTTAATATGTATGCCTAGGCGGTGGCAGTATGGGAGGAAGCACAGTCTTGATGACTTTACTTTTGGTAAACCCTTTCTGTTGAATGTTCCTTTGAGATTATTTCTTTTTGCAACATCAGTAGAAATTATAAAAACAAATTTCTAAAATGTAATAGAATTATAGAAATATTTAAATTCAAGTCTTAAGTTGAGTATGCCACTGTTATAAAATGAAAATATTTTTATTGTATCAAGTGCTACTCCAGATGTGAGGGTTCATGGTATTTATAAATAGGTTGAAAAGTTCCTTCTGATGAGTAAAATAACTTATTAAACAATTGTCAGTAGATTCAATAAAAAGTAGCGTGTGTCTTCGCAAGCTGCTATTTTAAGGGCTTTTTACTGAGGAGCTGCTTATTTTATACATTGCAGCAGATTAATTTCAAGCATTAAAGTTTTCTGAAAATGGGTACTGATTGGTAAGATTATTTTAGAGGGATGTATAAAAAGCTAGTGCAGTACAGAAGTAAGTTTTAATATACCATTCCTAGTCAGAACTGTGTTGCAGTTAAGAATCTTTTGCTGTAACAGAAGTACTTTAATAATTTAATTTTTGACAGTCAAAAGTATTTGTAGAAGCCACAGTAAGAAGAGTTGCAGATCCCATTAATACCTCCCCATGGTCAATCTTCCAGGTTTAGTGGCTATTAAGCAGCAGCACTACAAAAGGAATTCTAACTGCAGTCTCTGACTTGCAAGTCAAACGTCTGCCAACCCAAGTTCATAACAAATCTGTTCCAAAGCAGGCTTTTAAAATAGAAATCTCAGACTGGATCTGAGCCATCCTCAGTTCATTTCAGGCTACGGCACAAACCTGAACAACCAGGGTTTGCATTCATCTGAACCCACTGAGCATCAATAAAGAACAAAAAAAGAGAATGACAGTCACTGCACATAAATGCATGAGTTACAGAACTATCCAGTTACATCTTTTCTTGGTTACTTATGGTTTTCAAAGTCAATTACATTGAGGAAAGCTATTATTTTTTCATGATTAGTACACAATGCAGGTACTGTAGTTGCCTGTGGCACACACAATCTGCCTGCAATTCATTGTGGTAACAATAATAGACACACACAACTGTGCAAATACTGCAGGTAACCAGTAGGATGTGTTTAATCATTAACATGCAATTTAAAAAAAATTTCCATCAACCTCAAATTATGTGGCAGAACCCCCAGAGAATAAATGTAAACAACTGTATCTGTGGGGATTCCGTCAATCGCTCACCGAAGTTATGGCAATAGATCGGGCCAACCACCGCACAACTTCAGAGTGGCAGTTCCGATTGATTCAATGTAACTGCAGAATTAAATCAGTTTTGCTTTCTGTCTTGATTGTTGCAGCTTTCAGGACAGTTTCTTTTCCAAAATGGCTTTCACTAGGGTGGGGGCGGCCCGGCCATGTGTTGCCCTCTGAACCTGGCCAATCAGTTTATTTAACACTTTCCAGTTTCCTTGCTGTATTTCAGAAACCTACAAAATAAATGAAAAGGAAGACAGGAGCGTAACCAGGCTAAGCACAAATACTATTTTTTATTTTGTATCATTACTGCAACCTAGTGTTTTTGAACATTGCAGAGTAGTTTCTACCTCCAGTTATAAAGAAATGTTTGGCAAGATAACCATATGCACAGCTCCAACCCAAGAAATCAGTATGAACAGTGCACTAACCCCTTTAACACTCCCAAGGGACTTGATGGTTACATTATTTAATCTAGTGGGGACAGCAGTTTGAACAGAAAAGATTTCAATTTCAATTCTGAATAGCAACATTTGTACCATTAAAAATATCTCTACATTGCGATTATATGTTACACCATTAGTCACCACTTCCTAGTAAATCTTGGATCACTCAATCATTAACTAAAAACTGGGATTAACCATCTGTTTCCTTCGATACAAGATGAGATACCAAATGTTAAATCCTGTTCAAGGTCTCAAACATTTAGCACATTTACTGTGCAGGTGTGCTCAACATGAAGTGTCTCTTGAGATTTCACATATCTTGCCAAAGTACAGCCAGGAAGGTTTAATTTCTGGAGTCCTCCTTGCCACACACCATGAAATAGCTGAGATACAGGTCTGCACCCACAATTTCTGATCTCAACTCTGCTGTATTATGAAGTTGCCGAGTGGCAATAGTGGCAGAAAAAAGATGGCTAACTATAATGCCACGATCAGAAGGCTGGGAGCAAGATTCCAACTCATCTCCTCAGATAAAGAACGTGAACATTAGGAGTGAGGAAAATAAAGGGGGAGTTTAGGGTAGGAAATTGAATTGCGCGTATGTATCCCTCTCTCCCCTTGTTAGTACTCTTCCTCTTCTATTGGCTCTGATTACTGCTGTCCGAGCTATGTGATGCTAATAGTGGTGGGAATCAGGTAGTGTTCTTCCCTTCTCAAATGCTATAACAATTTGCAGTACTGAAGTTTTAATTCTCTAAGTGCTGCAAACAAGACCACTTCTGAGTGCAGGGGCTATAGCAGCTGGACAGCCTGAGGAGACCACAGGGGGTGAATTTCTGCAGGGGTTCTCCCCATTGTCTACCGTAACTTTGGTGGAAGAGCCACAGAAATCCCTGAAAAGTGGTAGAGATCAGGCTTGGCCAAATCAAGCTCTACTGAGCCTCGCTCTACTCTGCTAAAAACCACCCACTACCCTTGCCCAAGCTCCTTTTCTCTACTACCAACTGCTTCCTAATTACTCTCTGCCCTGCCCACTCCACCTTCACCTCAAACATTAAGTGCGAGGAGCTCATGGATTTCTTCATCACCAAGACAGAGACTACCTGTTCAGCTGTGTCTGTAGCTTCCCCCTTCTCCACTGTCTAAAACTCCCCAGGCCCCAACCCCTTTAGCCATGAAGCCCCATCACTCTCTAGTTTTTCTCCCATCCACCCTCTATCTTCTCCAAGTTCATCTTCATGAGACTTGCCTCATGCTCCCTTGATCCCATTCCACTAAACTCCTTAACACCCAACTTCCCTTCCTGGTTCCTGTGCTGCTGATACCTCTTCGAACGCTGCCCCTTTCCTTTCTAAACTTCTATCATCAATCCTTCCTTGAAAAACTTACCCTTTACCCCTCTCCTCACTAACTACTGCCCCATCTCTAATCACCCTTTCTTCGCCAAGGTCTTTTAAAGTGTCACCGTCCAGATTTGTGATTATCTCTCCTGCAACTCCCTGTTTGATACCCTCCAAGCAGGTGTCTTCCCCTCCAACCGCACCTAAATGGCACAAATCAAAGTTACAAATGAAATTCTCTATGACTGTCGTGCATTAGCCATCCTTGACAGCTCTAGCAATGGCTTTTCTTCCCACCCCTGCAGTGTCACCCTGTGCCCCCCAAAGATCCATCCTTGCCCTCCTCTTCTTCCTCACCTACATGCTGTCTTTTGGTGATATAATCTGCAGACGTGGAATCAGCTTTCTCTTATATACCAATGACACCCAAATGTATCTCTCCACCACCTCCACTGCATCAGTGCTATAAGACTGCTTGTCTGACATCCAGTCTTAGATGAGCCATAACTTCCTCCAGCTAAAAACACTGGGAAGACCATAGCCATCATCATCTTCAGTCCCCATCGCAAACTTCACACTCTTGCCACCAACTCTCTCTCCCTTCCAGCCACTGTTAGGATTGTTTGCAACTTTGAGGTCCTGTTTAACCCTGAGCTGAGGTTTCAACCCCATATCCTTTCCATCATAAAGGCTGCCTACTTCCACCTCTAACATCACCCATCTCCACCCTAGCTAGGTCCGTCTGCCACTGAAACCCTCATACATGTCTTTGTCATTTTCAGACTCGATTACTCCAATGTTCCCCCGACCAGTCTTCCATCGTCCATAAACTGCAGTTCATCCAAAACTCTGGTGCCTAAATCCTATCCTAAACCATACACTCACCTAACACCCCCCATCCTTGCTAACCTACATTGGTTCACAGTTCCCCAGTACCTCAAATTGAAAGTTCGCATCCTTGAATTTATATATCTTCATAGCCTTGTCCTCCCTATCTCTGTAACCTCATCCAGCCTACAATTGCTTTCCCCACCCCGCCCCGCCCAAACTCTCAATTCCTCTCCTTGTGTACCCTCCCACTTCGGCCCACCATTGGTGACCATGCCTTCAACTGCCAGGATTCCACTCTCTAGAATTCCCTTCTTAAACCCCACTGTTTCTCCATCTCGTCCTTTAAGACCCTTATTAAAACCCATCTCTTTCACCAAGCTTTTGGTCATCCCGCTTAATCTCTCCTCCTTTGGCTCAGCATCCATTTTTCTTCATGCCTCCGTGAAGTGCCTCGAGATGTTCTACATTAGTGGTGCTATACAAATGCAAGTTTCTACTGCTCCCTGGTTAAGTATGAGAACATAGTCTGTTTTTCCAGTGTTAGCTCACTCTAGATTGACTCCCAGGTAGGGCCAAAGTCTCAGCTCCACTACAGTGAATTAAGCTGCAGCTGGTTGCATGGGGCCTCTTTCTATAAATGAAGTCATGGATCACCTAGAGATAAATGGACCTGAAATTGTAAAACAAAGGAACAGGAGTAGGTCTTTCAACCCATCATTTTGTTAGTCATGGCAAATCTTTATCTTTTTAATCCCAACCCCCCCATTCTTCCTTCATATCCCTTTAATAACCTTGCCTCCCCATAGTAGCTATCTCCCTTTTAAACATAGAAACATAGAAGATAGGAGCAGGAGTAGGCAATTCGGCCCCTCGAGCCTGCTCCGCCATTCAATGCGATCATGGCTGATCATCCAAGTTCAGTACCCGGTCCATGCTTTCTCCCCATACCCCTTGATCGCTTTAGTCTTAAGAAATATATCCAACTCCTTCTTGAATATATTTAATGTATTGGCCTCTACTGTCTTCTGTGGTAGAGAATTCCACAGGTTCACCACTCTCTGGATGAAGAAATTCCTCCTTTCTGTCCTAAAAGGCCTACCCCTTATCCTTAGATTGTGACCCCTGGTTCTGGATTCCCCGACCATCGGGAACATCCTCCCTGCATCTAGTCTGTCCAGTCCTGCCAGAATTTTATAAGTTTCAATGCGATCCCCTCTCATTCTTCTAAACTCCAGCGAGTACAAGCCCAATCGACCCAATCTCTCCTCATACGTCATTCCTGCCATCCCAGGTATCAGCCTGGTGAATCTTCGCTGAACTCCTTCCGTGGCAAGAATATCCTTCCTCAGATAAGGCGACCAAAACTGCACACAATACTCAAGATGTGGTCTCACCAAGGCCCTGTACAACTGCAGCAAGACATCCTTGTTCCTGTACTCAAACCCTCTCACTATGAAGGCCAACATACCATTTGCCTTCTTAACCGCCTGCTGCACCTGCATGCTTACCTTCAGCGACTGGTGCACAAGGACACCCAGGTCTCGTTGCACTTCCCCTTCTCCCAATCTATTGCCATTCAGATAATAATCTGCCTTCTTATTTTTGACACCAAAGTGGATAACCTCACATTTATCCACATTATATTGCATCTGCCATGCTTCTGCCCAATCACCCAACTTGTCCAAATCATCCTGTAGTTTCTCGGCATCCTCCTCACAGCACACACGCCCACCCAGCTTTGTGTCGTCTGCAAATTTGGAGATATTACATCTAGTTCCCTCGTCTAGATCATTAATATATATTGTGAATAGCTGGGGTCCAAGGACCGATCCCTGCGGTACCCCACTAGTCACTGCCTGCCACTCGGAAAAAGACCCGTTTATTCCAACTCTTTGCTTTCTATCTGCCAACCAGTTCTCTATCCAAGTCAATACCTTGCCCCCAATCCCATGTGCCTTAACTTTACATGCTAATCTCTTACGCGGGATCTTATCGAAAGCCTTCTGAAAGTCCAAATACACCACATCCACTGGTTCTCCCTTATCTATTTTACTAGTTACATCCTCAAAAAATTCCAGTAGATTAGTCAAGCACGATTTACCTTTTGTAAATCCATGTTGACTTTGTACAATCCTGTCACTGTTTTCCAAGTGCTCTGCTGTTACATCTTTTATAATGGACTCTAGCATTTTCCCCACTACTGATGTCAGGCTTACTGGTCTGTATTTCCCCGTTTTCTCTCTACCACCTTTTTTGAATAGTGGGGTAACATTAGCTACCCTCCAATCCATGGGTACTGTTCCAGATTCCAACGAATGTTGGAAGATGATCAGCAATGCATCTACTATTTCTAGGGCCACTTCCTTAAGTACCCTAGGATGTAGATTATCAGGCCCTGGGGATTTATCGGCCTTCAATCCCATCAATTTCCCTAACACCATTTCCCTACAAATACTGATTTCTTTCAGTTCCTCCCTTTCATCAGACCCTATGTTCCCCAACATTTCTGGGAGGTTATTTGTGTCCTCCTTTGTGAAGATAGAACCAAAATATGTAGTTAATTGGTCTGCCATTTCTTTGTTCCCCATTATAAATTCCCCTGATTCTGACTGCAAGGGACCCACGCTTGACTTCACCAATCTTCTTCTCTTCACATAGCTATAAAAGCTTTTACAGTCAGTTTTTATGTTCCCTGCAAGCTTACTCTCATATTCTATTTTCCCTTTCTTAATTAATCCCTTTGTCCTCCTTTGCTGAATCCTAAACTGCTCCCAATCCTCTGGATTACTGCTTTTTCTGGCCAATTTATATGTCCTCTCCTTGGATCTTATGCTATCCCTAATTTCCCTCGTTAGCCACGGTTGAGTCACCTTTTTTGTTTTATTTTTATGCCAAACTGTGATGAACAAATTCTGTTGTTCATCCATGCGGTCTTTGAATGTTTGCCATTGCCTATCCACCGTCAACCCTTTGAGTGACATTCCCCAATCAATCCTACCCAACTCGCGCCTCAGACCATCGTAGTTTCCTTTATTTAAATTCAGGACCCTAGTCTCTGAGTCAACAACTTCATTCTCCATCTTAATGAAGAATTCGATCATATTATGATCGCTCCGACCCAAGGGGCCTCGTACAAGATTGCTAATTAATCCTTTCTCGTTACATAATACCCAGTCTAAGATTGGTTGGTTCCTCGACATATTGGTCCAGGAATCCAATCCCGTAAACACTCCAGGAATTCCTCCTCCACACATCTCAATGTGTGTGTGAGGGGGGAGAAATATAAAGCCCCCAGCCACTATGTTTTATAGAAACCTTATATGCACATAGAAAAATAGGAGCAGTAGGCCATTCGGCCCTTCAAGCCTGCTCCGCCATTCAATATGATCATGGCTCATCCTCTATCTCAATACCCCTTGATGCCTTTTGTACCTCCTTCTTAAATATATTCAGTGACTTGGTCTCCACAGCCTTCTGTGGTAGAGAATTCTACAGGTTTACCACCCTCTGAATGAAGAAATTTCTCCTCCTCCTCAGTCCTAAATGTCCTACCCCATACCCAGAGATTGTGACCCCTCGTTCTAGACCCCCCAGCCAGGGGAAACATCCTCCCTGCATCCAGTCTGTCTAGCCCTGTCAGAATTTTATACTTTTCAATGAGATCCCCTCTCATTATTCTAAACCATCGCTTAAAATATACTCAATTAATTAAATACTATAAACTGTATTTTAGCAATAGCTAAAGTATTACATCTATCATTGCATTTTATTGACTGTTAAAAAATCACTTTTCAAAATTCCATCACCATCTGCTCTACTCACAAAATTCATTTTTCAGACAGGCGAATGGCAGAGAACTGACTATAATGTCAACATTAATGAGGAAGAACTATTTTATCTTGCAGTAATTATTTGCCACAGTCCTAGTTTTTCCTCAATCTGACACTCAGGTAAACTTTTTAAAAAGGCAGCAGCATCTGTTGAAATAGCCTACCTCTGCAGGGTGACCTTCAATAACACACTGACAGATCTGCTCTAGTTTCTTCTGGTCTTGGATCAGTCCCAATTCTTTTTGTTCAACTATCTGGGCTGCAGTTTTTCCTTCTCCCTTCCACAGTTCAACAAATACCTACCAATCCAATTCAAAACCAGAGAAAAATACATTAATTCACTTCTATAGGTGATTGGAGCAGTAAACAGTTCTGTAAAAGTACAATTTACAGAATTAGCTAATCATGTTAATCAAATAAATGAATTATGTAATTCTTTATATTATGATTTTTAGAATTGGTATCACCACATAAATCCCTCATTACTATGACAGCGCTAATATAGTTTATACTGCATATATTTCTTAACGTCATTGAATGCTGTAGTAAAAGGGTCTCCTCACAGCTCAGCATCTTTATCCAGTCAATAGTTGAGCCATACAGAACAAGATCATACTAGGTTTCGATACCCCATTTGGGCTATTAGTTTATATCAGATGAGGGGACAATAGGGGGCTATAAGTGTCCTCAGCACTCTTAGGTAAAGGAAGGGAAGAATTAACCTGGGTACCCATTCCTACAAGGGGCACATAATGGAAGAAAAGGATTGGTCTTGGCTCTGATGCCCATCACGGCTGAATAGACTGCCGATACTTTCAAAACTGACACAAATGCACTTGAGTGAAGAACTGGAGGATGTCTGGCACCCAATGAACCATATCCAGCAAGGAGTCAACACCTTGAGGAGGAGGAGGAGGGGACAGAGGAAACTGCAGGGAAAAAAATACTGCAATACAAGGATGACCTAGTCCCATCTCTTGGGTTATTAAAATAGTGGATTCCCCATTTGAATCAAAATCTATCAGAAAACCAGTGAAAATGTTTTTAGTAATATTGAGAAAATCAGTAATAGATTTTATTTTAATAACAAAAAGGTGCTATAAGCCTTTGTGCATGGTTACTTCATGCAAAAAAAATTGGAAATTTTTCAGCAGAAATGAGTGTTTACTCACCTGTTTTGCTGCAGATGAAGATATAAATCCTTTTTCCATGAGGTTAAGCAGCTCTGACAAAGCAGAGGGCCTAATGGAGCTGAAAAGAGCATGTGCAGAAATTAAATGTTATAAGTAAACTGTAAATTAAAAAATCTATCAACACCATTTAAGAAAGCAAACTTTGTATAATTTTACACAATCAAAATAGCAAGAAAAAGTGTAAAAAGGAGAGATTCGGCAATGCTATATTAAGATCACATTTCTTGGTCAAACCTGTCCTTTTAAAAATTAAACTATACTCAAATCTACAAAACGAATCTGTGAGGACAGCAGTGCCCAGCTGAATAGCCTGCTAACACTCACACATGAATACAGCCAGTTGGACAAGTTACCAAATAGCTGCCACCATCCCTGAAACTGAACCCCAGAGTGGCGGCGGACCTGTGAGAAGCAAGGCGGCGGAGGCGGTGATAAAAGCAGCGGTGAGGCTCAGGTAGGCCTCAGAGCGGCGGCAGACCTGTGAGGAGCGAGGTGGTGATAAAAGCAGCGGCGAGGCTCAGGTAGGTCTCAGAGCGGCGGCAGACCTGTGAGGAGCGAGGCGGCGGAGGCGGTGATAAAAGCAGCGGCGAGGTTCAGGTAGGCCTCGGAGCGGCGGCAGACCTGTGAGGAGCGAGGTGGCGGAGGCGGTGATAAAAGCAGCGGCGAGGCTCAGGTAGGCTTACCAATCTCCAGTCTCCGAGCTCAGAGGGAGGGAGAGAAGTAAAATGTAATCGAAGTGTGACGTCACCAGAAAGCATGTAAGTGATTGGTTGGTGAGTATTTCTCTCTTTTTCCAAACTTAAACTCTGTGGTTTATAGTTTCTATAAGCTCTCTGTGGTGTAGCGGGGACTGTTGGTAAACCAGGGCCCTTAAGTATATAATTTAACTGTAGTGTAATTGGTGGGATTGATTTGATTTAATTTAATTTGAATTAATTAAAGGGTAAGTCATGGCAGGAGAGCTCAGCCCTGTGGTATGCTCCTCCTGCACTATGTGGGAATTCAGGGACACTTCCTGTGTCCCTGACGACCATGTGTGCAGGAAGTGTATCCAGCTGCAGCTACTGGCAGACTGCATTGTGGCGCTGGAGCTGCGATTGGATACATACTGGACCATTCGCGATGCTGAGGACGTCGTGGATATCACGTTTAATCAGTTGGTCACACCGCAGGTAAAGGTTGCACAGGCAGAAAGGGAATGGGTGACCAACAGGCAGAGTAGTAGGCGCAGGCAGGTAGTGCAGGAGTCCCATGTGGACATCCCCCTCTCAAACAGATATACCACTTTGAATACTGTTGGGGGGGATGGCTTATCAGGGGAAAGCAGCAGCAGCCAACTTTCTGGCACCAGGGGTGGTTCTGCTGCACAGGACGGGAGGAAAAAGAGGGGTAGAGCTATAGTAATAGGGAATTCTATTGTAAGGGGAATAGATAGGTGTTTCTGCGGCCGCAAACGAGACTCCAGGATGGTGTGTTGCCTCCCTGGTGCAAAGGTCAAGGATGTCTCAGAGCGGCTGCAGAACATTTTGGAAGGGGAGGGTGAACAGCCAGTTGTCGTGGTGCATATAGGTACCAACGATATAGGTAAAAAAACAGGATGAGGTCCTAAAAGCTGAATATAGGGAGTTGGAGGTAAAATTAAAAAATAGGACCTCAAAGGTAGTAATCTCAGGATTGCTACCAGTGCCACGTGCTAGTCAGAGTAGAAATAGAAGGATATTTCAGATGAATACGTGGCTAGAGGAATGGTGCAAGGGGGAGGGATTCAAATTCCTGGGACATTGGAACCGGTTCTGGGGGAGGTGGGACCAGTACAAACCGGACGGTTTGCACCTGGGTAGGGCCGGGACCGATGTCCTAGGGGGAGTGTTTGCTAGTGCTCTGGGGGAGGGTTTAAACTAAAATGGCAGGGGGTTGGGAACCTGAGCAGGGAGACAGAGGAAAGGGAAACAAGGATAAAAGCAAAAGATAGGAAGGAGAAAAATAAAAGTGGCAGTCAGAGAAATCAATGGTTTAAATCAAACATGGCCACAGTAAATAATAATTCGAAAAGGTCCAAGAGCGTTAAAAAAACAAGCCTGAAGGCTTTGTGTCTTAATGCGAGGAGCATTCGTAATAAGGTGGATGAATTAGCTGCGCAAATAGAGGTAAACGAATATGATATGATTGGGATTACGGGAACATGGCTCCAGGGTGGCCAAGGCTGGGGTATTCAATATTCAGGAAAGACAGGCAAAAAGGAAAAGGAGGTGGGGTAGCATTACTGGTTAAAGAGGGGATTAACACAATTGTAAGGAAGGATATCAGCTCTGATGATGTGGAATCTGTGTGGGTAGAACTGAGAAATACCAAGGGGCAGAAAACGTTAGTGGGAGTGGTATATAGACCTCCAAACAGTAAGGCGGAGGTTGGGGATGGCATTAAAAGAGAAATAAGAGAAGCATGCAATAAGGGCACAGCAGTTATCATGGGTGACTTTAATCTACATATATAGATTGGGCTAACCAAATTAGTAACAATACTGTGGAGGAGGAATTCCTGGAGTGTATACGGGATGGTTTGCTGGACCAATATGTCGAGGAACCAACGAGAGATCAGGCCATCTTAGACTGGGTATTATGTAATGAGAAAGGATTAATTAGCAATCTTGTTGTACGAGGCCCCTTGGGTCGGAGCGATCATAATATGATCGAATTCTTCATTAAGATGGAGTGAAGTAGTTGACTCAGAGACTAGGGTCCTGAATTTAAATAAAGGAAACTATGATGGTATGAGGCGCGAGTTGGGTAGGATTGATTGGGGAATGTCATTCAAAGGGTTGACGGTGGATAGGCAATGGCAAACATTCAAAGACCACATGGATGAACTATAGAATTTGATCATCCCAGTTTGGCATAAAAATAAAACAAAAAAGGTGACTCAACTGTGGCTAACAAGGGAAATTAGGTATAGCATAAGATCCAAGGAGAAGACATATAAATTGGCCAGAAAAAGCAGTAAACCTGAGGATTGGGAGCAGTTTAGGATTCAACAGAGGACAAAGGGATTAATTATGAAAGGGAAAATAGAGTATGAGAGTAAGCTTGCAGGGAACATAAAAACTGACTGTAAAAGCGTTTATAGATATGTGAAGAGAAAAAGATTGGTGAAGTCAAGCGTAGGTCCCTTGCAGTCAGAATCAGGGGAATTTATAATGGGGAACAAAGAAATGGCGGACCAATTAAATACATATTTTGGTTCTGTCTTCACAAAGGAGGACACAAATAACCTCCCAGAGATATCGGGGAACATAGGGTCTGATGAAAGGAACTGAAAGAAATCAGTATTTGTAGGGAAATGGTGTTAGGGAAATTGACGGGATTGAAGGCCGATAAATCCCCTGGGCCTGATAATCTACATCCTAGGGTACTTAAGGAAGTGGTCCTAGAAATAGTAGATGCATTGTTGGTCATCTTCCAACATTCGATAGAATCTGGAACAGTACCCATGGATTGGAGGGTAGCTAATGTTACCCCACTATTCAAAAAAGGTGGTAGAGAGAAAACGGGGAATTACAGACCGGTAAGCCTGACATCGGTAGTGGGGAAAATGCTAGAGTCCATTATAAAAGATGTAATAGCAGAGCACTTGGAAAACAGTGACAGGATTGTACAAAGTCAACATGGATTTACAAAAGGTAAATCGTGCTTGACTAATCTACTGGAATTTTTTGAGGATGTAACTGGTAAAATAGATAAGGGAGAACCAGTGGATGTGGTGTATTTGGACTTTCAAAAGGCTTTCGATAAGGTCCCGCATAAGGGACTAGCGTGTAAAGTTAAGGCACATGGGATTGGGGGCAAGGTATTGACTTGGATAGAGAACTGGTTGGCAGACAGAAAGCAAAGAGTTGGAATAAATGGGTCTTTTTCCGAGTGGCAGGCAGTGACTAGTGGGGTACCGCGGGGATCGGTCCTTGGACCCCAGCTATTCACAATATATATTAATGATCTAGACGAGGGTACTAGATGTAATATCTCCAAGTTTGCAGACGACATAAAGCTGGGTGGGCGTGTGTGCTGGGAGGAGGATGCCGAGAAACTCCAGTATGATTTGGACAAGTTGGATGATTGGGCAGAAGCATGGCAGATGCAATATAACGTGGATAAATGCGAGGTTATCTACTTTGGTGTCAAAAACAGGAAGGCAGATTATTATCTGAATGGCAATAGATTGGGAGAAGGGAAAGTGCAACGAGACCTGGGTGTCCTTGTGCACCAGTCGCTGAAGGTAAGCATGCAGGTGCAGCAGGTGGTTAAGAAGGCAAATGGTATGTTGGCCTTCGTAGCGAGAGGGTTTGAGTACAGGAACAAGGATGTTTTGCTGCAGTTGTACAGGGCCTTGGTGAGACCACATTTTGAGTACTGTGTGCAGTTTTGGTCGCCTTATCTGAGGAAGGATGTTCTTGCCATGGAGGGAGTGCCGCGAAGATTCAGCAGGCTGATACCTGGGATGGCAGGAATGACGTATGAGGAGAGATTGGGTCGATTGGGCTTCTACTCGCTGGAGTTTAGAAGAATGAGAGGGGATCTCATTGAAACTTATAAAATTCTATCAGGACTAGACAGACTAGATGCAGGAAGGATGTTCCCAATGGTCGGGGAGTCCAGAACCAAGGGTCACAGTCTAAGGATAAGGGGTAAGCCATTTAGGACAGAGATGAGGAGGAATTTCTTCACCCAGAGAGTGGTGAACCTGTGGAATTCTCTACCACAGAAGGCAGTAAAGGCCAATTCATTAAATATATTCAAGAAGGAGTTGGATATATTTCTTAAGGCTAAAGGGATCAAGCGATATGGGGAGAAAGCAGGGACAGGGTCCTAAATTTGGATGATCAGCCATGATCTCACTGAATGGCGGAGCAGGCTTGAGGGGCCGAATGGCCTACTCCTGCTCCTATCTTCTATGTTTCTATGCAGAGTCAGCAGCTACAGGAAAGTTGGGGAGAAATTAGACAATAAAATAAATTACACCATCATAGGAACATGGGTAGGCTATTCAGCCCCTTGAACCTGTTCCGCCATTCAATTAGGTCATGGCTGATCTATATCTTAACTCCAACTCTAATCTGTGCTGCACCCCTCCAAGGCCAATATATCCTTCCTGAGGTGCAATGCCAGTGAAGGATGAACTGAATGCAGTACTCCAGATGAGGTCTAACCAGAGTTCTGTATAGCTGTAACATAACTTCCACCACCTTGTATAACAGCCCTCTCAATAGAGGCCGACATTCCATTAGCCTTTTAAATTATTTTTTGTACCTGTCACTAGCTTTTAGTGATTTCTGTACTTTGCCCCTTAAATATCTCTGCTCATCCATAGTTTCTAGCACCTTGCCATTTAGAAAATACTCTGATCTATTTTTCTTCACATCAAAGGGCATGACCTCACATTTTCCTACATTAACTTCATTTGCCACAGTTTTGCCTACTCACTTAATCTCTCAATGTCCCTTTGCAACTTTCTGCTCCCATCTACACTATTTACTGTGCCCCCTAACTTAGTGTTGTCAGCACACTTAGATTTTTCATCCAATGAATTTATAAATATAGTGAAAAGCTGAGGCCCCAGGACAGATTCCTGGGGACAATTAAACTAGATTTGTTAGACATGACGTATCCTTTAGTCACATCCTACCATTTGGGTACATACCCATTATCCCCAGTCTCCGTTTCCTACTTCCTAACCAATTCCTTATCCAAAACAGCAAGTTGCAGACTCTTATGTGGAACCTTGCTGATTGCCTCCTGGACGTCCATATAAATAATATCCATAGACACTCCCTTATTTATCACGTTTGTTACCTCCTCAAAATATTCAACTGGATTCGTTATACATGACTCACTCTTTACAATTCCATGCTGGCTCTCTCTGATCTCATATTTGTCCAAGTGCTCAGTCATTCTGTCCCTAATAACAGATTCTAGTAACATCTCCACAACTGCTGTTAGACTAATAGATCTATAATTTCCTAGTTTATCTCTCCTACCCTTCTTAAATAGTGGAATGATGCTGACAATTTTCTAATCCAAGGGAACAATTCCTGAAGAGAGAATTTTGGAAGATCATAACTAATGCATCAACAATTTCCTCATCTACATCTTTTAAAACCCTGGGATGGAAACCATTGGGTCTTGGAGATTTGTCTATCTTTAATCTCATTAGTTTTGCAATTCCGATTTTTAAACAAAAACTTATATTGAATCTAGTTAGTTCCTCGTTTATTTTTATTTGTATCTCTGGTACTTTATCCTCATCCTCTACTGTGAAGGCCAATACAAAGTAGCTATTTAGGAGTTAGGTCACATATCAGCCATGATCTCATTGAATGGTGGAACAGGCTTGAGGGGCTAAATGGCCTACTCCTGTTCCTATTTAGTAAGTTTGCCATTTCCGGATTTCCAATTACAATATTACCTGCATCTGTCATAAGATGCCCACATTACTCTCAGCCAACGTTCACGCTAAGCTGTGTGGCCGCTCACCGGCTTTTCAATGGGAATAACTGCACATGCACGAAAATTTGAATGGGCCACGCAGCCAGTTAAAGGGCCAGTGCACAAAAAAAAAGTTACAGAGAACATTGCTCTCAGTCACCATCTTTCTCTGAATATATTAATAAAAATCTTTAGTGTTGACATGGATATCCCTCGCAAGCTTTTTCTCGTATTCCCTTTTTGACGTTCTTATCACTTTCTTTGCATCCTTTTGCTGTTCCTTATCTCTCCTAGTCCATGAGATCTCTACTGTACTTTGCTTTAGTACAAGCCCTTTCTTTTAGTTTATACTATCTCTCACTTCTTGTTGATCAAGGTTGTTTAATTACACATTTAACTACCAAATCCTTGTTTAAACACCTTCCACTGTTCATCAGAAGTTTTATCCATTAATAGTTCTGCCCAGTCTATTGTAGTCAATTCCTGCCTCATTCCACCAAAGTCAGTCTTATTTAAATTTAAAACCTTAGTTTAAAATAGTTAGGGATTGGGCAGAAAGCACATATATTTTTAACAATTCATTTATGGGATGTGGGCGTCACTGGCAAGGCCAGCATTTATTGCCCATCCCTAGTTTCCCTTGAGAAGGTGGTGGTGAGCCGCCTTCCTGAACTGCTGCAGTCTGTGTGGTGTTAGGGAGGGAGTTCCAGGATTTTGACCCAGCGACAATGAAGGAACGGCGATATACTTCCAAGTCAGGTTGGTGTGTGGCTTGAAGGGGAACTTGGAGGTGGTGGTGTTCCCATACGCCTGCTGCCCTTGTCCTTCTAGGTGGTAGAGGTCGCGGGTTTGGGAGGTGCTGCCAAAGCCGCCTTGGTGAGTTGCCACAGTGCATCTTGTAGATGGTATACACTGCAGCCACGGTACGCTGGTGGTGGAGGGAGTGAATGTTTAAGGTGGTGGATGGGGTGCCAATCAAGCGGGCTGCTTTGTCCTGGATGGTGTCGAGCTTCTTGAGTGTTGTTGGAGCTGCACTCATCCAGGCAAGTGGAGAGTATTCCATCACACTCCTTACTTATGCCTTGTAGATGGCGGAAAGGCTCTCGGGAGTCAGGAGGTGAGATACTCACCGCAGAATACCTAGCCTCTGACCTGCTCTTGTTGCCACAGTATTTATGTGGCTGGTCCAGTTAAGTTTCTGGTCAATGGTGACCCCCAGGAAGTTAATGGTGGGGGATTCAGCGATGGTAATGCTGTTGAATGTCAAGGGGTGGTGGTTAGACTCTCGCTTGTTGGAGATAGTCATTGCCTGGCATCTGTGTGGCGCGAATGTTACCTGCCACTTATCAGCCCAAGCCTGAATGTCGTCCAGGTCTTGTTGCATGTGGGCTTCATTATCTGAGGAGTTGCGAATGGCACTGAACACTGTGCAGTCATCAGTGAACATCCCCATTTCTGACCTTATGTTGGAGGGAAGGTCATTGATGAAGCAGCTGAAGATGGTTGGGCCAGGGGCACTGCCCTGAGGAACTCCTGCAGCGATGTCCTGTGGCTGAGATGATTGACCTTCAATCACCACAACCATCTTCCTTTGTGCTAGGTATGACTTCAGCCAGTGGAGAGTTTTCCCCCTGATTCTCATTGACTTCATTACTAGGGCTCCTTGATGCCAAACCCGGTCAAATGCTGCCTTGATGTCAAGGGCAGTCACTCTCACCTCACCTCTGGAATTCAGCTCCTTTGTCCATGTTTGGACCAAGGCTATAATGAGGTCTGGAGCTGAGTGGTCTTGGCGGAACCCAAACTGGGCATAAGTGAGCAGGTTATTGGTGAAAGTAGTATAGAAGTGACAATAATGGCACTTGTTACATTTTGTTCAGAAAGGTGGAAAGAATCTTCAAAATATATTAAATTTTTTCTCACTGGTGTAACATATTTTCAGATCTGCACAACCACAATCATAAATTGCTGTTGATTAAGAAACTACATTTCTTAGTGAAAATGCAGTATCAGTGAGATTGTTTTACCCTCATCACTGACATAAGTGAAATACCCTAGGCAATTCAACTGATTGCAAACGGTAAATGCAATTTACTTCAATTGCTGTTTTAAAGGGCTAATCAGAATTACAGGGTGATAACTAAGCAGACAAAAAATTCTCACTTAAAAGGAATACTCCAGAGAATAGAGAGAGGGGCAAAAAAAAACTCACATTTCTGCCTAAGCACAAGTCAGTATACATTTCTTAATAAAATCTGTTTTCATTTGCAGGCCATGCAAATTGCTTAACATTTTTCCAACGACTGCCCTCATACTTTAAGCTGTGTCACTCATTGTATCCTTGTCCCAAACTGCAGAGCACTTGGTGCTTGAATGTGATGTATTTGAGTGGCGATCACTCCAGAAATAGGGGATGGTGAATAATGGTGGCTTCCAATTTCCACCCATCCCTCACTTTTGCATACTCCACCTCTGACTCTTTCCTTCTTGGACTTATCTCTTTACATCTCTCCCAATGGGCCTTCCACTTACATCTATTACAAGACAATCAGCTCCCACAACTACCTGGATTATGCTTCTTTCCACCCCATTTCCTGTAAGGGCTCCATTCCTTTCTTCCAGTTTCTCTGTCTCCATCGCATTTGTTCTGATGACACCACTTTGCACACTAGAGTTTCCAAAATGTTGTCCTTTTCCTCAGATGAGGTTTCTGCTCCACAATGATGACAGGACCCTTGACCATATCCACCCATTTCCTAGGTCTCTGCTCTTACCTACTCCCACTTCTCCTCTCACATCATCAAGGTCCTCCTTGTTCTCACTTTTCACAGATCACTTTCTCTCATTTCTACCACCTACAACATGATCCCACCACCAAGTATATTTTCCCCTCCCCTCTTCCCTTTCTGGAGACTGTTCCCTCCATAATACCCTTGTTCACTCTTCCACTATCCTTACTTCCAGATGTCCTTCCCTCGACATCTTCCCATGCAACTGCAGGTGATGCAATACGTCCATTTATTTATTGGCCACACTGGACTAAAATTACCTGTTCTTCCCCTTGGTGCAGTATACTCTAGTCTTCATGATGTGAGCTGAAAGCGCCATCTGTTGGTAGCTATGGGCTACACTAGTCAAAACAATTCAATCTAAAACTACAGGATTTCCAATTGTACAAAGCCTTTTATTGTAATAGCTCAGGTTTTAGAACTTAGACTGCAATAATAAGGAGGCCAAACTATCCACCGCCTAGAAAAGTGAAGTGTTGCACTTGTTAATTACCACTGGGAAGCGATCTTAAAAGGCTTAAATTTCTCTAAGTTACATCACAATGACATTGTACAAAAATATGTAAAATGACAATCTCATTGTGTGTTGATAACAAAGCTTCAACATCCAGGGGCGGTGTATTTGAGTTTCTTTAAAACATCCATGTCAGTTACTTATGAGAATTCAAACTAAAGGAACTTCTGACTGTAATTAGTTGAGTTCCAGTTTGAATCAATTTTTGTATTTTATGTACCATGATGCCAAAAAGTTATACATTTTTAAATAATTAAGGGGGCGAATGGGGGGGGAAAAGGTTGGGAGAAAGAATCATATTTAATCAGTTAATGGTTGTGCAAAGAAAAAGTTTGAGCAATTAAATTTGTGGACCCTTATAAACTCAAAATAAAATGTGAATGGACAAACTATTCCCATACACAAAAGCAGTGAACAGTAAAACTTAGAAGTAGGTCCTTATGGACCTCATTAAAATTCATGGATAAATGCTGTAACCATCTTAACTACACAACATAGGCTAGATTTCTGGTTCTGACGACTTGATTGAATATACAAATCAAATTTGTCCAAACAGCACATCATACAGGAATTTTTTTTTAATTTTATTTTTTTTAAATAAATCGGGCACCGACGGGACCGGCGTGGTGCCGGTTGATCAAAAAGTCCGGATTACAAAGAGGTATACTTACCAAGGTACGAGAGCCCCGTACACGGCCACAGGTGCAGGGGTCCTGGTTACACGGCACTTGTGCAGGAGTCCCGGTTACACGGCCACAGATCCAGGAGTCCCTGTTGCACGGCCACAGGTACAGGAACCCCGGTTACACGGCCACAGGTACAGGAACCCCGGTTACACAGCCACAGGTACAGGAACCCCGGTTACACGGCCACAGATCCAGGAACCCCGGTTACACGGCCACTAATAAACAGTAAAACTTACCTGAACCTACTCTTGAATTTTGCCGGTTAAGAGAGGTTTCCGGATATATATCCCTTGATTCCCTTAATATTCAAAAATCTATCAATCTCTGTCTTGAATATACTCAACGACTGAGCCTCCACAGCCCTCTGGAGTAGAGAATTCTAAAGATTCACCACCTTCTGATTGAAGACATTTCTCCTCATCTCAGTCCTAAATGGCCGACCCCTTATTCTGAGACTGTGACCCCTGGTTCTAGACTCCCCAGCCAGGGGAAACATCCTCCCTGCATCTACCCTGTCAATCCCTGTAATAATTTTGTATGTTTCAATGAGATCACGTCTCATTCTTCTAAACTCCAGAGAATAAAGGCCTAGTCTACTCAATCTCTCCTCATAGGACAATCCCCCCTCATAGGACAATTCCCCCATCCCAGGAATCAGTCTGGTGAACGTTTGTTGCACTCCCTCTATGGCAAGTATATCCTTCCTTAGGTAAGGAGACCAAAACTGTACACAATACACTTCTTCTTAAGCAGTCCCTCAGAACCGAGGATGACTTGCTTCCACACTAAAAATGAGTTCTCAGGTAACTGATGAGTCCAATGCAGGACCTACAGTCTCTGTCACAGGTGGGGCAGACGGGTGGGATGCTTGGGTTTACGTGCGCTCCTTCCACTTGGCTTCTGCTTGCTCCAGGCAAAGAGACTTGAGGTGCTCGGCGCCTTCCCGAATGCTTGTCCTCCACTTTGTACGGTCTTGGGCCAGGGATTCTCAGGTGTCGGTGGGGATGTTGCACTTTTTCAAGCAGGCTTTGAGGGTGTCCTTGAAGCGTTTCCTCTGCCCACCTGGGGCTCTCTTGCCATGTCAGAGCTCCGAGTAGAGCGCTTGTTTTGGGAATCTCGTATCGGGCATGCGGACGATGTGGCCCATCCAACAGAGCTGATCGAGCGTGGTCAAAGCTTCGATGTTGGGGATGTTGGCCTGAACAAGAACACTGACGTTGGTGTGCCTATCCTGCCAATGGATTTGCAGGATCTTGCGGAGGCAGCGTTGGTGGTACCTCTCCAGTGCTTTGAGGTGCCTGCTGTACATGGTCGATGTCTCTGAAGCATACAGGAGGGCGGGTATCACTACTGCTCTGTAGATAATAAGTTTGGTGCTGGGTTTGAGGTCCTGGTCTTCAAACACTCTCTTCCTCAGGCAACCGAAGGCTGCACTGGCACACTGAAGGCGGTGTTGGACTTCGTCATCGACGCCTGCCATTGTTAACAGTAGGCTCCTGAGGTATGGAAAGTGGTCCAAGCTGTCCAAGGCCTCGTCGTGGATTTTGATAATCGGGGAGCAGTACTGTGTGGCGGGGGCAGGTTGGTAGAGGACCTTTGTCTTACGGATGTTTCGTGTAAGGCCCATGCTCTCGTACGCTTCGGTGAAGGTGTTGACGATGGTTTGGATTTCGGCCTCAGAGTGTGCGCAGACACAAGCGTTGTCTGCATACTGTAATTCGATGACAGAGGATGGGACAGCCTTGGATCTGGTCTGGAGGCGACGGAGGTTGAACGGTTTCCCGTTTGTTCTGTAGATTAGCTCCACTCCAGTGAGGGGCTTATTGAGGGTGAGATGGAGCATTGCAGCCAGGAAGATTGAGAAGAGCTTTGGTGCGATGACACAGCCTTGCTTGACCCCGGTCTGTACGTGAATTGGGTCTGTGGTGGATCCGTTGGTCAGGATCATGGCTTGCATGTCGTAGTGAAGCAGGCAGAGGATGGTGACAAACTTTTGAGGGCAGCTGAATTTGAGGAGGACACTCCATAATCCCTCACGGTTGACAATGTCGAAGGCCTTTGTGAGGTCAAAGAAGGCCATGTACAGCGGTTGGTGCTGTTCCCTGCATTTCTCTTGTAGTTGACGCACGGTGAAGATCATGTCCATTGTGCCCCTTAGTTGGCGGAATCCGCATTGTGACTCTGGGAGGACGTCTCTAAGGAGACCAAAACTGTACACAATACTCCAGGTGTGGTCTCGCCAGGGCCCTATATAATTGCAGTAAGACATCTTTTCTTATACTCAAATCCTCTTGTAATAAAGGCCAACATACCATTTGCTTTCCTAATTACTTGCTGTACCTGCATATTAACTTTCAGTGATTCGAGTACAAGGACACCCAGGTCCCTCTGAACACCAACATTTCCCAAACACTCTCCATTTAAAAAAGTCTGCTTTTCTATTTTTCCTACCAAAGTGGATAACTTCACATTTCTCCACATTATAGTCCATTTGCCATGTTCTTGCCCACTCACTTAGCCTGTCTATATCCCCTTAAAGCCTCTTTGCATCCTCCTCACAACTTACATTCCCACCTAGCTTTGTATCAGCAGCAAACTTGGATATATTACATTTGATCCCCTCATCCAAAATATTGATACAGATTGTGAATAGCTGAGGCCCAAGCACTGATTCTTGCGGTACCCCACTAGATACAGCTTGCCAACCCGTAAATGACCCGTTTATTCCTACTCTCTCATTTCTGTCCGTTAACCAATCCTCAATCCATGCTAGTATATTACCCCCAATCCCATAAGCCCCCATTTTGTTTAATAACCTCGTGTGACACCTTACCGAATGCCTTCTGAAAATCCTAATGCACCACATCCATTGGTTCCCCCTTATCTATTCTGCTAGTTACGACCTCAAAAAACTAACAGATTCGTCTAACATGATTTCCCTTTCATAAATCCGTGCTGACTCTGCCCAATCCTATTATTTTCCAAGTGCCCTGTTACCACGTCCTTAATAATAGATTCTAGCATTTTCCCTACTACTGATGTCAAATTTACTAATACTGAAGGTAGACTACCTTTTATCCGAACTTCCGAAAACCGAAACCCTCTAAAAACCGAAGGTTTTTTCGTTCAGCGTAAGTCGTGCGCACGACATGATCAGAGTGGCGCACGACTTACGCTGAGCAGAGGGTCAGCGTAAGTCGTGCGCATGACCCCGACCCCCGCCGCCGACCCCGACTCCCGCCGACTCCCCGCCGACCCCCGCTGACCCACCCCTGACAAATTTCCCAGTCTTATAAAATACCTTCCGAAATCCGAAATTTTCCAAAAACCGAAACACGGCTGGTCCCGAGGTTTTCGGATAAAGGATAGTCTACCTGTATTAGTAAATTTCCCCCAATTTGCATTAAAAGCTGCATCAGTGTAATTAGGCATATTACATCGAACTTACATTAGTTATTGTCATTAGGTGCACTTTAAGTGATTGTGGGGGTCTGATGACATGCTAACACCCTGCAATCGCTTTTTTCATCTCAAAATCAACAGGAGAAACCACAGCGAGTCACCAGCACTACAGAAGAGTCATTAAAACAATTTGTTTTTGATTTGTTTGACATGCACACTTTGTTCTGAGTATTCAACCAGCCTTTACACATCACGATGAAAACAAAGACACCAGACATAGTAAATGATTACTTTCTGTGCAGCAACTATTCTTCACTTTCAAGAAATTCAAACCTTTTCTTCCTATGCAAAATTGCAAGACAAAATGAGATAAGGGATGCAGCTGACTTCATCAGTGAGGGCACAGCGAAGTCATGCTCCACGATCACCAATGTTCTGTGGTTAGCTGACGGGAAGCATATTTAGGGCTCTAGTTTTTGTAGGGTTGCCACCTTTTGCCAAGTCAAAAAGCAATCAGGGTGCAGGACAATCAGAGCAGGATTATGGTTCCCGGTCTGATTTTGATTTTTACTGCTCCTAAAAGTTCACAGAAAATCTTAATGATCAAAGTCGCCACAAATATGAGAGACATAAGTGGAAAAACATGCTAAAAACCTTTTGATGTCCAATTCACAGTTTAGACATCTTCAAGAGCACTCAAGAACCCAAATATGCTATTTAAAAGCAACTAAATAATAACACTGGGTCCTCAAAAAAGGCAAACCTCCATGGTCATTCACCATGTAGAAACTCAACTTAGAACCTGCTTTGTAGGCATAAGGCTCAAATCTATTACCATTTGGATGGAAGGCTCCATCACTCCTGCTACCAGACAGTATCTACAAGTACTTTTAAAAGTAAGTTGCAATACTGAAAATATTAAAAGAATTTGTGCCAGTGTACAGAAACAACAACAACTTACATTTATATAGCACATTTAATGTAGCAAAACGTTCCAAGGCATTTAACAAGAGCGCTATCAATAAAAATATTTTTGACACCGAACCACAGAAGGAGATTTCAGGACAGATGACCAAAAGCTTGGTCAAAGAGGTAGGTTTTAAGGAGCATCTTAAAGGAGGTAGAGAGGCAACTCCAGAGCCGAGGGCCAAGGCAGCTGAAAGCACGGCAGCCAATGGTGGAGTGATTGAAATCGGGGATGTGCATGAGGCCAGAGGAAGAGTGCAGAAATCTCAAAGCCTTGTTGGGCTGGAGAAGTTAACAGAGATAGGGAGGCGTGAGGCCATGGAGGGATTTGAAAACAAGGATGAGGATTTTAAAACTGAGGCGTGGTTGGACCGGGAGCCAGTGAAGGTCAGCAAGCACAGGGGTGATAGGTGAATGAGACTTGGAGCGAGTTAAGATACGACCACCACAGCTCTGGACGAGCACAAGTTTATGTAGTGTGGAAGATGGGAGGCCGGCCAAGAGAGCATTGGAATAGTCAAATCTAGAGGTAACAAAGGCATGGATGAGGGTTTCAGCAGCAGATGAGCTGAGGCAGGGTTGGAGTCGGGCGATGTAACGGTGGTGGAAGTAGGCGGTCTTGGTGATGGAGCGGATATGTGGTCGGAAGCTCATCTCAGGGTCAAACACAACACCAAGGTTGCGAATGGTCTGGCTCAGCTTCAGACAGTTGCCAGGATGGAAACAGTGGTCAGGGAACAGAGTTTGTGGTGGGCACCAAAGACAATGGCTTCTGTCTTCCCAGTATTTAGTTGGAGGACATTTCTGCTCATCCAATATTGGATGTCAGACAAGCAGTCTGACAAATCAGAGAGAGTGGAGGGGTCCAGAGAAGTGGTGGTGAGATAGAGCCGAGTGTCATCGGCATACATGCGGAACCTGATTTTCAGATATCGCCGAGGGGTAGCATGTAGATGAGAAATAGGAAGCCAAGGATAGATCCTTGGGGACTCCAGAGGTAATGGTGTGGGAGTGGGAGGAGAAGTCATCGCCGGTGATTCTGATAGATAAGAATGGAACCAAGCAAGGGCAGTTCCACCCAGATGGACGACGGAGAGGCGTTGGAGGAGGATGGTGTGGTCAACTATGTCGAAGGCTGCAGATAGGTTGAGAAGGATGAGAAGGGATAGTTTATCACGGTCAGTCACAAAGAATATCATTTGTGACTTTGATAAGGGCCGTTTCAGTACTGTGGCCGGTCCGGAAACCCGATTCAAACATGGAATGATGGGAAAGATGGGCATGGATTTGGGAGGCCACGACACGTTCAACGACCTTGGAGAGGAAAGGGAGGGAGGTTGGAGATGCGGCAGTAGTTAGAATCATAGAATGGTTACAACACAGAAGGTGACCATTCGGCCTGTCGAACCTGTGCCGGCTTTCTGCAAGAGCGCTTCAGCTAGTCCCACTCCCCCACTTTTTCCCTGTAGCCCTGCAAATTTTTTTCCTTCAGGTTCTTATCCAATTCCCTTTTGAAAGCCACGATTGAATCTGCCTCCACCACCCTCTCAGGCAGTGCATTACAGATCATAACCACTCGCTGCGTAAAAAAGTTTTTCCTCATGTCGCCTTTGGTTCTTCTGCCAATCATCTTAAAGCTGTGTCCTCTGGTTCTCGATCCTTCCGCTAATGGGAACAGATTCTCTCTCTCTACTCTGTCTAGACCCCTCATGATTTTGAACACCTCTATCAAATCTCCTCTCAACCATCTCTGCTCTAAGGGGAACAACCCCAGCTTCTCCAGTCTATCCACGTAACTGAAGTGCCTCATCCCTGGAACCATTCTTGTAAATCTTTTCTACACCCTCTTTAAGGCCTTCACATCCTTCATAAAGTGCAGTGCCCAGAATTAGACACAATACTCCTGTTGAGGCTGAACCAGTGTTTTATAAAGGTTACTCATAACCTTCTTGCTTTTGTACTCTTATGCCTCTATTTATAAAGCCCAGAATCCCATATGCTTTTTTAACCACTTTCTCAACCTGCCCTGTCACCTTCAATGATTTCTGCACATATACCACCAGGTCTCTCTGTTCCTGCACCTGCTTTAGAATTGTACCCTTTAGTTTATATTGCCTCTCCTCGTTCTTCCTACCAAAATGTATCGGTTCGCACTTTTCTGCGTTAAATTGCATCTGCCATGTGTCCGCCCATTCCACCAGCCTGTCTATGTCCTCTTGAAGTCTATCACTATCCTTCTCACTGTTCACTATACTTCCAAGTTTTGTGTCATCTGCAAATTTTGAAATTGTGCCCTGTACACCCAAGTCCAAGTGGTTAATATATATCAAGAAAAGCAGCGGTCCTAGTACCGACTCCTGGGGAACACCACTCTATCCCTTCCACCAGTCCAAAAAACAACCATTCACCACTACTCTCTTTCCTGTCACTTAGCCAATTTCGTATCCATGCTGCCACTGTCCCTTTATTCCATGGGCTTCAACTTTGCTGGCAAGCCTATTTGTGGCACTTTATCAAATGCCTTTTGGAAGTCCCTGTACACCACATCTCAACTGCGTTGCCCTCATCAACCATCTCGGTTAACTTATCAAAAAAATCAATCAAGTTAGTTAAACATGATTTGCCTTTAACAAAGCCATGCTGGTTTTCCTTAATTAATCCACACTTGTCTAAGTGACTGTTAATTTTTTCCCTGATTATCATTTCTATAAGCTTCCCCACCAAGGCTAACTGACTGGCCTGTAGTTGCTGGGTTTATTTCAACACACTTTTTTGAACAGGGGTGTAGCATTTGCAATTCTCCAGTCCTCTGGCACCACCCCGTATCTAAGGAGGATTGGAAGATTATGGCCAGCACCTCCGCAAATTCCACCTTTACTTCCCTCAGCATTCTAGGATGCATGTTATCCGGTCCTGGTGACTTATTTACCTTAAGTACAGCCAGCCTTTCTAGTACCTCCTCTATCAATTTTTAGCCCATTCAGTATCTCAACTACCTCCTCTTTCACTATGACTTTGGCAGCATCTTCTTCCTTGGTAAAGACAGATGCAAAGTATTCATTTAGTACCTTAGCCAAGCCCTCTGCCTACACGCGTAGGTCTCCTTTTTGGTCCCTAATCGGCCCCACCCCTCCTCTTACTACCTGTTTACTATTCATATATGCCTATAGAAGACTTTTGGATTCCCTTTTATATTAGCTGCCAGTTTGCAAGGACAGAGAAGTCAAGGGTGGTTTTTTGAGGAAAGGGGTGATGATGGCAGATTTGAAGGTGCGGGGTGGGACAATACCTGAGGAGAGGGAACCGTTAACAATATCAGCTAACATGGGGCCCAGGAAGGGAAGTTTGGTGGTCAACAGTTTGGTGGGATTAGGATCGATGGAACAGATGGTGGGTCTCCTGGACAAGATAAGGTCAGAGAGCATTGCAGGAGATGAGACAGAATCTAGAAAAATTAGTAATATAATCTGTGCTGATATATTGTAAATAAACTAATTTAAACCCAGTACTGAAATGATAATAGCAAGTAGGTTCTTAATACAGATTTTACAAGGATTAGTTCTGTTTACACACAGGAGACTAGGTTTATAACAGGTTTCTCACATTAGCTGCATAATCTGAAACATCTTCAATATTCTACTTCACTTCAGATAATGTCTTCTCTCCACCCAGATTATACTATATTCCCTAGCAGGCCAGTTACAACTTCCAAGATTGGTACTATGAAGAACATTTCAAAAAAGAGAAATATACCATGAAGAAAACCTGTATCATATTGTGTATGGAAAAATGCATAAGCAAGCAGACATGTTTTACATTACCAATACTGTATTTCAGAAGTGTAGCTTTTCCAAAAATCCTCAGCACACAGGTTAATTTAACATCTCCCAGTTTCTCCCATCATCTACTAACCTTTTTCAAATTCTAAATTACCTCTGCAACAAGTTAACCAAGGATGCAGTGGTCAATAAATATACTGCAAATTAAAAAATTTTTTTTTCACATTATCCGTATTGTTTGTCTAATAAAATGCAGAAATAAAAATCAAAAGTTGCTTTGGTATCTTTGCTAGCTCCTTCACAACTTCCAAACTCCAATGGCTCCCCATGCTCCAGCTTGTCGATTTCAAGATTTGCATCCTGGATTACTAATCCTCCATGGCATCACCCACCCTACCTTCATAATCTCTTCTGGCTTTAGGTCCCTGTATGCACCTCTGCTCCTCTACCACTGAACATCACCCACTCCTCACTCCTTCTGCGACACTGTTGGTAGACACCTATTGAACCACTCTGCTCCTGTTCTCTGGGACTCTTCACCCAGTTCACGCCCATACTGCTTTCAAAAATCTTCTCAAATCCCTCCTCATTCACCACGCCTTTGATTCACATTCTAGCCTCTCCATTTTCGCCAGTCCCCATGTTTTTTATCCTCTTCCTTCTTATTGTAATGTGCCTCAAGACATCTTCCTGCATGTACCTATTTTTAATACCACTTTATGTTTTGTGAATTGTTCACAGTTACATACATTCACAGCAAGCAGTAAATGATCATGTCATTAAACCAGTGCTGAGGAATGCAAAGGATAGTAGGATATAGACAATGTTTCCAAGCCAGCCAGAGTATGAATGTCAACTAATTAAAGACTAGTAAGTTTTAATACATTCAGTATTATTTACATAGGAAGGTGGCATTGAAGACTTCTGCCAAACAGAGCAATATGATGAGCACTGTAAAAATTGAGGTGCAACTCTGCTGTAAAGCATCTATAGGAAATTATAGCGTATCTTCTCACCTTTGGTTTACTCTGAGGTTATTTTGCTTCAGGAGTGCCAGGAAATCATTAATTATCCAACCAATCACCTTCTTTGGACTGGTCTGGGTCTGTTCCACAACATTTTCAAAAAATTGCACAAGTCCATCTTCATTCTGTGAAACAGATACAAAACTAGAAAGCTGCTCAGAATATTCTCCCATTTTATTCTTCCCTAACCTTTCCTCCATAGAAGGCCATGAGGAAAACATGTGCCGAAAACCTGGTGAGGCAGGTAATGGCAGTTTGCTCTATGACTACCAGGTACTCCAACTAGGTTCAATGCCAGGATGCTAGCTTAGGCCAGTTGTAGACTTCCTTGCCATTCTAGCCTGTATGGCCAACTTTCCAAAGACCAGGGATTAAGCCTGTATGGCCAAGTTCCAGCGTTGAGCCACTTGGAAGCTTCTAATTTTTTTTTTATATAAAAAGCCTCCTTCAGAAATCTGCAACATAAATGGTAAATTTCAACAAATGTGACAGGTACAATTATAAAAAAAAAATAGATTCACTTAACAAAAATCTCAAAGATAAAAATATTTGATAGGAATGTAACATAAATGCAGAGTTCTAATTGATACAACACACAATCTTATTGAATGCAATAACAAGGGCAATGCAGTCAGTATTCTGGAGAAAACAGCACACCAACTCAGCACTTTTACACTACAACAACACTACTGTACTTTAATGGTATCTTCATATCCAGTAACTATTTGTACTGAAGTGCTGAAGCTTTACAGCATCCTGACTATGTTACTAGATCCTTGTTCACAGTGGGGTAATAAATCTAAATGTTAACATTAATTGTAAGGCAAATAGGAGATTCTATCAAAATATTTATACTGTATTTTGTTTTTGTTACATGCCTGACCCATCATTTCCCCCATGTCTCCTCTAACTGAGCGAACTGGCCAGCACAGACAATGGCTTTCTTTAAACATGTACAGATCCTGGCTTAAGAATTATTGCAGAGCAAGACAGGTAATGTCAATGACCACAAGGTATTCTTTCTAGTGTTAATATCAGGATCGTGCCTTCAATTTTTGGCAATATGGATATTAAACATTCTGTAAACAGATCAAAAGATGTGTTATATTTTCAGGGCGTTACTCTCAACCTGTAAACTTGCAATCGCAGGTGTTTTTAACGTTAATATAGGCAGCTATTCCTATGTTGCTCTCCTGGCTGGACTCATAGAAACATAGAAGATAGGAGCAGGAGTAGGCCATTCGGCCCTGCTCCGCCATTCAATGAGACCATGGCTGATCATCCAAATTCAGTACCCTGTCCCTGCCTTCTCCCCATATCCCTTGATCCCTTTAGCCTCAAGAAATATATCCAACTCTTTCTTGAATATACTTAATGAACTGGCCTCCACCGCCCTCTGTGGCAGAGAATTCCACAGGTTCACCACTCTCTGGGTGAAGAAATTCCTCCTCATTTCAGTCCTAAATGGCTTACTCCTTATCCTTAGACTATGACCCCTGGTTCTGGACTCCCCGGCCATCAGAAACATCCTTTCTGCATCTAGTCTGTCCAGACCTGACAGAATTTTATAGGTTTCGATGAGATCCCCTCTCAATCTTCTAAACTCCAGTGAGTATAAGCCCAATTGACACAATCTCTCCTCGTACGTCATTCCTGCCATCCCAGGTATCAGTCTGGTGAATCTTCGCTGCACTCCCTCCATGGCAAGAACGTCCTTCCTCAGGTAAGGTGACCAAAACTGCACACAATACTCAAGGTGCGGTCTCACCAAGGCCCTGTACAACTGCAGCAACACATCCTTGTTCTTGTACTCGAACCCTCTTGCTACGAAGGCCAACATACCATTTGCCTTCTTAACCGCCTGCTGCACCTGCATGCATACCTTCAGCGACTGGTGCACAAGAACCCCCAGGTCTCTTTGCACTTCCCCTTCTCCCAATCTATTGCCATTCAAATAATAATCTGCCTTCCTGTTTTTGCCACCAAAGTGGATAACCTCACATTTATCCACATTATAGTGCATTTGCCATGTTTCTGCCCAATCACCCAACCTGCCCAAATCGTACTGGAGTTTCATGACATCCTCCTCACAGCATACCCTCCCACCCAGCTTTGTGTCATCTGCAAATTTGGAGATATTACATCCAATTCCCTCGTCCAGATCATTAATATATATTGTGAACAGCTGGGGTCCGAGGACCGATCCTTGCGGTACCCCACTAGTCACTGCCTGCCACTCGGAAAACGACTCGTTTATTCTAACTCTTTGCTTTCTGTCCGCCAACCAGTTCTCTATCCAAGTCAATACCTTGCCCCCAATCCCATGTGCCTTAATTTTGCACGCTAACCTCTGATGCGGGACCTTATCGAAAGCCTTCTGAAAGTCCAAATACACCACATCCACTGGTTCTCCCTTATCTATTTTACCAGTTACATCCTCAAAAAATTCCAGTAGATTAGTCAAGCATGATTTACATTTTGTAAATACATGTTGACTTTGTCCGATCCTGTCACTGCTTTCCAAGTGCTCTGCTATTACATCTTTTATAATAGACTCTAGCATTTTCCCCACTACTGATGTCAGGCTTACCGGTCTATAATTCCCCGCCTTTTCTCCGCCGCCTTTTTTTGAATAGTGGGGTAACATTAGCTACCCTCCAATCCATGGGTACTGTTCCAGAGTCGATCGAGTTCTGGAAGATGACCAGCAATGCATCTACTATTTCCAGGGCCACTTCCTTAAGTACCCTGGGATGTAGATTATCAGGCCCTGGGGATTTATCGGCCTTCAGTCCCATCAATTTTCCTAACACCATTTCCCTACAAATACTGATTTCTTTCAGTTCCACCCTTTCATCAGACCCTATGTTCCGCGGTATTTCTGGGAGGTTATTGGTGTCCTCCTTTGTGAAGACAGAACCAAAATATGTATTTAGTTGGTCTGCCATTTCTTTGCTCCCCATTATAAATTCCCCCGATTCTGACTGCAAGGGACCTACGCTTGACTTCACCAATCTTTTTCTCTTTACATATCTATAAAAGCTTTTACAGTCACTTTTTATGTTCCCTGCAAGCTTACTCTCATATTCTATTTTCCCTTTCTTAATTAATCCCTTTGTCCTCCTTTGTTGAATCCTAAGCTGCTCCCAATCCTCAGGATTATTGCTTTTTCTGGCCAACTTGTATGTGCTCTCCTTGGATCTTATGCTGTCCCTAATTCCCCAAGACTCCCACCTTGTAACCTCTAAACTTGAGCTTATCCAAATCTCTGCTGCCTGTATCCTAATTCGCATCAAGTCCCGTTCAGCCATCACCGCTGTGCTGGCTAACCTACATTGGCTCCTCGTCCGACAACGCCTCGATTTTAAAATTCTCATCCTTGTTTTCAAATCTCTCCATGGCCGCGCCCCTTCCTATCTCTGTAACCTACTCCAGCCCTACAGCCCTCCGAGATCTCTGCAGTCCTCCATTCTGGTCCCTCGTGCATCCCTGATTTTCATCGTTCCATCATTGATGGCCGTGTCTTCAACTGCCTAGGTCCGAAGCTCTGGAATTCCCTCCCTAAACTGTTCCACCTCTTTATTCTCCTTAAAGACGCTCCTTAAAACCTACTTCTCACTTGTCCTGATATCTCTCGTGGCTCAGCGTCAAATTTTGTTTGATAACGCTCCTGTGAAGCACCTTGGGACGTTTTACTATGTTAAATGTGCTATATAAATGCAAGTTGTTGTTGTTTTGAAGAGTCACACTTTAAAAATAGGTTATTCGGAGGATGCTATAATTGGCCTGAAAGCCTCAGGCTAGAAAAGAGGGAAAGTAATTGCACGCACACTGGATAAGGACAGAATTAGGCTCAGCTGTGACACCCGCTGTAGTCAAAAAGCCTGCCAATACTCATACAAACTGATGGCCCAGAAATTCGGCTCTCCACGGGTGAGTACGCACGGGGTACTCACCCGTAGGCCGAATGGAAGTGCGGGTTTCTTGCATGCAATGCGCATGCGCGGGAAACCGGCACTTCCGATCCTCTGAACGAAGGGGTTCAGAGGTCGAACGCACGCGCAGGGGAGGCTGCGCGCGCGCTTTGAACTTAGTTTTTTTTTGCAGGTTTTCACGCGAGGTTTAGCCTGTAGAATTTACACATTTAAAAAGCAGGCGTAAGGCCTGCTTTTTACAAGGTAAGTGGTCAATTAATTAAAATTAAAACATTTTTTCCACAGGTTTATTATTTTTAAATACTTTAAAGCAAGGTAAGTTTATTTTTAGCCCCGTTTTCTTATAAAATTATTTTTTCCAAAAATTTAAATTATTGTTTAAAATAGTTATTTAATGTAATTTGTAGTTTATTGAAAAAGTGTGATTTAAAAAAAAATTATTTGAAGGTTTAATGCTATTTTGAGGCCCGTAGTATTAATAAGTTTAGACAGGTCTTCCTGTCAATCTTATGAATGGGCTTTTCCCTCCTCCGATTGGCTGCCCATGGCTCACGTGATCCCAGGGGACGCATCGCACTAACTACGTCCCTGGGACACGCAAGCACAGCGTGCCGGGAGTTGGAGCAGGCCCCGGATCGGAATTCCACGGGGCCCTACAGCTCAACTGCCGTCGCGCAAAGTAAGTGCAGGTTGGAGGCTTGCACCCGCGGGAAGCCCCCGACCCGAATTTCTGGGCCTATATCTTTAAGAACCCAAACAATTTAAAAATAGACTTTTATTGCCTTGAATCAATAGGAATTACAAACAATTTAATGGGTTAATATGCAAATCCAAAGCACACCCTTTCACACTGATTGATGAAAGCAAAAGTTCTGCAAACACACAGCTTACTTTTGCAATACTACAGTACATTGAGATATAAATCACTTATGCATAAAACAGAACAGATTGTATCTGCAAATGGAGACCATTTGGTTGAACGTGTTCTACCTGTCCTTAACAATATAACCAGTGAATATGATTTTAAAAAGCATTCCCTTGTTGATTTATTGAGTTTAGAATTTCAATTAAGCTTCATTCCAAAAGTAAACCAAGTTTCTTGTTGACCTCTTCGTCAGTGATCAAGGTACCAGTGAAATTTGGAGAGGACAGTAGTTTCAATTTCATACAAACAGGAGATGGAGTTGCTCGTGTGACTGCCAACTGATGCATCAATTTATATAAAAAGGAAGACAATAACTGACCAAAATTCACAGTGCAGAAATAGTCATGCTTCATATAATACATGCATTTATAAAAGTAATTATACATTGAGTCTCAATATCAAATCCAATTACTCACCACTAATGTGAAGCTGTGCTCAGCAAGAATACCATACTTTTCCACCAGTCTTGTTCTCTTAACATTAGGTAGCTCAGGCAGCTGCTCCCGAATATGGTCAATATTCACCACTTGTTGAGGATTCACATTAGAAGGGAGGGTTTCATTGTCATAAATAACCAATGGAGGCAAATTCGGCTCTGGCATAAATCTTAAACATTTTAAAAAATGTTACCAAGTTTAAAGCTGTGGATCAGTTTTCAAGTCTCTTGATTTTAAATAAAATAAATATTTAATGGGAGGCTCACAAAATCAGTCAGTTTTCACAATAGTGTTCATCAATTCCTATAATCAAACATTAAATTTAAACTTATCTGCACATGCGGTTGTATTTTATTAATCTTTCACTGCTCCATGCTCCATATTTAGGAATGTTATGGCATCTAAACAAAATATTTTAGATAATGTGGATGTGCTGGACGGTAAGTTCAACATTTCCAACTTCAAAGCTGGCTGCAAATAATTATGCATTTAATTCTATTTTATTAAATTTAATGTAGACGAAATTTGCTTGCTGGGAAGCAGTCTAATTTTGCAGTAAAATTTTATGTACAGTCAACATTGGCTCAGTGCTCGATTGAGTGCCCGACAGTTCCCACTGCTTTATGTAATCTTCATGTGACACCGTATTCAAAGAATGAACAAAGGAAGCATTTAATAGCCATAACTTTCCCAATACTGCTGCGGTTCAACATATAAAATAAATTATGTACGAACTACCAAACACTCACCAATTGATGAGCTGGACAACAAAGCAATTTGCCAACTTTCAAGTTAATCTCTCAATCACCAGTTCTTTTGGTTTCTATCTTCCCTTTTCTGCTGCATCTGATTCTTTCGTGATTTGTTGCAAAACCTTCCCTATCTCAATGCTTTACCATAGCTAAGTTTTAATGTGCTAGCAGCTTATAACTTTTACTATATTTTTTCAATATTATGATCAGAGTAGACTGATGCCAGCTCTGAAGCAGTCCATATCCCAGACAGTTCCCCCTCCCAGCTGAAAGATACATGGCAATGGAAGTAAATACTAAAGATGAAAAATTAAAAGATTAAAAAAAATAATTTGTTGCTTGGAATTGGATAAGAAATTTAATTTAGAAGAGAACTGGAATATACCAAAGCCATTTTTGGTAATAGACTACACTATTTACAACATCTTTCCTTTTCATATATATGTAAAAGATTATAGTTAAGTACTTGGCCTAAAAGCAAACTTTAAAGTGTCCTTACTAAAATACATAAGTGGACTGTAAATATGCAATAATTCACTATCTGCAACAGACTGTATGCATGATATTATTGGACAGTGGGCTGCAAGGAAAAGTATCAACTCACTTTGAACTGAACAGAGATTGAACTTTTTGGGGATAACAGAGGGAAGTCTTTCTTTCAAATTACCATCACTTGGTCTATAACAATCAGGAAACACTGGCAGTAAACTCAATATTAATTATAAACATTCTCTGCAATTCATTCTAATTACCTGTAGTCTTGCTTTCCCTCTTTGTCTCTCATAGATATGGTCTGCCTGAAAATGATTTAAAAAAAAACTTTTTCTTAGGTAAAAGTGCATATTCTTTTCTAGAACATCTATAACATTCATCTCCATCTCTAAATTCCCCAAAATAAATCTACATGATCCTTTGGTTTACTCATTGCCTAAAAAAACCCAATGATATTCCATGCAAGTTTGGTGGGCCAAAAGGACTTGCTGGTTTGACAGTTTGCATCATTAGTTATGATGGAACTTTCCACTCGATTGATCAGAACAACTAGCCTTTTCCCAATGGCTTAGTGATAAATACACTGTATGGTGTGGTGCTGAACCACAAAGATCACAAGTTCCATCATTGGTCTGTGCTGAGTTAGCAGATCTCAGTGTGGGCATTGTAGGGTAGTACAATCTGCCTTCATTTCCATGGACTGGTGTGGGTGTAAGCTGAAGGACAAGCAGAATTCTGCCTCTCCTGATCACTGGCACCTTCAAATAATAATTTGAGAGGAGAATTGGCAGAGAAAGAGCAGAAAATGAATTTTAAGAAGTGAACCAGCCCAGTTACTTGTACTTTAGAACAGTTTAAATCTGCCTTAATCCATAACTAGCTTCTTGATTAACAGTAACAAAGATGAATTGTGATATGAGGCACCAATGGTAAAGAATGGGAAAGATTCTATATTCTACTATTAAGATTAGCATTAATATAATTTCTCAGCACTATGGGCTATAAATGAAGTCTACTTAATGCTGAGACAGATTTATATCCTGGGGGATAAATAAGTAAATTGCAATTCACATAGTAATAGAAAAGTCAACAATTAAGACTACTCAGCCTATCAAAGTTAGGCCCTCCAGTAGCTTAACTCACCTTATCTAACAGCTACGCGCGTTTTGAAAACTGCTAAAATCTTCTGCTCTACCACCATACCGAGTTGATTATTTCAAACGTTTATATTACCCTTTGAGTAAAGAAGTTCTTTTAATATCAGTTTTAAATTTACGTTCCTCCAAGTTAAATTTATGACCTTTGATCCCACTAGCCTGCTACTTTAAGTAATATTCTGGATTTGCTTCACTGATAATTTGTAATATTTTCATTTTCTCACAACTATCTTATTCCTAGATGGTAGAGCTTGAATCTCTCTATTCTGTTGTGGTAGCGCTTCCAACATTACACTTGTGATGATTCCCTTGTCTGCACGAATCTCCAATGCCTGTACATCTTTTTTGCATCATTGTAACTAGAATTGAACACAGTACTAGCAAGTGTAGTCTAACCAGCACACTGTAGAGCCCCAGCATAATCTCAGCAGAATTGTATACTACTGTTCTATCTATATATCCCAAAATTCTATTAGATTTTTCTAACTGCTATATCACATTGACTAAACTTTGAACATGATGGGCTAGATTTTTGGTGGAGCCGTCAGGCGGGGTTTCAGGCGTGGGGGAGTGGGGAAACCCCGAATTTGGGGGTCCCGACACCATCACGCCTAAAACCCCGCCCCACGTAAGTTTCAGGGGCGGCGGGTACCCGCCCCGCACTGGGACCCGCCGAAACCAGGCGGGAAGGGATTAGTGCCAATTAACTGCCTGTTAACAAGTAGTTAACAGGCAGTTTTTAGCCTAATCCCTATTTTGAGGGGTTTCGTGTGGGTTTCCCGACGGCTCCAAACCATGCCAGGTTAGAGCAGGCGGGCTGTCGGGTTGAAGGAGTTGGAGGGATTGCGATGTCGGCGCTCAGGTGAGTGATGGGTGCATGAGTGCAAAGGTGTGTTTGGTGTGTCTAAAGTGTGTAAAGAACTTTTACTTACCTGTACTTACCTTAGCAGCCTTTCTTCCTGTAGCCGTCGGGAGCGCATCACTCAGCCGGAACTGAAAGCTGAATGGCTGCGATCTGTCAAAAGTGACAGCCTTCAGCTTTGAGTGCCGGTGAGAGTTCTAACTGAGTCTGTGCAGAATGACTCAGCTTAGAACTCAGAACTCTTGACAGATGAAATTTCAGTCTGTGACGTCGCCTGTTGCCGGGTGGCCCTTAATTGGCCTGCTGAGCCCGCTGGGCGGGCTCAACAAGGTCAATCAAGGGAAAATCGCGCGGATTGGCCGGACGTCGAAGTAGGCGGGTCAAAAACCCGAAAAGGGGAAGTCCCGCCTTCTTCCCGACAGGTTCGGGAAAATCTACCCCGATGAGTCTACTATTCCAACCAGATCCCTTTTCTGCCAATTCTATTCCATTCATTATTGCGACAAAATAGTGTGTTTTGCCTGTGGTGTATATCTGTTATGTCTTTTCTTTATGGTATTTTCAGGATTCACTTAAATAAGTAAACCACTCAGAGTGCTGCATTTTATTATGCCAATGTATCCATCCCCAGAGAAAAACCGACTGGGGTGAGGCTAGTTGGCTTTACTGTGTCAATACTGGTTATTTACAAAGCCCTTTGGGTTGATCCACCAGAAGTGCTACCTGATGACTGCTTGCTTTGTTCTGTGAATGATCAATTACATCAAAATACATTTTGTAGTAAGGTGATAAGTTATGTTTAACACCTATTACGAGCAATTTACTGACACTGCAGGGGGTAGTCTCTGTGATTAGCAGCTTTAGTTGATTTTGAGAAATTTATTTGATTTTCATTTTTCCTGTTCAATCTTCAAAGGAGATGGAAAGGATATATTGGACAACCTTCTAACAAATCTTTAGGTGCCATCAAGACACACTGTGGGTTTGACAAAACCCCACATATATATTATGTTGAGATCGTTGATCTGGATCTAGAAATATTTACAGGATTAGCAAAGGGTTGCGTCATTTGTTATTTTTGTACCGAGGAGGTATAAATAAAGTTCTATAAACTATTGTAACCTTCTGTATCATCACTAGCTACATATTATCTGTTACTTTTAATAAAGCTGCTTTGCAGTTTATAACCTATACCATGGTCCAACTGCATACTTATCTTTTGCTTTCTGAACTCTAGGTGGTCAAAAGTACAAAGTCAAAAGTATGAAATATTACTAATATGGGTTCCTATTCAATCCCTGGGATCACTATAGAATCATAGAATGGTTACAGCATGGAAGGCGGCCATTCGGCACATCGAGCCTGTGCCGGCTCTCTGCAAGAGCACTTCAGCTAGTTCCACTCCCTCGCCCTTTCCCCGTAGCCCTACAAATGTTTTTCCTTCAGGTATTTATCCAACTCTCTTTTGAAAGCCGTGATTGAGTCTGCCTCCACCACCCTTTCAGGCATTGCACTCCAGATCCTAACCACTCGCTGCGTAAAAAAGCTTTTCCTCATCTCGCCTTTGGTTCCTCTGCCAATCACCTTAAATCGGTGTCCTCTGGTTCTCGACCCATCTGCCAATGGGAAGTTTCTCTCTATCTACTCAGTCCAGACCCCTCATGATTTTGAACAGCTCTATCAAATCTCCTCTGCTCTAAGGAGAACAACCCCAGCTTCTCCAGTCTATCCACGTAACTGAAGTCCCTCATCCCTGGAATCATTCCCTTAAATCTTTTCTGCACCATCTTTAAGGCCTTCACGTCCTTTCTAAAGTGCGATGTCCAGAATTGGACGCAATACTCCAGTTGAGGCCGAACCAGTGTTTTATAAAGGTTCATCATAATTTCCAAGCTTTTGTACTCTGTGCCTCTATTCATGAAGCCCAGGATCCCATTAACTTTTTAACTGCTTTCTCAACCTGCCCTGCCACCTTCAACGATTTGTGCATATATCCCTAGTTCTCTCTGTTCATGCACCCCCTTTAGGATTGTACCCTTTGATGCGCCATCAATTACTCAAAAGACTGAGGTTGAGCGAGTAACAACCAGGCTTTTATTAACTAAAGAATGAAGGTCTTGTCTCGAGTGGTCGACCCGTCCAGAATACTAAGGGACTGGGAGGTAGTCACTTATATACCTGGAATAGTGGGAGGAGTCAGCCGAGGCATGTCCAGACCTGTACCTAGTGGAATACACATACAGACACAGACAGGTATGACAGTGGTTTACCACATTCACCCCTTGTTTAAAAATGAGTCCGGCGGGGTGAAGTGTATTTAAAAGTTCGTGTATTGGAGTCTCTCCGGAGGTCTTGTCTGCCGCTGTGATCGACGTGGCGACGGCAGGGGTGGTGGAGCTTCCGGCGTCGCGTCCCGTGTAGGCTGGGGCCCTGGAGTGTAGTCCTCGTGGGTGACGGGCTCAGACGTGCCGGCTGCTGGGGTTGGATATCGGGTCGTGGGGGGGGGGGGTGGTAATGGGTAGTGGGTTACAGCGGTCCCCGAGGGTGCGAGGTCTCGTATGGAGACTGTGTCCTCCCGCCCGTCCGGGTACGCAATGTAAGCGTACTGGGGGTTGGTGTGGAGGAGGTCGACCCTCTCGACCAGGGGGTCCGTTTTATTGGCCCTCACGTGTCTTCTCAGTAGTACCGGCCCTGGGGACGTCAGCCATGGCGGTAACGATGTCCCCGATGTGGACTTCCTTGGGAAGACAAACATTTTCTCGTGAGGGGTGGCATTGGTGGCAGTGCAGAGAAGTGACCGAATCGAGTGGAGCGCGTCGGGGAGCACCTCCTGCCAGCGGGAGGTCGGAAGGCCCCTAGACTTTAAGGCTAGTAGGGCGGCCTTCCAAACAGTTGCATTCTCTCTTTCCACCTGTCCGTTCCCCCGGGGGTTGTAACTGGTGGTCCTGCTTGTGGCTATACCCCTAGCGAGCAGGTACTGGCGGAGTTCGTCGCTCATAAACGATGAGCCCCGGTCGCTATGGATATAGCTGGGGAAACCGAACAGGGTGAAGAGGCTGTTCAGAGATTTAATGACCGTGGCACTGGTCATGTCCGGGCAGGGGATAGCGAACGGGAACCGGGAGTACTCGTCAATGATGTTGAGGAAGTACACATTGCGGTCGGAGGAGGGGAGAGGCCCTTTGAAATCGACGCTCAGGCGTTCGAAAGGGCGAGTGGCTTTTATCAGGTGGGCTCTGTCTGGTCTATAAAAGTGCGGTTTGCACTCAGCGCAGACTTGGCAGTTCTTGGCCATGGTCCTGACCTCCTCGATGGAGTAAGGCAGGTTGCGGGCCTTGATGAAGTGGAAGAACCTGGTGACCCCCGGGTGGCAGAGGTCATTGTGGAGGGCCCTCAGCCTATCGATCTGCGCGCTGGCGCAGGTGCCACGCGATAGGGCATCTGGGGGTTCATTGAGCTTCCCAGGCCGGTACAAGATCTCGTAATTGTAGGTGGAAAGTTCGATTCTCCACCTCAAGATCTTGTCGTTTTTGATTTTGCCCCTCTGCTTGTTGTTAAACATAAAAGCAACTGAACGCTGGTCAGTGAGCAGGGTAAATCGTTTTCCGGCCAGGTAGTGCCTCCAATGACGCACAGCCTCCACGATAGCCTGGGCCTCCTTCTCGACCGCGGAGTGTCTGGTCTCCGGGCCCTGGAGGGTTCGTGAGAAGAATGCCACAGGTCTCCCCGCCTGATTAAGGGTGGCGGCCAGAGCGAAGTCGGACGCATCGCTTTCCACCTGGAAGGGGATGGATTCGTCCACTGCGTGCATGGTGGCTTTGGCAATGTCTTCCTTGATACGGTGGAAGGCTAAGCGGGCCTCTGCCGTCACGGGAAAAAGAGGTGGACTTGATCAGCGGACGGGCTTTGTCTGCATAGTAGGGGACCCACTGAGCGTAGTAGGAAAAAAACCCTAGGCACCTCTTCAGAGCTTTTAGGCAGTGGGGCAGTGGGAGTTCCATAAGGGGACGCATCCGGTCTGGGTCGGGACCGATGACCCCGTGTTCTACAACACAGCCAAGGATGGCGAGGCGGTCTGTGCGGAATATGCACTTCTCCTTGTTATATGTCAGGTTCAGGAGTTGGGCGGTGCGGAGGAATTTCTCGAGGTTTGCGTCATGGTCCTGCAAGTCATGGCCGCAGATGGTCACATTATCTAGGTAAGGGAAAGTGGCCTGCAGCTCGTTTTGATCGACCATCCGGTCCATCTCCCTTTGGAAGACGGAGACCCCGTTGGTAACGCCGAAGGGAACCCTAAGGAAGTGATAGAGGCGGCCGTTTGCCTCAAAAGCAGTATACTGGCGGTCTTCAGGGCTGATGGGGAGCTGGTGGTACGCTGATTTCAGGTCAATGGTCGAAAAGACGCGGTACTGCGCGATCTGGTTGACCATGTCAGCTATGCGGGGGAGTGGGTAGGCGTCCAGCAGGGTGTAGCGGTTTATTGTTTGGCTGTAGTCGATGACCAGGCGCTGTTTCTCGCCGGTCTTAACGACCACAACCTGGGCTCGCCAGGGGCTGGAGCTGCCCTCAATAATCCCCTCCTTCAGGAGCCGTTCCACTTCGGTTTTGATGAAAACCCTGTCCCCGGCACTGTATCGCCTGCTCTTTGTGGCGATGGGCTTACAGTCGGGGGTGAGGTTAGCAAACAGTGGGGGGGGTGGGACTCTGAGTGTGGAGAGGTTGCATCTGGTGCGCGGCGGGCAATTTGGAGGCTGCTGGCTGCGGACTGTGAGTGGGGGGAGGGGGCCACCGTACGCCATCGTAACGCTTTTGAGGTGGCACTGGAAATCCAACCCCAGTAGAACGGCAGCGCAGAGGTCGGGCAGGACCAGGAGTTTAAAATTATTGAACACAGTCCCGTCTACTACTAGTGTCACCACGCAGTAGCCGCCAATGTCCGCTGACTGGGACTCGGAGGCCATAGAAATCCGCTGGTGCGCAGGCAGGACTGGGAGAGAGCAACGCCGCACCGTGTCGGGGTGGATGAAGCTCTCTGTGCTCCCGGAGTCAAAAAGGCAGTTTATTGCATGGCCGTTTACCTTAACGTCCATTTTGGACCGAGCTAGCTGGTGCGGTCTCGTTTGGTCCAGCGTCACAGAGGCCAGCGTAGGGGTCGGTGTGTCGCTGCGAGTATCAGATGGGGGGGGGTTGGCGGTCTGCTGCGTCCCGGCTGGTGTCCAAGATGGCGGTGTACATGATTCCCATGTGGCTGGAGTCGTCCAAGATGGCTGCTGCTGCGGTGGTTCGCACATGGCTGGGGTGGCCCAAGATGGCGGCTCGCACGGCCCACACGCGGCGCTGCTGGCGTTCGGGGTGGCTTTGGCCTTGCAGACGCTGGCGTAGTGTCCCTTTTTCCCGCAGCCCGAGCAGGTCGCATTCTTCGCCGGGCAGCGCGCTCTGGGGTGTTTGGCCTGGCCACAGAAGTAGCATTTCTGGCCTTGGGATACTGCTGTCTGGCTTTGGGACACTGCTGCGGTAGTTGGGCCGTTGTTGGGCTGTGGCTGGGGTGGCACGGTGCTATGGGGCTGTCCTACCGTGTCCCAGGTTGTCGTTCCCCGCGGCGTCCACGGTGCAGAGGAGTAGGCATCCATGCCCCGGGAGGCTGCGTCCAGCGTTAGTGCGATGTCGGAGGCTTTGTCGAGGGTGAGGTCACTCTGCTCCAGCAGTCGCTGTCGGGTGTAGTTGGACCTGTGGCCCGCTACGAAGGCATCCCGGATCAGTTCCTCCGTGTACTTAGTGGGCGTTACCGCCTTACACCCACAGGCCCGGCCAAGCACGGACAGTGCTTGGAGGTATTCCTCAGTCGATTCCCCAGGTTGTTGCTTGCGACTCCCCAGAAGGTGCCTAGCGTATACTTCGTTCACAGGGCTTGAGGAGCTGGAGGGCAGCTGTGTACGAGGTCGCGTCCCGGATGACTGAGTACGCTCGGTGGTTCACCTTGGAGAACAGGACAGACAGTTTGTCCGCATCCGTTTCGACCGCAGTGGAGGCAGTCAGGAATGTCTCGAAGCACGTGAGCCAGTGAGCAAACTTGGTGGAAGCGTCCGCTTCCCGACTGTCCAGGTCCAGGCATGCTGGTGTGAGGATCTTCTCCATTATAAAAAATTTAGTTAATAAAATTGATGCGCCATCAATTACTCAAAAGACTGAGGTTGAGCGAGTAACAATCAGGCTTTTATTAACTAAAGAATGAAGGTCTTGTCTCGAGTGGTCGACCCGTCCAGAATACTAAGGGACTGGGAGGTAGTCACTTATATACCTGGAATAGTGGGAGGAGTCAGCCGAGGCATGTCCAGACCTGTACCTAGTGGAATACACATACAGACACAGACAGGTATGACAGTGGTTTACCACACCCTACGACAGCCGCGACGCGTCAAGGACCCAACTGCTACTTCTGCGGGCAGCCAAAGCACACCAGAAACCTGTGCCCGGCGAAAGGCACCACGTGCTTTAAGTGCGGTAAGAAGGGGCACTTCGGGAAGGTGTGCAGAGGGAACCCCGCCGGAAAACCAACCGCCGGAAAACCCGCCACCGCCGCGTGTGCGCCGTGGGAGCGGCCATCTTGGACGCCATCTTGCCCGACCTCGTGGGGTCCGCCATCTTATGAGCAGACAGCGTGGACGCCATCTTGTCTCGATCAGGGCCCTACAGTGGCATCGGTCACAGTGGACCAGACCAGGCCGCATCCGCTATCCAAATCAATGGTGGACATCGAGGTAAATGGGTGCCGGGTTAAATGCTTAATTGACAGTGGAAGCACGGAGAGTTTTATCCACCCTGAACTGGCACAACAACTCTCCCTAAAGGTGGTCCCTGCTCAGGGTACCATCTCTATGGCCGATAAAACCCAGACATCGACCATTCTGGGTTACTGCACGGTACAATTGTGCGTTAACGGAACTGTGTATGATAATTTTAAAGTATTAATCATGAAGAATCTATGTGCGAGCGTGATCTTGGGTTTGGATTTCCAGTGCAACCACCAAAGCATCACGCTCAAGTACGGTGGGTCCCAGCCGCCCCTCACAGTGTGCGGTCTGGCTACCCTGAAGGTAAAGCCGCCTTCGCTATTCGCGAACCTTACCCCTAACTGCCGGCCAATAGCGACCAAAAGCAGGAGGTACAGCTGGGAGGACAGGCGGTTTATCGCGACCGAGGTAGACAGGCTCCTGAAAGAGCGCATTATTGAACACAGCAACAGCCCGTGGCGCGCCCAAGTGGTAGTGGTAAGGGGTAGTGTGGTAAACCACTGTATTGTATATTGCCACCTCTGGGTGGCGCTGTGTATGGAGGCATGCCTCAGCTGAGTTGATAAGCGTATCAGGTAGCGAGAAGAAACGGATGGTGATCGACTATAGTCAAACGATCAACAGGTACACCCTACTAGACGCCTACCCGCTACCCCGCATATCAGAAATGGTGAACCAAATCGCCCAATACCGGGTGTTCTCCACCATCGACCTCAAGTCAGCGTACCACCAGCTCCCTATCAGACCAGAGGACCGCCCGTACACCGCCTTCGAGGCGAACGGACGCCTCTACCAATTCCTCAGAGTCCCCTTTGGGGTGACGAACGGGGTCTCGGTCTTTCAGAGGGAGATGGATCGCATGGTCGATGACCACCACTTGCAGGCAACCTTCCCCTACCTCGACAACGTCACCATCTGCGGTCACAACCAGCAGGATCACGACTCGAACCTCGAGAGGTTCCTGAAAACCGCACAAAAACTCAACCTCACCTATAACGAGGACAAGTGCGTTTTCAACACCACGCGCCTCTGCATACTGGGCAGCGTGGTGGAGAATGGGGAAATCGGACCAGACCCCGACCGATTGCGCCCCCTACGGGAGCTGCCCCTGCCCAACACTCCCAAAGCCCTGAAAAGGTGCCTGGGGTTATTTTCTTACTATTCCCAATGGGTCCCCAACTACTCCGACAAAGCCCGCCCCCTCTTGAAAGCATCCTCTTTTCCGTTCTCTGCTGAGGCCCACGCCGCCTTCAAAAGCATTAAGCAGGATATTGAGCGGGCCACGCTACAGGCAGTGGACGAGAACACTCCATTTCAAGTGGAAAGTGATGCGTCCGACTTCGCCTTGGCGGCCACCCTCAACCAGGCGGGGCGGCCCGTAGCTTTCTTCTCGAGGACCCTCCAAGGCCCCGAGATCAGACACTCCTCCGTGGAAAAGGAGGCCCAAGCCATCGTGGAGGCAGTGCGCCACTGGCGCCACTACCTAGCCGGCAAACGCTTCACCCTACTTACCGACCAGCGATCGGTAGCGTTTATGTTCAACAATAAACAGAGGGGGAAGATTAAAAATGATAAGATTCTTAGGTGGCGGATCGAGCTCTCCACCTTCGAGTACGACATCATTTACCGGCCAGGGGCCCTTAACGAATCCCCTGACGCCCTCTCACGAGGGATGTGTGCCAGCGCCACCGAGGATCGGCTACAGACCCTCCACAACGACCTCTGCCACCCAGGGGTCACGCGGCTGTTCCACTTCATAAAGTCCCGTAACTTACCCTACTCGATTGAGGAAGTTCGGTCTCTGACCAGGAACTGCCGCACTTGCGCTGAGCGCAAGCCTCGGTTCTACCGCCCAGATAGAGCCCACTTAATCAAAGCTACACGGCCCTTCGAGCGGCTCAGCTTAGATTTCAAGGGCCCCCTCCCGTCCGTCGACCGCAATGTTTACTTCCTGAACATTGTGGACGAATACTCCCGTTTCCCATTCGCCTTCCCCTGCCCAGACATGACCAGCGCCACGGTCATTAAATGCCTCAACAGCCTGTTCTGCCTGTTCGGTATGCCGAGCTATATCCACACGGATAGGGGGGCGTCCTTCATGAGTGAAGAGCTACGCCAGTACATGCTGTCCAAGGGGATCGCCACGAGCCGTACCACCAGCTACAACCCCCGGGGTAACGGCCAGGTGGAGCGAGAGAACGGGACAGTGTGGAAAGCAGTCACTCTAGCTCTAAGGACCAAGGGCCTCCCTACCTCCCGCTGGCAGGAAGTCCTCTCGGATGTGCTCCATTCGATACGGTCGCTACTGTGTACGGTCACTAATGCCACGCCTCATGAACGAATGTTTGTCTTTCCTCGGAAATCCACCTCAGGCATATCCATGCCGTCATGGCTCTCCACCCCAGGTCCGGTACTCGTGCGAAGGCATGTGAGGGGCCACAACACGGACCCTCTCGTGGAGCCAGTACACCTACTCCACGCCAACCCCCAATACGCGTATGTCCGGCACGCCGACGGAAGGGAGGACACTGTGTCCATAAAAGACGTCGCCCCAGCCGGCATCGACAACAACCACGGCAATAGCAGCGACGACGATCACAGCAACCCTTACCCACCCACTATTCTTTCATCACCCCCGGAAGAACATCGACCAACGGCACCCCCACCAACTACCCCTTCAACAACCCCGGCGGCACCCCCGGCAGAGACCCAGGAGGCTACCGGGGACACCCAGCCGACACCCGCGGCAGCACAACAGCCACGTCGGTCGCAGAGGACTATCAAACCCCCGAACAGACTAAATCTATAGAAGGGGTGAATGTGATGAAATATATTCCATTCATCACTGCCTGTTTTCTGTGTCTTGTAACTGCCTGCTTTCTGTGTCTTTTCCCTTCCCCCAGTCCTCATGTATTATGTATTGGAATGTGCTGGAACTGGTTGTGTGCAGGGCTCCGCCCATACCTGGCTCCTTTGTAATCTAACTTCAGTCGGGTTCAGCCTCCTGAAGGTAGACATCTCTCTATTTTACGTGTTATGTTCTGAGTTAATAAAAGCCTTACTTTTGTTCTGCTAACTTCGAGTCTCGGAATAATTGAGGCACATCAGTACATACACTACACAACTGTATAAAACACTAGTTAGGCCTCAGCTAGAGTACTGCGTGCAGTTCTGGTCACCACATTACAGGAAAGATGTGATTGCACTAGAGAGGGTACAGAGGAGATTTACAAGGATGTTGCTGGGAGTAGAGAATCTTAGCTATGAGGAAAGACTGGATAGGCTGGGTCTGTTTTCCTTGGAACAGAGGAGGCTGAGGGGAGACCTTATTGAGGTGTATAAAATTATGAGGGTCACAGATAAAGAGGATAGAAAGGACCTATTTCCATTAGCAGAGGGGTCAAAAACCAAGGGGGCACAGATTTAAAGTAATTAGTGGAAGGTTTAGAGGGGATTTGAGGGGAAATGTCTTCACCCAGAGGGTTGTGGGTGTCTGGAACTCACTGCCTGAAAGGGTGGTAGAGGCAGGAACCCTAACCACATTTAAAAAGTACTTGGATGTGCACTTGGGATGCTCTAACCTGCAGGGCTACGGACCAAGAGCTGGGAAGTGGGATTAGGCTGGATAGCTCTTTGTTGGCCGGCGCGGACACGATGGGCCGAATGGCCTCCTTCCGTTCTGTAACTTTCTATGACTCCAGGACGCCTGTCACAGCTCTTTGAAAGAGCTCTCCAATTAATACCAATCCCCCGCTCTTTCCCCGTAGCCCTGCATATATTTCAATTTCAAGTATTTTTCTAATTCCCTTTTGAAAGTTCCTATTGAATCTGCTTCCACCGCCCTTTCAGGCAGCACATTCCAGATCACAACAACTCGCTGCGGAGAAACATTCTCCTCATCTCCCCTCTGGTTCTTTGACCAGTTATCTTCACTCTGTGTCCTCTGGTTACCGACCCTCCTGCCAGTGGAAGCAGTTTCTCCTTATTTACTCCATCAAAACCCTTCATGATTTTGAACACCTCTATCAAATCTCCCCTTAACCTTCTCTGCTCCAAGGAGAACAATCCCAGCTTCTCCAGTCTCTCCACATAATTCCTCTCATCCCTGTACTCATTCTCATCAATCTCCTCCGCACCCTCTCCAAGGCCTTCACAGCCGACCCAAAGTGCGGTGCCCAGAATTGAACCCAATACTCTAGCTGATGCCGAACCAGATGATTATGGTAGTGGGCTGGCCGCCCAGAGGTCATGAGTTTAAATCCATGACAAGTTGGCCCAGCACATCCCTCACTATCCATCGGCAGCAAGCTGGGAGAGCACCCCAGGGTCAGTGGGGCAGTAGGACAGTTACCCTCATCTCTCCTCCACCATTCAGCTCTTGTATCCATGTCTGGATCGAGGCTGTGATCAGGTCTGGAGCTGGGCAGTTCTGGCAGACCCCGAATTGAGCATTGGTGAGTATTTATTGGTGACTCGGTGTCGTTTGATGGCACAATTGATGACATCTTGCTTCATTTTACTGATGGTTGAGAGGAGACTGATAGGTTGGTAATTGGCCGGATTAGATTTATTCTGTTTGTTGTGGACAGGACTTACCTGGGCAATCTTGTCAGGTTGCTGCCAGTGTCACCTTGGTTACGGGAGCGACTCGTTCTGGTGCACAGATCAACACTAGAGCTAATAGGTTAGAATTTGCTGTGTCCAGTGCACTCAACCACGTTTTAATTCCCTGTGGAGTGAACCAAAGTGGCTGGACTCTGGCAGCTACGATGGTGGGGAACTCGGGAAAAGGCTGATTAGCAACTTGGGAATCTCCTCCTGGCAGTCTGTTCACACTTCCTTGGTTTTGTGGGCCTGGAGGTTTGGGAAGGGCTGTTCTCAGCGCTGTTTCCTCATTGGTGGGTAAATCCTAAATCACAGCCCCCAGATCAGTTTGTTGAGATATCTGTAAATGAATACTGACATGAATCAGTCATTCATGAAAGAAAGTCTTATGAAATAATACTGAGCGGCCTGCGGGTGGCGCTGTCCAGGGAGAGTATAAATACTCGGGCACGGGCCCAACCTGCGCAGGACATTCTTAACAGGAACTAGTGAAGGACACAACTAGACCTCCATGTTGTAAAACAGCTGATTAAAGCTTTGTTTAACGCTTAGACCAAGTGCCTAGTAGTTTTCTTACATCAGATATGTGCCCCCCCCCCTCCCTCAAGGCTTTATTATGGTACATATATGGGGGGCCGACAAAGAATCGTGGAACCCCGGCTTAGGGAATGAGCATCTGTCTCCTCTCAAATCTCTACACCCCCGACCTCTCCCAGAACCCCTCTCCAGCCCCCAACATGCAATGCTCTGCAGCCTCCCTCAGCTGTCAGACTGTTCTTGTCCATCACCCACCACCCGCTCCCACGATCTCTCCAGCACCTGACCATTCAGCTACGCTTCCTTCATCTAATGCTTGCCAATGTCGGCAAACTCTCCCTTTCCTCAGCTAGTTTTCTCCCAGCTTCAAACCTGCTGTTCTCACCTGCTCGGGAAGAAGGCCCAGCCCTGAACTCCCCATCCACAAGCCCAGCTCCTAAAGGCACAATGTTAGCTTGGCTCAGTGCTAGCATTCTCCCCTGTGAATCAATCGACTGCAGGTTCAAGCCCCACTGCAAGGCTTGAGCTGATAATGTGCTGATAGTTCAGTGCAATGCTGAGGCAGGCCTGTGCTGCCAGGCGTTCTGAGCAGCAGGAAATTCTCCCACAGTCCTGGCCAACGTTCCTCCCTAAACCAACACCCCCCAAACAGCTGCTTCATCTCATTTGCATTTATAGCTCTCTGCTATTTCCAATGGCTTTGGGTCGAAATGGTCCTCGAGTTTCTCGACAATGTCTTCAAACGACGCATCATTCGCTTTCCCTGGCCTGATCTCCGTTAGAAACAGAGCGGGATTAAACAGACTGGACCTGAACAAGGGGCTTTGTTTGGGAATTTGGAAAGAGTGGGGATTTGGAGAAGAGGGGAAAGGAGTTGTTGCTTTTTGCTGACACTACTTGTAGTGCTTTGTGTTACAGGTAGATATTTAATTTCATTACCCATAACTTAATCTACTGGAATATTTTGAGGATGTAACTGGTAAAATAGATAAGGGAGAACCAGTGGATGTGGTGTATTTGGACTTTCAGAAGGCTTTCGATAAGGTCCCGCATAAGAGATTAGCGTGTAAAGTTAAGGCACATGGGATTGGGGGCAAGGTATTGACTTGGATAGAGAACTGGTTGGCAGACAGGAAGCAAAGAGTTGGAATAAACGGGTCTTTTTCCGAGTGGCAGGCAGTGACTAGTGGGGTATCGCAGGGATCGGTCCTTGGACCCCAGCTATTCACAATATATATTGATGATCTAGACGAGGGAACTAGATGTAATATCTCCAAGTTTGCAGATGACACAAAGCTGTGTGGGTGTGTGTGCTGTGAGGAGGATGCCGAGAAACTCCAGGATGATTTGGACAGGTTGGGTGATTGGGCAAAAGCATGGCAGATGCAATATAACGTGGATAAATGCGAGGTTATCCACTTTGGTGGCAAAAACAGGAAGGCAGATTATTATCTGAATGGCAATAGATTGGGAGAAGGGGAAGTGCAACGAGACCTGGGTGTCCTTGTGCACCAGTCGCTGAAGGTAAGCATGCAGGTGCAGCAGGCGGTTAAGAAGGCAAATGGTATGTTGACCTTCGTAGCGAGAGGGTTTGGGTACAGGAACAAGAATGTCTTGCTGCAGTTGTACAGGGCCTTGGTGAGACCACATCTTGAGTATTGTGTGCAGTTTTGGTCACCTTATCTGAGGAAGGATGTTCTTGCCATGGAAGGAGTTCAGCAAAGATTCACCAGGCTGATACCTGGGATGGCAGGAATGACGTATGAGGAGAGATTGGGTCGATTGAGCTTGTACTCGCTGGAGTTTAGAAGAATGAGGGGATCTCATTGAAACTTATAAAATTCTGACAGGACTGGACAGACTAGATGCAGGAAGGATGTTCCCGATGGTCGGGGAGTCCAGAACCAGGGGGTCACAGTCTAAGGATAAGGGGTAAGCCATTTAGGACAGAAATTAGGAGGAATTTCTTCACCCAGAGAGTGGTCAGCCTGTGGAATTTTCTACCACAGAAGGCAGTAGAGGCCAATTCATTAAATATATTCAAGAAGGAGTTGGATATATTTCTTAAGGCCAAAGGGATCAAGGGGTATGGGGAGAAAGCAGGGACAGGGTACTGAATTTGGATGATCAGCCATGATCACATTTGTGGTATCTTGAGGTGGCCATAGATGGAGACCGACACCGGTTAACTCCGTAACATGGTTTAATCAACACTTGCACATAAAAGCTTCTGCCATGAGGCAGAAAAAACAAAGAGTACAACCAGTACAGACCAGACTTAACTCAGGAGACCAATTGCCACAGCACCACCTGGTGGATCAGGTTACTCATAACCTCCCAGGTTACTACACTCCTCCCCCCTTAAGATTGCTGTATGCAATTCTTAAACAATAACCCTTACTAGGTACTGCGTTTTAATTAACCAGTATGCTCTAACCATGGTTAACCCCTGACTAATTTAACAGGTTTGTATAAGTCTTTCTGGTTGCTTGCGAATCCTTTGTGAACGTCTTAATTCCACTTGTGGTGGATTCTCAGATTCACTCACACTTGAGATTGGAGTAGTCTCTGATGTTGGTTTTACTCTGTCCCGCTGTGGCCTGGCAGTACCAGTGTCCACTGGCACCTTATAAGCCATGCTGGGTCCTGGAACAGCCTCCTCTACTGCGCTTTGTTCCATCTGAGGCAGTTCCCCCTGCTGCCGGCTGAAAAGCTGATCCACACGCCGACGAACCCCTCGACCATCCCCTAGTAACACGGAGTACGACACAGGTCCTGTAATGTCCTGGATTAGTCCTGGTATCCATTTAGGTCCATAACCGAAGTTCCGGGTGTACACAGAGTCCTCTATGGTGAAATGGCGAGCTTTAGTATGCTTGTCATGGTACGCTTTTTGGTTTGTTTGTTTTGTCTCAACCTTGCTTTTGAGATCTGGGTGTATCAGGTCTAACGTGCACCGCAACTTTCTCCCCATCATCAACTCAGCCGGAGAAAGCCCCGTGGTAGCTTGGGGTGTTATACGATAACTAAACAAGGCTCTATTGAGCTTGGTCTCCAGGGTGTCACCTGAGCTCTTCCTCATGAGCTCCTTAAAAGTCTGCACGGCTCGCTCGGCTAACCCATTTGAGGCTGGGTGATATGGAGCCGAGGTGACATGTGTGATTCCATTCCTTACCATGAATTCTTTGCTCCCTTCACTAACAAAACACTGTGCATTGTCGGATACAATCATTTCTGGAATACCATGCGTGCTGAAGCTGTTCCTGAGACAATTCAGTGTGGCATCAGTCGTTGCAGAGCTCACTGGATAAACGTCGATCCACTTTGAGTGAGCGTCTACCAGCACCAGAAACATTTTGCCCATAATAGGTCCCGCATAGTCTATGTGAATTCTCCTCCAGGGTTTGCTGGGCCACTCCCAGGGATGGAGTGGTGCCCCGGCAGGTGCTTTCCTCTGTTCCTGACATATAGTGCATGACTTTACCTTTGACTCAATTTCAGCATCCAAGTTAGGCCACGACAGGTAGCTCCTAGCCAGTCCTTTCATTCTAGTCATTCCTGGGTGCGATTGATGCAACTGTTCCATCAAAGTAGAGCATCCCCGCTCTGGGACTATGATGCGCGCTCCCCATAGCACACATCCATCTTGGACACTGAGCTCGTGCTGTCTCTGTCTGTACGGCGCGAACTCCAGTCCCTCACGGTGATCTGGCCAGCCTTTCAACACATACTCATGGACCCTTGACAGAATGGGGTCCTTGGCTGTCCAGCCCTGGATTTGCGCTGAAGTCATCAGGGGACTGATCTCCTGATCCAGCATCAGGACATGCTCCTCAGGGGAAGTACTGCAAGGAGATTTTGAGAGGGGCGGGTGGCTGAGAGCATCAGCGTTCCCGTTTTCCTTGCCGGTTCTGTACTTGATCACATACTCATAGGCTCTTAGCATTACTGCCCATCTCATTATTCTCTGTGATGCCATTTGAGGCACCGCTTTCATCTCTTTCAGTAAGCTAATAAGAGGCTTGTTGTCAGTACTGATTACAAACTTCCTCCCATATATGTACTTATGAAATTTCTTTACTCCAAATATAATGGCTAACCCCTCTTTATCAAGCTGTGAATAGTTCTTTTCCGCAGCTGTAAGCGTGCATGAAACAAACCCGATGGGCCTTTCCGCTCCATCTGGCATGCGGTGGGCCAACACTGCCCCCACTCCATAGGGTGGTGCGTCGCAGGACATTATCGGCTCCTTCTTCTCGTCGTAATGCACTAACACCCTGCTGGACTGAAGTAGCTCCTTTGACTGCTGAAACGCTTTCGCTTGCTCTGGCCCCCAACGCCATGGCTCCTCCTTTCTCAACAGTTTGGGCAGGGGTGCCAGCAGCATCGATAAGTTTGGAAGAAACCGGTTATAATAATTCAGGAGCCCTAGATAGGCTTTCAGTTCAGTCACTGAGGTGGGTGCAGGTGCATCCTGCACTGCCCGCACTTTCCCTGGTAATGGATGGAGGCCTGTGGCATCCACCCGATGTCCCAGGAATGTAACTTCCTTCTCCATGAAACTACACTTACTCCATTTCAGGCGTAGCCCCGCCTCTTCCAGCCGCTGTAGCACTTTGTCCAGTGTTTTTAAGTGATCCTGATCGTCACTTCCTGTTAGCAGAATATCATCTAAGTACACGGCCACCTTTGGAATGCCCTGCAGAATGCCCTCCATAGTCCGTTGGAATATTGCTGGGCTAGAACTGACACCAAATGGTAACCTGGCATACGTGAACAGCCCCTTGTGCGTGTTCACCGTGACAAACTTTTTTGATTCTTCATCTAGCAATATCTGCTGATACGCATGACTCATGTCCAGTTTGCTGAATCGTTCTCCCCCAGCGAGCGATGTTAACATGTCCTCCATTCTCGGAATGGGGTACTGTTCCAGTGATGATACTCTGTTCACTGTTAACTTATAGTCACCACACACCCTTACTTTACCGTCGGGCTTCAATACCGGGACTATTGGTGCCGCCCAGTCTGAAAATTTCACTGGTTCTATTACTTTGTCCTTTAGCAGGCGATCTAGTTCCGCCTCAACCTTGGTTTTCATTGCAAAAGATACCGTCCTTGGTTTAAAGAAATGAGGCGTGGCATCACTGGCTACATGAATCTTGGCTGTGGCTCCCCTTAAGGTGCCCAGTTCGTCCTTGAACACTAACTCATGCTTCATCAGCACTTCTTGCAGTGCCTCTGTACTGTCCTCCATTTTATTCATTGCCTGCCAGTCCACACTCAACTCACTGATCCACCCTCGCCCTAGCAGGTTTGGCCCTGACCCTGCTACCACTACCACCGTAAGCTCTTTGGTGACTCCTTTGTGTTCCACTTGTACTTTGGCCACCCCCAAAATGTCCACCTTCTGTCCTGTGTAGGTTTTGAGACTAATGGGGCATGTACCTAGCTCTGGTACTTTTGCTTCCCCCCATAGCTTGGCGTACTCAGTCTGCGACATTATGGTTACACTACATCCGGTGTCAATCTCAAACTTTACTTGACCTCCGTTCACTATCAAATACTGAGTGAGAGGAGGTACGTTCAGCCTTGAAGTGTCTATACTGTATATAGTGAAAACCTCCTCACTAGATTCACTAGACTCTTCCACCTCTTGTATGTAATTTGCCCGCTATTATGTCCGTGTATGATTGAGACACGGACAGCAGGAGTTGAACAAAACAAGTCTTTACTGAAAGGAGTCAATCGGGAAGCTGCAACTACAGAGGCTTACTAGCGCCTTTTATACAGGGGTGGTCACTGCCGGTACTGCAGTCTGAGACCAATTATTCTCTTAAAGGTACATACACAACAATTCCTCCCCTTTTAGATAAACAGTACATAACATTCATTTAACAACTAAATGATAACTAATTACAATCACAATTACGGTTGCTAGATACATTGGTAAAGTTTAAGCAATTATAAGTTCAGTCTTTGAGGAGGCTTCCTGATTCTGTCTGGATAACGCCTCTTTGGGGTATCAGGTTCTTCTGGCAAGGTTGAGTCGGGATCAATGTCGTTGTTTGGTTCATCTGCTTCCAATAGCACCGATTCTGCGATAGCTGCAATTGGTACGTCGATTTCATTGCCAGGTGTATCAGATCGTGGTGTGGAGTTGACGTTTTCCAGTGACTCTAGAATCTGGTCAGCATGGCGTCTTACAATGCTCTCTCCAACGTCCACGGTATGCATGAGAGGTCCTTGCCGTGTACAAATCGTTCCTGGCTGCCATTTCTCAGTGCGGTAGTCCCGGGCCAAAACTGGTTGACCTATCTTAAAACTCCTGGTCGGCCTTTCATTCATATTCTGAAACTGCCTGTTCTCCACATCTCTTCGGACATTTGGCTTAACCAAATCCAAGCGGCATCGTAGTCTTCGATTGAAGAACATCATGGCTGGAGTTTGGTTGGTAACCGCATGTGTCGCATTCCGGTAGGCAAACAAGAAGTTGTCCACCTTGTGTTGTAGGGGTATATCTTCATTACACATTGCCTTGATAGCCTTCACAATCACAGAATCACAGAAACCCCACAGTGCAGATAGAGGCCATTTCGGCCCATCGAGCCTGCACCGACACATATCCCACCCGATCCCCGTAACCCCTACACCAACACATATCCCACCCTATCCCCGTAACCCCACTTATTTAATCCCCCTAACACTAAGGGTCAATTTGTCATAGCCAATCAACCTAACTCGCACATCTTTGGACTTGAATGTTTGAACAAACCTCTCGACCAATCCATTAGTGGCTGGATGATATGGGGCAGATGTGTAATGCTTAACACCATTGTTCTTTAAGAACCTCCGGAACTCTTCAGACACAAACTGTGGTCCATTGTCAGAGCAAATCTTTTCAGGCAGCCCATTCCTGGCGAATATGGTTCGTAAAACTGTGATAATTTTTTCCGTGGTGGTTGAGGACATTTTTATTACCTCTGGCCACTTTGAATGTGCATCCACCGCAATTAAAAACATCGAGTCCATGAAGGGACCAGCAAAATCAATGTGCACCCTTTGCCATGGAGATGAGGGCCACTCCCATGGATGTAGAGGAGCTTGTGGTGGGGCGTTTTGGACCTTCTGGCATCCTGCACAGCTCTTGGTCATCTCTTCGATTTCTCTATCGGTTCCTGGCCACCACACAAACGCTCTGGCTAAGTTCTTCATTTTTACCCCACCCAGATGACCCTCATGAAGCTCATTGAGCACTCTATCCGTCAACTTAGGTGGAATTACTACTCTGGATCCACACATCAAGGTTCCTCTGCACACTGACAGCTGTTCTCTTCTCGGCGAGAATGCTGGCAGCAGTGGTTCGCCATGTGCTGGCCATCCCTTCACCATTAAATCATAGACCCGTGATAGTGTCGGGTCATTCCGTGTTTCCTTTTCTATGTTTGCATTCGTCACAGGGAGACATTCGACTATGGTCGAGTGGAATAACTCCATTGGATCCACTGCAAGGTCTTCTTCTTCCACCGTCGGCAACGGTAGGCGTGACAATCCATCAGCATTCCCATGCTGTTTAGTTCCTTTGTACTCGATGTCATATTGGTGTGCCCCTAGGAAAAGGGACCACCTCTGCAGCCGTTGCGCTGTCATTATCGGTACGCCCGTCTGAGGGTTGAAAATGGAGACAAGAGGTTGATGATCGGTTAGTAGAGTAAATTTTTGACCGTGCAGGTAGTGATTGAACTTCTTCACCCCCCACACTAGGCTGAGGGCCTCTCTGTCAATCTGGGCGTAGTTACGCTCGGCAGAAGTTAACGAGCGTGACGCAAAAGCTATCGGCCTCTCTACACCATCAAGGAATTTATGTGACAGTACCGCCCCAATGCCGTAGGGAGACGCATCACACGCCAGTCTGATCGGCAGTGCTGGGTTGTAGCGAGCCAATACTTCTCTTGAAGTGGTTAAGTCCTTACTCTTCTGAAAAGCACGCTTACAATCATTGCTCCATTTCCATGCTACCCCCGTTCGTAGCAGGGCGTTCAGTGGGTGCAGAATTGTCGACAAATTCGGGAAAAACTTATGGTAGTAATTCACCAATCCGAGGAATGACCTCAGTTGCGACACATTTTCAGGCGCTGGGGCCTTAACAACCGCTTCAATTTTGTCAGGGGACTTATGTAACCCCTCTTCATCAATCACGTGGCCACAATACGATATCTGTTTCTTAAAAAACTCGCACTTGGGGCGGTTGGCTCGTAGCCCATGTTCCCGTAGTCTAGTGAGCACCTGTTCTAGGTTGTGTCATCTTCACCTGTCACAAGGATGTTGTCCAAGTAACACTGAGTCCCCGGAATCCCTTGCAGGACTTGATCCATCGCTCTTTGCCATATCGCCGGAGCCGATGCTACTCCGAATACCAATCGATAATACTGATAAAGACATTTGTGAGTCTTTATCGTGAGATCCTTCCTAAAGGATTCTTCAAGCTCCATCTGCAAATATGCTTGTGCTAGGTCAATTTATGTAAAACGCTTCCCTCCAGACAGTGAGGCGAAGATGTCTTCTATCCTTGGAAGAGGATATTGTACTGTGTGAAGGACTGGGTTCACTGTCACCTTGAAATCCCCACAGATGCGAACCTTCCTTGGCAGCTCAGAATTATTGCTTAACATTTTCTTCATGACAGGAACGATGGGTGTTGCCCACTCGCTCCAGTCGACCTTAGACAACACGCCTGCCTTCTCCAGATTCTCCAGCTCTGCCTCGACGGCTGGGCGAATTGCATATGGTACCGGTCTTGCTTTGAAAAACTTGGGAATTGCATTCTCTTCTATTTTTATTGAGGCGGTTACGCCTTTAAGCGTGCCCAGTTCTTGTTGAAATACCTCTTTGGCGTTAGCTAAGATTGTTGACAATCGTCCAGGAGTGACGTCTTCATCTTTTTTACCGTCCACCGTCATTGCATGAATGGAGTGCCAATCTAAGCTTATCTTCCTGATCCATTCACATCCCAATAATGGTGGTCCACCATTTTGCAGTATGTAGAGATACAATTTCCGTATTTTCTTGCCGTTGTATTCGACAGGCGCCCTTATTTTTCCTCTGGGGTATACTTTTTGCCCCGTATACGTCGCCAAGACAATGGATGTCTCTCTCAAGGGTATGTGTGAGAATAGCCGCTCGTAGTCTCGTCGATTCATGATGGTTAGCGCTGATCCTGTATCCAATTCCATTTTAACTTGGGACCCTGCTATCGTGAGGGTGACCCAAATGGTTCGGTGATCCTCTTTTGTGATTACATTGTGAAGTTTGAGACAGCTTAGTCTCCTGTTCCCAGATTCACTATCGCTCATCTGGTCTTCGGAACTACTGTCCGTCATCTTTTGTACTTTCTTGTACGGTTCCTTAGTAGCCTTTTTGTTGTCGCTGGTCTTCTTCCCAGACCTGCAAACTCGTGCAATGTGTCCCATCTTTCCGCATTGCCTGCATATTTTGTCCTTGGACCAGCAGTCCTTCTGGTCATGGTTAGTTCTGCCGCAGCGATAACATTTTGCAAATCCCCGTGTCATTTTGTGGGTGCCGTATTCCTGTGGCTTTTGTTGAATTTCCGCAGCTCCCCTGGCTGCTGCTTCATATGATACTGCCACGCTGAAAGCCTTACCTAGCGTCAGCTCTTTTTCTGAGAGTAACTTCTTCTGTGTTCCTTCACTCAGGAGTCCACAGACAAATTTGTCCCGTAGGGTATCTGCCAGTCCTGCTCCGAACTGGCAGTGCTTTGATAGCTTGCGTAGTTCCGTAAGGTACTCAGCATTGCTCTCATCTTTATGCTGAGTTCTCCTGTGGAATTTAAATCTTTCTGCTATCAACAGCGGTGCAGGGTTTAGGTGTTCCTGTAGGACAGCAACAATTTCGTTAAAACACTTCGCCTTCGGTTTGGCTGGAGTAATCAGGTCCCGCAATAGGCCGTACGTTCTAGCGCCCATTAAGTTTAGCAATACCGATGCCTTTTTCTCATCGGCTATTTCGTTTGCCTCGCAATATACCTCGACTCTTTCCACATACATGGTCCTGTCCTCTATTGTATTATCAAAGGCAGTGATACAGCCAGTCTTCGGCATCTTGAAAATCTAAAATGGCGCCTCCCGCGCTTTGCCTTCTTCCCCGATTTAACAAAATGGCGCCTCCCGCGCTTTGCTTTCTTCCCCGCTGATTAAGATGGCGCCTCCCGCGCTTTGCCTTCTTCCCCGCTGTTGCTAGCGCTGCTTTCTGCGGTTTCCATTGCAACCTGTAGCTCCTCGCGGTTTCCTGCGCGTTTAATATTTCTTTTTTTTTATTATTTTCCCGTCGTGGAACAATCCTGTGGGACTCTTGCCTCCCTCTTCTCGGGTCTATACGCAGCCCGGCTTCGTAGCACCGGCCGCGCCCTGTGTGCTCCACCCTCTCTCTCTCCTCTTCCCGACAACGCTGCTCGGCCCCGTTGCAAGCCACCCGCTCAAGTTCGCGACCGCCGCAGCCCAGGAAGGATCAGTGTACTACCTGCCACCAGCCCGATTAGCTGAAGCACCGTCAACAGGAACCAGGCCCCGCTTTCGACAGCTTCTCCAGCAATCTTCAACTCCGCTAACACAGGGGCGGATGCCCACGGTCGACGCCCATTTCTACTGCTTCTTACTTCCTTCTGGCCTCGACCTCTGCTCACTTCGCTGCAGGAATGGATCTCAGGAGGTGGTGCAGACTGTAGGTAAGTTCGTATCTGCTCGTTGCCAGTATTATGTCCGTGTATGATTGAGACACGGACAGCAGGAGTTGAGCAAAACAAGTCTTTACTGAAAGGAGTCAATCGGGAAACTGCAACTACAGAGGCTTACTAGCGCCTTTTATATAGGGGTGGTCACTGCCGGTACTGCAGTCTGAGACCAGTTATTCTCTTAAAGGTACATACACAACACTCGCTTTGTGTACTTCTCCCTCCCCCCTTTAGCACTGCTTCTCTCACTCACTGCCCTTTTACAGACTTTCTTTAAGTGCCCTATTTTTCCACAATTGTGGCACTTTGCCTTTGCAAACCTGCAGTCCTTTGCATAATGGCTCATCCCGCCACATCGGTAGCAATCCCCAACCCTGACTAGTGGACTTTTCGCGCCAGCTTCCATCTCGAAAACAGCTCCTCCCACTGGTTTACTCCATTTATCATAATCACAATAATAATCAACTTTATTGTCATTGTTAGTGCACAAGTGCAGTACAACGAAATGTAGGCTTGCGGCTCCCGAGAGTGTACATTTAGATTAAGACATTTAAACATTCAACATACATTTGGCTTGTAATACATTAACATAAGCAGATGAATGCGTGGCTAAAGAGTTGGTGTAGGGGGGAGGGTTTTACTTTCCTGGATCACTGGGCCTGCTTCTGGGAAAGGTGGGACTTGTACAAGTCGGATGGGTTGCACCTGAACCAGAGCGGGACAAATATCCTTGCGGGGAGGTTTGCTAGCACTGTTGGGGGGGGTTTAAACTAACTTGGCAGGGGGATTGGATACAGAGGGGAGCTGAAATAGGGGGGGATGTGCTGCCAATTATAGAGAAAAAAACAAGTCAGCTTGGTAGACAGGGCAAATATATAAGGGCAAGGCTGGATGGCATCTATTTTAATGCAAGGAGTCTTGCGAATAAGGTGGATGAACTGAAGGTGTTGATAAACACATGGGAGTATGATATTGTTGCTATCACGGAGACATGGTTGAGGGAAGGGCAAGACTGGCAGCTCAATATTCCGGGGTACAGAATCTTCAGGCGAGACAGAGGGGGAGGTATAAGAGGAGGGGGTGTCGCAATATTAATTAAGGAGTCAATTACTGCAGTAAGGAGGGATGATATATTAGCAGGGTCCTCTAATGAGGCCATATGGGTGGAGCTTAAAAACAAAAAGGGGGCAAGCACTTTGCTGGGAGTGTACTATAGGCCTCCAAACAGTCAGGGGGAGATAGAGGAACAGATATGTAGGCAAATCTCAGAGAAATGTGCAAATAATAGGGTAATAATAATGGGGGATTTCAACTTCCCCAATATTAACTGGGATAGTCAGAGTGTGAAAGGCTCAGAGGGTGTAGAATTCTTAAAGTGCATCCAGGAGAGCTTTTTGAGCCAGCATGTAGAAAGTCCTACAAGAGAGGGGGCGGTACTGGACCTAATTCTCGGGAATGTGGCCGGCCAAGTGGAAAAAGTGCTAGTAGGTGAGCACTTTGGTGATAGTGACCATAATATGGTAAGATTTAAGGTGGCCATGGAAAAGGACAGGGATGGGCCGGAAATAAAGGTTCTAAATTGGGGGAAGGCCGATTTTAATAGGATAAGGCAGGATCTGGCCAAAATGGACTGGGATCAGCTACTTGTAGGAAAATCCGCATCGGAGCAATGGGAGGCTTTCAGAAGGGAGATTGAGAACATACAATGGCAACATGTTCCCGTAAAGGTCAAAGGTGGTTCCAAAAACCACAGGGAACCTTGGATGTCAGGGGATATACGGGAATGGATTAGGAAAAAAAGGAGGGCTTTTGGTAGATACAAAAGGCTAAAGACGGAGGAAGCCCTACAGGAGTACAAAAAGTGCAGGGGGATACTTAAAAAAGAAATTAGGAGATCAAGGAGGGGCCATGAAATAACACTGGCAAGCAAAATAAAGGAAAATCCGAAGATGTTTTATAAGTATATTAAGGGTAAGAGGATAACTAGGGAAAAAATAGGGCCCATTAGGGACAAAAGTGGCAATCTGTGTGTGGAGCCGGAAGATGTAGGAGGGGTTCTGAATGAATTTTTTGCGTCTGTTTTCACTATGGAGAAGGACGATGTAGACATAGAAATAGGGCGGGGGGACTGTGATATGCTCGAACATATTAACATCGAGCGGGGGGAGGTATTGGCGGTTTTAGCTGGCCTAAAAATGGATAAATCCCCAGGCCCGGATGAAATGTATCCCAGGCTGCTGTGTGAGGCAAAGGAGGAGATTGCGGGGGCTCTAACACATATATTCAGGACCTCTCTGGCCACAGGGGATGTGCCAGAGGACTGGAGAACCGCTAATGTAGTACCATTATTCAAGAAGGGTAGTAGGGAAAAACCGGGGAACTACAGGCCAGTGAGCCTAACATCAGTGGTAGGAAAATTATTGGAAAAAATCCTGAGGGACAAAATGTGTCTCCACTTGGAGAGGCAAGGATTAATCAGGGATAGTCAACATGGCTTTGTCAAGGGAAGATCATGTCTGACTAATTTGATTGAATTTTTTGAGGGGGTGACTAGGTGTGTGGATGAGGGTAACGCAGTGGATGTGGTATACATGGATTTCAGTAAGGCCTTCGATAAAGTCCCGCACAGGAGACTGGTCAAGAAGGTAAGAGCCCATGGAATCCAGGGTGCCTTGGCACATTGGATACAAAACTGGCTTAGTGGCAGAAGGCAGAGGGTGATGGTCGAAGGTTGTTTTTGTGACTGGAAGCCTGTGGCCAGTGGGGTACCACAGGGATCGGTGCTGGGTCCCTTGCTGTTTGTGGTCTACATTAATGACTTGGATATGAATGTAAAGGGTATGATCAGTAAGTTCGCGGATGATACAAAAATTGGTAGGGTGGTAAATAGCGAGGAGGGTAGCCTCAGTCTGCAGGACGATATAGATGGGTTGGTCAGATGGGCGGAACAGTGGCAAATGGAATTTAACCCGGAAAAGTGCGAGGTGATGCACTTTGGGGGGACTAACAAGGCAAAGGAATACACAATGAATGGAAAGACCCTAGGCAAGACGGAGGGTCAGAGGGATCTGGGTGTGCAAGTACACAGATCCCTGAAGGCGGCGGAACAGGTGGATAAGGTGGTAAAAAAGGCATATGGGATACTTGCCTTCATTAGCCGAGGCATTGAATATAAGAGCAAGGAGGTTATGATGGAGCTGTATAAAACACTGGTTAGGCCACAGCTGGAATATTGTGTGCAGTTCTGGTCGCCACACTACAGGAAGGATGTGATCGCGTTAGAGAGGGTGCAGAGGAGGTTCACCAGGATGTTACCAGGGCTGGAACGCTTCAGCTATGAAGAGAGACTGGGCAGGTTGGGTTTGTTTTCCTTGGAGCTGAGGAGGCTGAGGGGGGACATGATTGAGGTGTACAAAATTATGAGGGGCATAGATAGGATGGATGCTGAGGAGCTTTTTCCCTTAGTAGAGGGGTCGATAACTAGGGGGCATAGATTCAAGGTAAAGGGCGGGAGGTTTAGAGGGGATTTGAGAAAGAACTTTTTCACCCAGAGGGTGGTTGGAGTCTGGAACTCACTGCCTGAAAGGGTTGTGGAGGCAGAAACCCTCACAACATTTAAGAAGCATTTGGATGTGCACTTGAAATGCCATAGCATACAAGGCTACGGGCCAAATGCTGGAATATGGGATTAGATTAGACAGGGCTTGATGGCCGGCGCGGACACGATGGGCCGAAGGGCCTCTATCCGTGCTGTATTACTCTATGACTCTATGACTCTATAAACATAACCATAATAAAGTGCATTGGCAGACGTGCAGGCTTTAGAGTTTATTTGTGGAGTTCAGTAGGATGACAGCCCTGGGAAAGAAGCTGTTCCTAAATCTGGTCGTACGGGTGTGAATGCATCTGTAGCGTCTCCCAGATGGCAGGAGGGTGAACAGACTGTGGCTGGGGTGGGTAGGGTCTTTGATGATCGACCATGACCTCCGTAAACAGCGTTTCTGGTATATGTGCTCTATGGTTGGTAGCCGGGTGCCGGTAATGCGTTGGGCAGTTTTGACTACCCGCTGCAGGGCTTTCCGGTCATAGTAGCTACAGCTGCCATACCATACTGTGATACAGTTCGTCAGGATGCTCTCTATTGTGCAGCGGTAAAAGTTAGAGAGGATCAGGGGTGACAGGTTATATCCCTTCAGCCTCCTTAGGAAATATAGGCGCTGCTGGGCCTTCTTCACCAGAGAGGAGGTGTTGAGGGACCAGGAGAGGTCTTCCGTGATGTGGACTCCGAGGAAGTTAAAGCTGTCCACCCTTTCCACCACAGCCCCATTGATGTGGATGGGGGTGTGACTTCCGCCTTTAGACTTCCTGAAGCCCACAATGATTTCTTTGGTTTTCTTGATGTTAAGGGCCAGGTTGTTATCGGCGCACCACTTCACGAGATGCTGGACCTCCTCCCTGTAGGCTGACTCATCGTTGTTGGTGATCTGGCCTACTACTGTGGTATCATCCGCAAACTTGATGATGGTGCTGGAACCATGAACAGCCACACAGTCGTGGGTGAAGAGGGAGTAGAGGAGGGGGCTCAGCACACATCCTTGTGGGGCCCCCATGTTCAGGGTCAGGGGGGGAGGTGTGGTTACCTAATTTGACAGACTGGGGTCTGTTTGTTAGGAAGTCCAGGGTCCAGTTGCAGAGGGAAGTGTTCAGGCCAAGAGTGTGGAGTTTGGTGGCCAGCTTGTTGGGGACGATAGTGTTGAATGCTGAGCTGTAGTCTATGAACAGCATTCTGATGTAGGTCTCTTTACCATCTAAGTGATTCAGTGCAGAGTGTAGAGCAGTTGTGATTGCATCCTCCGTTGATCTGTTTGCATGATAGGCAAACTGGTGTTGGTCATGAGAGGCGGGGACATGGCTTTGATGTGAGCCAGGACCTGTATTGATTTCTTTGTGGGTTCAATGACGAGACATTTATGAAAGCGAATGAGTTTTAATCTAAAGTCTGTTCAACTCTTTATACAGCTTTACAGGAGACACGATGCTTGTGATGCATCTAGAACGAAACTGAAACTAAACTAACTGCTTTGCTTCTCTCGGTCACATGCCCTCTGCTGGCCAGGCACAAGCAATCAATACATGCAAACATGCTGATAAGGCATCATAATCAAACAGGCAAATACCATCTCTATTTGCTGATATCATTACAGGACCAGTCTCTCGAAACACTTCATTATGATGGGTGTGAGTGCAACAGGTCGATAGTCGTTCAGACACGTCACAGCCGCTTGTTTAGGCACAGGAATAATGGTAGCGGTCTTGAAGCATGTAGGGACTACTGCCTGGGCCAATGACAGATTGAAGATGGCGGTGAAGACATCAGCCAGCTGATCAGCACATTCCTTGAGTACGCGTCCAGGGATGCTATCCGGTCCAGCAGCCTTTCGTGTGTTCACTCCGCGTAGAACACCCCTTACGTCGGAGGTCGACAGAGTGAGCACCTGGTCTTCCGGGGGTGGCAAGGCTTTGGTAGCCGGCTCCCTGTTGTCCCTGTCGAAGCGAGCGTAGAAGTTGTTAAGCTCCTCCGGAAGGGAGGCATCGCGAACCGGGGGGCTGGTGTTCTTGCTCTTGTAGTCAGTGATGGACTGGATGCCTTGCCACATGCGCCGGGGGTCCGAGTTGTTGTGGAAATGATCCTCTATCCGCAGTGTCTGTTTCCTTTTGGCAGTCCTGATACCCTTTTTTCTGTCACCTGACGAAGGAGCAGCGCTCCGAAAGCTTGTGATTTCAAATAAGGCTGTTGGACTATAACCTGGTGTTGTGTGACTTCTTACATACTGTTTAAGTCCTTAATGTCCTTGTTAGCCGTCTCCATGGCTTGTGCTTTTTTAAGTGCCATCTCAAACGTTAATCCTTCTTCTGACAGCAACCTTTGCTGTATACTGTCGTCGTTAACTCCGCATACTAGTCTGTCCCTTAACATGACTGTGAGCGTATTTCCAAAATTACAGTCCTGTGCGAGCTTCCGAAGCTCCTCCACATACTCAGTAACGCTTTCTTCCGGCCTCCTAATCCTCGAATTGAATTTCCATCTCTGTACTATTTCACTAGGTTTTGGATTGAAATGATTCTTTAGTAGACTCACCAACACGTCAAAAGATTTTTCTCCTGGCCGCTCCGGGCTCAGCAGATTCCTCATCCGTGTATAAGTTTGCGCTCCCACACAACTCAGTAAAATGGCCCTTTTCTTTTCAGCACTGTCCACCTCGTTTGCCATAAAGAAATGGCACAGTATTTCACAATACTCCTCCCAAGACTGTGACTTGCTGTCAAAAGGTGCCACGGAGCCTACCGTTCCTGCCATCCTTGGAGTCCGGTCACTTCAGCCAAAAAATCAAACTCCGTTTCGACTCCCGCGGCCTAGCCTCGTGCTTTTCCGACTAGTTTGCTAACCAACCCGAGCACCTCTTCCGAATACTCCCTAACTATGACTGATCCACCAAAACTTTTCCGTCCTTTATTCTCGTCGCCATATGTGGTATCTTGAGGTGGCCATAGATGGAGACGGACACCGGTTAACTCCGTAACATGGTTTAATCAACACTTGCACATAAAAGCTTCTGCCATGAGGCAGCAAAAACAAAGAGTACAACCAGTACAGACCAGACTTAACTCAGGGGAGCAATTGCCACAGCACCACCTGGTGGATCAGGTTACTCATAACCTCCCAGGTTACTACAACATTGAATGGCGGAGCAGGCTCGAGGGGCCGAATGGCCTACTCCTGCTCCTATCTTTTATGTTTCTATGTAATCTAGATCAAGTAAGTAGTCAAGAAAGTAAACAAAAACAAAGTGAAACCATCAGTGAGTACATTGTAGCTCTTAAAAGCCTGTCTGCATTGTAACTTCGACACATTGTTAGATCGTGTGTTGTGAGATAAGTTTGTGTGTGGACTGGTGTATGAGCGCACACAGTCCAAGTTACTGAACACTCTGAACCTAACGTTTGACATAGCAGGCAAAATTGTCCCATCTATGGAGATACTGTCTAAGAATGCTAGGGAGCTCCGTCCAACTCAAGTGACTGGGGCAGCTGAGGTCTACAGTCACAAAGCCATCGCCAAACCTAAAGCTGTGAGGACAAGTCAAAAGCATGTCGGTGGGAGCAGTTCAGTGAATTGTTATCACAGCAAAGGAAATCACTCACCACAGTCCTGCCCATAAATTACAGGAGGACATTAATAAACCCGCAGAATGGGCAAATAATGGGCAAATGAAATTATGTCAGCCATGGCTCATTTGGTAGCTGAGTCCAGGCAGAGCGGAGCTGGAGGGTGCACAGCGAGAGCGGAGCAGGCCCGAGCGGAGCTGGAGGGAGCACAGCGAGAGCGGAGCAGGCCCGAGCGGAGCTGGAGTGAGAAAAGCGAGAGCGGAGCAGGCCCGAGCGGAGCTGGAGGGAGCACAGCGAGAGCGGAGCAGGCCCGAGCGGAGCTGGAAGGAGCACAGCGAGAGCGGAGCAGGCCCGAGCGGAGCTGGAGCGAGCACAGCGAGAGCAGAGCAGGCCCGAGCGGAGCTGCAGTGAGAAAAGCGAGAGCGGAGCAGGCCCGAGCGGAGCTGGAGGGAGCACAGCGAGAGCGGAGCAGCCCCGAGCGGAGCTGGAGCGAGCACAGCGAGAGCGGAGCAGGCCCGAGCGGAGCTGGAGGGAGCACAGCGAGAGCGGAGCAGGCCCGAGCGGAGCTGGAGGGAGCACAGCGAGAGCAGAGCAGGCCCGAGCGGAGCTGGAGGGAGCACAGCGAGAGCGGAGCAGGCCCGAGCGGAGCTGGAGCGAGCACAGCGAGAGTGGAGCAGGCCCGAGCGGAGCTGGAGGGAGAAAAGCGAGAGCGGAGCAGGCCCGAGCGGAGCTGGAGCGAGCACAGCGAGAGTGGAGCAGGCCCGAGCGGAGCTGGAGGGAGCACAGCGAGAGCGGAGCAGGCCCGAGCGGAGCTGGAGCGAGCACAGCGAGAGCGGAGCAGGCCCGAGCGGAGCTGGAGGGAGCACAGCGAGAGCGGAGCAGGCCCGAGCGGAGCTGGAGGGAGCACAGCGAGAGCGGAGCAGGCCCGAGCGGAGCTGGAGGGAGCACAGCGAGAGCGGAGCAGGCCCGAGCGGAGCTGGAGCGAGCACAGCGAGAGCGGAGCAGGCCCGAGCGGAGCTGGAAGGAGCACAGCGAGAGCAGAGCAGGCCCGAGCGGAGCTGGAGGGAGCACAGCGAGAGCGGAGCAGGCCCGAGCGGAGCTGGAGCGAGCACAGCGAGAGTGGAGCAGGCCCGAGCGGAGCTGGAGGGAGAAAAGCGAGAGCGGAGCAGGCCCGAGCGGAGCTGGAGCGAGCACAGCGAGAGTGGAGCAGGCCCGAGCGAAGCTGGAGCGAGCACAGCGAGAGCGGAGCAGGCCCGAGCGGAGCTGGAGCGAGCACAGCGAGAGTGGAGCAGGCCCGAGCGGAGCTGGAGGGAGAACAGCGAGAGCGGAGCAGGCCCGAGCGGAGCTGGAGGGTGCTCAGCGAGAGCGGAGCAGGCCCGAGCGGAGCTGGAGGGAGAAAAGCGAGAGCGGAGCAGGCCCGAGCGGAGCTGGAGCGAGCACAGCGAGAGCGGAGCAGGCCCGAGCGGAGCTGGAGGGAGCACAGCGAGAGCGGAGCAGGCCCGAGCGGAGCTGGAGGGAGCACAGCGAGAGCGGAGCAGGCCCGAGCGGAGCTGGAGCGAGCACAGCGAGAGCGGAGCAGGCCCGAGCGGAGCTGGAGCGAGCACAGCGAGAGCGGAGCAGGCCCGAGCGGAGCTGGAGGGAGCACAGCGAGAGTGGAGCAGGCCCGAGCGGAGCTGGAGGGAGCACAGCGAGAGCGGAGCAGGCCCGAGCGGAGCAGGAGCGAGCACAGCGAGAGCGGAGCAGGCCCGAGCGGAGCTGGAGGGAGCACAGCGAGAGCAGAGCAGGCCCGAGCGGAGCTGGAGGGAGAAAAGCGAGAGCGGAGCAGGCCCGAGCGGAGCTGGAGGGAGCACAGCGAGAGTGGAGCAGGCCCGAGCGGAGCTGGAGGGAGCACAGCGAGAGCGGAGCAGGCCCGAGCGGAGCTGGAGCGAGCAGAGCGAGAGCGGAGCAGGCCCGAGCGGAGCTGGAGGGAGCACAGCGAGAGCAGAGCAGGCCCGAGCGGAGCTGGAGGGAGAAAAGCGAGAGCGGAGCAGGCCCGAGCGGAGCTGGAGGGAGCACAGCGAGAGCGGAGCAGGCCCGAGCGGAGCTGGAGGGAGAAAATCGAGAGCGGAGCAGGCCCGGGCGGAGCTGGAGAGAGCACAGCGAGAGCGGAGCAGGCCCGAGCGGAGCTGGAGAAAGCACAGCGAGAGGGGGGCAGGCCCGAGCGGAGCTGGAGCGAGCACAGCGAGAGTGGAGCAGGCCCGAGCGGAGCTGGAGGGAGCACAGCGAGAGCGGAGCTGGAGGGAGCGCAGCGAGAGTGGAGCAGTCCCGAGCGGAGCTGGAGGGAGCACAGCGAGAGCGGAGCAGGCCTGAGCGGAGCTGGAGCGAGCACAGCGAGAGCGGAGCAGGCCCGAGCGGAGCTGGAGCGAGCACAGCGAGAGTGGAGCAGGCCCGAGCGGAGCTGGAGGGAGCACAGCGAGAGTGGAGCAGGCCCGAGCGGAGCTGGAGCGAGCACAGCGAGAGCGGAGCAGGCCCGGGCGGAGCTGGAGCGAGCACAGCGAGAGCGGAGCAGGCCCGAGCGGAGCTGGAGGGAGAACAGCGAGAGCGGAGCAGGCCCGAGCGGCAGGAGCCTGAGACCGGACGCTATGTCCGCCAGGGTCAGGGGGGCCGACCTGCAGCCGGGGCGGCGTTAGTTAAAGGGGAGGTGCCGGGCGGCTATATTGGTTGTTGGCCGCCTGCCAGCACCTGCCCCCGTTGCGGTCCCTGGCCCCCCGTGAAGCCCCCCGCGGGAGTGCCGGGCTTGTTTGCCGGCACTCCCGATCCCTGGTGGTCCAGCTGGGCCCCGGGTCTCGCTGCGCTAGGCCCCTTCCCTTTAGAGTCATACAGCACAGAAAGAGGCCCTTTGGTCCATCGTGTCTGCGCCGGCCATCAAGCCCTGTCTAATCTTACCCCATTTTCCAGCACTTGGTCCGTAGCCTTGTATGCTATGGCGTTTCAAGTGCTCACCCAAATGCTTCTTGAATGTTGTGAGGGTTCCTGCCTCTACCACCCTTTCAGGCAGTGAGTTCCAGATTCCAACCACCCTCTGGGTGAAAAAGTTTTTCCTCAAATCCCCTCTAAACCTCCTGCCCCTTACCTTGAAACTAGGCCCCCTGGTTATTGACCCCTCTACTAAGGGGAAAGGCTCCTTTCTATCCACCCTATCTATGCCCCTCATAATTTAGTACACCTCAATCAGGTCCCCCCTCAGCCTTCTCTGCTCCAAGGAAAACAACCCCAGCCTGTCCAGTCTTTCTTCATAGCTGAAGCGCTCCAGCCCAGGTAACATCCTGGTGAATCTCCTCTGCACCCTCTCCAAAGTAATCACATCCTTCCTATAGTGAGGCGACCAGAACTGCACACAGTACTCCAGCTGTGGCCTTACCAGCGTTTTGTACAGCTCCATCATAACCTCCCTGCTCTTATATTCTATGCCTCGGCTAATGAAGGCAAGTATCCCATATGCATTTTAACCACCTTATCCACCTGTTCTGCTGCCTTCAGGGATCTATGTACATGCACACCAAGGTCCCTCTGATCCTCTGTCTTGCCTAGGGTCTTACCATTCACTGTGTATTCCCTTGCCTTGTTAGTCCCTCCAAAATGCATCACCTCACACTTTTCAGGGTTAAATTCCATTTGCCACTGTTCCGCCCATCTGACCAACCCATCTATATCGTCCTGCAGACTGAGGCTACCCTCCTTGCTATTTACCACCCCACCAATTTACGTGTCATCTGCGAACTTACTGATCATACCTTTTACATTCACATCCAAATAATTTATGTAGACCATAAACAGCAAGGAGCCCAGCACCGATCCCTGTGGTACCCCACTGGACACAGGCTTCCAGTCACAAAAACAACCTTCCACCATCACCCTCTGCCTTCTGCCACTAAGCCAGTTTTGGATCCAATGTGCCACGGCACCCTGGATCCCATGGGCTCTTACCTTCTTGACCAGTCTCCTATGCGGGACTTTAACGAAAGCCTTACTGAAATCCATGTATACCACATCCACTGCACTACCCTCATCCACACACCTAGTCACCCCCTCGAAAAATTCAATCAAATTAGTCAGACATGATCTTCCCTTGACAAAGCCATGCTGACTATCCTGATTAATCCTTGCCTCTCCAAGTGGAGACTAATTCTGTCCCTCAGAATTTTTTCCAATAATTTCCCTACCACTGATGTTAGACTCACTGACCTGTAATTCCCTGGTTTATCCCTACTACCCTTCCTGAATAATGGTGCTACGTTAGCTGTTCTCCAGTCCTCTGGCACATCCCCTGTGGCCAGAGTGGTTCTGAAAATTTGTGTCAGAGCCCCTGCAATCTCCTCCTTTGTCTCACACAGCAGCCTGGGATACATCTCGTCCGGGCCTGGGGATTTATCCACTTTTAAGCCTGCTAAAACCGCTAGTACCTCCTCCCTCTCGATGCTAATATGTTCAAGTATATCACAGTCCCCCTGCCCGATTTTTATGTCTACATCGTCCTTCTCCATAGTGAACACAGATGCAAAAAATTCATTTAAAACCCCACCTACATCCTCTGGCTCTACACACAGATTGCCACTTTGGTCCCTAATGGGCCCTACTCTTTCCCTAGTTATCCTCTTGCCCTTAATATACTTATAAAACACCTTAGGATTTTCCTTTATTTTGCTCGCCAGTGTTATTTCATGGCCCCTCCTCGCTCTCCTAATTTCTTTTTTAAGTACTTTTTATATACTTTTATATACTTTTTATACCTGCACTTTTTATACTCCTCTAGTGCTTCCTCTGTCTTTAGTCCTTTGTATCTGCCAAAAACCCTCCTTTTTTTCCTAATCCATTCTCGTATATCCCTTGACATCCAGGGTTCCCTGGGCTTGTTGGTCCCACCCTTGACCTTTACGGGAACATGTTGCCATTGTACTCTCTCAATTTCCTTTCTGAAAGACTCCCATTGCTCCGATGTGGATTTTCCTACAAGTAGCTGATCCCAGTCCACTTTGGCCAGATCCTGCCTTATCATATTAAAATCGGCCTTCACCCAATTTAGAACCTTTATTTCCTGTCCATCTCTGTCCTTTCCCATGACTACCTTAAATCTCACCGAATTATGGTCACTGTTGTACAGATAACTGTAGCTGTAGTAAAGACAGCTGCTTGACGGTAGCTGTAGTAAAGAGAGCTGCTTGATGGCAGTCGTATAAATAGGAAGCCATCTTGGCCATGCGGCAGTACTGCAAGCGCTGGCACTGACTCAAGACCTAATAAAGAGTACTCAACAATATCTACTTGTAAGCCTCTTAATACTAAAATATAAGATAACATTACAACTGTCACCAAAGTGCTCACCTACTAACACTTCTACCACTTGCCCGGCCACATTCCCTAGAATTAGGTCCAGTACCGCCCCCTCTCTTGTAGGACTTTCTACATGCTGGCTCAAAAAGCTCTCCCTAGATGCACTTTAAGAATTCTGCACCCTCTAAGTCTTTCACACTCTGACTATCCCAGTTAATATTGGGAAAGTTGAAATCCCCCACTATTATTACCCTATTTTTTGCACAGTTCTCTGAGATTTGCCTACATATCTGTTCCTCTATCTCCCCCTGACTGTTTGGGGTCCTATAGTACACTCCCAGCAAAGTGCTTGCCCCCTTTTTGTTTTTAAGTTCCACCCATATGGCCTCATTCGAGGAACCTGTTAATATATCATCCCTCCTTACAGCAGTAATTGACTCCTTAATTAATATTGCGACACCCCCTCCTCTTTTACCCCCCCGTCTCGCCTGAAGATTCTATACCCCAGAATATTGAGCTGCCAGTCCTGCCCCTCCCTCAACCATGTCTCCGTGATAGCAACAATATCATACTCCCATGTGTTCATCAACACCTTCAGTTCATCCACCTTATTCGCAAGACTCCTTGCATTAAAATAAATGCCACCCAGCCTTGCCCTACTCCCTTGTGCCGTTACATATTTGCTCTGCCTTCCAAGCTGACTTGTTTTTTCCTCTATATTTGGCTGTACATCACCCCCTATTATAGCTCCACTCTGTATCCCATCCCCCTGCCAAGTTAGTTTAAACCCCCCCGAACAGTGCTAGCAAACCTCCCCGCAAGGATATTTGTCCCGTTCCGGTTCAGGTGCAACCCGTCCGACTTGCACAAGTCCCACCTTCCCCAGAAGCAGACCCAGTGATCCAGGAAACTAAAGCCCTCCCTCCTGCACCAACTCTTTAGCCACGCATTCATCTGCTCTACCCTCCTATTCCTATACTCACTAGCATGTGGCACCGGGAGTAATCCAGAGATTACAACCTTTGAGGTCCTGCTCTTTAATCTGCTACCTAGCTCCCTAAATTCTTGCTGCAGGACCTCATCCCTCTTCCTACCCATGTCGTTGGTCCCAATGTGAACCACGACCTCTGACTGTTCACCCTCCCCCTTCAGAATGCCCTGCATCCATTCAGTGACATCCTTGACCCTGGCACCAGGGAGGCAACAAGCCATCCTGGAGTCACGTCTATGGCCACAGAAATGCCTATCTGTTCCCCTTACGATAGAATCCCCTACCACTATTGCTCTCCCACTCTTTTTCCTCCCTTCCTGAGCAGCAAGAGCACCCCTGGTGCCAGGAAGTTGGCTGCTGCTGCCTTCCCCTGGTAAGTCATCCCCCTCAACAATATCCAAATTGGTATATCTGTTTGAGAGGGGGATGGCCACAGGGGTCCCCTGCACTACCTGCCTGCTTCTACTGCTCCACCTGGAGGAAGGCCTGCAGTACCGCGGTGCGACGTGTCACTGCGCCATGTCACGCTGCGATATTGGCTAACGGCGCCCCAAGAGGGATGCGGGGCGCTTCCAGTTGCGCCCATTCTCCCTCTCGGGGCGCTACCTGGGAAAATCAGCCACGGACGCGCTAACTTTTTCGAGGCGCTAAAATTAGTGCCCAAAGGCGGCGCTACCCAACTTTTACCCCTATATGTTTCAATAAGATCCCCTCTCATTCTTCTAAATCCAATGAGGCCCAACCTGCTCAACCTTTCTTCATAAGACAACCCCTTCATCTCAGGAATCAACCTCGTGAACCTTCTCTGAACTGCCTCCAATGCAAGTATATCCTTCCTTAAATAAGGAGACCAAAACTGTGCACAGTACTCCAGGTGTGGTCTCACCAACGCCCTGTACAGTTGTAGCAGGCCTTCCCTACTTTTATACTCTATTCCCCTTTGCAATAAAGGCCAACACTCCATTTGCCTTCCTAATTACTTGCTGTACCTACATGCTAACTTTTTGTGTTTCATGTACAAGGACCCCCCGATCCCTCTGTACCCCAGCATTCTGTAGTCTCTCTCCATTTAAATAACCTCACATTTTCCCACATTATACTCCATCTGCCAAATTTTTGTCCACTCACTTAACCTATCTATATCCCTTTGCAGACTCGTTCCACCACACCAACGGTTCCACCACAGACCCAATTCACGTACGGACCGGGGTCAAGCAAGGTTGTGTCATCGCACCAACGCTCTTCTCGATCTTCCTTGCTGCAATGCTCCATCTCACCCTCAGTAAGCTGCCCGCTGGAGTGGAGCTAATTTACAGAACAAACGGGAAACTGTTCAACCTCCGTCGCCTCCAGTCCAGATCCAAGGTCGTCCCATCCTCTGTCGTCGAATTACAGTATGCAGATGATGCTTGCGTCTGCGCTCAATCGGAGGTCGAACTCCAAACCATCGTCAGCACCGTCACCAAAGTGTACGAGAGCATGGGCCTTACACTAAACATCCGTAAGACAAAGGCCCTCTACCAACCTGCCCCCGCCACACAGTACTGCCCCCCGATTATCAAAATCCATGACAAGGCCTTGGACAACGTGGACCATTTTCCATACCTCGGGAGCCTACTGTCAACAAGGGCAGACGTCGATGACGAAGTCAAACACCGCCTTCAGTGTGCCAGTGCAGCCTTCGGTCGCCTGAGGAAGAGAGTGTTTGAAGACCAGGACCTCAAACCCGGCACTAAGCTCATGGTCTACAGAGCAGCAGTGATACCCGTCCTGCTGTATGCCTCAGAAACCAGCGCACTACTCGGAGCTTTGGCACAGCAAGAGAGCCCCAGGTGGGCAGAGGAAATGCTTCAAGGACACCCTCAAAGCCTCCTGTTGGAGGGCAGATTGCTGACCTGCTGCGACACCCTGCAAGCCCCTTTCAACACTCGTAAACCCAGCGACTCTGAGCTTGTGTGGCAGCAAGCTGAGCTTGCAGGAGAGCAGTCTGCACTTCCACTGCAGCACTGAGACACTGGGTCACTTCTGCCTGTGCTGCAATGGAAGCTGCGAGATCGCCCATCACACCCAGCATCACCCGTGGATCCACAAGGTCTCTCCTGAAGTTATCCATCCTGGAAATCATGGGCTCCAAGCTCCACACAAAGCCCCGTGCGATGTTGGAGCCGGACACCTCCATGCTCCTTGACACTGACAAGAGGCTCTCTGGCAGGCCTGCCGTTGCACCAAGCATTTCCATGTGCACGCCCATCACCCTTCTTCTAAAGGCCTGTCCATCAAGGTCATCATCAGAACTCATGCGCGAAGTCGCCCTCCGGGGAACTGGCAACCGAGCTAGCCTTTCCCCCTGGCCTGGCTGCAGCCCACTCGTGCCCAGTGACTCACCACGTGCTGATCATGCCTCTATACTACCCAAAACAAGCGCTCTACTCGGAGCTCCGACACGGCAAGAAAGCCCCAGGTGGGCAGAGGAAACGTTTCAAGGACACCCTCAAAGCCTCCTTGAAAAAGTGCAACATCCCCACCGACACCTGGGAATCCCAGGCCCAAGACCGCACAAAGTGGAGGAGAAGCATCCGGGAAGGCGCCGAACACCTCGAGTCTCTTCGCTGAGAGCAAGCGCAGGAAGCGGAAGGAGCGCACATCAACCCAAGCACCCCACCCACCCGGCCCTTCAACCACCGTCTGCCCCACCTGTGACAGAGACTGTAGGTCCCGCACTGGACTCATCAGTCACCTGCAAACTCATTTTTAATGTGGAAGCAAGTCATCCTCGGTTCCGAGGGACTGCCTAAGAAGAAGAAGAACTACCTACTAAAGTGCGTGCAGTGCCATTTTCTGAGCTGGTGTCTGCGAGCGTCAAATGCAGTGACGGTATCGCTCCTCCGTCAGTTTGCTGATGATGAGGGACAGGCTGGGCTGGTGGCACTTCTGAAAGGGACTTGAAAGCAGGAAGGCCCAAGGGTCGGGTTGTGGTGAGGGGAGGGGGGAAAGCAAGACATCCATGCATACACCATCAGCAGCTTGTAAGTGAGAAGAGATTGAGGGGGAAGTGGGATGTGAGAAGAAGGAGTAGGGATGAGCATACCGTCATCATCAGCAACGGTTTCAGCTTCGCTGCTGGCCGCGGACTCTGTCACTGCCCCTCCAATCAATTCAAGGACGGCTCCTCGAGGTCTGTCAGGTTCTCAATTGTGGCTTGGCCTCCTCCCGTCTGCTGCTTTTCTCTCTTGTTATGTGCCTCCTTGGCCTGCAAGAGAAAGGGAAGTGTGTCAGTGAGTGTGGTGCAATGTCTTTGGGTGATGTGCCTGCCATGGTTGAATAGTTGTCAGTTTGTGCAAGGTGTGAGATGTGGGTGTGAGTGTTGCAGCAGTGGTAAGAGTGTGAGGGTGAAGTGAAGCACTAATTGTGAGGTGTGAGTGGTGCTGGTGTAAGGGGTTTTAGATCGCAGAGGTTTCTCTCTCTCGAGGCCTCTCCCTCTTACACAGTAAAACCTTGAGTGGTTCGACCCACTCGCCCCTTAGGTTCTAGACACTGGACGTTGAGGCAGGAACTACAATGTAGAGAATACTCTATAGGCCAGGTTTAATGGAAACAAAATGAAATTTTATTGCATAGAGAAAAACAAATCAAATGCAAGTCAATAAAAGGTACATGGGAGGGAAAAAGAAATTCATAATACATTGCTAACTGAGATAAATACAGGCATATTATACTTCACAAAAGTCATCATGAAATGGGGAAACACACGGAACATCGAGGGACAACAACTCATAATTAATTATCCCCTGAAATACCCACCCCCTAAACCTATCTAGATCGAATTATGAGGGGCCAGAAACATGCTCACCAATCCAGTTAGGAACTGCAAGATTTTGAAAGGTCTGCGTTTTGATCCTCTCAGGCGTCCTGTCTCCACGTGGTCGTTGGGCTGTAGGAGCAGCGGGCTGCTCAGGCTGATGGCTCCTCTACTTCAGCAAGACGAGTAGACCCTCGCCCCATTCACAGCTCGTTTTCTTCTGTGCTCCAGCCCACGATGTGGTGGGGCGTTTCGTCCTCTTTTCTTCTCCTCTACTTTCTCCTCATTTTGCAGTGGCCCCGGGGTTTTTGGTCGATGATCTCCCGACGAGTACCCCGGAGGCCGAACGCAAACCCGAACCACCTTCTGGACTCGGGAATGGCCGAGGCATTCCCGCTACCGAATTCTCTCTCTGGCTACGAGGTTTTAGCGTGCTTGTCTTTCAGAAGCATCTACAAGCTTCCTCATGGATCTCCCCAGTGTCCTCGGCTATCTGGGCACTCAATTCTTCAAACAATGCTCCAACCTGATGCTCAATTCGTAGCACACTATCTTTTCTCCGGGATCCCCAATTATACTTCTCAATCGAGGCCTTATCTCCCGCCTAGATCAAGGTTAGTCTTTGTTTAATTTTTGTCAGGCTGGTATCACAACGGGGTAGTTATTATATTTAAACTGCTTTCGGGATGGCCGGTGATGGCCATCTCTGGTCTGGAATGGCCTTGTATTGTTTTGAGTGTCTTCTTGATGTCTTTAATGGGTCTTTGATGCTCCCCCTATGAATATAAAATTGTTTCCCTTTGTCTGGGTAAACATTTAGATGGCCTTTATCTACAGGCCGATCTGACTGGATCTGCATCCAATCCATATGTATAGGGTTCTGTCTGGTTTCATTTTCTCCGAAACGGCCTTCCAGAACTTACTGTGGGCTGAATCCACAAAGGCTGTCTGGGGGCTGCAGGAACCATTTTAAAAGTGTCCAAAAGCTGGTCACGGGGTCTGGCGGCCATTTTGTGTGCCCTTTTTCCTGGCCTTCTTTTAAAAACAGTCTTTAAAAGTAAAGGCCTCTTCTACCAAGGGACCCCTATCTGACAATATCAATTTTGCGGATCTTACACTGGCTAGAGATTGTTGGTAGATGAGTAATGGGGTGAGGTTCATTGAGCAGTGTGTGAGGGTGAAGTGAAGCTTTAATTGTGAGGTGTGAGTTGAGCAGTGTGTGAAGCTTGTGGTGCAGATGGTGGGATAAGGCATTTGTTGAAGCCTTCAGTCACCTTGACTAGCCGTGTGAGGTCATTTAACTTTTTGCAGCACTGGATCCAGGTCCTTGGGACAACACTGGTGGCCGTGACCGATTGTGCAATCTCTTCCCAGAACCTTCTGCACATGACTATGGATGGCTTCTTGCCTCCCTGAGGGTGAGACAGCTTGCCTTTGTTGGGCCCCCGGGATCAAGGCCTCCGGCGCAGCATTTGAAAATCTTCTAGCTCATTCTCGTTGTCCATTGTGTCTCCAGACTAACAATGAGGTGCTTTGTTCCAAAGCACCTCCCTTTTAAGTAGTGGACTGAGCCTCGACCAAACATTACTGGCCAGTAGACTGCACCTGATATTACACCCCACCCCCGGCCCCCGTTGAGCCCTCAGTCAATCAGCAGCATGTTTAGCACTGCGAGCAGTGCTCCAATCATGTTAATGAGCAGGCAGCATGAATTTTGTGTGTTGCCTGCTCCACTTAGAAGAGGTGAGGCAAACAGCGCTGGTCCGTGACACCGCCCGTTTACAGGCCTTATCCAATTTCTAGGCCTCAGAGTCTTGTATGTTTCAATGAGATCACCTCTCATTCTTCTAAACTCCAGAGTATCGGCCCAATCTACACAATCTCTCATCAGAGGACAGCCCTCTCCTCCCAGGGATCAATCTAGTGAACCTTCGTTGCACCGCCTCCAAGGCAAGTGTATCCTTCCTCAGATAAGGAGACCAAAACTGTGCCCAGTACTCCAGGTGTGGTCTCACCAAGGCCCTGTACAATTGGAGCAAGACTTCCTTACTCTTATACTCCAGCCTCTTTGCAATAATTCCCATTTGCCTTCCTCATTGCTTGCTGTACCTGCATGTTAACTTTCTGTGTTTCCTGTACAAAGACACCCAAATCCTACTGAACACCAACATTTGAAAGTTTCTCACCATTTAAAAAATATCCTGTTTTTCTACTCTTCCTCCCAGAGTGATTTCCCCACATTATATTCCATCTGCCAGCTTCTTGCCCACTCATTTAACCCGTCTCTATCCCTTTACAGACTCTTTGTGTCCTCCTCACAGCTTACATTCTCACCCAGCTTTGTATTGTGAGCAAATTTAGATACATTTCATTCAGACCCTTCATCTAAGTCATTAATCTAGATTGTAAATAGCTGAGGCCCAAGCACTGATCCTTGCAGCACCCCACTAGTAACATCCTGCCAGGCTGAAAATGACCCATTTATCTCGACTCTGTTTTCTCTCTTAACCAATCCTCTATCCATGCTAACATATTACCCCCAACCCCATGAGCCCTAATCTTGTGTAACAACCTTTTGTGTGATACCTTATCGAATGCCTTTTGAAAATCCAAACATACTACATCCACTGGTTACCCTTTATCTATCTTGCTAGTTACATCCTCAAAAACCTCGAATAGACTGGTCAAACAAGATGTCCCTTTCATAAAACCATGAAAACTCTTCCTAATCATTCTAAATGCCATTACCATTTTCTTAATAATGGAGTCCTGCATTTTCCCAACGCCTGATATCAGGCTAACTGGCCTGTATTTCCCTGTTATCTCTAGCCATCCTTTCCTGAATAGCGGTGTTACATTTGTTACCTTCCAATTCGCTGGGACCGTTCTAGAATCTAGGGAATTTTGGAAGATCACAACCAATACATCCACTATCTCTGCAGCCACTTCTTTTAGAACCCGAGGATGTAGGCCATCAGGTCCAGGGGATTTGTCGGCTTTTAGTCCCATTAATTTCTCCAGCACTTTTTCTTTACTGATATTAATTACTTACTCTCATTAGACACTTGGTTCCGCACTATTTCTGGTATTTTTTGTGCCTTCTACTGTGAAGACAGATACAAAATACTGATTCTACTTCCTACTCTTCCGAGTCAAGATCATTACTCACTACTGTCCTTATGTCATCCTTTATTATCAAGGTTATCCCACCACCTGTTCCATTTTGTCTGTCTTTTTGAAACATCTACTATCCTGGAATATTTAGTTCCCAACCTTGGCCACCTTGCAACCAAATCTCTGTAACGGCTATTAGATCAAAGCCACTTGAATCTATATTTGCCATTAATTTGTCTATCTTGTCACGAATGCTTTGTGCATTCAGATAAAACGGTTTACTTTTAACTTTTTACCATTTTTTCCTGATTTGACATTCAGTGATGCACTATTACCATTAAACTCTCCCTCCCTTCCTGTCACACTCTGCTTAGCTTTACCCAAATCACAACACGTCAAATTCACTTCCTGAACTGCCTACACCTGCTCCAGCTACAGTGCACCAACCTGTTAAGCAGTGCAGGCTAGCTTTAAGGGGTGCAAACAAGTTACAATTTTGGGCCCCTTGCCGATGTATGCAGCCAATGAACAGAGTGGTTACTGTTGGCTGCATGCTGTCGGAGGGGCAGTACTGAGGGAGCGCCGCACTGTCGGAGGGGCAGTACTGAGGGAGCACTGCACTTTCAGAGGGGCAGTACTGAGGGAGCGCTGCACTGTCGGAGGGGCAGTACTGAGGGAGTGCTGCACTGTCGGGGGGGCAGTACTGAGGGAGCACTGCGCTGTCGGAGGGGCAGTACTGAGGGAGCGCAGCACTGTCGGAGGGGTAGTACTGAGGGAGTGCCACACTGTCAGAGGGGCAGTACTGAGGGAGCGCCGCACTGTCAGAGGGGCAGTACTGAGGAAGTGCCGCACTATTGGAGGGGCAGTACCGAGGGAGCGCAGCATTGTCAGATGGTGTGGTGATTATTCCTTGTTTAGTAAAAGTATTGTGATTGGTTGTTTGTTAACTGCCTTGGGATATATGTTGTAATCTCATTGGTAGTTGATGATCACATGATGTGTTGTGGCCACCTTAAATTCAGTTCTTTTCCAGCTTTGGTTGGGACTGGATGTGGGAAGATGTGCTGCAGATTTTAAAGTTAATAAAGCCTAGCTTTGGAAGGCAAATCTATTATTTATTTCAATTTATTAACTTTATGTTAGAATGGAGTGATATCTTCAACCAGAACGATTCAAGGCTGACCCCAATTCTGCTGGAGTGGATGATAAATGGAAACATTGGTATTGTACATTTAAAAACTTTTTGGGCGTGTTGGATCAAGAGTCTCTAAATAAGCTGAATATGCTGATCAACTACATTGCTCCGGATGTATATAAATATATTTTGGACTGTAAAACTTATGAAGTGGCTATTTCTACATTGGAAAAGATTTTTGTTAAACCAAAGAATGAGGTATTTGCACGTCACCTTCTATCTGCCCGTAGGCAGCAGGTGGGAGGATCTTTGGATACTTATTTACAAGCACTTCGGTGCCTTAGTGTTAACTGTAATTATAAGGCCGTGATGGCTGAAGAATATAAGGAAGAATCGGTACGGGATGCTTTTATTAATGGATTACTGTCTAGATCAATTCGTCAGCGGTTGTTAGAAAATAAGACTTTGGATCTTAAAAGTGCTTTTGAGCAAGCTTCTACATTGGATGTGGCTCAGAGAAGTTCAGATTCTTATGCTCTTTTTAATCGGCCTGCAACTATGGTTTCGGCAGTTTCGGATGAAAAGGAATTATGTGGACTTAATGGGAGTGGTTTACTAGATTCTGAAACAGGTTCTACTTCGGTGGCTGTTGCCTCTAGGATTCAGAAGTGTTATTTTTGTGGGAATATCCGGCACCCTCGTCTGAAGTGTCCTGCTCGGGAGGCTGTGTGTAGTAAATGCGGCAAGAGAGGTCATTATGCACGTGTGTGCAAATCATCAGGTTCAATTACCTCCTCCTCTCCTGGTGTGGGAGGGCCCTCCTCCACTACCTCCTCTGTGACTATTCAGCCTTTAGATAGGGCGTTTATTGCATCAATTTCTGCTGCATTTGCTCATGGCCTAAACAAAGCTATAGTTACGGCTCAAGTTAATGGGTTGGAAGTGAAGGCCCTTATAGATACGGGCAGTACTGAGAGTTTTATAAGTCTTCAGTTTGCGAAGGAGAAGCAAGCATTTGAAAATTTCGCCTGTTACGTATCAGGTGTGTATGGCTCAGTTGACCCTTACTTCACAAATAGCTGGTTGTTGCTTTGTGAAAATGATTCTTCTAGGTAATACGTATACTGATATACGCCTATCTGTTTTGCCTAATCTCTGTGCGGATATTTTGATTGGACATGATGTGCTTCAGTTACACGAGTCTCTTAGTCTTTCATTTGGAGGGACTAAGCCACCTTTATCTATTTGTGGATTAACCTCTTTATCTATTTCTCCATTATCACTTTTTTCCAATTTGATGTTGGATTGTAAGCCAATTGCTACTAAGTCAAGAAGATATAGTAGTCAGGATAGAGAATTTATTAATTCTGAAGTTCAACGTCTCTTATTGGAAGGAATCATTGAACCTAGTTGTTCGCCTTGGCAAGCACAGGTAGTTGTCACGACTAACGAGAGACACAAGAAACGAATGGTGATAGACTATTCCCAAACTATTAATAGGTATACTCAATTAGATGCGTACCCTTTGCCTAAGATTGATGAGCTTATCAACAAAGTATCTCAGTATAAGGTTTTTAGCACTATTGATTTAAAGAGTGCTTATCATCAGATTCCTATTGTTAAGAAGGATCAACCATATACGGCCTTTGAGGCTGGTGGAAAGCTGTATCAGTTTTGCCAAATACCATTTGGTGTTACTAATGGTGTTGCTTGTTTTCAACGGGCAATGGATGCTTTTATAAGTGATAACTCCCTCTCTGACACCTTTTCATACTTAGATGACATCACAGTGTGTGGCAAATCAAGGGTGGAGCATGATTCTAATTTAAAAAGATTCCTTCAAGCTGCGGAAAAAGTTGGTTTAACTTTTAACAAAGAGAAATGTATCTTTTCGACGACTGAGGTAAATCTATTGGGGTATATTATCTCGGGAAACAAGATTAAACCAGATCCAGAACGTCTGCGAACATTGATTGATTTACCTTGTCCTACTAATTCTAAGGCTTTGCAACGAGTTGTTGGACTGTTTTCTTATTATTCTAATTGGATTGCAAATTTTTCACGGAAGATCCAGCCTCTTACTCGGGTTACAACATATCCTCTATCATGGGAGGCCAGGACATGTTTTGAGAATTTTAAAAAGGATATTTTAGGAGCAGTTGTGCATTCTATTGATGAGCAGGTTCCCTTTGTGATCGAGACGGATGCTTCGGATTTTGTAATTGGGGCTACTCTGAACCAAAATGGAAGACCTGTGGCCTTTTTCTCACGTACTTTGAACAATAGTGAAAAAAGACATTCTTCAATAGAGAAAGAGGCATACGCAATAGTAGAAGTATTGCGTAAATGGAGACATTATTTATCGGGACGACATTTCACGTTGGTAACTGATGAAAAATCTGTGTCCTTTATGTTTGATGTTAAACATTTTGGAAAGATCAAAAATGATAAAATAATGAGATGGAGGATTGAGTTGGCATGTTACCATTTTGACATAGTTTATCGTCTGGGGAAGGATAATATTGCTGCTGATGCACTGTCGAGGGCTTATTGTTCTGTGATTCACGGAGATACGCTTATTAATCTTCACAATGCCTTATGTCATCCTGGGGTTACGAGGATGATACACTTTGTACGCAGTAAGAACTTGCCTTTTTCAGTTGAAGACGTCAAGCGGATGACTTCATCATGTTCTATCTGTGCTCGGTGTAAACCGAATTTCTTTAAGCCTCAACGAGCTCATCTTATAAAGGCTACTTCTCCTTTTGAACGTTTGAGCGTCGATTTTAAGGGGCCTCTTCCTTCAACTACTCAAAACCGATATATATTTACTGTTGTGGATGAGTTTTCAAGGTTCCCTTTTGCTTTTCCTTGTGCAGATGTATCAGCTGCTACAGTTATTAAATGTCTGACTCAACTTTTTGTCATCTTTGGGATGCTTGCGTATATCCATTCGGATCAGGGAAGTTCTTTTATGTCATAGAAACATAGAAACATAGAGATAGGAACAGGAGTAGGCCATTCGGCCCTTCGAGCCTGCTCCGCCATTCAATGAGATCATGGCTGATCTTCGTCTGAGATCATAGCTGATCTTACCAGTTCAGTACCCCGTCCCCGCCTTTTCTCCGTAACCCTTAATCCCCTTAGCCTTCAGAAATATATCCAATTCTCTCTTGAAAATATTTATTGAATTAGCCTTCACAGCCCTCTGTGGCAGGGAATTCCACAGGCTCACCACTCTTTGAGTGAAGAAATTCTTCCTCATCTCTGTTTTAAATGATTTGCCCGCTATTTTTAGACTGTGGCCCCTGGTTCTGTGCTCCCCTGCCATTGGAAACATTCTCTCTGAATTCAGCCTGTCCAGGCCTGCCATAATTTTATATGTTTCGATGAGATCCCCTCTCAATCTTCTAAACTCCAGTGAGTACAAGCCCAAACTATTCAATCTCTCCTCGTAGGTCATTCCCGCCATTCCAGGTATCAGCCTGGTGAATCGCCGCTGCACTCTTTCCATGGCAAGAACATCCTTCCGCAGATGGGGCGACCAAAACTGTACACAATACTCCAGATGCGGTCTCACCAGCACCTTGTACAGCTGTAGTAAGGTATCCCTATTCCTATACTCGAACCCCCTTGATATGAAGGCCAACATACCATTTGCCTTCTTAATCGCCTGTTGCACCTGCATGCTCTCCTTCAGTGACTGGTGCACAAGAACACCCAGGTCCCTCTGCACTTCCCCATCTCCCAATCTATTGCCATTTAGATAATAATCCACCCTCCTGTTTTTACCCCCAAAGTGGATAACCTCGCATTTATCCACATTATAGTGCATCTGCCACGTATCCGCCCATTCCCCCAACCTGTCCAAATCGCACTGTAGCCTCCTGACATCCTCATCAGAGCCCACCCCTCCTCCTAGTTTAGTGTCGTCAGCGAATTTGGAAATATTGCATCCAATTCCCTGATCCAGATCATTTATATATATTGTGAACAGCTGGGGTCCCAGGACAGATCCTTGCGGCACCCCGCTGGTCACTGCCTGCCACTCCGAAAACGAGCCGTTTATTCCAACTCTCTGTTTTCTATCCGCCAGCCAGTTCTCTATCCACGTTAATACTTTGCCCCCAATCCCATGAGCCTTAATTTTGCATGATAATCTTTTGTGTGGAACCTTATCGAAGGCTTTCTGGAAGTCAAGGTACACCACATCCACTGGCTCTCCCCCATCTATTTTACCAGTTACTTCCTCAAAAAATTCCAGCAGATTAGTCAAACACGATTTACCCTTTGTAAATCCATGTTGACTCTGTCCGATCCTTTCCCCATTTGTCAAGTGCTCCGCTATTTTATCCTTAATAATGGACTCTAGCATTTTGCCCACAACCGATGTAAGGCTTACTGGTCTATAATTCCCTGCTTTCTCTCTACCCCCCTTTTTAAATATTGGGGTAACATTAGCTACCCTCCAATCCACGGGTACTGTTCCCGAGTCAATGGAGTTCCGGAAGATGATCCTTAGAGCATCTGCTATCTCCAGGGCCACCTCCTTAAGTACCCTAGGATGTAGTTTATCAGGCCCCGGGGATTTGTCGGCCTTCAGTCCCCTCAACTTACCCAACACCATATTCCTAGAGATACTAATTTCTGTCAGCTCCTCCCTCTCATTAGTCCCTATGTTTGTCGATATTCCTGGGAGGTTATTTGTGTCCTCCTTTGTGAATACAGAACCAAAGTATGAGTTTAATTGGTCTGCCATTTCCTTATTCTCCATTATATATTCTCCCGAATCGGACTGCAAGGGACCGACTTGGGATTTTACCAGTCTTTTCCTCCTGATATACCGATAAAAGCTTTTGCAGTCTGTCTTTATGTTTGCTGCAAGTTTACTTTCGTATTCTATTTTCCCCTTCCTGATTAATCCCTTTGTCCTCTTTTGCTGTATCCTGTACTGCCCCCAATCTTCCGGTCTGGTGCTTTTTTTTGCCAGTTGATATGCCCTTTTTTTTGATTTTATGCTGTCCCTAATTTCCCTCGTTATCCACGGTTGAGTCACCTTTTTAGGTTTATTTTTATGCCAAACCGGTATAAACATGTTCTGGAATTCTTCCATTCTATCTTTGAATGCTTGCCATTGTCTATCCACTGTCAATCCCCCCAGAAACACCACCCAATCAATCTTACCCAATTCCCGTCTCATACCCTCGTAATTCCCTTTATTTAAGTTCTGGACCTTAGTCTCTGATTCAATTTCCTCACTCTCCATCTCGACTGAGAGCTCGATCATATTATGATCGCTCTGACCCAAGGGGCCTCGTACAAGAAGATTGCTGATAAGTCCCTTCTCATTGCACAATACCCAGTCTAAAATGGCCTGATCGCGAGTCGGCTCCTCGACATATTGGTCCAGATAACCGTCCCGAAAACATTCCAGGAATTCCTCCTCCTCAGAATTTTTACTAATTTGGGTAGTCCAATCAATATGTAAATTAAAGTCACCCATGATGACAGCTGTGCTCTTATCGCACGCTTCTCTAATTTCCCTTTTTATGCCTTCCCTCACCTCCATATTACTATTTGGAGGCCTATATGTCACACCCACTAACGTTTTCCTCCCCTTGCTATTTCTCATTTCTACCCATACAGATTCCGTTTCATCCGAGTTAATATCCTTCCTTTCCATTGCATTAATCCCCTCCTTTACCAGCAATGCTACCCCACCTCCCCTACCTTTTTGCCGATCCTTCCTAAATATTGTATATCCCTTGATGTTAAGTTCCCAGCCTTGCCCACCCTGCAGCCACGTTTCTGTAATCCCAATCAAATCATACTTGTTTACCTCTATTTCCACAACTAATTCATCCACCTTGTTCCTAATGCTTCTAGCATTAAGATACAAAGCCTTCAGGCTTGCTTTTTTCACACTCTCATTATGAATTAGTTTGGCCCTTTGTGTTTCTCTCCTTTGCTTATTGCTTCTCACCTTTCTACCATCTATTTCTGACTTCATATGACTTCCCTCTTTTCCACTACCTAGGTTCCCATCCCCCTGCCAAATTAGTTTAAATCCTCCCGAACCGCCCTAGAAAATATTACCCCGAGGACATCGGCTCCCTCACAGTTCAGGTGTAGACCGTCCCCTTGGTACAGGTCACTCCTCCCCAAGAACTGGTTCCAATGCCTCAAGAATTTAAATCCCTCTCCCTTGCACCACTGCTCAAGCCATGTATTTAGCTTATCTATCTTACTCTCTCTAAACTTATTTGCTCGTGGCACTGGTAGCAATCCAGAGATTACTACCTTTGAGGTCCTACTTTTCAATTTAGCTCCTAACTCCCTAAATTCAGCTTGTAGGACCTCCTCCCTCTTTTTACCTACATCGTTGGTACCTACATGTACCACGACAACTGGCTGATCCCCCTCCCCCTTCAGAATGCTCTGCACCCGCTCCGAGACATCCTTGACCCTTGCACCAGGGAGGCAACATACCATCTTGGAGTCTCGGTCTCGGCCACAGAAACTCCTATCTATCCCCCTTACAATTGAATCCCCTATCACTATAGCCCTATCCCTCTTTTTCCCGCCCTTCTGTGCAGCAGAGCCAGTCATGGTGCCCTGAACCTGGCTGCTGGTGCCTTCCCCTGATAAGTCATCTCCCCCAACAGTACCCAAAACGGTAAACCCAGTTGAAGGAATACCTTCAGAGTCGGGGAATTTCTACTAGTAGAACTACCCCGTATAATCCCCAGGGTAATGGACAGTGCGAACGATACAATGGGGTGATCTGGAAGGCAGTTATGTTGGCTTTGACATCCCGGAACCTTAAGAATACACAGTGGGAAATGGTACTGCCTGATGCCCTGCATTCCATTAGATCATTGCTTTCAACGGCTACTAATGTGACCCCCCATGAAAGGCTCTTTAACTATCCGCGGAGATCTACTACGGGATATTCGGTACCTTCATGGCTTACTATGCAGGGACCTGTGCTGCTTCGACGCCATGTTAGATTGTCAAAATATGATCCTTTGGTGGAGGAGGTGGAGCTGTTGGAGGCAAATTCCCAATATGCTCATATTCGATTCCAAGATGGGAAAGAAAGCACTGTTTCAATTAAAGACTTGGCTCCTTGTGGGGGCCAGCCCTCTTCTGAGGATATTAACAATAGTCATGATTCAGATAATGTGGATGCTGTTACAGATACTACGAATATTTCCAATCCAATTGCAGATAATTATACTTCTATTAGTCAGCCCTTGATAGATGTTTATGACCGTCCCAGTGCATCTTCTGATGGGATTTCTAATCCGGAAACCGTGGAAAATCGGGATATGGATAGCCTTCCTGCTGAAGATACTTCTGTGCCTTCTGGTGTGGGAGGGCAAGGAATTTCACCAAGGTTAAGAAGGTCGACACGAACAAGATATCCGGTCAACCGATTGAAAATGGACTTTTAAATTGATAGTAATGTTTTAAAATTGTTGAAATATAGTATATTGTTTTAGTTGAGAGATACTTAATACTTATGTGCAATGTTACTATTTGTTGTTGTTCACTTAGTATTGTGTCATGTGAACAGTTTTATTCTTGTGCATAGTTTTAGTTGTAAATAATTAATTATAAATTGTAAAGGTTATTTAGGTGGAGCATATTTTAAGAGGGGTGAATGTGGTGATTATTCCTTGTTTAGTAAAAGTACTGTGATTGGTTGTTTGTTAACTGCCTTGGGATATATGTTGTAATCTCATTGGTAGTTGATGATCACATGATGTGTTGTGGCCACCTTAAATTCAGTTCTTTTCCAGCTTTGGTTGGGACTGGATGTGGGAAGATGTGCTGCAGATTTTAAAGTTAATAAAGCCTAGCTTTGGAAGGCAAATCTATTCTTTATTTCAGAGGGGCAGTACTGAGGGAACGCCGCACTGTCAGAGGGGCAGTACTAAGGGAGTGCTGCACTGTCAGAGGGGCAGTACTGAGGGAGCACTGCACTTTCGGAGGGGCAGTGCTGAGGGAGTGCCGCACTGTCAGGGGGGCAGTACTGAGGGAGTGTTGCACTGTCAGAGGGGCAGTACTGAGGGAGCGCCGCACTGTTGGAGGGTCAGTACTGAGGGAGCGCCGCACTGTCGGAGGGGCAGTACTGAGGGAGTGCTGCACTGTCGCAGAGGCAGTACTGAGGGAGCACTGCACTGTCAGAGGGGCAGTACTGAGGGAGCGCTGCAATGTCGGAGGGACAGTACTGAGGGAGCGCCGCACTGTCGGAGGGGCAGTACTGAGGAAGTGCTGCACTGTCGGAGGGGCAGTACTGAGGGAGTGCTGCACTGTCGGAGGGGCAGTACTGAGGGAGCGCTGCACTGTTAGAGGGGCAGTACTGAGGGAGCACTGCACTTTCGGAGGGGCAGTACTGAGGGAGTGCCGCACTGTCAGAGGGGCAGTACTGAGGGAGTGTTGCACTGTCAGAGGGGCAGTACTGAGGGAGCGCCGCACTGTTGGAGGTTCAGTACTGAGGGAGCACCACACTGTCGGAGGGGCAGTACTGAGGGAGCGCCGCACTGTCAGAGGGGCAGTACTGAGGGAGCGCCGCACTGTCGGAGGGGCAGTACTGAGGGAGCGCTGCACTGTCGGAGGGGCATTACTGAGGGAGTGCTGCACTGTCGGAGGGGCAGTACTGAGGGAGCGCCGCACTGTCGGAGGGGCAGTACTGAGGGAGCGCTGCACTGTCGGAGGGGCATTACTGAGGGAGTGCTGCACTGTCAGTGGGGCAGTACTGAGGAAGCGCCACACTGTCAGAGGGGCAGTACTGAGGAAGCGCCACACTGTCGGAGAGGCAGTACTGAGGGAGTGCTGCACTGTCAGAGGGGCAGTCCTGAGGGAGCTGCTGATTTTCCGGGTCTGCGCCAATTTACCGTTTTCCTCCTATGTTCCAATAGATTCGACTTGCCTCGATTTGTTGACAGTAATTATATTTTATTCAGTGAAAGAGAGAGATTGATACATTACAGCACCTGAGCAGTAGTCAAACAAAGCACAATCAAGGTTTCTATTACTTGTTGGGCCCTGGGTAGAAGACGCAATCTCCACGGGTCAACCCCAGTCAGCCCGGGCCTCTCGTGTGTAACCCCTTGTTCTGCCAGGAATACATCTTTAACTTCAACAACCAAGGCCCAGCACTTCGGTCTCTTCCATTTTAAAATCTAACCTAGTCTACCCAGGGCATCTAACAGTAGGGTTTACAAGTATGATTATAATTGCAGCAATAACATAATGAAATCATTAAACTAAAATTAGCAATAGAATCAACTGATTTAGTTCAGGTTAGTTAGTAGGGAGACACAGAAATGAAGATTTCCTCCTTTCTTACAGAGCACCGCACTGTCGGAGGGGCAGTACTGAGGGATTTTTTTTATTCATTGATGGGATGTGGGCGTCGCTGGCAAGGCCTGCATTTAGTGCCCATCCCTAATTGCCCTTGAGAAGGTGGTGGTGAGCCGCCTTCTTGAACCGCTGCAGTCCATATCGTGTAGGTACATCCACAATGCTGTTAGGAAGGGAGTTCCAGGATTTTGGCCCAGCGACAGTGAAGGAACGGCGATACAGGTCCAAGTCAGGATGGTGTGTGGCTTGGAGGGGAACTTGTAGGTGGTGATGTTCCCATGCGTCTGCTGCCCTTGTCCTTCTAAGTGGTAGAGGTCGCGGGTTTGGAAGGTGCTGTTGAAGGAGCTTTGGCGAGTTGCTGCAGTGCATCTTGTAGATGGTCCACACTGCAGCCACAGTGTGCCGGTGGTGGAGGGAGTGAATGTTGAAGGTGGATGGAGTGCCAATCAAGCGGGCTGCTTTATCCTGAATGGTGTCGAGCTTCTTGAGTGTTGTTGGAGCTGCACTCATCCAGGCAAGTGGAGAGTATTCCATCACACTCCTGACTTGTGCCTTGTAGATGGTGGAAAGGCTTTGGGGAGTCAGGAGGTGAGACACTCGCCGCAGAATTCCCAGCCTCTGGCCTGCTCTTGTATCCACAGTATTTATATGGCTGGTCCAGTTCAGTTTCTGATCAATGGTAACTCCCCGGATGTTGATAGTGGGGGATTCAGCGATGATAATGCCATTGAATGTCAAGGGGAGATGGTTAGAGTCTCGCTTGTTGGAGATGGTCATTGCCTGGCACTTGTGTGGTGCGAATGTTACTTGCCACTTGTCAGCCCAAGTCTGAATGTTGTCCAGGTCTTGCTGCATATGGACACGGACTGCGTCAGTATCTGACGAGTCTCGAATGGTGCTGAACAGTGTGCAATCATCAGCGAACATCCCCACTTCTGACCTTATGATGGAGGGAACGTCATTGTTGAAACAGCTGAAGATGGTTAGGCCTAGGACACTGCCCTGAGGAACTACTGCAGTGATGTCATGTGATTGAGATGAATGACCTCCAACAACCACAGCCAACTTCCTTTGTGCTAGGTATGATTCCAACCAATGGAGAGTTTTCCCCTTGATTTCCATTTACTTCAGTTTTGCTAGGGCTCCTTGATGCCACACTCGATCAAATGCCGCACTGATGGAGGGGCAGTACTGAGGGAGCGCCGCACTGTCGGAGGGTCAGTATTGAGGGAGTGACGCACTGTCGGAGGGGCAGTACTGAGGGAGTGCTGCACTGTCGGAGGGGCAGTACTGAGGGAGTGCTGCACTGTCGGAGGGGCACTACTGAGGGAGTGCTGCACTGATGGAGGGGCAGTACTGAGGGAGCGCCGCACTGGCGGAGGGGCAGTACTGAGGGAGCGCCGCACTGGCGGAGGGGCAGTACTGAGGGAGCGCCGCACTGTCGCAGGGGCAGTACTGATGGAGCTTCTTCTTCTTCTTAGGCAGTCCCTCGGAACTGAGGATGACTTGCTTCCACATTAAAAATGAGTTCTCAGGTGACTGATGAGTCCAATGCGGGACCTACAGTCTCTGTCACAGGTGGGGCAGACGGTGGTTGAAGGGGCGGGTGGGTGGGGTGCTTGGGTTGACGTGCGCTCCTTGCGCTGCCTGCGCTTGGCTTCCGCTTGCTCCCGGCGAAGAGACTCGAGGTGTTCGGCGCCTTCCCGGATGCTTCTCCTCCACTTTGTGTGGTCTTGGGCCAGGGATTCCCAGGTGTCGGTGGGGATGTTACACTTTTTCAAGGAGGCTTTGAGGGTGTTCTTGAAACGTTTCCTCTGCCCACCTGGGGCTCTCTTGCTGTGCCGGAGCTCCGAGTAGAGCGCTTGTTTTGGGAGTCTCGTATCGGGCATGCGGACAATGTGACCCGTCCATCGGAGCTGATTGAGCGTGGTCAGAGCTTCGATGCTGTGGATGTTGGCCTGAGCAAGAACACTGACGTTGGTGCGCCTATCCTGCCAATGGATTTGCAGGATCTTGTGGAGGCAGCGTTGGTGGTACCTCTCCAGTGCTTTGAGGTGCCTGTTGTACATGGTCCATGTCTCTGAGGCATACAGCAGGGCGGGTATCACTGCTGCTCTGTAGACTATGAGCTTAGTGCTGGGTTTGAGGTCCTGGTCTTCAAACACTCTTTTCCTCAGGCGACCGAAGGCTGCACTGGCACACTGAAGGTGGTGTTGGACTTCGTCGTCGACGTCTGCCCTTGTTGACAGTAGGCTCCCGAGGTATGGAAAGTGGTCCACGTTTTCCAAGGCTTTGTCGTGGATTTTGATAATTGGGGGGCAGTACTGTGTGGTGGGGGCAGGTTGGTAGAGGACCTTTGTCTTACGGATGCTTAGTGTAAGGCCCGTGCTCTCGTACGCTTTGGTGAAGGTGTTGATGATGGTTTGGAGTTCGACCTCCGAGTGAGCGCAGACGCAAGCGTCATCTGCATACTGTAATTCGACGACAGAGGATGGGACGACCTTGGATCTGGACTGGAGGCGACGGAGGTTGAACAGTTTCCCGTTTGTTCTGTAAATTAGCTCCACTCCAGCGGGGAGTTTACTGAGGGAGAGATGGAGCATTGCAGCAAGGAAGATCGAGAAGGGTGTTGGTGCGATGACACAGCCTGGCTTGACCCCGGTTCGTACGTGAATTGGGTCTGTGCTGGAACCATTACTTAGGATCACGGCTTGCATGTCGTCGTGAAGCAGGCGAAGGATAGTGACAAACTTTTGAGGGCAGCCAAATTTGAGGAGGACACTCCATAATCCCTCACAGTTGACAGTGTCGAAGGCCTTTGTGAGATCAAAGAAGGCCATGTACAGCGGTTGGTGCTGTTCCCGGCATTTCTCTTGTAATTGAGGGGCAGTACTGAGGGAGCGGCGCACTGTGGGAGTGGCTGTACTGAGGGAGCGCCGCACTGTGGGAGTGGCTGTACTGAGGGAGCGCTGCTCTGTCGGAGGGACAGTACTGAGGGAGCACCGCACTGTGGGAGGGGCAGTACTGAGGGAGCGCTGCCCTGTCAGAGGGGCAGTAGTGAGGGAGTGCTGCACTGTGGGAGGGGCAGTACTGAGGGAGCGCTGCACTGTCGGAGGGGCAGTACTGAGGGAGCACTGCACTGTCGGAGAGGCAGTACTGAGGGAGCGCCGCACTGCCGGAGGGGCAGTACTGAGGGAGCGCTGCACTGTGGGAGGGGCAGTACTGAGGGAGCGCTGCACTGTCGGAGGGGCAGTACTGAGGGAGCACTGCACTGTCGGAGAGGCAGTACTGAGGGAGCACTGCACTGTCGAATGGGCTCTACTGAGGGAGCGCTGCACTGTGGGAGTGGCAGTACTGAGGGAGCGCTGCACTGTCGAATGGGCACTAATGAGGGAGAGCTTCACTGTGGGAGTGGCAGTACTGAGGGAGCGCTGCACTGTCGGAGAGGCAGTACTGAGGGAGCGCCGCACTGCCGGAGGGGCAGTACTGAGGCAGCGCTGCACTGTGGGAGGGGCAGTACTGAGGGAGCGCCGCACTGTGGGAGGGGCAGTACTGAGGGAGCGCCGCACTGTCGGAGGGGCAGTACTGAGGGAGCGCTGCACTGTGAGAGGGGCAGTACTGAGGGAGCGTCACACTGTCAGAGGGGCAGTACTGAGGGAGCGCCGCACTGTGGAAGGGACAGTACTGAGGGAGCGCTGCACTGTGGGAGGGGCAGTACTGAGGGAGCGCCACACTGTCAGAGGGGCAGTACTGAGGGAGCGCCGCACTGTGGAAGGGACAGTACTGAGGGAGCGCCACACTGTCAGAGGGGCAGTACTGAGGGAGCGCTGCACAGTCAGAGGGTCAGTACTGAGAGATCCCATGGCCACTATCTCAAAGTAGAGCAGGGGAGTTGTTTGACTGTTTCTATACTTTTGGTGAATTTCATAACTGTGTAAAGTTGATGGTTAAAGTATTTAAAACTGCGAGAGGAGGAAATTAATCAGTGGCACAGATAATCGTAAAAATCAGATTAATGTAATTAATTTTTTTTCAGATTTCAATATAAGCTTAAAAGGGACAGAGAAAGCAAACACCAATCAAACATGATCAATTGATGACTATTCTGTCTGATTGGATCTTCCAGAATCCTTCAAAACTTTGCAGTAATTCAATCAAAGAATTCTCCGGACCTGCCCGCGGGATTTAATCAGAACTTTCACATTCCCTCACCTCAAATGGAAGGTCACCGGAATTCCAGGGGTTGGGAGAGGAGGTTGGTGATTGGATTGGAGTTTCCAGGGGTTGGGAGAGGAGGTTGATGATTGGATTGGAGATTCCAGGGGTTGGGAGAGGTGGTTGATGATTGGATTGGAGATTCCAGGGGGTGGGAGAGGAGGTTGATGATTGGATTGGAGGTTCCAGGGGTTGGGAGAGGAGGTTGATGATTGGATTGGAGATTCCAGGGGTTGGGAGAGGGGGTTGATGATTGGATTGGAGATTCCAGGGGTTGGGAGAGGAGGTTGATGATTGGATTGGAGATTCCAGGGGTTGGGAGAGGAGGTTGATGATTGGATTGGAGATTCCAGGGGTTGGGAGAGGAGGTTGATGATTGCATTGGAGATTCCAGGGGTTGGGAGAGGAGGTTGATGATTGGATTGGAGATTCCAGGTGTTGGGAGAGGAGGTTGATGATTGGATTGGAGATTCCAGGGGTTGGGAGAGGTGGTTGATGATTGGATTGGAGATTCCAGGGGTTGGGAGAGGTGGTTGATGATTGGATTGGAGATTCCAGGGGTTGGGAGAGGAGGTTGATGATTGGGTTGGAGAGTCCAGGGGTTGGGAGAGGAGGTTGATGATTGGATTGGAGATTCCAGGGGTTGGGAGAGGTGGTTGATGATTGGATTGGAGATTCCAGGTGTTGGGGGAGGAGGTTGATGATTGGATTGGAGATTCCAGGGGTTGGGAGAGGTGGTTGATGATTGGATTGGAGATTCCAGGGGTTGGGAGAGGTGGTTGATGATTGCATTGGAGATTCCAGGGGTTGGGAGAGGAGGTTGATGATTGGATTGGAGATTCCAGGGGTTGGGAGAGGAGGTTGGTGATTGGATTGGAGATTCCAGGGGTTGGGAGAGGAGGTTGGTGATTGGATTGGAGATTCCAGGAGTTGGGAGAGGTGGTTGATGATTGGATTGGAGATTCCAGGGGTTGGGAGAGGAGGTTGATGATTGGATTAGAGATTCCAGGGGTTGGGAGAGGTGGTTGATGATTGGATTGGAGATTCCAGGGGTTGGGAGAGGTGGTTGATGATTGGATTGGAGATTCAAGGGGTTGGGAGAGGAGGTTGATGATTGGGTTGGAGAGTCCAGGGGTTGGGAGAGGAGGTTGATGATTGGATTGGAGATTCCAGGGGTTGGGAGAGGTGGTTGATGATTGGATTGGAGATTCCAGGTGTTGGGAGAGGAGGTTGATGATTGGATTGGAGATTCCAGGGGTTGGGAGAGGTGGTTGATGATTGGATTGGAGATTCCAGGGGTTGGGAGAGGTGGTTGATGATTGGATTGGAGATTCCAGGGGTTGGGAGAGGAGGTTGATGATTGGATTGGAGATGCCAGGGGTTGGGAGAGGAGGTTGGTGATTGGATTGGAGATTCCAGGGGTTGGGAGAGGAGGTTGATGATTGGATTGGAGATTCCAGGAGTTGGGAGAGGTGGTTGATGATTGGATTGGAGATTCCAGGGGTTGGGAGAGGAGGTTGGTGATTGGATTGGAGATTCCAGGGGTTGGCACAGGTGGTTGATGATTGGATTGGAGATTCCAGGGGTTGGGAGAGGAGGTTGATGATTGCATTGGAGATTCCAGGGGTTGGGAGTGGTGGTTGATGATTGGATTGGAGATTCCAGGGGTTGGGAGAGGAGGTTGATGATTGCATTGGAGATTCCAGGGGTTGGGTGAGGTGGTTGATGATTGGATTGGAGATTCCAGGGATTGGGAGAGGTGGTTGATGATTGGATTGGAGATTCCAGGGGTTGGGAGAGGTGGTTGATGATTGGATTGGAGATTCCAGGGGTTGGGAGAAGAGGTTGATAAGAACATAAGAAAATAAAAATAGGAGCAGGAGTAGGCCAATCGGCCCCTCGAGCCTGCTCCGCCATTCAATAAGATCATGGCTGATCTGATCCTAACCGCCAATCCACTATCACAGAACCATCTCCTGAATCTAACAGAATTAGACACATGAAATAGGAGCAGGATCAGGCTACACGGCCCCTGGGCCCGCTCCGCTACCCACAGGGCCATGACCGATCCGAACCTAGGCTCATGTCCAAATTCCTGCCCGCTCCCCGTAACCCTTAATTGGATTGGATTGGAGATTCCAGGGGTTGGGAGAAGAGGTTGATGATTGGATTGGAGATTCCAGGGGTTGGGAGAGGTGGTTGATGATTGGATTGGAGATTCCAGGGGTTGGGAGAGGAGGTTGATGATTGGATTGGAGATTCCAGGGGTTGGGAGAGGTGGTTGGTGATTGGATTGGAGATTCCAGGGGTTGGGAGAGGTGGTTGATGATTGGATTGGAGATTCCAGGGGTTGGTCACTCGCACAGCTGAGAATATGTTTCATTGCAGGATTTCCATTCACTTCCTGGGCAGCAGCAGGTCTGTAAGTTTAGCAATGGCTTCACTTCTCTGCTGGGCATTCTTCTGAAGTTGCTCCTGATTCACAGCGGCCCTGTGATGGATTTCCGTTCTTGCTTCGTCACATTTATCCTGGACCTTCTTAAACTTGTATTCAGACCCCTGCCCGCCCAGCAATGAGCTCAGCTCGCCCAGTTGACCTGCAAGGTACTTGTCGTGAATCTCCACATAGGTTTTTGACATGTCACCGATGTGGGTCATGATGCTGACTGCCTGGGACACTTGAAAGTTCATCATCTGACTACTGGCTAACGCACCTGGAGCACCCTGCGTGCCTTCACCACTCACCGCACTAAGTCTCTTAAATGTCTTCTGGCAACCTTCAGTTAATTTTGGTATGATATGAATGAAGTTGATCATCTCTGACCAGTTGGACTTGATGCTCCCCAGTGCCCCAAGCCCTTTAGCCATCAACGCTACACGTGTGCTGATATCCATCTCTTGTGCCTGATTGTTCTTTATCTCTCTCAACAACGTCTCACTCTCATCACACGAACTTTTCATATTTTGGTGACATTCATTGTACATTTTTTGCGACTCCTCCAACTGGGATTGGACTTCCTTGATCTTCAGTGAGGCTTCCTCTCTAACCTTGCTGAGGAAACTGCTGATTTCAGGGTTTGATTCAGAGGATTCTTTGTCTTTCAGCTCAGACACCAGTTGTATGAGAAAGATCAACCCTTTCCCCAGCTCCACCACCAGAAGCACTGGGCTGGTCACATTGCTCAAAAGATCAACAATCTTTGGGAGAAGCTTCTTCATCTGTTTCAGTCCTTCCAAACAGAACTGATCAATGAGAGCACTCGCCCTTACATTGTCGTATTCACTGGTGACTTCCTCACGTTTTCGGGAAGCCTCGATCCATTGCTTCTGTAAATTGCACTTCTTCTCCTCTACTAACTCATTCTTCTGTTGTGTTTCCGACAGGACTTTCCTTACTTCCCGCAGCTTATCCTGGCTGATACTCTGGGAATCTGTACAGGTCTCCAGCAGCTCACTCAGTAGATCGCTGAGATTGGAGAGCTCCTTTTCCACAGATTCGGCACATGTTTTGGATTTGTCTGCACAATCCCGAATGTTCTGCAGCTGCTTGGGAAGGTCTTTGTTCAGAGATGACCCTTCACCCACATTCTTCACATGGACAAGGAGGTCCTCACAACACATGCGGATTTTGTTCAGATTAGTGCGGGTCTGTTGAAACGACTTTACGGTTTGGTTGCAAACCTCCATCAGGCACCTCTTGAATGAATCTGGACGTTTAAACAGGGATTTCTTGCCTGCACTGCCTTGGTTTAGTTTGAAGTCCTCCATCCTCGTAGCCAGATGCACCAGTTCACCCAAAATAGCGACAGATGTGGGTGCTGGCATCAGAAACTTCTCCCACTTGACCTGGGACTGCACCATCACATCAAAGCAAAGGGACACTTGCTGTTGGCTGTGGAGCTCGGTCACGTGACACTGCTTGTCCGACATGCTGATGTTTCCTGCAATGAGAATTCGCACAACTGGATTGGCTCAAACATTAACAGTTCTGTTATTGGAGAGAGAGGGTTCACATCAGAACAGGCCAGTAGTCAGCCTTGTACAACACAAAGACCACCTTTCAGCCTTGCTGTGCTGACTTAGATGATATAGGGCATGGTGAGGGCACGACAATTGGGCTCATTGACCTGGGCAAGGGAGGGGAAGATTTCTGAGCACCGTCCCGTGACTGCTGAGGGCATCAGCGTTGGGCGCGGTTATCAATAATCCAACAACATGCTGATACTCAGAGCTTCTTCTGTTCAGGTGGACCAGCACACCCATCCCCCGTCCCCCCCACACCCCATCCCCCGTCCCCCCCACACCCGTCCCCCGTCCCCCCCACACCCGTCCCCCCCACACCCGTCCCCCCCACACCCGTCCCCCGTCCCCCCCACACCCGTCCCCCCCACACCCGTCCCCCCCACACCCGTCCCCTGTCCCCCCCACACCCCATCCCCCGTCCCCCCCACACCCGTCCCCCGTCCCCCCCACACCCCATCCCCCGTCCCCCCCACACCCGTCCCCCGTCCCCCCCACACCCATCCCCCGTCCCTCCCGTCCCCCCCACACCCGTCCCGCCCACACCCGTCCCCCGTCCCCCCCACACCCGTCCCCCGTCCCCCCCACACCCGTCCCCCGTCCCCCCCACACCCGTCCCCCGTCCCCCCCACACCCATCCCCCGTCCCTCCCGTCCCCCCCACACCCGTCCCGCCCACACCCGTCCCCCGTCCCCCCCACACCCGTCCCCCCCACACCCGTCCCCCGTCCCCCCCCCACACCCGTCCCCCGTCCCCCCCACACCCGTCCCCCGTCCCCCCCACACCCGTCCCCCGTCCCCCCCACACCCGTCCCCCCCACACCCATCCCCCGCCCCCCCCACACCCGCCCCCGTCCCCCCCACACCCGTCCCCCGTCCCCCCCACACCCGTCCCCCATCCCCCCCACACCCGCCCCAGTCCCCCCCACACCCATCCCCCCCACTCGCGTCCCCCGTCCGCCCCACACCCGCCCCAGTCCCCCCCACACCCATCCCCGTCTCCCTCGTTTCCCCCCACACCCATCCCCCATCCCCCCCACACCCATTCCCCTGTCCCCCCCACACCCAATCCCCCGTTGCCCCCACACCCGTCCCCCATCCCCTCCACACCCATCCCCCGTCCCCCCCACACCCGACCCCATCCCACCCATTTCCCTGGCTCAAGCATCACCTCTGATGCACGGGTTACTCTCATTTCCGGGGGCCTCCTGCTACTATAAAGAGGCTGTAAGAGGACAGATGCCAGCTAAATCTGGCGCTATGCCCCCCACGTCATTTGTACGTGGCAGGTGAGGCTGGAGCAGCCAACGGCTGTCCTGGTGAGATGGAGATACATCCAGGTGCAGCGGTGTGGCAACAGCACTGGGGAATTTTCTCTCATTCTCTGCTGCACTCCACTTCGGGGTGGCAGGCGGTGACTAAGGAAGGATATACTTGCCATAGAGGGAGTGCAGCGAAGGTTCACCAGACTGATTCCTGGGTTGGCAGGACTGTCGTATGAGGAGAGATCGGGTCGACTAGGCCTGTATTCACTAGAGTTTAGAAGAATGAGAGGGGATCTCATTGAAACGTATAAAATTCTGACAGGATTAGACAGACTGGATGCAGGGAGGATGTTTCCCCTGGCTGGGGGGGGTCTAGAACGAGGGGTCACCGTCTCAGGATACGGGGTAGGACATTTAGGACTGAGATGAGGAGAAATCTCTTCACTCAGAGGGCAGTAAACCTGTGGAATTCTCTACCACAGAAGACTGTGGAGGCCAAGTCACTGAATATATTTAAGAAGGAGATACAGGAAACTTTGTGCTATCCGGCACCGACGGGACTCAGCTGTTGCCGTTCCCTCAAAACTGCCGGACACTCCAGCTGTAATGTTGAAGCATACGGAGGTTTTCATCTCCGTATCTGACAACAAACACTGTTGCTTAGCAACAGCTTCTAAACAGTCGGCAAGCCTCTCTGTAGCATCTCTAGCTGAAGCTGTTGCTTAGCTACAGACCTTGCAGAGCTTGACTGTTGAGAAAAAAGCAACGAAAAGAAACAAAAAGAAAAAATACGGCTCCTGATTTTTGCCGGTGGCTCGAGCTTGCCGGACATTTAGCCTCCGGATAACACAAAGTTTCCTGTAGATAGATTTCTAGACACAAAAGGCATCAAGGGTTATGGGGAGAGAGCCAGAATATGGTATTGCGATAGAGGATCAGCCATGATCATATTGAATGGCGGAGAAGGCTCGAAGGGCGAATGGCCGACTCCTACTCCTATTGTTCGATGTTTCGATGTCAGGAAGCACTTCTTCACACAAAGAGTAGTGGAAATCTGGAGCTCTGTTGAGGCTGGGGGTAAAGTGAAAAAGTCAAGACTGATATTGCTAGATTTTTATTAGTGAAGGTCATTAAGAGATATGGAGCAAAGGCGGATAAATGGAGTTGAGACGCAGATCAGCCATGGCCTCATTGAATGGGAGAACAGGCTCGAGGGGCTGAATGGCCTCCTCCTGTTCCAATGTTCAGAGATGTAGCCTTCTGCGTTTGTTTTTGTAACTGGCAGTTCCTGGAGTATATTTATATCCCACGATTGGGCGCTATGCTTCAGGAATTCATTGGAACTATAAATTCTCACATATAGCCGTGGCCATTGCCTAGACCACAGGATGACGTTTATGGGGAGGTGCCTGAGGATTGGAAAGTGACAAATGTGACCCCATTGTTCAAGAAAGGGTGTAAGGACAATCCTAGTAACTACAGGCCGGTCAGTTTAAGATCAGTGGTGGGTAAAGTTTTACAAACAATAATCAAGGAAAACATTAATGGGGCTTGGAGAGGTTTAAGCTAATTAAGGAGAGCCAACACGGATTTGTAAAAGGCAGATCATGTTTGACGAATCTAATTGAATTTCTTGATGAAGTAACAGGGAGAATAGATGAAGGGAATGCAATGGAAGTTGTCTACATGGATTTTAGGAAGGCATTTGACAAAGTACCACATAGAAGGCAGGTTAACAAAATTGAGGTTCATGGAATAGGTGGGTCAGTGGCAGCTTGGATAAGGGATTGGCTTAAGGACAGAAAACAGCAAGTTGTGGTAAATGGTTGATTTTCAGACTGGAGGATGGTAGACAGTGGTGTTCCCCAAGGGTCAGTGCTGGGGCCACTGCTTTTTTTGATATATTTAAATGACCTGGATATTGGAATACAAAGTAGAATTTCTAAATTTGCCAATGATACCAAACTTATGGGTGTGGCAAACAGTGAGGATGATATCAATCGACTGCAACAGGTCATAGAAAGGCTAGCAGAATGGGCAGACAAGTGGCGGATGGAATTTAATACAGAGAAGTGTGAGGTGATACATTTTGGCAGAAGGAACAGGGAGAGGCAATATACACTTAATGGCACAGTTTTACAGAGTGTGCAGGGACAGAGGGACCTGGGAGTTAATGTGCATAGGTCCCTGAAGGTGGCGGGACATATTGAGAGAGTGGTTAACAAAGCATATGGGATCTTGGGCTTCATAAATAGAGGTATTGAGTACAAAAGTAGAGAAGTTATGCTGAACCTTTATAAAGCGCTGGTTAGGCCACAACTGGAGTATTGCGTCCAGTTCTGGTCACCACACTTTAGGAAGGATGTGAAGGCCCTTGAAAGGGTGCAGAGGAGATTTACCAGAATGGTTCTGGGGATGGGGGAATCTTAGCTACAAGGACAGGTTGGAGAAGCTGGATTTGTTTTCATTAGAACAAAGGAGGTTGAGGGGTGATTTGATAGAGGTGTACAAGATTATGATGGGTTTGGATAGGCTAGACGGGGAAAGGCTGTTCACACTAGTTGATGGTACAAGGACTAGGGGACACAGATTTAAGGTTTTGGGCAAGAGATACAGGGGGGATGTGAGCAAAAACTTTTTTATGCAGCGAGTGGTGATGACCTGGAACTCGCTGCTGACAGAAGTGGTAATAATTAGGGCTGTAGAGAGGGTTTTAAACTAATTAGTGGGGGGGAGGTTTCAAGAGAGCGAAAAATAAAAATGTCAGTGGAGAAGGCAATAGAGCAAAGTAGCAGTGGGGAAATTAAAAACCAGAGCGTGTCAGGAAGGGACAGAATGTATAAAGATAAAGGTAAAGTAGTAAAGGGGGTAAAAGCAGGAATAAATTGTCACAAAACCTATTTGAAAGTTCTTTATCTGAATGCACGCAGCATTCGTAACAAAATAGACGAGTTGACGGTACAAATAACTACACATGGGTATGATCTGGTGGCCATTACAGAAACATGGCTGCGAGGTGACCATGACTGGGAACTAAACATCCAGGGGTATTTGACTATTAGGAAGGATAGACAGGAAGGAAAGGGAGGTGGGGTGGCTATGTTAATAAAGGATGGAATCACTGCAATAGTGAGAAATGATTTTGGGTCAAAGGATCAGGATAGTGAAACAGTTTGGGTGGAGATAAGGAATAATAAGGGGAAAAAGTCACTAGTGGGCGCCATCTATAGGCCTCCTAACAGTTGCAACTCTATTGGTCGGAGTATAAATCAGGAAATAATTGGGGCTTGTAATAAGGGAACAGCTATAATCATGGGAAATTTTAACTTTCATATTGACTGGACAAATCAAATTGGGCAGGGCAGCCTTGATGAAGAGTTCATAGAGTGCATTAGGGACGGTTTCCTTGAGCAGTATGTTACTGAACCAACCAGGGGGCAGGCAATCTTAGATCTGGTCCTGTGTAATGAGACAGGATTAATAAAAAAATGTCCTAGTAAAGGATCCCCTTGGAATGAGTGACCATAACATGGTTGAATTCCAAATTCAGTTGGAGGGTGAGAGAGTTGGATCTCAAACCAGCGTACTAAGCTTAAATAAAGGAGACTATGAAGGTATGAGAGCAGAGTTGACTAAAGTGGACTGGGAAAATAGATTAAGGTGTAAGACGGTACAGGAGCAGTGGTGTACATTCAAGGAGATATTTCACAACTTTCAAGAAAAATATATTCCACTGAGGAAAAAGGGGCGTAAAAGAAAAGACAGCCATCCGCGGCTAAGTAAAGTAATAAAGGATAGTACCCAACTGAAAACAAGGGCATATAAAGTAGCCAAATCTAGTGGGAGGATAGAAGATTGGGAAGCATTTAAAAGCCAGCAAAGAATAACTAAAAGTTTAATTAAGAAAGGGAAGATAGATTATGAAAGTAAACTAGCAAAAAATATAAAAACAGATAGCAAGAGTTTCTACAGTTATATAAAAAGTAAAAGGGTGGCTAAAGTGAATGTTGGTCCCTTAGAGGACGAGACCGGGAAATTAGTAGTGGGGAACATGGAGATGGCAAATACGCTGAACAAATATTTTGTATCAGTCTTTACAGTAGAGGACACTAAAAATATCCCAACACTGGACAAACAGGGGGCTATGGGGGGGAGGAGCTAAACACAATTAAAATCACTAAGGAGATGGTACTCGGTAAGATAATGGGACTTAAGGTGGATAAGTCCCCTGGACCTGATGGCTTACATCCTAGGGTCTTGAGAGAAGTAGCGGTAGGGATTGTGGATGAGGCGGCGGACCTGCGAGGGAGTACCAGAGGCGGCGGCGGTATTTAAGGAGCAGCCCCGAGGCGGCGAGCAGCGAGGCCCAGAGCCCCGAGAGAGCGGAGAGGCGGTGGACCTGCGAGGGAGCACCAGAGGCGGCGGCGGTATTTAAGGAGCTTACCAATCCAGGTTCCGGGAGAGGGAAGCAAAAAGTAATCAAAGTGTGATGTCACCAAGAAGCGGGTAAGTGATTGGTTGGTGAGTATTTTCTTTCTAAATTTTTCTAAACTTAAATTTTGTGGTTTCTAAGGTCTCTGTTGTGTAGTGGGGACTACTATTAAGCAAGGGCCTTTGAGTATATCATTTAATTGAAGTGAAATTGGTGGGATTCATTTAATTTTAATTAATTAATTAAAGGGTCAGTCATGGCAGGGCAGCCCAGCCCCGTAGTATGCTCCTCCTGCTCTATGTGGGAAATCAGGGACGCTTCCTGCATCCCTGACGACCATGTGTGTGGGAAGTGTGTCCAGCTGCAGCTACTGACAGACCGCATTGCGGCACTGGAGCTGCGGCTGGATTCATTTTGGAGCATTCACGATGCTGAGGACGTCGTGAATATCACATTTAGCGAGTTGGTCACACCGCAGGTAAAGGGTGTACAGGCAGGAAGGGAATGGGTGGCCAGCAGGCAGAGTAAGAGGCGCAGGCAGGTAGTGCAGGAATCCCCTGCGGCCATCCCCCTCTCCAACAGATATACCACTTTGAATACTGTTGGGGGGGATGACTCATCAGGGGAAGGCAGCAGCAGCCAACTTCCTGGCACCATGGGTGGCTCTGCTGCACAGGCTGGGAGGAAAAAGAGTGGAAGAGCTATAGTGATAGGGGACTCAATTGTAAGGGGAATAGGCGTTTTTGCGGCCGCAATCGAGACTCCAGGATGGTGTGTTGCCTCCCTGGTGCAAGGGTCAAGGACGTCTCGGAGCGGCTGCAGAACATTTTGGAAGGGGAGGGTGAACAGCCAGTTCTCGTGGCGCACATAGGCACCAACGATATAGGTAAAAAACGGGATGAGGTCCTAAAAGCAGAATATAGGGAGTTAGGAGGTAAATTAAAAAATAGGACCTCAAAGGTAGTAATCTCAGGATTGCTACCAGTGCCACGTGCTAGTCAGAGTAGAAATAGGAGGATATTTCAAATGAATATGTGGCTAGAGGAATGGTGCAAGGGGGAGGGATTCAAATTCCTTGGACATTGGAACCGGTTCTGGGAGAGGTGGGACCAGTACAGACGGGATGGTTTGCACCTGGGCAGGGCCGGGACCGATGTCCTAGGGGGAGTGTTTGCTAGTGCTGTTGGGGCGGGATTAAACTAAAGTGGCAGGGGGTTGGGAACCTGAGCAGGGAGACAGAGAAAAAGGAAACAAGGAAAAAAGCAAAAGACAGGAAGGAGAAAAACAAAATTAGAAGGCAAAGAACTCAACGGTTTAACTCAAACATGGTCACAGTAAATAATAATTCATCTAGGTCTGAGAGCGTTAAAAAAACAAGCCTGAAGGCTTTGTGTTTTAATGCAAGGAGCATTCGGAACAAGGTGGATGAATTAGCTGCGCAAATAGAGGTAAACGAATATGATTTGATTGGGATTACAGAAGCATGGCTCTAGGATGGCCAAGGCTGGGAACTCAACATCCAGGGGTATTCAATATTTAGGAAGGATAGGCAAAAAAGAAAGGGAGGTGGGGTAGCATTGCTGGTTAAAGAGGGGATTAACACAACTGAAAGGAAGGCTATTAACTCTGGTGATGCGGAATCTGTATGGGTAGAACTGAGAAATATCAAAGGGCAGAAAATGTTAGTGGGAGTGGTATATAGACCTCCAAACAGTAATACGGAGGTTGGGGATGGCATTAAAAGTGAAATTAGAGAAGCATGCAGTAAAGGCACAGCAGTCATCATGGGTAACTTTAATTTACATATAGATTGGGCTAACCAAATTAGTAAAAATACTGTGGAGGAGGAATTCCTAGAATGTTTACGGGATGGTTTTCTGGAACAATATGTCGAGGAACCAACCAGAGATCAGGCCATCTTAGACTGGGTATTATGTAATGAGAGAGGATTAATTAGCAATCTTGTTGTACGAGGCCCCTTGGGTCAGAGCGATCATAATATGATAGAATTCTTCATTAGGATGGAGAGTGAAGTAGTTGAATCAGAGACTAGGGTCCTGAATTTAAATAAAAGAAACTACGATGGTATGAGGCGCGAATTGGGTAGGATTGATTGGGGAATGTCACTCAAAGAGTTGACGGTGGATAGGCAATGGCAAACATTCAAAGACCGCATGGATGAACTACAGAAGTTGTTCAACCCAGTTTGGGATAAGAATAAAACAAAAAGGGTGACTCAACCGTGGCTAACAAGGGAAATTAGGGATAGCATAAGATCCAAGGAGAGTGCATATAAATTGGCCAGAAAAAGCGGTAACCCTGAGGATTGGGAGCAGTTTAGGATTCAACAAAGGAGGACAAAGGGATTAATTAAGAAGGGGAAAATAGAATATGAAAGTAAGCCTGCAGGGAACATAAAAACTGACTGTAAGAGCTTTTATAGATATGTGAAGAGAAAAAGATTAGTGAAATCAAGTGTAGGTCCCTTGCAGTCAGAAGCAGGGGAAATTATAATGGGGAACAAAGAAATGGCAGACCAATTAAATGCATATTTTGGTTCTGTCTTCACAAAGGAGGACACAAATAACCTCCCAGAGATGTTGGAGAACATAGGGTCTGATGAGAGGGAGGAACTGAAAGAAATCAGTATTTGTAGGGAAATGGTGTTAGGGAAATTGACGGGATTGAAGGCCGATAAATCCCCAGGGCCTGATAATCTACATCCTAGGGTACTTAAGGCGGTGGCCCGAGAAATAGTAGATGCATTGCTGATCATCTTCCAAAATTCGCTGGAATCTGGAACTGTACCCATGGATTGGAGGGTAGCTAATGTTACCCCACTATTCAAAAAGGGGGGTAGAGAGAAAGCGGGGAATTGCAGACCGGTAAGCCTGACATAGTGGGGAAAATGCTAGAGTCCATTATAAAGGATGTAATAGCTGAGCACTTGGAAAACAGTGACAGGATCGGACAAAGTCAACATGGATTTACAAAAGGTAAATCGTGCTTGACTAATCCACTGGAATTTTTTGAGGATGTAACTGGGAAAATAGATAAGGGAGAACCAGTAGATGTGGTGTATTTGGACTTTCAAAAGGCTTTCGATAAGGTCCCGCATAAGAGATTAGCGTGTAAAGTTAAGGCACATGGGATTGGGGGCAAGGTATTGACTTGGATAGAGAACTGGTTGGCGGACAGAAAGCAGAGAGTAGGAATTAACGGGTCTTTTGCCGAGTGGCAGGCAGTGACTAGTGGGGTACCGCAGGGATCGGTCCTTGGACCCCAGCTATTCACAATATACATTAATGATCTAGATAAGGGAACTAGATGTAATATCTCCAAGTTTGCAGACGACACAAAGCTGGGTGGGAGTGTGTGCTGCGAGGAGGATATCGAGAAACTCCAGGATGATTTAGACAGGTTGGGTGATTGGGCAGAAGCGTGGCAGATGCAATATAATGTGGATAAATGCGAGTTATCCACTTTGGTGTCAAAAACAGAAAGGCAGACTATTATCTGAATGGCAATAGATTGGGAGAAAGGGAAGTGCAATGAGACCTGGGTGTCCTTGTGCACCAGTCGCTGAAGGTAAGCATGCAGGTGCAGCAGGCGGTGAATAAGGAAAATGGTATGTTGGCCTTCATAGCGAAAGGGTTTGAGTACAGGAGCAAGGATGTCCTGCTGCAGTTGTACAGGGCCTTGGTGAGACCACACCTTGAGTACTGTGTGCAGTTTTGGTCGCCTTACCTGAGGAAGGATGTTCTTGCCATGGAAGGAGTTCAGCGAAGATTCACAAGGCTGATCCCTGGGATGGCAGGAATGACATATGAGGAGAGATTGGGTCGATTGGACTTATACTCGCTGGAGTTTAGAAGAATGAGAGGGGATCTCATCGAAACTTATAAAATTCTAACAGATCTGGACAAACTAGATGCAGGTAGAATGTTCCCGATGGTCAGCGAGTCCAGAACCAGGGGTCACAGTCTAAGGATAAGGGGTAAGCCATTTAGGACAGAGATGAGGAAGAATTTCTTCACCCAGAGAGTGGTGAACCTATGGAATTCTCTACCACAGAAGGCGGTTGAGGCCAAGTCATTAAATATATTCAAGAAGGAGTTAGATATATTTCTTAGAACTAAAGGTATCAAGGGATATGGGGAGAAGGCAGGTACGGGGTACTGAGTTTGGATGATCAGCCATGATCTCATCGAATGGCGGAGCAGGGTCGAGGGGCCGAATGGCCTACTCCTGCTCCTATCTTCTATGTTTCTATGTTTCCAAAACTCCCTGGATTCAGGAAAGGTCCCAGCAGATTGGAAAACTGCTAATGTAACGCCCTTATTTAAAAAGGGAGGTAGACAAAAGGCTGGAAACTATAGACCAGTTAGCCTAACATCTGTGGTTGGTAAAATGTTGGAGTCCATTATTAAGGAAGCAGTAACAGGACATTTGGATAAGCCTAATTTAATCGGACAGAGTCAGCATGGTTTTATGAAGGGGAAATCATGTTTGACAAATTTGCTCGAATTCTTTGAGGATGTAACAAACAGGGTGGATAAAGGGGAACCAGTGGATGTGGTGTATTTGGACTTCCAAAAGGCATTTGACAAGGTGCCACACAAAAGATTACTGCACAAGATAAAAAATCACAGGATTGGGGGTAATATACTGGCATGGGTGGAAGATTGGCTATCTAACAGAAAACAGAGAGTTGGGATAAATGGTTCATTCTCGGGTTGGCAATCAGTGACTAGTGGTGTTCCGCAGGGGTCGGTGCTGGGACCCCAACTCTTTACAATCTATATTAACAATTTGGAGGAAGGGACCGAGTGCAACGTATCCAAGTTTGCCGACGATACAAAGATGGGAGGGAAAGCAGTGAGTGAGGAGGACATATAAAACCTGCAAAAGGACATAGACAGGCTAAGTGAGTGGGCAGAAATTTGGCAGATGGAATATAATGTTGGAAAGTGTGAGGTTATGCACTTTGGCAGAAAAAAATCAAAGAGCAAGTTATTATCTAAATGGAAAGAAACTGCAAACTGCTATAGTACAAAGGGATCTGGGGGCCCTGGTGCATGAAACACAGAAGGTTAGTATGCAGGTACAGCAGGTGATCAGGAAGGCCAATGGAATCTTGGCTTTTATTGCAAGGGGGATGGAGTATAAAAGCAGGGAAGTCTTGCTTCAGTTATACAGGGTACTGGTGAGGCCACACCTGGAATACTGCGTACAGTTTTGGTTTCCATATTTAAGAAAAGATATACTTGCTCTCGAGGCAGTTCAGAGAAGGTTCACTCGGTTGATTCCGGAGATGAGGGGGTTGACTTATGAGGAAAGGTTGAGTAGGTTGGGCCTCTACTCATTGGAGTTCAGAAGAATGAGAGGCGATCTTATCGAAACATATAAGATTGTGAGGGGGCTTGATCGGGTGGATGCGGGGAGGATGTTTCCACTGATGGGTGAGACTAGAACTAGGGGGCATAATCTTAGAATAAGGGGCTGCCGTTTCAAAACTGAGATGAGGAGAAACTTCTTCACTCAGAGGGTAGTAAATCTATGGAATTTGCTACCTCAGAGAGCTGTGGAAGCTGCGACATTAAATAAATTTAAAACGGAGATAGACAGTTTCCTAGCTGATAAGGGAATTAGGGGTTATGGGAAGCGGGCAGGGAAGTGGATGTGAGTCTAGGTTCGGATCAGCCATGATCCTATTGAGTGGCGGAGCAGGCTCGAGGGGCCGTATGGCCTACTCCTGCTCCTACTTCTTATGTTCTAGGCCTGCAGACTAATGGCCCTGGATCTGGTTGCTGTGTTGCCTCTGCAACACACACCTCTGTCTTAATTGCTCCCCGTTCCAGGATGAAAGCGCACTGAATTCCTGTTAAATGCCACTCTTACCCTCACAGACAGCTGTGTCCCAGGCTGACACCTCCGAGGTGGGATCCCACTCAACTCTGCTGCCTGTAAATCCACTGAGCAGGATCTTATCAGGCAGGGCAAGGGAACAAACATGAACCGTCGACGCCCTCTTTCTCCTGGTTAATGTGCTGCTCCCTCGCACTCTGCCCTAATGAACTCACTTTAATCCTCAAGGGCCTTGCCAAAAGGAAGAGCAGGAATCAAATCCTGGCATGGAGTTCTCCCAGTGAACTGGATTTCATCCTGCTCAATCTGCATGGGAAAAAGAATGGAGCTGGAATCAAACAGCACTGTTGGATGTTGCTGGTTAGTCAGAGAGCCAGGCTGGGCTTGATTTGCTTGGCCTATGTTTGGTCTGGAGATGAGCCAGGAGAACAGTCAGGGACAGCGGCAGAGTTATCTCCTGGGGCACTGATTGAATGTCCCAGTGATCTGTCAATATGAGAGAATGTTCAATGTAAGGTAAGTCCAGGACGTGAGAGGGGAGCAGACACCTGCCGCGTACAGGCCAACCGTGGGAACAAACACAGCCAGCCAGGAAACAACTGACGTGCCAGCACAAGCTTTGACATTTAAACCATGTGTTGCCAACATTCCTGCTCTTGTATTGGACGGAAAACCCGTAAGTACATAAAAAGCTGAGGGGGAAATTTAATGGTTGATAGGACGAACAAACATAAGAAATAGGAGCAGGAGTCGGCCACTCGGCCCCTCGAGCCTGCTCCGCCATTCAATAAGATCGTGGCCGATCTGATTACTCCACATTCCCACCTACCCCCGATAAACTCTCACCCACTTGCTTATAGAGTCATAGAGTTATACAGCACAGAAAGAGGCCCTTCGGCCCATCGTGTCCGCGCCAGCCATCAAGCCCTGTCTATTCTAATCCCATTTTCCAGCACTTGGTCCATAGCCTTGTATGCTATGGCATTTCAAGTGCTCACCTAAATGCTTCTTGAATGTTGTGAGGGTTCCTGCCTCTACCACCCTTTCAGGCAGTGAGTTCCAGATTCCAACCACCCTCTGGGTGAAAAAGTTTTCCTCAAATCCCCTCTAAACCTCCTGCCCCTTACCTTGAAACTATGCCCCCTGGTTATTGACCCCTCTACTAAGGGGAAAAGTTCCTTTCTATCTACCCTATCTATGCCCCTCATAATTTTGTACACCTCAATCAGGTCCCCCCTCAGCCTTCTCTGCTCTAAGGAAAACAACCCCAGTCTGTCCAGTCTCTCTATAACTGAAGCGCTCCAGCCCAGGTAACATCCTGGTGAATCTCCTCTGCACCCTCTCCAATGCAATCACATCCTTCCTATAGTGTGGCGACCAGAACTGCACACAGTATTCCAGCTGTGGCCTAACTAGCGTTTTGTACAGCTCCATCATAACCTCCCTGCTCTTATATTCTATGCCTCGACTAATGAAGGTAAGTATCCCATATGCCTTTTTAACCACCTTATCTTTCTGCCCTGCTGCCTTCAGGGATCTATGTACATGCACACCAAGGTCCCTCTGATCCTCTGTCCTTCCTAGGGTACTACCATTCATTGTGTATTCCCTTGCCTTGTTAGTCCTCCCAAAATGCATCACCTCACACTTTTCAGGGTTAAATTCCATTTGCCACGTTCTGCCCATCTAACCAACCCATCTATATCGTCCTGTAGCCTGAGGCTTCCCTCCTTGCTATTTACTACTCCACCAATTTTCGTGTCATCTGCGAACTTGATGATCATACCAGCTACATTCATATCTAAATCATTAATGTACACTACAAACAGCAAAGGGCCCAGCACCGATCCCTACGGTACACCACTGGACACAGGCTTCCAGTCACAAAAACAACCTTCGACCATCACCCTCTGCCTCCTGCCACAAAGCCAATTTTGGATCCAATGTGCCAAATTGCCCTGGATCCCATGGGCTCTTACCTTCTTGACCAGTCTCCCGTGCGGGACTTTGTCAAAAGCCTTAATGAAGTCCATGTAGATTACATCAACTGCATTACCCTCATCCACACACCTAGTCAACCCCTCGAAAAATTCAATGAAATGGGTTAGACATGATCTCCCCCTGACAAAGCCATGCTGACTATCCTTGATTAATCCTTGCCTCTCCAAGTGGAGACTAATTTTGTCCATCAGAATTTTTTCCAATAATTTCCCTACCACTGATGTTAGGCTCACTGGCCTGTAATTCCCTGGTTTATCCCTACTACACTTCTTGAATAATGGTACTACATTAGCTGTCCTCCAGTCATCTGGCACCTCCCCTGTGGCCAGAGAGGTTCTGAAAATTTGTGTCAGAGCCCCTGCAATCTCCTCCCTTGCCTCACACAGCAGCCTGGGATACATCTCGTCTGGGCCTGGGGATTTATCCACTTTTAAGCCCGCTAAAACCGCTAGCACCTCCTCCCTCTCAATATTAGTTTGTTCAAGTATATCACAATCCCCTTACCAAGAATCTATCTACCTCTGCCTTAAAAATATTCAAAGACTCTGCTTCCACCGCCCTCTGAGGAAGAGAGTTCCAAAAACTCACGACCCTCTGTGAGAAAAAATGTCTCCTCATCTCTGTCTTAAATGGGCGACCTCATATTTTTAAACAGTGACCCCTAGTTCTAGATTCTCCCACAAGAGGAAACATCCTCTCCACATCTGCCCTGTCCAGACCCCTCAGGATCTTATATGTTTCAATCAAGTCACCTCTTACTCTTCTAAACTCCAGCGGATACAAGCCTAGCCTGTCCAACCTTTCCCCATAAGACAAGCCGCCCATTCCAGGTATTAGTCTAGTAAACCTTCTCTGAACTGCTTCCAACGCATTTACATCCTTCCTTAAATAAGGAGACCAATACTGTGCACAGTACTCCAGATGTGGTCTCACCAATGCACTGTATAACTGAAGCATAACCTCCCTACTTTTGTATTCAATTCCCCTCGCAATAAACGATAACATTCTATTAGCTTTCCTAATTACTTGTTGTACCTGAATACTAACCTTTTGCGATTCATGCACTAGGACACCCAGATCCCTCTGCATCTCAGAGCTCTGCAATCGCTCACCATTTAGATAATTTACTTCATTTTTTATTCTTCCTGCCAAAATGGACAACTTCACATTTTCCCACATTATACTCCATTTGCCAGATCTTTGCCCACTCACTTAATCTATCTATAACCCTTTGTAGCCTCCTTATGTCCTCTTCACAATTTACTTTCCTACCTATCTTTGTGTCATCAGCAAATTTAGCAACCATACCTTCGCTCCCTTCATCCAAGTCATTTTTATAAATTGTAAAAAGTTGAGGCCCCAGCACTGATCCCTGTGGCACACCACTCGTTACATCATGCCAATCAGAAAATAACCCATTTATGCCTACTCTCTGTTTCCTGTTAGCTAGCCAATCGTCTATCCATGCCAATATGTTACCCCCAACACCATGAGCTTTTATTTTCCGCAATAACCTTTGATGTGGCAACTTATCAAATGCCTTCTGGAAATCTAAGTACAGTACATCCACCAGTTCCCCTTTATCCATAGCACATGTTACTTCCTCAAAGAACTCCAATAAATTGGTTAAACATGATTTCCCTTTCACAAAACCATGTTGACTCTGCCTGATTATCTTGAACTTTTCTAAGTGCCCTGCTATCTTTTCTCAGGCAGTCTCTTGGAACCGAGGATGACACTAAAAATGAGTTCGCAGGTGACTGATGAGTCCAATGCGGGACTTACAGTCTCTGTCACAGGTGGGAGAGATGATGGTTCAAGGGGCGGGTGGGTGGGGTGCTTGGGTTGATGTGCGCTCCTTCAGCTGTTTGCGCTTGGCTTCCGCTTGCTCCCGGCAAAGAGACTCGAGGTTTACGGCACCTTCCCGGATGCTTCTCCCCCACTTTGTGCGGTCTTGGGCCAGGGATTCCCAGGTGTCGGTGGGGATGTTACACTTTTTCAAGGAGGCTTTGAAGGTGTCCTTGAAGCGTTTCCTCTTCCCACCTGGGGCTCTCTTGCCGTGTCAGAGCTCCGAGTAGAGCGCTTGTTTTGGGAGTCTCATACCGGGCATGCGGAGCATGTGACCCATCCATCGGAGCTGATCGAGCGTGGTCAAAGCTTCGATGCTGGGGATGTTTCCCTGAGCGAGAACACTGATGTTGGTGCGCCTATCCTGCCAATGGATTTGCAGGATCTTGCGGAGGCAGCATTGGTGGTACCTCTCCAGTGCTTTGAGGTGCCTGCTGTACATGGTCCATGTCTCTGAAGCATACAGGAGGGCGGGTATCACTACTGCCCTGTAGACCATGAGCTTAGTGCTGGGTTTGAGGTCCTGGTCTTCAAACACTTTTCTTCAGGTGACTGAAAGCTGCACTGGCACACTGAGGGCGGTGTTGGACTGCTATAACGTCTTTAATAATAGCTTCTAACATCTTCCCTGGGACAGATGTTAAGCTAACTGGCCTGTAGTTTCCTGCTTTTTGTCTCCCTCCCTTTTTGAATAAAGGAGTTGCATTCGCTATTTTCCAATCTAATAGAACCTTCCCCGAATCTAGGGAATTTTGGAAAATTAAAACTAATGAATCAACTATCTCACCAGCCACTTCTTTTAAGACCCTAGGATGAAGTTCATCAGGATCCGGGGACTTGTCAGCCCGCAGCTCCAACAATATGCTCAGTACCACTTCCCTGGTGATTGTAATTTTCTTGAATTCCTCCCTCCCTTCCATTTCCTGATATCCAGCTATTTCTGGGATGTTACTTGTATCCTCTATAGTGAAGACCGATGCAAAATACCTGTTCAATTCAACTGCCATCTCCTTATTTTCCATTATTAACTCCCCAGACTCACTTTTTATAGGACCAATGCTCACTTTGTTAATACGATAGCAAAATACTGCAGATGCTGGAAATCCGAAATAATAACAGAAAATGCTGGAAAAACTCAGCAGGCCAGGCAACATCCGTGGACAGAAATTAGAGTCGATGTTGCGGGTTGAAACCCTTTTTCAAAACTGGAAAGGAAATGAAATAGATCGAAGGCCGGGCTGCGATAGAACAAAAGAAGTAAAAGAGACATTAAGAGGTATTCAAAACCAGACGAGATGGTAATAGGACAGTGGAGACAAAAGACAGCTGAGATTAGGTGTGAAGTGTATTGGCAGGATAAGCGACAGCTGCCATGTGGGAGAGAGAAGAGAGAAAAAAGGAAAGGTGGGGGGGAAGGGAAGACCCAAAATAAAGGGGTGGGAAAATAAAATCAGTAAAAATTTAATGGGGGCCGAGGTTATGATCTGAAATTGTTGAACTCGATATTGATTGTTAACTCTTCTTTTTAAAATATCTACAGAAACTCTTACTATCTGTTTTTATATTTCTAGCCAGCTTTCTCTCATACTCTAATTTTTCTCTCCTTATTAATCTTTTAGTCATTCTTTGCTGTTTTTATATTCTGTCCAATCTTCTGACCTGCCACCCATCTTTGCGCAGTTATATGCTTTTTCTTTAAGTTTGATACTATCTTTAACTTTTTTAGTTAACCACGGATGGTGGGTCCCCCCCCCTTGGAATTTTTCTTTCTCATTGGAATGTATATATTCTGTGTATTCTGAAATATCCCCTTAAATGTCTGCCACTGCCACTCTATTGACCTGTCCCTGAACCTAATTTGCCCGTTCACTTTAGCTAGCTCTGCTATCATGCCCTCGTAATTGCCCTTATTTAAGTTTAAAATACTAGTCTTGGACCCACTCTTCTCTCCCTGAAACTGAATGTAAAATTCAATCATATTATGATCGCTGCTACCTAGGGGCGCCTTCACTATGAGGTCATTAATTAATCCTATCTCGTTGCACAATACCAGGTCTAGTATAGCCTGCTCTCTGGTTGGCTCCAGAACGTGCTGTTGTAAGAAACTATCCCGAAAACATTCCATGAACTCCTCATCTAGGCTACCTTTGCCCATCTGATTTTTCCAGTCTATATGTAGATTAAAATCCCCCATGATTATTGCCGTACCCTTCTGACAAGCTCCCATTATTTTTTCCTTTATTCTCCATCCTACCGTGTGGTTACTGTTAGGGGGCCTGTACACCACTCCCACAAGTGACTTCTTGCCTTTATCATTTCTCATTTCTACCCAAACTGCTTCTACATCCTGATTTCCTGAACTTAGGTCATCCCTCTCTATTGTGCTAATACCATCATTAATTAACAGAGCCACCCCTCCACCTTTTCCTAGCTTCCTGTCCTTCCTAAATGTCATGTACCCTTCAATATTCAGGTCCCAATCTCTGTCATCCTGCAGCCATGTTCCTGTAATGGCGATCAGATCGTACTTATTTATTTCTATTTGCACTATCAGACCATCTGTTTTGTTTTGAATGCTTCGTGCATTCAGATGCAGAGCCTTTAGTTTTGTCCTTTTATTATTTTTGTAACCTCTGGCCTTATCTGTTGATTTACTCTTAGATTTGTCCTCTCTATCCTTCCTGTCACGGTCTGTTTATCATTTCCCATATTAATACCTTTCTCTATTGCCTTGTCTCTACTCTTTGATTTACCACATCTTCCCAAATTTGATCCCTTGCCCCCAATATTTAGTTTAAAGCCCTCTCTACCGCCCTAGTTATACGACTCGCCAGAACACTGGTCCCAGCACGGTTCAGGTGAAGACCATTCCAACGATACAGATCCCACTTTCCCCAGTGTGGTGCCAGTGCCCCAGGAATCGAAACCCATTTCTCCCACACCAGTCTTTGAGCCATGCATTCATCTCTCTAATTTTATTTACCTTATGCCAAATTGCTCGTGGGTCAGGTAATAATGCAGACATTGTTACCCTTGAGGTTCTGCTTTTTAATTTAGCCCCTAGCTGCTCATACTCCCTCAGCAGAACCTTTTTCCTGGTTCTACCTATGTCGTTGGTACCTACGTGGACCACGACCACTGGCTCCTCCCCCTCCCACTGCAAGTTCCTCTCCAGCCCAGAGTAGATGTCCCGAACCCTGGCACCGGGCAGGCCACACAGCCGTCTGGACTCTTGCTCTTGGCCGCAGCGAACTGTATCTATCCCCCTGACTCTGCTATCCCCTATTACCACTACATTCCTATTAGCTCCCCCCGCTTGAGTGGCTTCCTGTACCTCGGTGCCATGGTCAGTTTGCTCATCCACCCTGCAGCCACTGCTTTCATCCATACAGGCCGCAAGAACCTCAAACCTGTTGGACAATTGCAAAGGCTGAGACTCCTCCACCTCCTGGGTCCCCATACCTGCCTCACTCGCAGTCACACCCTCCTGTCCCTGACCACTGACCAAATCAGAAGACCCGATCCTAAGGGGCGTGACTGCCTCCTGGAATAAAGTGTCCAGGCAACTTTCCCCCTTGTAGGGGGTGGTGTGTGTGGTCAGCTTTGCCTCTGACTGCCTGAGCGGTTTGAATCGCTCCCACTCCCTTGGTTCTAGACCTTGGGCTTATTTGGGGGATGTAATGAAATTGCAGCAGACAACTGAGTTGGTGAAAAGAACTTGGATTTTATTTGAGGCAAGAAAATATACACAACACAATAATCTTATCACTCTAAAAGGGGGAACACTTTGGAATATGCGAGGGAGAACAACAATAGACAGAATACTTCACCCCTCCCAATCCCACTACACTAACTAAGTTGGACTCCAGAGGACCAGGGATAATGCTCACCAAACGACTTCTTTTGACAGTTGTAGAGGTTCGTGATTTCGGGGTTCTCTAGGTGTGGCGGTTGGGGCCTGCCGTACCCCGGACACGGTAGAAGACTTCACCTGCGTTGCTGTTTCAGTCTCCGCGTGTCCGCTGATGCGGTCAGGTGCATATTGGATCTATCGGGTAAGTACCCAATTTCTTTTGGTCAGAAGTAGGGTCTAGCGTCTTTTCATCAAATCTTACCCAGGGGTAAGTCAGAATAGTTTGTACAGTGGAAACAAACTTGCGAATCTTCGGTTTCTTCCAGGTTGGTTTCTTGTCGGTCGCGGTGGCCCAATATTACCTAGTTGCTGGTAATATTTTTGGTTGTTTGTTTCTTGGGGCCTTTGGTTGCCGTGAGGCATTCGATGATGTCTTCTCCTGGCTCGGACTCTGGATACTTTTGTGAATTGACGTGGATTTTGAAGTCCTCTTCTTCTTCTCTTCTACACGAGCCGTGCTGCATCGAACGGGCCGAAACCGAACTGCTATCTTCTTCCAGACTGTACTGAACTGAACTCCTTGACCGAACGAACCGACTCACTAACCAACTGAACAAGTAGGCCCCAATTATACCGTTTGAGGCCTTGTTTACCTGCCCGCCAAATCTTCTCTGGCCCATTGTCCATTTTGGTGGGCTCGTTAACATTAATCGTTTTTGAATTCTTTAATGGGTTTTGAGCTGGTCCCATCTATCTTAATTGGTTGGTGTGAATTAGTTTCGGGATGGTCCATCGAAACCTAAATTGGCTTTAAATGACTGTTTAATCTGTGGTTTGATTAGTAAGATTTGTCTTTTCCTGCTGGGGTCAGGGTCCCTTTTGTTAGTCAGTGGCATGTTCTGCATTAAGCATACTTTGGATGGCTCTGTAGTTCTTGGCGGGAATGGCTCTTCCACTGGTCTTTTATCATTATGTAAAATGACTGAGACAGTCCACAACATTCCCAGACAGTTTGGCTTATGCCAATATCCAAACTGCTCGTTTTACAGAGGCCCATCCCAACCCCTTTGTCGCAGCCTTTCTCAGGCTTCAACATGCCTTTTAAAATAACCAAAATCCTGGGGTTTTGACTTTAAGCCCCTTTTAGGCCCAATATTCTTTTACCATTCTGACATGGTTTTTAAACAGTCCAAAAATCTCTTCTTTTGGGGTAATCTTCTTGGTTTGGGGGATCTGCACAATTTTGCGAATCCTACACTCTCCCTGATGCATCGCAGAGTCCTCAGCTCGGCCTCCAGCTCATCAACTCTGAGCCGAAGCTCCTCGAGCCGCAGACACTTACCGCAGACGTGTTCGTCCTGGATCAGACTGGCGTCCAGGAGCTCCCACATACTGCAGTCACAACACATCACCTGCCCTGCCATCTATATTGAGTCTTAATTTATTTATTTTGATTAATTATTAATGAATAAACCCTACTACACCCAATAAATGTATTACTGCTAGTAAACTTTACTAATATGAATGAAACCTGACAATTACTAATATAATTCCTGGGCTTTAAAGCTAAGAGAATTGAGCAAAACACTCACCAACCAATCACTGGTGAGTTGGTGCTGAGTTTCTAGGAGGTCTGAGGCACCCCAGAAAATGTTGAGTGTTTACATTAAAAATGATGTATTCAGGTACATTTTAAACACGTTTGTATTTCACAATTGAAAGACTTTTAATCTAAAGCCAGTAAAAACAAAATGACAATTAGATTTTCAACAGACCACATTTTCCCAGGGGAAAAATGCCCACTAGGGCGATCGAAAATTGAAGGTGGGTCTGGCAAGATGCGCAGGACCCTCACTTAAATAAAATATTCTCCCCTTGAAATAATCCCGACGTACGCTCCTGACACCAGCACATCCACCTTATCCAATATGGCGGGCGCGCATTCCCGGCTGGAAAAGAGAGTGCGCTCCCCGCCCACGGTGTTGGGACTTTAGTAGGTCTTTTAGCTCCTGCAACAGCTCCCTGTCGGGCTGGGTAGGTGGTATTGAGGGATAAGGTGAGATGGTGGGCTTGAGGGATATGGTGATAAGGTGAGGTTAATTTATGAAAACATAATGGCCCAGAACTTCGGGTCTCCACGGGTGAGTACGCGCGGGGTACTCACCCGTAGGCCCAATAGAAGTGCCGGTTTCGTGCATGCACTGCGCATGCGCGGGAAACCGGCACTTCCGTTCCCCTGAAAGAAGGGCTTCAGAGGTGGAACGCGTGCGCAGAAGAGGCAGCGCGTGCGCATCGAACTTAGTTTTTTGCAGGTTTTCCCGGGAAGGTAAGTCTCCAGGAGTTAGACTTTTAAAAAGCAGGCGCAGGGCCTGCTTTTTACAAGGTAAGTGGTGAATTAATTAAAATTAAAAAAAATTTTCCACAGGTTTATTATTTTTAAATACGTTAAAGAAAGGTAAGTTTATTTTTAGCCCCATTAGAAAATGTTATTCATTTTTTCAAAAATTTAAATTATTGTTTAAAATAGTTATTTCATGTAATTTATAGTTTATTTTAAAAATGTGATTAAAAATTTTTTTTAATTTCGAGATGTTTTGGGGCTTATAGTATTTATAGGTTTGACAGGTTCCTGTCAAACTTATGAATGAAGCATTCCCTGCTACCATTGGCTCTCCATGGCCCACGTGATCCCAGGGGACACATCGAACTAACTGCGCCCCTGGGATACGCAAGCACTGCGCGCCGGCAGTTGGAGGAGGCCCAGGATCGGAATCCCACGCGGGCCCACAGCTCAACAGCCGGCGCATTGGTAAGTGCAGGTTGGGTACTTGCACCCGCGGGAAGCCCCCAACCCGAATTTCTGGGCCAATAACATAAGAAATAGGAGCAGGAGTCGGCCATTTGGCCCTTCGAGCCTGCTGATCTTCTACCTCATCTCCACTTTCCTGCAATATCCCCATATCCCTTGATTCCCTTAATATTTAAAAATCTATCGATCTCTGTCTTGAATGTACTCAACGACTGAGCCTCCACAGCCCTCTGGGGTTGAGAATTCCAAAGATTCACCACCCTCTGAGTGAAGAAATTTCTCCTCATCTCAGTCCTAAATGGCCGACCCCTTATCCTGAGACTGTGACCCCTGGTTCTAGACTCCCCAGCCAGGGGAAACATCCTCCCTGCATCGACCCTGTCAAGCCCTGTAAGAATTTTGTATCTTTCAATGAGATCACCTCTCATTCTTCTAAACTCTAGAGAATATAGGCCTAGTCTACTCAATCTCTCCTCATAGGACAATCCCCCCATCCCAGGAACCAGTCTGGTGAACCTTCGTTGCACTCCCTCTATGGCAAGTATATCCTTCCTTAGGTAAGGAGACCAAAACTGTCCACAATACTCCAGGTGTGGTCTCACCAGGGCCCTATATAATTGCAGTAAGACGTCTTTACTCTTATACTCAAATCCTCTTGTAATAAAGGCCAACATACCATTTGCTTTCCTAATTGCTTGCTGTACCTGCATGTTAACTTTCAGTGATTTGTGTACAAGGACACCCAGGTCCCTCTGAACACCAACATTTCCCAATCTCTCACCATTTAAAAAATACACTGCTTTTCTATTTTTCCTACCAAAGTGGATAACTTCACATTTCTCCACATTATATTCCATTTACCATGTTCTTGCCCACTCACTTAGCCTGTCTATATCCCCTTGAAGCCTCCTTGCATCCTCCTCACAACTTACATTCCCACCCAGCTTTGTATCATCAGCAAACTTGGATATATTACATTTGGTCCCCTCATCCAAATCATTGCTGTAGATTGTGAATAGCTGAGGCCCAAGCACTGATCCTTGCGGTACCCCACTAGTTACAGCCTGCCAACATGAAAATGACCCGCTTATTCCTACTCTCTGTTTTCTGTCCATTAACCAATCCTCAATCCATGATAGTATATTACCCCCAATCCCATGAGCCCTAATTTTGTTTAATAACCTCTTGTGTGGCACCTTATTGAATGCCTTCTGAAAATCCAAATACACCATGATGTAAGAAAAAGGAGTCGTACCATCAAGTAAATTTAAAGTAAGCTTTAAGTAACTTATAAACACACTATATACAAGAGAGGTCTTTACCATGCCTCTGGTAGAAGCCTCTTACAATACTGAACAGACCAGTATTTATACCAGTCCAACAGGAAGTGACATATGACAGGAAGTGAGGTATGAACACAGTTCATAGTTCATAGTTCACAGTTCACAGGAAGTGATGACATAACTTCCCGGAAGTTATTATTATTATCACACACCACATTCACTGGTTCCCCCTTATCTATTCTGCTAGTTACAACCTCAAAAAACTCCAACAGATTCATCAATCATGATTTCCCTTTCATAAATCTGAGTTGACTCTGCCAATCCAATTATTATTTTCTAAGTGCCCTGTTACCACGTCCTTAATAATAGATTCTAACATTTTCCCCACTACTGATGTCAGGCTAACTGGTCTGTAGTTCCCCATTTTCTCTCTCCCTCTTTTGTAAATAGTGGGGTTACATTTGCTACCTTCCAATCCACGGGAACCATTCCAGAATCTATGGAATATTGGAAAATGACAACCAATGCGTCCACTATTTCTATGGCCACCTCTTTCAAAACTCTAGGATGTAGGCCATCAGGTCCATGGGATTTATTGACTTTCAGTCCCATTCATTTCTCTAGTACTATTTTTTTGCTAATACTAATTTCTTTCAGTTCCTCATTCTCGCTGGAGCCTTCTGAAGTGGGACTTTAGAACTCTATTATGATTACAGGGTTAAGAGTGGGTCTCAGGAACTAAATGAGCTAATAAGTCTTTTTGCAGAAGTAAGCTGTCTTAAGTTGCTGAACTGACAGTTGAGATAACGCTAAGAATGACATTGATTTTGCAGTAGCGTTAGAATGATTAACTGCGGCTAGCTGTGTAACTTGGAGATAATTGCAACTAGTTGGAACCATTGAACCACAAGAGGCCTAGAGGGGCAGATAAGCAGAACAATGGAATCTTCTTCTTAGAAGAATGTACAATGTTGGTGAAACCCCACCTGGCATAAGTACAATGTCACAGTTGCAGCAACAGCTTGCGGTGATAACGGTCATATGCTTTTCCGGTAATGAAGGCGGTATCTTGATGTCACGCGTTGGTAGGCGGCGTTAATGTAAGCTCTGCTTTATTTTATCTAACCAATCATTAAATGTGCACGCGGGGCGAAACCCAATCAAATTGTTGAGATGGGTAATGCCCGAGGCTAATCATGTGCCTATATTTTGTATAAAAGACGGCTTCAAACTTTGTATCAGCAGAGAGAAGTCTGGCTAGACCGATAGCAGGTTGTCTCCCCACCGGTGCGAATAAAGACTGCCTGAATCTCCGAACACCGACCTGGTGTGAGTGTATATTTCAAATACTCCACTTGGTTCTCCAGTATTTCTCGGAAGTTTTTTGCGTCTTCTTCCGTGAAGACAGATACAAAGGGGGAAAAATTTGGTTGATTAGCGCCTCCCGTTAGTGCCCTATGAGGGCACCGCTCGTGAAATTGACCAGACATGTTGCGGCGGCGTTAAACACTACCGCCATGATCTCCTGCGCCCGCAGATCGTGACGTCAGTCGAGTGTGCAACACCCCGGTAGCGCCCCAGACTGGATATTGAGTGGCACCCCCTGACTTACCGCCTGCTGCTAGCAACGACAGGTCGAGGGGAACGTTTTGCAGTCGGGAAGGGGCTGGGGGAGTGCTATTTAAAGGCGGCCGCTTCCTGCCTTTTTTTGTCGGCGACATTTTTGCACCATGCATCCTGAGAGAGAGAGAGAGACTCCTGGAGAGATTCAATGCTGTGTGAAGGAGTTTTGGGTACTGAGCAGCACTTTGCAGGTTCATTTTGATTTGACCTTCCTTGCAGCGACTTAGTAGAGACTGTGGGGGCTACACTGATTCGGGGCATCGTCCTGCACCTGCAGAATCGGAGGTAGCAGAGACACAGAGACAGAGTGGCAAACATGTCCAGTGGGAGAAGGGCCAACAGGCCCCTGCACAGGAGACCTTACCCTCCCAGGGTATTCCGGGAACAATTCTCCTACATTCATTTGTCTGAGGAGCAGTGTTTGCGCCGGCTGCGCTTCAGCAAGGAGGTGGTCACTGAGCTCTGCCACCTGCTGCAACCACATCTGCAACCTCAACTGAAGACCAGGACGTCTCTGTCGGTGGCAGTGAAGATCACAGTGGCTCTGAACTTTTATGCCACGGGCTCCTTTCAAGCAGCTACTGGGGACATCACCAATATCTCCCAGTTTGCTGTCCATTGTTGTATCTGTCAGGTCACAAATGCCCTCTATAAAAGGAGACGCCAGTACATCTCTTTCCCGATGACCTGGGCCAAACAGCATGAACGCGCATTGGGCTTTGCGATGTGATTTAAAAAAAAATTTATTTGAAGATTTAGTGATGTTTTGGGGCTGTAGTATTTATAAGTTTTGACAGCTCTTCCTGTCAAAGTTATGAATGGAGCATTCCCTGCTCCGATTGGCTCTCCATGGCCCACGTGATCCCAGGGGATGCATCGAACTAACTGCGCCCCTGGGATACGCAAGCACTGCGCGCCGGCAGCTGGAGCAGGCCCAGGATCGGAATCCCACGCGGGCCCACAGCTCAACTGCCGGCGCGCTAGGTAAGTACAGGTCGGGGGCTTACACCCGCGGGAAGCCCCCGACCCAAATTTCTGGGCCATTGAAAAGCAGCCACTCACCCTAACCACCCAAGTGAGTTTGTTGAGCTTTTCTGACATTGGGTGTGGGTCCTGGGCACCATGCTCCTGGAGGAGACGTGCTGAGCCACCTCCCTCCAGACTCTTCTGTAGTCATGGGGCAATGGCCTCCTGCCACTCTATGGATAGAGCACTGCCCTTCGCCACGCCACAGCACCAACCAGAGCCACCAAGGCCCCGTCGCTGAAGCACTGAGCTGTTTCCCTGGGCCTATCTATTGGTGGTTCCAGCAGATTTGATGTACGGGTCTCTCCAGGCCGAGATTCAAGGCTGCAATGAGCAGGGTGTGGATGGAGAGCAAGATCGACCCTTCGCTTTAAGAACTGGCTGGCGCCAGTGTGTCTGTGTTCCATTGCCAACTGACATCACATGAGCTTTGCCAGCGCTAAGCTTTGCGCCCGGCCGATAATAACGCCCCCCAAATGGGGCAATACCGAATTTCTCCCCCAAAGTATTTGTTTAATGTCTCTGCCATTTCCTTATTCCCCATTATAATTTCTCCTGTCTCAGCCTGTAAGGGACCCACATTTACTTTCGCTAATCTTCCCCTTTTTACAAACCTATAGAAGCTTTTACAGTCTTTTTATGTCTCCATCGCTAGTTTACTCTCTATTTTCCCTTTCTTATCAATTTCTTGGTCTGCCTTTGCTGAATTCTAAAATCCTCCCAATCCTCAGGGTTACAATTATTGGCAGCATTATAAGCCTCTTCCTTTGATCTAATACTATCGCTAACTTCTCTTGTTAGTCACGGTTGGACCACTTTTCCTGTGGGGTTTTTGTGCCTTAAAGGAATGTATTTTTGTTGTAAATTATGTATTAATTCTTTCAATGCTAGCCATTGCTTCTCTACCGTCATACCTTTTAATGTAGTTTCCCAATCTACCTTAGCCAACTCGCCCCTCATACCTACATAGTTTGCTTTGTTTAGATGTAAGGCCCTAGGTTCGGTTTTAACTAAATCACTTTCAAACTCAATATAAAATTCTATCATATTATGGTCACTCTTCCCTAAAGGCCCTGACATAATAAAACTCACTGCACACTTGGTTGGAGCATAAAGCAAGGCTTTAATCAACTTGTTTCAGGACATGGAAGTCTAGTTGTATTTCACTAGCTCCTTGTCTTACAAAATGTCCCTGGCAAGCTGGGGCCCACGCCCGAGTATTTATACTCCTTGGACGGTGCCACCAGCTGGCCGTCCAGCGTTATTTCATAAGTAGTTTCTTGATGATGAGATTTATAACAGGCCCCTTTACTACAAGGTTATTAATTAACCATTTCTCATTGTACAATACTAGATCTAAAATAGTCTGTTCCCTAGTTAGTTCCTCAACATACTGATCTAGAAAACTATCTTGCATACATTCCATGAACTCGTCCTCCACACTATTACTGCAAATTTGGTTTGCCCAGTCTATATGTAGATTAAAGTCCCCCATGATCACTGTATTACCCTTGTTATATGCGCCTCTAATTTCCTGATGTATACACTGCCCTACATTACAACTACTATTTGGGGGCCTATAAACAACTCCCACCAATGTTTCCTGCCCCTTGCTGTTTCTTGGCTCCACCCAAACTGATTGATTTTCGGAGCTAAGATCCTTTCTCTCCACTGTCTTTATCCCATCCTTTATTATCAGGGCTACCCCTCCTCCTTTTCCATTTTGCCTATCTCTTCTAAAAGTTAAGTATCCTGAAATATTTAGTTCTCAACCTTGGCCACTTTGCAACCCCGTCTCCGTTATGGCTATTAGATCAAACCTGTTGATTTCTATCTGCGCTATTAATTCATCTATTTTGTTGCGAATGCTTCGCACATTCAGATATGGTGCCTTTAGCTTTGACTTATTTCTATTTTTCCCTGATGTCACTTTAGTCACTGATGCCCTATTACCTTTGTTACTCTCTCTGTCCCTTCCTGACTCACACTGCTTATTTTTACCCAAAACTCTGCTCTGCGCGAGAGCTTTGACATTTCTCTCGCTGCTTTTAAATTTACTCTTTCCTGAATCCTCCCACCCCCCTCCTTCATTAGTTTAAAGCCCTGTCTACTGCCCTAGTTATTAGATTCGCCAGGACACTGTTCCCAACGGAACAGCTCCCTCTTTCCCCAGTACTGGTGCCAGTGCCCCATGAACTGAAACCCCTTCCTCCCACACCACTCTTTGAGCCACGCTTTTAAACCTCTAATCTGTTTGTCCCTGTGCCAATTGGTGCGTGGCTCAGGTAACAATCCAGAGATGATTACCTTTGAGGTTCTGCTTTTTAATTTGGATCCTAGCTCCTCAAATTCCCTCAGCAGAACCTCATCCCTAGTTCTACCTAAGTTGTTGGCTCCTACATGGACCACAGCAACTGGATCCTCCCCCTCCCCTTCCAACTTCTTCTCCAGCTGCGAGGAGATGTCTTTAATCCTGGCAACACAACTTTCGGAGCTCTCGGTCGCGCCTGCAGAGAACACTATCTATCCCCCTGTATACTGTCCCCTACCACAACTACATTCCCTTTCACTCCCCCCACTTGAATGGTCTCCTGTACCATGGTGCCGTGGTCAGTTTGCTCATCCATCCTGCAGGCTTTTCCCTCATCCACACAGGCAGCAAGAACCTACCTGTTGGACAAGGGCAAAGGCTGAGGCTCCTCCAGCACAGCACCTGGGCTCCCCTTACCTGCCTGAGTTGCAGTCACACCCTCCTGTCCCTGACCACTAACCAGACCTGTACCAATACCTAACCTAAGGGGTGTGACTGCCTCCTGGATCAAAGTGTCCAGGTAACTCTCCCCATCCCTGATGCCCCGCAATGTCTGTATCTCAGACTCCAGCTCAACAACTCTGAGCTGAAGTTCCTCAAGATGCAGGCACTTGCTGCAAACGTGGTTGTCCGGGATCACAATGTTCTCCACAAACTCCCACATGCTGCAGTTGCGGCACACCATCTGCACTGCCATCCCGATAGGAATTGGTTTTATTTAATTAAGTTTAATTAAATTTGTAATTAGGTAACTTAGTTTACAGTGTAGTTTCTTGACTACTTACTTGATTTAGATTAAGTTAAGGGTACTGTAATTAAATATCTCCCTGTAACACAAAGCACTAGTAGTGTCGGCAAAAAGCAAAAACTCCTTCCCCCTCTTCTCCGAATCTCCACTCTTTCCAAATTCCAAATAAAACACTCTGGGGGAAAAATTCAGTATCGCCCCATTTGGGGCGCTGGTACTGGCGGTGCGCAAAGTTTAGCGCCAGGCGCAATTGATCACCACCTCGAGTGATATTGGGTTGTAGCGCCCCTGAAGGTGATTGCGGCGCTAAATCAGGCGCTGCATGGTAGTCTTAAGGCGCTAACCCGGCGGCGCAACGCAATTTCCCCGCGGGTGGGTGCAGCGCAGGTGCTGTCAATAATCGATTGGACCTAGACACGCTGGCACCGGTCAGCCCTTAAAGGGGCTGATGGATTCTCATCTGCAGCTACACTCTGCGCCTTGTAGGCCTCAAACTCGACGGCAACCTACCTGTGGCAGCCAAAACTTCAAGGACATGGCGAGGGTCAGGGAGAGAGCGCAGCGCTTCAGCGAGGGGGCATTGGATGCTCTGGTTGGCGTGATGGACCACCGGCGAGCTGTGCTGCACCCGGAGAATGGCAGGAGGCCGAATCAGACCGAATACCGCAGAGCTTGGAGGGAGGTTTCCCACAGAGTCACCTCCAGCAGCATGGTGCCCAGGACTCCTGTGCAATGCAGGAAGAAGTTCAACGACCTCACTCGGGTCGTTAGGGTGAGTGCCTTTTTCAGATTTATCTTCATCCCTCCATCTGGACCTCACTTTATGGCCAGAGGGTGCACAGAGCCCCAATGGCCAGCTGTCATCCAGCACCCATGGCCCTTTCTGGAAACACACACGCACATTCAGCTCAGTGCATAATGTAAGGGCTATTCGACCATGGGAGGCATGTGATGTCAGCTCAGGGCAGCATAATGTAAGGGCTATTCTCCCATGGGAGGCATGTTTCATCACACCCCATCCTTTCTCTTGCAGGCCAAGCTGGCGAGTAACCGCAGACAACAGCTTCGTACCGGAGGAGGCCGGCCTCACCTGCAGACCCTTACAGACCTGGAGGAGCGAGTCCACCAGATCGTTGCAAGCCGAATGAGTGGTCCCATCGCCTCTGGATCTGCCGACCCCATTGTGCGCAGCGGTGGTAAGGTCATCACCTATTTGAACTCTCTCCTTCCACTTGTTCCCCACACCAGCATGCTTTTTCACTCTGGACCCAAGTCAGTGCATTGCAGCACACATGCATCTCTTGCTGCCACCCTGTCCTTTCGCTAAAGCCACTCTTCAACCTCCCTGCTTTCAGATGCTGCATCACCAGCTCGGGAGCCGGGCCCTCAAGCTGCCACTGCGGCTGACTCGGGAGGTGACGAGCAGGAGGAAGCCGGACCATCCGTACCACCCTCAGGCGAGCCAGCCCATCTGCAGACTGGGGAGACTACTCCCCTGGAGGGGAGCGGGGGGGAATGCTCTGAGGAGGATCCAGCTCCAGGAACCAGCGGCCTGCAGCAACGCGGGGGGGATAGGGAAGCTCGGGGGCCATCTCCCCAGAGGGCGAGTCGGGCCCCGAGTGCTGCTGCACAGAGCGCAGAAGAGGTGCGTGCCCTCACAGAAATGAGCGCTCAGGCTGGGCTGAGGCACACTGAGCTCATGGCTGCAGTGGCAAGGATGCCTGAATCCATCGAGACACTGGCAAGGAGTGTCCAAGACTTCGGCGCAGCACAGGCCAGGATTGCGCAGGACTTCGGGACAGCACTGGAAAGGATTGTCCAGGGCTTCACCGAAGCACTGGCACCTGCCACGCAAGTGCTGAGTGCTGCCACGCAGTCACTCGCTGGTCTCATGCAGACGTAGATTGAGGCCACGTGAGCACTGACTGCTGCCACCCTCGCTGGATCGGGCAGGATTACCCGGGGCCCTTGCAGCACCACAGCAGGCCAGCAATCTGTGGACCAGCCGATTGCTGCGCATGCTGCGGTGCTGCCCCGTCAGAGTGCCAGTGTGTCGGCCAACCAGGGAGCTGCTGTCCGCTCTCAGGATGACAGCATTCCTGATGCCACCACTGGCACGTCTCCACTGCAGCTGCCACCACCTGTAGGACAGACTGCTTCCACCCATGCAGAGTTGGAGCAGTCAGCAGCTGGGCCCTCCAAGCCCAGAGCTCGTCCAGGCCGTCCCTCAGGGGCATCTGCGCTTTCGGACAGTCAGCAGGCCTCCCCCAGCTTTGCTGCAGCCACTGGGGTCCCATTACGGAGGAGCTGCAGGGAGGGAAGGGGCCAATCTCGCAAGCGAAGCAGATCACCATCGAGGGGAAGAAAGTAGAAGGTGCTGCTCTTACCTGTTATTTGTAGAATTCAAGGCCGAGGATGCTGGTCTGAATGTTAGTGATGTTTTGGACAGTCTCCCAGGTGTGCGAGTCACTTATGTGGCAGTCTGTTTGTTTAGCTTTTTGTTGCCATTACTTTGTCATGCGGGAAGGAAGCACATCTTGTTAAATAAACAAATTTCTTTATTTACAATGGCCATGTCTGCTCTTTATATACATTTTGCCCTTCACAGGCTTTGGGGTATCAGAACAGTTCCATTCCTGCTCTTGGAATGGCAGCAAACGTTCCCTGAGAGTGGCCTAGAAGCGGCTTCTGATAAGCCTCTGACGGACGGCCCTTCCACTTTCTGTCTCCCTCCCGTCCTTGGTGCTGCTCCTCCTCCTCTTCCTCCTCCTCCTCCTCCTCCTCTGCTGGTGCTTCAATGTCTGGTGGCATTGGCTGGGCCCTCAGGATGGCGAGGTTATGTAACATGCAACACACAACCACGAAGCTGGAGACTCGCTCAGGTGAGTACTGAAGCGCACCTCCGGAATGGTCCAGACAATGGAACCGTTGCTTTAACACGCCGATTGTGTGCTCAATAATGTTCCTGGTCGCTTGATGGCTCGCTGGGCGAACGGAGCGGGGTCATCAGCCACGGGCACAGAGCATAGCCCTTGTCCCCGAGAAGCCATCCTCCTGGGTGAGCCGGGGCCTCGAATAGGTCTGCCACAGAGGTCTGGCGCAAGATGAAGGCGTCGTGGCTGCTGCCTGGAAACTGGGCATTCACAGCGAGGATCAGCTGTCGGTGGTCACAGACCAGCTGTACATTCAATGAATGGAACCCCTTGCGGTTGCGGAACTCCTCCGCATTCTCTACAGGCACCCGCAAAGCCACATGCGTGCAGTCAATGGCGCCCTGCACCATGGGGAAGTCCGCTATTCTTGCGAAGCCTTCTGCGCGCTCCCTCTGCTTGTCCGGGGTCATTGGGAAGGACATGTATTGCCGCCTCCTTTTAAAGAGGGCATCAGTCACTTGACGGATGCAGCAATGCACCGCGAACTGCGAGATGTTGGCTATGTCCCCAGTTGCGGCCTGAAAGGAGCCGCTTGCATAGAAGTTAAGGGCAACAGTGATCTTCACAGCCACCGACAGAGATGTCCTGCACCTTAGCTGAGGCTGCAGATCTGGCTGAAGCAGGTGGCACAGCTCAGTCACCACCTCCCTACTAAAGCGCAGCCTTCGGAAACACTGCTCCTCCGACATGTTCAAATATGAAAATTGCTGTCTGAAAACCCTGGCAGCGTAAAGTCTCATGTGGCAATGTCTGTTGGCCCTCCTCCATCTGGCCATGCCTGCCCCTCTATCCCTGCATTTCTGTGCCCTGTCAAGATGATTCAGAAGCAGGACGTTCCCATCCAATGCCACCCCCATATTAAGTGCGCACAGAAAGTTTTGCCGTTTCAGATGCTCACCAACAGCAAGGTAATGGTCAGAAGGCTGAAGTTCTTCTGCCAGCGCTGGCTCAATGTTGAAATGGCTCTCCGTCTGCAGCTGAGCAACTCTCTGTATCTCTCTAAGAAGTTGTGGTCCAAAAATGGCTGCCGCATTTAAACCACAACAGTCCCCTATAAAGAACGCCCCCCCAGCTCGATAGCGACTGGGAAACGTTTCAGGTAAGCTGTCCTTATTAGCGCCAGGCGGAACGGAGGGGGGCGCCACTGAATTTGCGGTCCGGGGTGCCCCAAAGGTGTTGCACACTGAAATGACGTCATGATCTGCGTGCGCCGGTGAGCGGGCGCTACGGTTTAGCGCCAGCGCAAAATGTCCGCTCAATATGGGGAGAGGCGCAGGGTTTGCTGCGCCTGGGCGCTAGTTGGTTAGCGCCCCACTTGTCGGCCTCTTTAGGCGCTAACGGGTGGCACAAAGAACCAAATTTTTCCCCCTCTGTTTCCAAATTTGGGGCTTCCAGTGTCCCTGGAAAATGCAGAGATGGTCACCAGGATCCTTGAAGACAATATGCGGACTCGCCCTCAGCATTCTGAGTGAGGGACAAAAAGATTAAGGGCTAGAAATTTGTCTTGTGTGGAGGTGCAACATGGGGGGTCACGGATCAGCCGCCCCTTATACACAGCGCCTGATATTCAGGGCCACGGGTGATTAGGAAACGCAATCCATTATCACAGGGGGACTGGTACAGTGGGATGAAGCTCAGCATTCAAAATACCCCAGGAAACATATTAAAGGGCAGTGAGAGACAACACGGTAAGCGCAGAGGGACAGCAGCGACCAGGACAGCTGCAATCTGTACGATAAGACCGAATGAAGGGCGTACGCAAGCCTGATGATGTCACTTGAAAGCTGCAATCTGTATGATAAGATGAAGTAAGCAGCCTCTTTCCGGTGTGTTATTGGCACAGGAGGAGACCATTCGGCCCGTCACTGCTGTGTTCAGTCTGAGCATCATTCAGCAATGGCACGTTACTGCGTCTTCCTGCTCCATGGACTCACCCCTCCCACATCCCCGCCCCCGCCCCTGCACCCGCCCCCGACGTCTGTAACCTCCTCCAGTCCCCGCCCCTGACCTCTGTAACCTCCTCCAGTCCCCGCCCCTGACCTCTGTAACCTCCTCCAGTCCCCGCCCCTGACCTCTGTAACCTCCTCCAGTCCCCGCCCCTGACCTCTGTAACCTCCTCCAGTCCCCGCCCCTGACCTCTGTAACCTCCTCCAGTCCCCGCCCCCGACATCTGTAACCTCCTCCAGTCCCCGCCCCTGACCTCTGTAACCTCCTCCAGTCCCCGACCCCGCCCCGACCCCGACCTCTGTAACCTCCTCCAGTCCCCGCCCCTGACCTCTGTAACCTCCTCCAGTCCCCGACCCCGCCCCGACCCCGACCTCTGTAACCTCCTCCAGTCCCCGCCCCTGACCTCTGTAACCTCCTCCAGTCCCCACCCCTGACCTCTGTAACCTCCTCCAGTCCCCGCCCCCGACCCCGACCCCGACCTCTGTAACCTCCTCCAGTCCCCGCCCCTGACCTCTGTAACCTCCTCCAGTCCCCGCCCCCGACCTCTGTAACCTCCTCCAGTCCCCGACCCCGCCCCGACCCCTGACCTCTGTAACCTCCTCCAGTCCCCGCCCCTGACCTCTGTAACCTCCTCCAGTCCCCACCCCTGACCTCTGTAATCTCCTCCAGTCCCCGCCTCCGCCCCCGACCCCTGACCTCTGTAACCTCCTCCAGTCCCCGCCCCCGACCTCTGTAACCTCCTCCAGTCATCACCCCTGACCTCTGTAACCTCCTCCAGTCCCCGCCCCCGACCCCGACCCGACCTCTGTAACCTCCTCCAGTCCCCGCCCCTGACCTCTGTAACCTCCTCCAGTCCCCGACCCCGCCCCGACCCCTGACCTCTGTAACCTCCTCCATTCCCCGCCCCCGACCTCTGTAACCTCCTCCAGTCCCCACCCCTGACCTCTGTAATCTCCTCCAGTCCCCGCCTCCGCCCCCGACCCCTGACCTCTGTAACCTCCTCCAGTCCCCGCCCCTGACCTCTGTAACCTCCTCCAGTCCCCGCTCCCGGCCCGACCCCGATCTCTGTAAACTCCTCCAGCCCCCACCCCCGACCTCTGTAGCCTCCTCCAGCCCCCACCCCTGACCTCTGTAACCGCCTCCAGTCCCCGCCCCGCCCCGACCCTGACCTCTGTAACCTCCTCCAGTCCCCACCCCTGACCTCTGTAATCTCCTCCAGCCCCCACCCCCGCCCCCGACCTCTGTAACCTCCTCCAGTCCCCGCCTCTGACCTCTGTAACCTCCTCCAGTCCCCACCCCTGACCTCTGTAACCTCCTCCAGTCCCCGCCCCCGACCTCTGTAACCTCCTCCAGCCCCCACACCCGCCCCCGCCCCCGACCTCTGTAACCTCCTCCAGTCCCCGCCTCTGGCCTCTGTAACCTCCTCCAGTCCCCACCCCTGACCTCTGTAACCTCCTCCAGTCCCCGCCCCCGATCTCTGTAACCTCCTCCAGCCCCCACCCCTGACCTCTGTAACCTCCTCCAGTCCCCGCCCCCGCCCCGACCCCTGTAACCTCCTCCAGCCCCCACCCTGACCTCTGTAACCTCCTCCAGCCCCCACCCCTGATCTTTGTAACCTCCTCCAGCCCCCACCCCTTACCTCTGTAACTTCCTCCAGCCCCCGCCCCTGATCTCTGTAACATCCTACGGCCCTACACCACTCCTTATCTCTATAACCCCCTCCGGCCCTACATCCCTCCCCATCTCTAGAACCCCCTCCCACCCTACACCCCTCCCCATCTCTGTAACCCCCTCCAGCCCCTACACCCTTCCTGATCTCTGTAAGCTCCTCCGGCCCTACACCCTTCACTATCTCTGTAACCTCCTCCAGCCCCCTACAACCTTCCCTATCTCTGTAACCTCCTCCAGCCCCTACACCCCTCCCTATCTCTGTAACCTCCTCCAGCCCCCTACACTCCTCCCGATCTCTGTAAACTCCTCCAGCCCCCACCCCCGACCTCTGTAGCCTCCTCCAGCCCCCACCCCTGACCTCTGTAACCGCCTCCAGTCCCCGCCCCGCCCCGACCCTGACCTCTGTAACCTCCTCCAGTCCCCACCCCTGACCTCTGTAATCTCCTCCAGCCCCCACCCCCGCCCCCGCCCCCGACCTCTGTAACCTCCTCCAGTCCCCGCCTCTGACCTCTGTAACCTCCTCCAGTCCCCACCCCTGACCTCTGTAACCTCCTCCAGTCCCCGCCCCCGACCTCTGTAACCTCCTCCAGCCCCCACACCCGCCCCCGCCCCCGACCTCTGTAACCTCCTCCAGTCCCCGCCTCTGGCCTCTGTAACCTCCTCCAGTCCCCACCCCTGACCTCTGTAACCTCCTCCAGTCCCCGCCCCCGATCTCTGTAACCTCCTCCAGCCCCCACCCCTGACCTCTGTAACCTCCTCCAGTCCCCGCCCCCGCCCCCGACCCCTGTAACCTCCTCCAGCCCCCACCCTGACCTCTGTAACCTCCTCCAGCCCCCACCCCTGATCTTTGTAACCTCCTCCAGCCCCCACCCCTTACCTCTGTAACTTCCTCCAGCCCCCGCCCCTGATCTCTGTAACATCCTACGGCCCTACACCACTCCTTATCTCTATAACCCCCTCCGGCCCTACATCCCTCCCCATCTCTAGAACCCCCTCCCACCCTACACCCCTCCCCATCTCTGTAACCCCCTCCAGCCCCTACACCCTTCCTGATCTCTGTAACCTCCTCCGGCCCTACACCCTTCACTATCTCTGTAACCTCCTCCAGCCCCCTACAACCTTCCCTATCTCTGTAACCTCCTCCAGCCCCTACACCCCTCCCTATCTCTGTAACCTCCTCCAGCCCCCTACACTCCTCCCTATCTCTGTAAACTCCTCCAGCCCCTACAACCCTCCCTATCTCTGTAACCTCCTCCAGCCCCTACAACCCTCCCTATCTCTGTAACCTCCTCCAGCCCCTACAACCCTCCCTATCTCTGTAACCTCCTCCAGCCCCCTACAACCCTCCCTATCTCTGTAACCTCCTCCAGCCCCCTACAACCCTCACTATCTCTGTAACCTCCTCCAGCCCCTACAGCCCTCCATATTTCTGTAACCTCCTCCAGCCCTACACCCTGCCCGATCTCTGTAACCTCCTCCAGCCCCTACAACCATCCCTATCTCTGTAACATCCTCCAGCCCCTATAACCATCCTGATCTCTCCTCCAGCCATACAACCCTCCCGATTTCTGTAACCTCCTCCTTTCGCTATAACTCTCCCGATCTCTGTAACCTCCTCCTGCACTACACCCCTCCCTATCTCTGTAACCTCCTCCTGTCCCTACATCCCTCCCTATCTCTGTAACCTCCTCCTGTCCCTACAACCCTCCCTATCGCTCTAACCTCCTCCCGTCCCTACACCCCTTCCTATTTCTGTAACCCCTCCAGCCCTACACCCCTCCCCATCTCTGTAACATCCTCCAGCCCTACACCCCTCCCTATCTCTGTAACCTCCGCCTGTAATGATATCAGCAAATAGAGATGGTATTTGCCTGTTCGATTATGATGCCTTAATAGCATGTTTGCATGTATTGATTGCTTGTGCCTGACCAGCAGAGGGCATGTGACCGAGCCAAGCAAGGCAGTTAGGTTTTAGTTTCAGTTTCGTTCTAGATGCATCACTAGCTTGATGTCTCCTGTAAAAGCTGTATAAAAGAGTTGAACAGACTTTAGATTAAAAGTCATTCTCTTTCATAAAAGTCTCGTCATTGAACCCACAAAGAAATCAATACATGGTGTCAGAAGTGACTGAAAGAGATGAAGAGAAAAAATCTGAAGTTAAATCAGCTCTCCACAGATTAGCAAGCCAAAAGAGAACATCGTTACTTACCATTAGAGAATAGCTAACGAAGTGAAAAATGGAAGGTTTACTCCCACCGGCGACGCTTCAGTTGACAGGTAATGTGGCTGAAAATTGGAGGAGATTCAAACAACGTGTAGCGTTGTATTTAGCGGCAATCGGAGCTGACGAGAAAAGTGATAATAAGAAATCGTCAGTGTTCTTACATGTCGTGGGTGATGAAGTGCTGGAGGTGTATAATAACTTCACATTCGTTGCTAATGGAGACAAAATGAAACTAGATAAAATAATGGAACAGTTTGAGGCCTACTGCATACCTAAACGTAACGTGACATTTGAGAGGCACAGATTTTTCACATGTGTACAGAAAACAGGTGAGACTATTAATCAGTATGTGACTGAACTGAGAAACCGAAGCAAACATGTGAATTTGGGGGACTGACAGACTCGCTGATAAAAGACAGACTGGTGTGTGGTATTCCAGATAATGGTCTAAGGGAAAGACTGCTAAGAGAGCAAGATCTAGACCTGGGAAAAGCCATAGCACTGTGTAGGGCTACAGAGACTGTGAAGTTGCAGGCAAATGAGCTGTTCAGTGACAATAGCTGCAACGTGGATGCAGTGAGAATGAACGGACATGAACCGCTTAACAAAAAGAGCGCCAATGTGAAAAAAGAGGCGTGGCCAGCGAACGAAAATGAAAGGGACAATCGAAAGTCATGTAGTCGATGCGGTACACAGCATCCACCAAGAAAGTGTCCAGCATATGGTAAAACATGCAATAGTTGCAACAAAAACAACCATTATGCCCGTTGCTGTAAGAACCAAGCACAACAAAGCAAGGTCCATGCAGTAGATGAAAGCGGGATAGAGGAGTTCAATGTGGATGTTGTGTCTGAAAACAAAAAAGAAGAAAGAGACTGGATGTTGACACTAAAAGTGAATGACATACACATTCCATTTAAATTGAACACTGGAGCACAAGTTAATGTGATATTAGAGACTGATTTTAAGAAAATTAGACCCAGACCAAAGATACATGGAATCAAAGTGAAAGTGACAGGATACTCAGGGACTGATATACCAGTGAAAGGAAGATGCATTGTCAAAGTAACACACAAGGACAGAGAGCACAAGCTAGCATTAATCGTGGTGCCAAAGGATGTGCAAGCCATACTAGGTTTAAAAGCCCGTGAGAGACTGAACCTGGTAAAGAGAGTCCTCATTGTGGAAAGCGAAGGAGAGACAGTCTATGATGAACTGAATGTTGCGTACACACTGGGTAAGCTGATGTATACAGCAGACACGTTGTCCAGAGCTGTTGACCCAGGGGAGCCTGCAAACACAGTGAAAAGACTGAAGTACAAGGCAAAAGACAGTGGAACTGACTTCTACCAGAGCATGCTTGTATACCGCACAACGCCGCTCGAGTGTGGTAAGTCACCAGCCCAACTCCTGATGGGACGTCGGCTAAGGTCAAACCTACCCATCCCGGAGAACCTCCTGAAAACGAAAGAGGGGGAGAAAGTGAGGAAGTTCAAAGAACAACAGAAAGAAAAGCAAAAGTACTACTATGACAGAGGAACACAAAACCTACCTGAACTCCACACTGGTGACCAAGTAAGGTTGAAAGACAAAACAAACACATGGACTCAGAAGGGAACTGTCCTGAGTGAAGTTCAACCAAGATCATACACCATTCAGACAGATGAGGGTGCTGTTCTGAGAAGAAATCGTCGAGATCTTCTCATGGGACCAGCCACAGCAGGCCAAGAGACTGATACTGTTGAACAACCTGATCACACAGCTGAGAACCAATCATCTGAGGCAACAACTCAGATTCAAGGACAATCAATCAGAAAATCCTCAAGACACGTGAAGCCTCCTGAGAGACTCATTGAGCAAATTTAAGGACTATTGTTATAGAAGGAAGTAATGTTATCTTATTCTTTCTTCAAGTTCTAGTGTATTGACATATTTCATGTGAACACACAAAGCAAGGTTAAAAAACCTTGATCATGATAATGATAATGTAAGTTCATTAAGTGTTACAGTTAAAATGTAGATTAATACAAAGAAAACATGTTGTTAGTTAAAAGTAAAATACTTTTGTTTTAAGAAAAGGAGATGTAATGATATCAGCAAATAGAGATGGTATTTGCCTGTTCGATTATGATGCCTTAATAGCATGTTTGCATGTATTGATTGCTTGTGCCTGACCAGCAGAGGGCATGTGACCGAGACAAGCAAGGCAGTTAGGTTTTAGTTTCAGTTTCGTTCTAGATGCATCACTAGCTTGATGTCTCCTGTAAATGCTGTATAAAAGAGTTGAACAGACTTTAGATTAAAAGTCATTCTCTTTCATAAAAGTCTCGTCATTGAACCCACAAAGAAATCAATACACCTCCGGCCCTACAACCCTCCTGATCTCTATAAACTCCTCCAGCCCTACACCACTCCCTATCTCTGTAACCTCCTCTGGCCCTACACCCCTCACGATCCCTGTAACCTCCTCCAGCCCTACACCGCTCCTTATCTCTGTAACCTCCTCCAGCCCTACACCACTCCCTATCTCTGTACCCTCCTCCAGCCCTGCACCACTCCCTATCTTTGTAACCTCCTCCAGCCCTACACCACTCCTTATCTCTGTAACCTCCTCCAGCCCTACACCACTCCCTATCTCTGTAACCTCCTCCAGCCCTACACCACTCCTTATCTCTGTAACCTCCTCCAGCCCTACACCACTCCCTATCTCTGTAACCTCCTCCAGCCCTACACCACTCCTTATCTCTGTAACCTCCTCCAGCCCTACACCCCTCACGATCCCTGTAACCTCCTCCAGCCCTATTTCATGAATCTTATCATGACTCATGAATTAACACTGGGTGGCCAGCTGGCGGCACCGTCCAAGGAGTATAAATATCTGGGCGTGGGCCCAGCTTGCTCAGGATGTTTCTGTAACCAGGAACTAGTGATGTAACTAGAAATCTCATGGTTGTGAAACAGTTGATTAAAGCCTTGTTTTATACTCAAACCAATTGCTCAGTAGTCTTTTTACATCAATTTAATCAACTGTGTATCGGCTCCACGCTCTGAGTGATTTCGGGAACAGCCAGCTACGACTTCAACTGTAGAAGGGAACTCCGGCGTAGTAATCAATCCATCATGGACAAACTACTCAGACCCGCCCATCTTGACCTGGACCCAAATTCACCTACAACTGCTAAGGATTGGAAACACTGATATCGTACCTTCAGCAACTTCATCAGAGCGTGTGGTGAGAATGTTCCTGATAAATTAGAGATACTTGCCAATTACGTATCTCCTCATGTGTTTGACTATATCGAAGACTGTGTCGACTATGACTCCGCTATCCTAATATTACAGCGACTATATGTTAAGGCCCCAAATGAAATTTTTGCTCGGCATCTACTGGCCACTACTCGACAACAACCCGAGGGATCACTTGACGAATTCCTTCAAAAGCTTCGCAGGCTCAGCAAGGATTGTAATCTTAAAGCTGTCACAGCCGAGCAGTACCAGGAGGAGTTAATTCGTGATTCTTTTATTAACGGAATTACGTCTCCCTTCATATGCCAGCAACTGTTGGAGAATAAAACCCTCGAGTTACAGGCTGCCTATGACCAGGCGTGTTCCCTGGACTTAGCAAAGAGGACTGCAGATACCTATCTTTTACCACTGGCATGGGCTGCTTATATCACTTTTAATGACTCCTTCGATAGGTCTCGGGCAGAAGCCCTCACTGATGATGACTCTAACCTAGCGGATGACAACCCTACCCTAGAAGCCTTCACTGATGACGACCCTGCCCTAGCGGCACCTTGGCAATCTGGAAGGAAGTGTTTCTTCTGTGGAGGTGCATTCCACTATAGTAAATTTTGTCCTGCTCGTAACGCAACCTGCAACCATTGCAGCAAGAAAGGTCACTTTTCTAAGGTATGCGTCAAGAGCCGCTGTTAGTAAGAAAGGCCACTTTTCTAAGGTATACTGGTCGAGAGCTCCTGTTAGTTTTGCAGCTGCTATCTATAAAACTGCTCCTCCCCCAAGAGCCACTACTAAGTTTACAGCTGCAATCTATAAAACTGCTCCTCCCCCAAGATCCACTACTAAGGTTACAGCTGTCAAGGGTAAAACTGCCCCTCCTCCAATCACAGCTGTTTTTCCCCAAAGTCTGTCCCATGCAGTCACAAAGTTTTCAGTAAATGGACACATTTTGAGTGCACTAATCGACTCATGCAGCTCTGACAGCTTCATTAGTGAGCAGGCTGTCAGTAAGTTAAAACTGTGTATTTACCCCTCGGACAGGAAAATTGCAATGGCTCTGACGACACTGACCACCAGCTCTTCCGGCTTTTGCCTTGTCGACCTTATTCTCAATGGCCGCACTTATTTCTCCACCCAGCTCGGGGTGCTCAATAACCTATGCAGTGATGTGCTCCTGGGACAGGATTTCCAGAAACAACACAAAAGACTCACTTTCGAGTTTGGAGGGTCAATGCCAGAGCTTACTATTTCCAAAGTACTGTTTTATGCGCTTTCGGCGGCTTCGCTCAACAAGCCTTCCTTGTTTGCCAATCTTTCCCCCCGATGTAAGCCCATAGTCACTAAATCATGACGTTTCAGCCAAGATGATCGATCCTTTATCGAGGCAGAAATCTCTCGCTTTCTAACTGACGGAATCATTGAGCCATGTTCATCTTCCTGGCGGGCTCAAGTCATCGTTGTTAAAAATCCTCTGAAGCAACACAAGAAACGTCTTTGCATCAATTACTCGTAAACTATTAAAACAGTATACCGACCTGGATGCCGACCCACTACCACGCATCGATGACATGGTCAATAACCTTGCCAACTACAAGGTATTTTCAACTTTTGATTTAAGGAGCGCATACCATCAAGTACCGTTAAAGGACTCTGACAAAAAGTATACGGCCTTTGAGGCCAATCGTCGGCTTTACCAGTTTTGTCACCTTCCAGTTGGGGTCACCAATGGGGTGGCCGTCTTTCAACGGGCAATGGATAGCCTAGTCAAACAGGAGAACTTAACGGACACTTTTCCATATCTGGATAATATCACCATTGCTGGTCATGACCAGAAGGAGCATGATGCCAACCTCCAGAAATTTTTTGACGTTCTCCATCGTCGCAACTTAACCTTAAATGAGTCCAAATCTATGAAATCAGTACCATCAGTCAACATCCTTGGCTATTGGGTGGGCAACGGTGTCATCAAACCGGATCCGGAGCGAATTCGTCTGCTTCAGGAGCTCCCTCCCCCTATGAATCTTGGCTCTCTTCGCCGGGCACTCGGCATGTTCGCCTATTATGCGAAGTGGATACCCGTCTTCTCCGACAAGGTCTAGCCCCTGCTTCACGCAAAGTCATTTCCATTGGAGGTAACGGCTATTTCAGCTTTCAACCTCCTCAAGCGACAACAGGAAAAAGCCACGCTTCGTTCCATTGATGAAAACCTCCCTTTCGTGGTCGAGTGCAATGCATTGGAGGTGGCGATCTCTGCTACCTTGAATCAAGGTGGTCGACCCGTTGTATTTCTGTCCAGAACTTTGCAGGGTAGCGAGCTCCATTATCCTCCTGTCGAGAAGGAGGCTACGGCCATCATCGAAGCAGTGCATAAATGGAGTCATTTTCTCGCTCGTCGCCATTTCACGCTTATAACCGATCAGCGCTCCGTGGCCTTTATGCTGGATAACCGGAAACGCACTAAGATCAAGAATAACAAAACACAACTCTGGAGGATGGAATTGGCCGCCTTTGGATACACCATACATTATCGACCCGGCAAAGAGATTGTGGCCCCGAATACCTTCACGCATGCATTCTGCTCTTCTATGTCAACTTCGACTCTTGCGGATCTTCATACTGACTTATGCCATCCTGGCGTTACCCGTATGTTGCACTTTGTGCGATCTAAAAATCTCCCATTTTCTACGGAAGATGTGAAAAGAACGTGCTCCTCCTGTAGAATTTGTGCAGAATTAAAACCGCAATTCTTCCGTCCATCGGATGGCTCGCTCATACACGCTATGCAGCCTATGCAGCAACTCAGCATTGACTTTAAAGTGCCATTGCCTTCCTCAACGCGAAACACCTACTTACTTACTATGGTGGACGAATATTCACGCTTTCCCTTTGCTTTCCCCTGTCCCAATATGCTTACTTCCACAGTGATCAAATGCCTCAATCAGGTCTTTTCCCTTTGTGGAACGGCCAATTTCATCCACTCTGATCGGGGTCCCTCCTTCATGTCAAGCGAACTCAAAAGTTATCTCTCCCAACGGGGAATCGCCACAAGCAAAACAACACCGTATCATCCCATCGGTAATGGACAGGTTGAGAGATACAATGCTATCATTTGGAACGCTGTTCGTCTTGCGCTGAGGTCACGCAACCTACCAGACCAGCAGTGGGAAACTATGCTCCCTGACGCATTGCATTCCATCAGGTCTCTTCTTTCTACGTCCACCAATGTCACTCCTCACGAGCGATTCTTCAGGTTCCAGCGTCGCTCCACTCACGGGACGTCCCTACTGTCATGGTTGGCAGCTCTCGGCCCCGTGCTGCTCCGAAGATTCGTCCGACCTTCCAAAAACGATCCCCACGTCGTTGAGGTGGAGCTAACGGACATTAATCCCACTTACGCGCACGTGCGCTACCCTGATGGCCGGGAGTCCACCATTTCACTCCGAGATCTGGCTCCCTGTCCAACCAATCCCACGGACTCAACTGGTAGAGGAACCCATGGTAATGATACCAATGCTCTGCGCTCCTTTGAGGATGATGCCCTACCTGGGACATCAAGGGATCTAAACATAGAAGATAGGAGCAGGAGTAGGCCATTTGGCCCCTCGAGCCTGCTCCGCCATTCAATGAGATCATGGCTGATCATCCAAATTCAGTAGCCTGTTCCTGCCTTCTCTACATATCCCTTGATCCCTTTAGCCTTATATATAAGAAATATATCTAACTCCTTCTTGAATATATTTAATGAGTTGGCCTCTACTGCCTTCTTTGGTAGAGAATTCCACAGGTTCACCACTCTCTGGGTGAAGAAATTCCTCCTCATCTCTGTCCTAAGTGGCTTACCCCTTATCCTTAGACTGTGATCCCTGGTTCTGGACCCACCGACCATCGGGAACATCCTTCCTGCATCTAGTCTGTCTAGTCCTGTTAGAATTTTATAAGTTTCAATGAGATCCCCTCTCATTCTTTGAAACTCCAACAAGTATAAGCCCAATCGACCCAATCTCTCCTCATACGTCATTCCTGCCATCCCAGGTATCAGCCTAGTGAATCTTCGCTGCACTCCTTCCATGGCAAGAACCTCCTTCCTCAGATAAGGCGACCAAAACTGCACACAATACTCAAGATGTGGTCTCACCAAGGCCCTGTACAACTGCAGCAAGACATCCTTGTTCCTGTACTCAAATCCTCTCCCTACGAAGGCCAACATACCATTTGCCTTCTTAACCGCCTGCTGCACCTGCATGCTTACCTTCAGTGACTGGTGCACAAGGACGCCCAGGTCTCATTGCACTTCCCCTTCTCCCAATCTATTGCCATTCAGATAATAATCTGCCTTCCTGTTTTTGACACCAAAGTGGATAACCTCACATTTATCCATTTTATATTGCACCTGCCATGCTTCTGCCCAATCACCCAACCTGTCCAAATCATACTGGAGTATCTTGGCATCCTCCTCACAGCACACACGCCCACCCAGATTTGTGTCGTCTGCAAACTTGGGAGATATTACATCCAGTTCCCTCGTCTAGATCATTAATATATATTGTGAAAAGCTGGGGTCCAAGGACTGATCCCTGCGGTACCCCACTAATCACTGCCTGCCACTCGGAAAAAGAGCCGTTTATTCCAACTCTTTGCTTTCTGTCTGCCAACCAGTTCTCTATCCAAGTCAATACCTTGCCCCCAATCCCATGTGCCTTAACTTTACACGCTAATCTCTTATGCGGGACCTTATCGAAAGCCTTTTGAAAGTCCAAATACACCACATCCACTGGTTCTCTCTTATCTATTCTATCAGTTACATCCTCAAAAAATTCCAGTAGATTAGTCAAGCACGATTTACCTTTTGTAAATCCATGTTGACTTTGTCCGATCCTGTCACTGTTTTCCAAGAGCCCTGCTATTACATCCTTTATACTGGCTCTAGCATTTTCCCCACTACCGATGTCAGGCTTACCGGTCTGTAATTCCCTGCCTTTTCTCTACCACCTTTTTTGAATAGTGGGGTAACATTAGCTACCCTCCAATCCATGGGTACTGTTCCAGATTCCATCGAATGTTGGAAGATGATCAGCAATGCATCTACTATTTCTAGGGCCACCTCCTTAAGTACCCTAGGATGAAGATTATCAGGCCCTGGGGATTTATCGGCCTTCAATCCCATCAATTTCCCTAACACCATTTCCCTACAAATACTGATTTCTATCTGTAAATGTCTGCCGGCTACTCCACCGGATCAACTCGGGGAGCCGAGCGCTCCCCACGGGATGGCCACCTGAAGCCAGGACGCTGGTCAATCCCCGGCTACCAACCAAGATGATGCCAGCTCAGCGCCTGTGGGGACCCGCACCTGGAGTCACGATCTCCCCAGTCTTCCGCAGGTCGATCAAGGTGACACGGGCCCCGTCGATCTACCAGTACGGACCAAGGTCCGAGGAGACGTGCCTTCCAGCCACAAGTGAAGATCCAAAATACTGCGCCTATTCGTGGTCCGCCTAATCCACTTTCAGGCATGAAGGATGTCATGAATCTTATTATGACTCGTGAAGTAACACTGAGCGGCCAGCTGGTGGTGTCGTCCAAGGAGTATAAATAATCGGGCGTGGGCCCAGCTTGCTCAGGATGTTTCTGTAACCAGGAACTAGTGATTGTAACTAGAAATCTCATGCTTGTGAAACAGTTGATTAAAGCCTTGTTATATACTGAAACCGAGGGCTCAGTAGTCTTTTTACATCAAACTCACCCTCCCTACCTCTGTGTAACCTCCTCCTGTCCCTACAACCCTCCCTATCTCTGTAACCTTCCTCCTGTCCCTACAACCCTCCCTATCTCTGTAACCTCCTCCTGTCCCTACAACCCTCCCTATCTCTGTAACCTCCTCCTGTCCCTACAACCCTCCCTATCTCTGTAACCTCCTCCTGTCCCTACAACCCTCCCTATCTCTGTAACCTCCTCCTGTCCATACAACCCTCCCTATCTCTGCAACCTCCTCCTGTCCCTACAACCCTCCCTATCTCTGTAACCTCCTCCTGTCCCTACAACCCTCCCTGTCTCTGTGACTTCCTCCTGTCCCTACACCCTCCCTATCTCTGTAACCTCCTCCTGTCCCCGACACCCCTCCCTATCTCTGTAACCTCCTCCTGTCCCCGACACCCCTCCCTATCTCTGTAACCTCCTCCTGTCCCTACAACCCTCCCTATCTCTGTAACCTCCTCCTGTCCCTACAACCCTCCCTATCTCTGTAACCTCCTCCTGTCCCTACAACCCTCCCTATCTCTGTAACCTCCTCCTGTCCCTACAACCCTCCCTATCTCTGTAACCTCCTCCTGTCCCTACAACCCTCCCTATCTCTGTAACCTCCTCCTGTCCCTACAACCCTCCCTATCTCTGTAACCTCCTCCTGTCCCTACAACCCTCCCTATCTCTGTAACCTTCTCCTGTCCCTACAAACCTCCCTATCTCTGTAACCTCCTCCAGCCCCTATAACCCTCCCTATCTCTGTAACCTCCTCCTGCCCCTACAACCGTCCCTATCTCTGTAACCTCCTCCAGCCCCTACAACCCTCCCTATCTCTGTAACCTCCTCCTGTCCCTACAACCCTCCCTATCTCTGTAACCTCCTCCTGTCCCTACAACCCTCCCTATCTCTGTAACCTCCTCCTGTCCCTACAACTCTCCCTATCTCTGTAACCTCCTCCTGTCCCTGCACCCCTCCCTATCTCTGTAACCTCCTCCTGTCCCTACAACCCTCCCTATCTCTGTAACCTCCTCCTGTCCCTACAACTCTCCCTATCTCTGTAACCTCCGCCAGCCCCCTACAACCCTCCCTATCTCTGTAACCTCCCCCAGCCCCTACAACCCTCCCTATCTCTGTAACCTCCTCCAGCCCCTACAACTCTCCCTATCTCTGTAACCTCCTCCTGTCCCTACAACCCACCCTATCTCTGTAACCTCCTCCTGTCCCTACAACCCTCCCTATCTCTGTAACCTCCTCCTGTCCCTACAACCCTCCCTATCTCTGTAACCTCCTCCTGTCCCTACAACCCTCCCTATCTCTGTAACCTCCTCCTGTCCCTACAAACCTCCCTATCTCTGTAACCTCCTCCAGCCCCTACAACCCTCCCTATCTCTGTAACCTCCTCCTGTCCCTACAACCGTCCCTATCTCTGTAACCTCCTCCAGCCCCTACAACCCTCCCGATCCCTGTGAACTCCTCCAGCCCCTACAACCCTCCCTATCTCTGTAACCTCCTCCAGCCCCTACAACCCTCCCTATCTCTGTAACCTCCTCCAGCCCCTACAACCCTCCCTATCTCTGTAACCTCCTCCAGCCCCTACAACCCTCCCAATCTCTGCAACCTCCTCCAGCCCTACACCACTCCCTATCTCTCTAACCTCCTCCAGCCCTACACCCCTCCCTATCTCTGTAACCTCCTCCAGCCCCCTACAAACCTTCCTATCTCTGTAACCTCCTCCAGCCCTACACCACTCCCTATCTCTGTACCCTCCTCCAGCCCCTACAACCCTCCCGATCTCTGTAACCTCCTCCAGCCCCTACAACCCTCCCGATCCCTGTAACCTCCTCCAGCCCCTACAACCCTCCCTATCTCTGTCACCTCCTCCAGCCCTACAACCCTCCCTATCTCTGTAACCTCCTCCAGCCCCCTACACCACTCCCTATCTCTGTAACCTCCTCCAGCCCCAACAACCCTCCCTATCTCTGTAACCTCCTCCAGCCCCCTACACCACTCCCTATCTCTGTAACCTCCTCCAGCCCCAACAACCCTCCCTATCTCTGTCACCTCCTCCAGCCCTACAACCCTCCCTATCTCTGTCACCTCCTTCAGCCCTACAACCCTCCCTATCTCTGTAACCTCCTCCAGCTCCCAACACTCCTCCCTATCCCTGTAACCTCCTCCAGCCCCCTACACCCCTCCCTATCCCTGTAACCTCCTCCAGCCCCCTACACCACTCCCTATCCCTGTAACCTCCTCCAGCCCCCTACACCACTCCCTATCCCTGTAACCTCCTCCAGCCCCCTACACCACTCCCTATCTCTGTAACCTCCTCCAGCCCCCTGCACCACTTCCTATCCCTGTAACCTCCTCCAGCCCCCTACACCACTCCCTATCTCTGTAACCTCCTCCAGCCCCCTGCACCACTTCCTATCCCTGTAACCTCTTCCAGCCCTACACCACTCCCTATCTCTGTAATTTCCTCCAGCCCTACACCACTCCTTATCTCTGTAACCTCCTCCAGCCCTACACCACTCCCTATCTCTGTAACCTCCTCCAGCCCTACACCACTCCCTATCTCTGTAACCTCCTCCAGCCCTATACCACTCCCGATCCCTGTAACCTCCTCCAGCCCCCTACAACCCTCCCAGTCCCTGTAACCTCCTCCAGCCCTACAACCCTCCCGATCCCTGGAACCTCCTCCAGCCCCTAAGACCCTCCCGATCCCTGGAACCTCCTCCAGCCCTACAACCCTCCCAATCCCTGTAACCTCCTCCGGCCCTACAACCCTCCCAATATTTTTTGGGCGCGTGGGGGGCACAGGGAGCATTCCCTGTGTCTGAATGGTGAGGCCTGAGGCTCCCTAGTTATTGGGCCTTGGGCTTCATGTCAATGGAGTCGGTGCAACAATGAGCGCCTTTGGCCGAGATCTGGCTCATTGCTAGTGTTGCAGCGGCCCTCGGGTCAGTGGATCCAGGGGTCGGGTGAATGATCGGGTCCAGGGGTCCGGTCTGAGAATCACGGGGCAGCTGTTCCTTGCTGACACTGAATACTGTGACATCCCTAATCCTGGGGGCACTAAGTTTCCCCAAGTTGGGTGAGTGACCCTGGGGATCAGCAATTATTTATTGACACTCTACAGAGGGATCGGAGCTTGCCTGTTTCCACAGCCTGGCATTTATGGCAAACGTGCTTTTAAACAATGTGCTCAGACTGGTGGATTTCCAAACACTGAGTGCTGAGAAGATAACATTACACCCAAGCGGTTAACAAACACCTCACACTGTGACAGGAAGCATGCTTGTGAAAGCTGGTCCTGAGCTTACATCAACCCTCAGGGCAGATATCTTTTACTTGCACTCAATAACACTTACTCCCTCTCCACTCTCCTGAAGGTGCAGGCTATTGCTGGGTTATGAGAAATGCCAAACCGGTGAGGCTGCACCAGAGGTGGACAGTCTACATCTGTCATTACTCTGTAACTCTTGCATTCAGCCTAACCTCGGTGGTGGGAATATTATTGGAAAGAATTCTGAAGGACAGGATAAATCTTCATTTAGTAAGACACGGATTAATCAAGGATATTCAGCACGGATTTGTTAAGGGAAGGTCGTGTCTGACAAACTTGATTGAATTTTTTGAGGGGGTAACAAGGAGGGTAGATGAGGGTAGTGCATTTGATGTAGTGTATATGGACTTTAGCAAGGCTTTTGATAAGGTTCCACATGGCAGACTGGTCACAAAGTTAAAATCCCATGGGATCCAGGGCAAAGTGTCAAGTTTGATTCAAAACTGGCTCGGAGACAGGAAGCAGAGGGTAATGGTTGGTGGGTGTTTTTGTGACTGGAAGGCTGTTTCCAGTGGGGTTCCGCAGGGCTCAGTACTAGGCCCCTTGTTTTTTGTGATATATATCAACGATCTTGACTTGAATATAGGGGGTATGATTAAGAAGTTTGCAGATGATACTATAATCGGCTGTGAGGTTGAAACTGAAGAAGGAAGCTGTAAACTGCAGGAAGATATCAATAAATTGGTCAGGTGGGCAGAACAGTGGCAAATGGAATTCTTTAAATCCATGTGAGGTAATGCATTTGGGGAGGGCTAACAAGGAAAGGGAATACACATTAAATGGTAGGACACTGAGTAGCGTAAAGGAAAAAAGGGACCTTGGAGTGCATGTCCACAGATCCCTGAAGGTAGCAGGCCAAGTAGATAAGGTGGTTAAGAAGGCATACGGAATGCTTGCCTTTATTAGCTGTGGCATAGAATACAAGAGCAGGGGGGCTATTCTTCAACTTGTTGAATCCGTGAATGTTGATGTATGGTGTCCTTCAATAAATCGACAGACTGCAGAGGAACAATTAACAGGTGTTTACTAGATGAGGGTTACTCTAAAACTAAAGTACAGATCCCTACTCAGGGTTTATATACAGGTGTGGTCACTGCCGGTACTACAGTATACAGGAGCTGTAAAAAGTAGTTCTCCCCTTAAAGGTACATACACTACAATTCCTCCCCTTTTAGATTAACAGTACCATAACATTCATTTAACAATGAACACTTTTAACATGCAACATTAACGGCAAATAGTCCATTTATAAATTCAGTCTCTGGGGCGGCTTCCTGATCCTTTCTGGATAGCGCCTTTCCTGAGTGTCTTGCTCTTGGTGCGCAGGCGATTCTGGCCCCCTGTCATCGGTTGATTCATCAGCTTCCGATGCTACTGTTTCTGGGGTAGATGCTACCGGTATGTCGGGTTCATCACCAGGTACGCGAGACCTGGGGTTGACTCGTTCCTGTGACTCTAGGATCTGGTCGACATGGCGTCTCACAATGTTCTCCCCAACATCCACTGTGTACATTAGTGGCCCCTGCCGTGTGCATATCGTTCCTTGTTGCCATTTCTCTGTTCGGTAGTCGCGGGCCAAGACTGGTTGCCCTACATTGAAGCTCCTTGTCGGCTTCTCATTGATGTGCTGGAATTGCTTTTTCTCAACATCTCTTCGTATATTTGGTCTGAGCAAATCCAGACGAGATCTCAACCTTCGGTTAAAGAACATCATGGCCGGGGTCTGGTTGGTGACTGCATGTGCAGCATTTCTGTAGGCTAACAGGAAATTGTCCACCTTATGCTGCAGTGGAATGTCGTCATCGCACATGGCCCTTACTGCTTTTTTTAAAGGTTTGTACGAACCTCTCAGCCAATCCATTGGTGGCTGGATGATACGGGGCGGATGTGTAATGCCTTACCCCATTCCTTTTCATAAATCTTCAAAACTCTTCGGACACAAACTGTGGTCCGTTATCAGAACAAATCTGCTCTGGCAAGCCGTTCCTGGCAAAGATGGTCCGTAGGACTGCAATAGTTTTCTCTGTGGTGGTGGAGGACATTTTGATCACCTCAGGCCATTTCGAGTGCGCATCCAGAGCTATTAAAAACATTGAGTCCATGAATGGACCAGCAAAATCAATATGCACCCGTTGCCATGGAGATGAGGGCCACTCCCCTGGGTGTAGAGGGGCATGTGGTGGTGCATTTTGGACCTTCTGGCATCCTGAGCAGCTCTTTGTCAGGTCCTCGATTTGCTGATCGATCCCCGGCCACCACACATAAGCCCTAGCAAGGCTTTTCATTTTCACCCCTCCCAGATGGCCTTCGTGAAGCTCATTGAGCACTCTCTCCCTTAACTTGGGTGGAATTACCACTCGGGATCCACACATCAAGCTCCCCTGGCATACTGACAGCTGTTCTCTTCTGGATGAGAATGCTGGCAAAAGTGAGTCGCCATGTGCCGGCCATCCCTTCACCGTCAAATCATATACCCGAGACAGTGTCGGGTCATTTCGGGTCTCCTTCTTTATACCAGCGTTAGTTACTGGCAAGCATTCAATTATAGTCGAATGAAATATTTCGACAGGATCCACTGCTGGTGCTTCCTCCGCAGTAGGGAGTGGCAGGTGAGATAGCCCATCAGCATTTCCATGCTGTTTCGTGCCCTTATACTCGATATCATATTGGTGTGCCCCTAGAAAAAGGGACCATCTTTGTAGCCGTTGTGCAGTCATCACCAGAACGCCCTTCTTTGGATTAAAGATGGAGACAAGTGGTTGGTGGTCAGTCAGCAAGGTGAACTTCTGCCCGTGCAGATAGTAGTTGAACTTTTTCACTCCCCACACTAGGCTGAGGGCCTCCCTGTCAATCTGGGCGTAGTTACGCTCGGCTGAGGTTAGTGACCGAGACACAAAGGCTACTGGCCTCTCCGAGCCGTCCGGGAATTTGTGCGACAGCACCGCTCCAATGCCATAGGGTGATGCATCACACGCCAGCTGAAATGGTAGTGCTGGGTTGAAATGAGCCAACACCTCTTTTGATGTGATCAATTCTTTGCACTTCTGGAAAGCTCGTTTACATTCGTCATTCCACTTCCATGGTACCCCCGTTTGCAGTAGGGTGTTCAGTGGGTGTAGAACTGTAGACAAATTCGGCAAGAACTTATGGTAGTAGTTCACCAACCCGAGGAACGACCTCAGTTGTGACACATTTTCCGGTGCTGGAGCCTTGACTACTGCCTCAATCTTTTCAGGGGACTTATGTAACCCCTCTTCATCAATAACGTGGCCACAATACGAGATCTGCTTCTGGAAAAACTCGCATTTGTGGCGATTAGCTCGGAGCCCATAATCCTTCAATCTAGTGAGCACCTGCTCCAGGTTGGCGAGGTGATCACTGTCATTTTCGCCCGTGACCAGGATGTCGTGCAAATAACACTGGGTCCCTGGAATCCCTTGCAGCACTTGATCCATTGCCCTTTGCCAAATAGCCGGAGCTGATGCTACCCCGAACACCAGCCGGTTGTATTGGTAGTGACCTTTACGAGTGTTGATCGTGAAGTACTGTTTCGAGGCTTCTTCTACCTCCATTTGCAGGTACGCCTGGGCCAGATCAATCTTAGTGAAGCGTTTCCCTCCAGATAGCGAGGCGAAAATATCTTCAATCCGCGGAAGCGGATATTGTACAGTGTGAAGGACTGGGTTCACTGTCACCTTAAAGTCCCCACAGATGCGAACCTTCTTTGGTTCCCCAGGCGTATTTCTCAACGACCTCTTCATTACAGGAACGATGAGTGTAGCCCACTCGCTCCAGTCCACTTTGGATAGTACTCCTGAACGTTCCAAACCTTCCAGCTCTGCTTTGACGGCTGGGCGGATCGCATAAGGTACCGGTCTGGCCTTAAAAAACATTGGGTTTGCATTTTCCTCTATTTTGATCATTGCTGTTATGCCTTTTAGTGTTCCGAGTCCCTCCTGGAACACTTCTTGTGCGTCAGTTAGCATTTTTGACAGTCGTCCCGGTGTGACGTCGTCATCCTTTTTGGCATCTACAATCAGTGCTTGTATGGAATGCCAATCTAGCTGTATCTTCCGGATCCATTCACGCCCTAGTAGTGGTGGTCCTCCATCTGGCAATACATATATGTCCATTTTTGGTGTTTCCTTGCCGTTGTATATCACGTTCACCCTTATTTTTCCTTTGGGGTAGACTTTTTGCCCCATGTACGTCTTCAAGACAATCTCTGTATCTCTCAAGGGTATATGTGAGAATAGCCGCTTGTAGTCCCTTCAGTTTATGACTGTTAGGGCTGATCCTGTGTCCAATTCCATTTTCACTTGGACTCCGTCTATCTTGAGCGTGACCCAGATAGTTTGGTGATCCTCCATTTTGATTACATGATGTAGTTTCAGACAACCCAGCTCCTTGCTTCTGGAGTCTGAATCACTTTTCTGTTCGTCTGAACTACTCTCCGTCACCTTATGTACCTTTTTGTACTTCTCCTGTGGAGATTTCTTGCTGCTGGTTTTCTTTCCCGACCTGCAGACACTTGCTATGTGTCCTACTTTTCCACACTGTCTGCACACTTGGTCCTTGAACCAACAATCCTTATGGTCGTGTGTTGTTCTGCCGCAGCGATAACACTTCACTGCTCCATATGACATTTCATTTGTGCCATATTCTTGCGATCTCCATTGTATCTCTGCAGCGCCCCGTGCGGCTGCTTCGTGTGATACTGCCATGCTGAAAGCCCTGTCCAGCGTAAGATCCTTTTCTGATAGAAGCCATTTCTGGGTTCCTTCTCTTTGAAGCCCACACACAAACTTGTCCCTTAAAGTATCTGCTAGTCCCGTTCCAAACTGGCAGTGTTTCGATAGTTTGCGCAGTTCCGTTAAATACTGAGCATTACTTTCGTCTTTATGCTGGTTCCTTTAGTGAAACTTAAATCTTTCTGCTATCAGCAGTGGTGTGGGGTTTAAGTGGTTCTTGGCTTTCCTGGCATCTGGCACTTCATTCGCCTTGCAGTACACTTCTACACATTCTGTATATGTTGCCCAATCTTCGACTTCATTGTCGAACGCTGTGACACTGCCACTCTTCTGCATCCCTGGGTGTGGTTAGACTGGCTAAAAATGGCGTCTCCCTCGCTCTCCCTTCTTCTCCGCTGGCTCAAAATGGCATCTCCCGCGCTTCTTTCTTCTCCCGCGGACGCTGCTCAGCCCTTGAAACCCCAGCCGCGCTCTGCGCGTTTTCCCTTCTCTCGTTGACGCCGCTCGGTCTTCAACCCCGGCTGCGCCCTGTGCGCTTTACCCTCTCTCTTACCCCGTCGACGCTGCTCGGCCTTTTTCTGTGCCGTCGGTCGGCTCCAGCCACTGCCGTCCGGGAAGGGTCTGCGCCGTACCTGCTGCCAGCCCACTGTGCTGGATCGTCTCGACTGGGGAACCAAGCCCAGCTCTCCACAGCCTCCTCTGCGATGTTCAAGTCCTCTCCGGATGGTCGACGCCCGCACTGGTGGAATCGGCCTTCTTCTACAGATTTGCAGGTAGGTTCGAATCGACTCGTCGCCACTGTTGAATCCGTGAATGTTGATGTATGGTGTCCTTCAATAAATCGACAGAGACTGCAGAGGAACAATCAACAGGTGTTTACTGGAAGCAGGTTACTCTAAAACTAAAGTACAGATCCCTACTCAGGGTTTATATACAGGTGTGGTCACTGCCGGTACTACAGTATACAGGAGCTGTAAAAAGTAGTTCTCCCCTTAAAGGTACATGTGATGAAATATATTCCATTCATCACTGCCTGTTTTCTGTGTCTTGTAACTGCCTGCTTTCTGTGTCTTTTCCCTTCCCCCAGTCCTCATGTATTATGTATTGGAATGTGCTGGAACTGGTTGTGTGCAGGGCTCCGCCCATACCTGGCTCCTTTGTAATCTAACTTCAGTCGGGTTCAGCCTCCTGAAGGTAGACATCTCTCTATTTTACGTGTTATGTTCTGAGTTAATAAAAGCCTTACTTTTGTTCTGCTAACTTCGAGTCTCGGAATAATTGAGGCACATCAATTTTATTAACTCAATTTTCAACACTATGGATCAACTCCTGAAACCCGAACGTTTGGATTTGGATCAACATGCTCCGGACGCATCAGCACGCTTCGGACACTGGTTTGACTGTATGGAATTCTTCCTGGACAATTCCGCAGCCGTCAAAGACGCTACGGACACTGCGAAGATGAGACTCGGAATGCTACGGAATTGGGTAAGCCACCGGGTTTACCCCCTCATCCAAGACGCCGATACGTACCTGGCCGCCTGCAACACCTTAAAGGCGCATTACCAGCAGCCTACGAATGAGGTGTATGCTAGGCATCTACTCGCTACTCGCGCACAGCGACCTGGGGAATCGGTGGAGGAGTTCCTAAGCATCCTGAAAAAGCTTGGCAAGGACTGTAAGTGCCGAGATGTAAAAGCCGCAGTGTACACCGACGAGCTTGTTCGCGATGCCTTTATCACAGGCCTCAGCTCCACTCACATCCGGCAAAGACTGCTGGAAAAAACGGAGTTGGACCTGAAACAGGCTGCGGACACCGCGCGGACCCTGGAGATGGCCCAGAGAAACTCGGACGCCTACTCTTCAGTCCGCGCCGCCCACGCCGCCACGTGTGCGCCGAGGGCGCCGCCATCTTGGAAGGCATCTTCCCCGCCCGGCAGCCCGACACCGGCGGGACCCAGCTCTCCCCCCAGAAGCCCTACGACAGCCGCGACGCGTCAAGGACCCAACTGCTACTTCTGCGGGCAGCCAAAGCACACCAGAAACCTGTGCCCGGCGAAAGGCACCACCTGCTTTAAGTGCGGTAAGAAGGGGCACTTCGGGAAGGTGTGCAGAGGGAACCCCGCCGGAAAACCAACCGCCGGAAAACCCGCCACCGCCGCGTGTGCGCCGTGGGAGCGGCCATCTTGGACGCCATCTTGCCCGACCTCGTGGGGTCCGCCATCTTATGAGCAGACAGCGTGGACGCCATCTTGTCTCGATCAGGGCCCTACAGTGGCATCGGTCACAGTGGACCAGACCAGGCCGCATCCGCTATCCAAATCAATGGTGGACATCGAGGTAAATGGGTGCCGGGTTAAATGCTTAATTGACAGTGGAAGCACGGAGAGTTTTATCCACCCTGAACTGGCACAACAACTCTCCCTAAAGGTGGTCCCTGCTCAGGGTACCATCTCTATGGCCGATAAAACCCAGACATCGACCATTCTGGGTTACTGCACGGTACAATTGTGCGTTAACGGAACTGTGTATGATAATTTTAAAGTATTAATCATGAAGAATCTATGTGCGAGCGTGATCTTGGGTTTGGATTTCCAGTGCAACCACCAAAGCATCACGCTCAAGTACGGTGGGTCCCAGCCGCCCCTCACAGTGTGCGGTCTGGCTACCCTGAAGGTAAAGCCGCCTTCGCTATTCGCGAACCTTACCCCTAACTGCCGGCCAATAGCGACCAAAAGCAGGAGGTACAGCTGGGAGGACAGGCGGTTTATCGCGACCGAGGTAGACAGGCTCCTGAAAGAGCGCATTATTGAACACAGCAACAGCCCGTGGCGCGCCCAAGTGGTAGTGGTAAGGGGTAGCGAGAAGAAACGGATGGTGATCGACTATAGTCAAACGATCAACAGGTACACCCTACTAGACGCCTACCCGCTACCCCGCATATCAGAAATGGTGAACCAAATCGCCCAATACCGGGTGTTCTCCACCATCGACCTCAAGTCAGCGTACCACCAGCTCCCTATCAGACCAGAGGACCGCCCGTACACCGCCTTCGAGGCGAACGGACGCCTCTACCAATTCCTCAGAGTCCCCTTTGGGGTGACGAACGGGGTCTCGGTCTTTCAGAGGGAGATGGATCGCATGGTCGATGACCACCACTTGCAGGCAACCTTCCCCTACCTCGACAACGTCACCATCTGCGGTCACAACCAGCAGGATCACGACTCGAACCTCGAGAGGTTCCTGAAAACCGCACAAAAACTCAACCTCACCTATAACGAGGACAAGTGCGTTTTCAACACCACGCGCCTCTGCATACTGGGCAGCGTGGTGGAGAATGGGGAAATCGGACCAGACCCCGACCGATTGCGCCCCCTACGGGAGCTGCCCCTGCCCAACACTCCCAAAGCCCTGAAAAGGTGCCTGGGGTTATTTTCTTACTATTCCCAATGGGTCCCCAACTACTCCGACAAAGCCCGCCCCCTCTTGAAAGCATCCTCTTTTCCGTTCTCTGCTGAGGCCCACGCCGCCTTCAAAAGCATTAAGCAGGATATTGAGCGGGCCACGCTACAGGCAGTGGACGAGAACACTCCATTTCAAGTGGAAAGTGATGCGTCCGACTTCGCCTTGGCGGCCACCCTCAACCAGGCGGGGCGGCCCGTAGCTTTCTTCTCGAGGACCCTCCAAGGCCCCGAGATCAGACACTCCTCCGTGGAAAAGGAGGCCCAAGCCATCGTGGAGGCAGTGCGCCACTGGCGCCACTACCTAGCCGGCAAACGCTTCACCCTACTTACCGACCAGCGATCGGTAGCGTTTATGTTCAACAATAAACAGAGGGGGAAGATTAAAAATGATAAGATTCTTAGGTGGCGGATCGAGCTCTCCACCTTCGAGTACGACATCATTTACCGGCCAGGGGCCCTTAACGAATCCCCTGACGCCCTCTCACGAGGGATGTGTGCCAGCGCCACCGAGGATCGGCTACAGACCCTCCACAACGACCTCTGCCACCCAGGGGTCACGCGGCTGTTCCACTTCATAAAGTCCCGTAACTTACCCTACTCGATTGAGGAAGTTCGGTCTCTGACCAGGAACTGCCGCACTTGCGCTGAGTGCAAGCCTCGGTTCTACCGCCCAGATAGAGCCCACTTAATCAAAGCTACACGGCCCTTCGAGCGGCTCAGCTTAGATTTCAAGGGCCCCCTCCCGTCCGTCGACCGCAATGTTTACTTCCTGAACATTGTGGACGAATACTCCCGTTTCCCATTCGCCTTCCCCTGCCCAGACATGACCAGCGCCACGGTCATTAAATGCCTCAACAGCCTGTTCTGCCTGTTCGGTATGCCGAGCTATATCCACACGGATAGGGGGGCGTCCTTCATGAGTGAAGAGCTACGCCAGTACATGCTGTCCAAGGGGATCGCCACGAGCCGTACCACCAGCTACAACCCCCGGGGTAACGGCCAGGTGGAGCGAGAGAACGGGACAGTGTGGAAAGCAGTCACTCTAGCTCTAAGGACCAAGGGCCTCCCTACCTCCCGCTGGCAGGAAGTCCTCTCGGATGTGCTCCATTCGATACGGTCGCTACTGTGTACGGCCACTAATGCCACGCCTCATGAACGAATGTTTGTCTTTCCTCGGAAATCCACCTCAGGCATATCCATGCCGTCATGGCTCTCCACCCCAGGTCCGGTACTCGTGCGAAGGCATGTGAGGGGCCACAAGACGGACCCTCTCGTGGAGCCAGTACACCTACTCCACGCCAACCCCCAATACGTGTATGTCCGGCACGCCGACGGAAGGGAGGACACCGTGTCCATAAAAGACGTCGCCCCAGCCGGCATCGACAACAACCATGGCAATAGCAGCGACGACGATCACAGCAACCCTTACCCACCCACTATTCTTTCATCACCCCCGGAAGAACATCGACCAACGGCACCCCCACCAACTACCCCTTCAACAACCCCGGCGGCACCCCCGGCAGAGACCCAGGAGGCTACCGGGGACACCCAGCCGACACCCGCGGCAGCACAACAGCCACGTCGGTCGCAGAGGACGATCAAACCCCCGAACAGACTAAATCTATAGAAGGGGTGAATGTGATGAAATATATTCCATTCATCACTGCCTGTTTTCTGTGTCTTGTAACTGCCTGCTTTCTGTGTCTTTTCCCTTCCCCCAGTCCTCATGTATTATGTATTGGAATGTGCTGGAACTGGTTGTGTGCAGGGCTCCGCCCATACCTGGCTCCTTTGTAATCTAACTTCAGTCGGGTTCAGCCTCCTGAAGGTAGACATCTCTCTATTTCACGTGTTATGTTCTGAGTTAATAAAAGCCTTACTTTTGTTCTGCTAACTTCGAGTCTCGGAATAATTGAGGCACATCAGTACATACACTACACAACTGTATAAAACACTAGTTAGGCCTCAGCTAGAGTACTGTGTGCAGTTCTGGTCACCACATTACAGGAAAGATGTGATTGCACTAGAGAGGGTACAGAGGAGATTTACAAGGATGTTGCTGGGAGTAGAGAATCGTAGCTATGAGGAAAGACTGGATAGGCTGGGTCTGTTTTCCTTGGAGCAGAGGAGGCTGAGGGGAGACCTTATTGAGGTGTATAAAATTATGAGGGTCACAGATAAAGAGGATAGAAAGGACCTATTTCCATTAGCAGAGGGGTCAAAAACCAAGGGGGCACAGATTTAAAGTAATTAGTGGAAGGTTTAGAGGGGATTTGAGGGGAAATGTCTTCACCCAGAGGGTTGTGGGGGTCTGGAACTCACTGCCTGAAAGGGTGGTAGAGGCAGGAACCCTAACCACATTTAAAAAGTACTTGGATGTGCACCTGGGATGCTGTAACCTACAGGGCTACGGACCAAGAGCTGGGAAGTGGGATTAGGCTGGATAGCTCTTTGTTGGCCGGCGCGGACACGATGGGCCAAATGGCCTCCTTCCGTGCTGTAACTTTCTATGACTCCAGGACGCCTGTCACAGCTCTTTGAAAGAGCTCTCCAATTAATCCCACTCCCCCGCTCTTTCCCCGTAGCCCTGCATATATTTCAATTTCAAGTATTTTTCCAATTCCCTTTTGAAAGTTCCTATTGAATCTGCTTCCACCGCCCTTTCAGGCAGCACATTCCAGATCACAACAACTCGCTGCGGAGAAACATTCTCCTCATCTCCCCTCTGGTCCTTTGACCAGTTATCTTCAATCTGTGTCCTCTGGTTACCGACCCTCCTGCCAGTGGAAACAGTTTCTCCTTATTTACTCCATCAAAACCCTTCATGATTTTGAACACCTCTATCAAATCTCCCCTTAACCTTCTCTGCTCCAAGGAGAACAATCCCAGCTTCTCCAGTCTCTCCACATAATTCCTCTCATCCCTGTACTCATTCTCATCAATCTCCTCCGCACCCTCTCCAAGGCCTTCACAGCCGACCCAAAGTGCGGTGCCCAGAATTGAACCCAATACTCCAGCTGATGCCGAACCAGATGATTATGGTAGTGGGCTGGCCGCCCAGAGGTCATGAGTTTAAATCCATGACAAGTTGGCCCAGCACATCCCTCACTATCCATCGGCAGCAAGCTGGGAGAGCACCCCAGGGTCAGTGGGGCAGTAGGACAGTTACCCTCATCTCTCCTCCACCATTCAGCTCTTGTATCCATGTCTGGATCGAGGCTGTGATCAGGTCTGGAGCTGGGCAGTTCTGGCAGACCCCGAATTGAGCATTGGTGAGTATTTATTGGTGACTCGGTGTCGTTTGATGGCACAATTGATGACATCTTGCTTCATTTTACTGATGGTTGAGAGGAGACTGATAGGTTGGTAATTGGCCGGATTAGATTTATTCTGTTTGTTGTGGACAGGACTTACCTGGGCAATCTTGTCAGGTTGCTGCCAGTGTCACCTTGGTTACGGGAGCGACTCGTTCTGGTGCACAGATCAACACTAGAGCTAAAAGGTTAGAATTTGCTGTGTCCAGTGCACTCAACCACGTTTTAATTCCCTGTGGAGTGAACCAAAGTGGCTGGACTCTGGCAGCTACGATGGTGGGGAACTCGGGAAAAGGCTGATTAGCAACTTGGGAATCTCCTCCTGGCAGTCTGTTCACACTTCCTTGGTTTTGTGGGCCTGGAGGTTTGGGAAGGGCTGTTCTCAGCGCTGTTTCCTCATTGGTGGGTAAATCCTAAATCACAGCCCCCAGATCAGTTTGTTGAGATATCTGTAAATGAATACTGACATGAATCAGTCATTCATGAAAGAAAGTCTTATGAAATAATACTGAGCGGCCTGCGGGTGGCGCTGTCCAGGGAGAGTATAAATACTTGGGCACGGGCCCAACCTGCGCAGGACATTCTTAACAGGAACTAGTGAAGGACACAACTAGACCTCCATGTTGTAAAACAGCTGATTAAAGCTTTGTTTAACGCTTAGACCAAGTGCCTAGTAGTTTTCTTACATCAGATATGTGCCCCCCCCTCCCTCAAGGCTTTATGGTACATATATGGGGGGCCGACAAAGAATCGTGGAACCCCGGCTTAGGGAATGAGCATCTGTCTCCTCTCAAATCTCTACACCCCCGACCTCTCCCAGAACCCCTCTCCAGCCCCCAACATGCAATGCTCTGCAGCCTCCCTCAGCTGTCAGACTGTTCTTGTCCATCACCCACCACCCGCTCCCACGATCTCTCCAGCACCTGACCATTCAGCTACGCTTCCTTCATCTAATGCTTGCCAATGTCGGCAAACTCTCCCTTTCCTCAGCTAGTTTTCTCCCAGCTTCAAACCTGCTGTTCTCACCTGCTCGGGAAGAAGGCCCAGCCCTGAACTCCCCATCCACAAGCCCAGCTCCTAAAGGCACAATGTTAGCTTGGCTCAGTGCTAGCATTCTCCCCTGTGAATCAATCGACTGCAGGTTCAAGCCCCACTGCAAGGCTTGAGCTGATAATGTGCTGATAGTTCAGTGCAATGCTGAGGCAGGCCTGTGCTGCCAGGCGTTCTGAGCAGCAGGAAATTCTCCCACAGTCCTGGCCAACGTTCCTCCCTAAACCAACACCCCCCAAACAGCTGCTTCATCTCATTTGCATTTATAGCTCTCTGCTATTTCCAATGGCTTTGGGTCGAAATGGTCCTCGAGTTTCTCGACAATGTCTTCAAACGACGCATCATTCGCTTTCCCTGGCCTGATCTCCGTTAGAAACAGAGCGGGATTAAACAGACTGGACCTGAACAAGGGGCTTTGTTTGGGAATTTGGAAAGAGTGGGGATTTGGAGAAGAGGGGAAAGGAGTTGTTGCTTTTTGCTGACACTACTTGTAGTGCTTTGTGTTACAGGTAGATATTTAATTTCATTACCCATAACTTAATCTACTGGAATATTTGAGGATGTAACTGGTAAAATAGATAAGGGAGAACCAGTGGATGTGGTGTATTTGGACTTTCAGAAGGCTTTCGATAAGGTCCCGCATAAGAGATTAGCGTGTAAAGTTAAGGCACATGGGATTGGGGGCAAGGTATTGACTTGGATAGAGAACTGGTTGGCAGACAGGAAGCAAAGAGTTGGAATAAACGGGTCTTTTTCCGAGTGGAAGGCAGTGACTAGTGGGGTACCGCAGGGATCGGTCCTAGGACCCCAGCTATTCACAATATATATTAATGATCTAGACGAGGGAACTAGATGTAATATCTCCAAGTTTGCAGATGACACAAAGCTGTGTGGGTGTGTGTGCTGTGAGGAGGATGCCGAGAAACTCCAGGATGATTTGGACAGGTTGGGTGATTGGGCAAAAGCATGGCAGATGCAATATAACGTGGTTAAATGTGAGGTTATCCACTTTGGTGGCAAAAACAGGAAGGCAGATTATTATCTGAATGGCAATAGATTGGGAGAAGGGGAAGTGCAACGAGACCTGGGTGTCCTTGTGCACCAGTCGCTGAAGGTAAGCATGCAGGTGCAGCAGGCGGTTAAGAAGGCAAATGGTATGTTGGCCTTCGTAGCGAGAGGGTTTGAGTACAGGAACAAGAATGTCTTGCTGCAGTTGTACAGGGCCTTGGTGAGACCACATTTTGAGTATTGTGTGCAGTTTTGGTCACCTTATCTGAGGAAGGATGTTCTTGCCATGGAAGGAGTTCAGCAAAGATTCACCAGGCTGATACCTGGGATGGCAGGAATGACGTATGAGGAGAGATTGGGTCGATTGAGCTTGTACTCGCTGGAGTTTAGAAGAATGAGGGGATCTCATTGAAACTTATAAAATTCTGACAGGACTGGACAGACTAGATGCAGGAAGGATGTTCCCGATGGTCGGGGAGTCCAGAACCAGGGGGTCACAGTCTAAGGATAAGGGGTAAGCCATTTAGGACAGAAATGAGGAGGAATTTCTTCACCCAGAGAGTGGTCAACCTGTGAAATTTTCTACCACAGAAGGCAGTAGAGGCCAATTCATTAAATATATTCAAGAAGGAGTTGGATATATTTCTTAAGGCCAAAGGGATCAAGGGGTATGGGGAGAAAGCAGGGACAGGGTACTGAATTTGGATGATCAGCCATGATCACATTTGTGGTATCTTGAGGTGGCCATAGATGGAGACGGACACCGGTTAACTCCGTAACATGGTTTAATCAACACTTGCACATAAAAGCTTCTGCCATGAGGCAGCAAAAACAAAGAGTACAACCAGTACAGACCAGACTTAACTCAGGAGAGCAATTGCCACAGCACCACCTGGTGGATCAGGTTACTCATAACCTCCCAGGTTACTACAACATTGAATGGCGGAGCAGGCTCGAGGGGCCGAATGGCCTACTCCTGCTCCTATCTTTTATGTTTCTATGTAATCTAGATCAAGTAAGTAGTCAAGAAAGTAAACAAAAACAAAGTGAAACCATCAGTGAGTACATTGTAGCTCTTAAAAGCCTGTCTGCATTGTAACTTCGACACATTGTTGGATCGTGCGTTGTGAGATAAGTTTGTGTGTGGACTGGTGGATGAGCGCACACAGTCCAAGTTACTGAACACTCCGAACCTAACGTTTGACATAGCATGCAAAATTGTCCCATCTATGGAGATACTGTCTAAGAATGCTAGGGAGCTCTGTCCAACTCAAGTGACTGGGGCAGCTGAGGTCTACAGTCACAAAGCCATCGCCAAACCTAAAGCTGTGAGGACAAGTCAAAAGCATGTCGGTGGGAGCAGTTCAGTGAATTGTTATCACAGCAAAGGAAATCACTCACCACAGTCCTGCCCATAAATTACAGGAGGACATTAATAAACCCGCAGAATGGGCAAATAATGGGCAAATGAAATTGTGTCAGCCATGGCTCATTTGGTAGCTGAGTCCAGGCAGAGCGGAGCTGGACGGAGCACAGCGAGAGCGGAGTAGGCCCGAGCGGAGCTGGAGGGAGCACAGCGAGAGCGGAGTAGGCCCGAGCGGAGCTGGAGCGAGCACAGCGAGAGCGGAGCAGGCCCGAGCGGAGCTGGAAGGAGCACAGCGAGAGCGGAGCAGGCCCGAGCGGAGCTGGAGCGAGCACAGCGAGAGCGGAGCAGGCCCGAGCGGAGCTGGAGCGAGCACAGCGAGAGCGGAGCAGGCCCGAGCGGAGCTGGAGCGAGCACAGCGAGAGCGGAGCAGGCCCGAGCGGAGCTGGAGCGAGCACAGCGAGAGGGGAGCAGGCCCGAGCAGAGCTGGAGCCTGAGACCGGACGCTATGCCCGCCAGGGTCAGGGGGGCCGACCTGCAGCCGGGGCGGCGTTAGTTAAAGGGGAGGTGCCGGGCGGCTATATTGGTTGTTGGCCGCCTGCCAGCGCCTGCCCCCGTTGCGGTCCCTGGCCCCCCGTGAAGCCCCCCGCGGGAGTGCCAGGCATGTTTGCCGGCACTCCCGATCCCTGGTGGTCCAGCTGGGCCCCGGGTCTCGCTGCGCTAGGCCCCTTCCCTTTAGAGTCATACAGCACAGAAAGAGGCCCTTCGGCCCATCGTGTCTGCGCCGGCCATCAAGCCCTGTCTAATCTAACCCCATTTTCCAGCACTTGGTCCGTAGCCTTGTATGCTATGGCGTTTCAAGTGCTCACCCAAATGCTTCTTGAATGTTGTGAGGGTTCCTGCCTCTACCAGCCTTTCAGGCAGTGAGTTCCAGACTCCAACCACCCTCTGGGTGAAAAAGTTTTTCCTCAAATCCCCTCTAAACCTCCTGCCCCTTACCTTGAAACTAGGCCCACTCGTTATTGACCCCTCTACTAAGGGGAAAGGTTCCTTTCTATCCACCCTATCTATGCCCCTCATAATTTAGTACACCTCAATCAGGTCCCCCCTCAGCCTTCTCTGCTCCAAGGAAAACAACCCCAGCCTGTCCAGTCTTTCTTCATAGCTGAGGCGCTCCAGCCCAGGTAACATCCTGGTGAATCTCCTCTGCACCCTCTCCAAAGCAATCACATCCTTCCTATAGTGTGGCGACCAGAACTGCACACAGTACTCCAGCTGTGGCCTTACCAGCGTTTTGTACAGCTCCATCATAACCTCCCTGCTCTTATATTCTATGCCTCGGCTAATGAAGGCAAGTATCCCATATGCATTTTAACCACCTTATCCACCTGTTCTGCTGCCTTCAGGGATCTATGTACATGCACACCAAGGTCCCTGTGATCCTCTGTCTTTCCTTGGGTCTTACCAGTCACTGTGTATTCCCTTGCCTTGTTAGTCCCTCCAAAATGCATCACCTCACACTTTTCAGGGTTAAATTCCATTTGCCACTGTTCCGCCCATCTGACCAACCCATCAATATCGCCCTGCAGACTGAGGCTACCCTCCTCGCTATTTACCACCCCACCAATTTACGTGTCATCTGCGAACTTACTGATCATACCTTTTACATTCACATCCAAATCATTAATGTAGACCACAAACAGCAAGGGACCCAGCACCGATCCCTGCGGTACCCCACTGGACACAGGCTTCCAGTCACAAAAACAACTGTCGACCATCACCCTCTGCCTTCTGCCACTAAGCCAGTTTTGGATCCAATGTGCCAAGGCACCCTGGATCCCATGGGCTCTTACCTTCTTGACCAGTCTCCTATGCGGGACTTTAACGAAAGCCTTACTGAAATCCATGTATACCACATCCACTGCACTACCCTCATCCACACACCTCGTCACCCCCTCAAAAAATTCAATCAAATTAGTCAGACATGATCTTCCCTTGACAAAGCCATGCTGACTATCCCTGATTAATCCTTGCCTCTCCAAGTGGAGACTAATTCTGTCCCTCAGAATTTTTTCCAATAATTTCCCTACCACTGATGTTAGGCTCACTGACCTGTAATTCCCTGGTTTATCCCTACTACCCTTCTTGAATAATGGTGCTACGTTAGCTGTTCTCCAGTCCTCTGGCACATCCCCTGTGGCCAGAGTGGTTCTGAAAATTTGTGTCAGAGCCCCTGCAATCTCCTCCTTTGTCTCACACAGCAGCCTGGGATACATCTCGTCCGGGCCTGGGGATTTATCCACTTTTAAGCCTTCTAAAACCGCTAGTACCCCCTCCCTCTCGATGCTAATATGTTCAAGTATATCACAGTCCCTCTGCCCGATTTTTATGTCTACATCGTCCTTCTCCATAGTGAACACAGATGCAAAAAATTCATTTAAAACCCCACCTACATCCTCTGGCTCTACACACAGTTTGCCACTTTGGTCCCTAATGGGCCCTACTCTTACCCTAGTTATCCTCTTGCCCTTAATATACTTATAAAACATCTTAGGATTTTCCTTTATTTTGCTCGCCAGTGTTATTTCATGGCCCCTCCTCGCTCTCCTAATTTCTTTTTTAAGTACTTTTTATATACTTTTATATACTTTTTATACCTGCACTTTTTATACTCCTCTAGTGCTTCCTCTGTCTTTAGTCCTTTGTATCTGCCAAAAACCCTCCTTTTTTTCCTAATCCATTCTCGTATATTCCTTGACATCCAGGGTTCCCTGGGCTTGTTGGTCCCACCCTTGACCTTTACGGGAACATGTTGCCATTGTACTCTCTCAATTTCCTTTCTGAAAGACTCCCACTGCTCTGATGTGGATTTTCCTACAAGTAGCTGATCCCAGTCCACTTTGGCCAGATCCTGCCTTATCATATTAAAATCGGCCTTCCCCCAATTTAGAACCTTTATTTCCTGCCCATCTCTGTCCTTTCCCATGACTACCTTAAATCTCACCGAATTATGGTCACTGTTGTACAGATAACTGTAGCTGTAGTAAAGACAGCTGCTTGACGGTAGCTGTAGTAAAGAGAGCTGCTTGATGGCAGTCGTATAAATAGGAAGCCATCTTGGCCATGCGGCAGTACTGCAAGCGCTGGCACTGACTCAAGACCTAATAAAGAGTACTCAACAATATCTACTTGTAAGCCTCTTAATACTAAAATATAAGATAACATTACAACTGTCACCAAAGTGCTCACCTACTAACACTTCTACCACTTGCCCGGCCACATTCCCTAGAATTAGGTCCAGTACTGCCCCCTCTCTTGTAGGACTTTCTACATGCTGGCTCAAAAAGCTCTCCTGGATGCACTTTAAGAATTCTGCACCCTCTAAGTCTTTCACACTCTGACTATCCCAGTTAATATTGGGAAAGTTGAAATCCCCCACTATTATTACCCTATTTTTTGCACAGTTCTCTGAGATTTGCCTACATATCTGTTCCTCTATCTCCCCCTGACTGTTTGGGGTCCTATAGTACACTCCCAGCAAAGTGCTTGCCCCCTTTTTGCTTTTAAGTTCCACCCATATGGCCTCATTAGAGGAACCTGTTAATATATCATCCCTCCTTACAGCAGTAATTGACTCCTTAATTAATATTGCGACACCCCCTCCCCTTTTACCCCCCCGTCTCGCCTGAAGATCCTATACCCCAGAATATTGAGCTGCCAGTATTGCCCCTCCCTCAACCATGTCTCCGTGATAGCAACAATATCATACTCCCTGATGCGCCATCAATTACTCAAAAGACTGAGGTTGAGCGAGTAACAATCAGGCTTTTATTAACTAAAGAATGAAGGTCTTGTCTCGAGTGGTCGACCCGTCCAGAATACTAAGGGACTGGGAGGTAGTCACTTATATACCTGGAATAGTGTGAGGAGTCAGCCGAGGCATGTCCAGACCTGTACCTAGTGGAATACACATACAGACACAGACAGGTATGACAGTGGTTTACCACACTCCCATGTGTTCATCAACACCTTCAGTTCATCCACCTTATTCGCAAGACTCCTTGCATTAAAATAAATGCCACCCAGCCTTGCCCTGCTCCCTTGTGCCGTTACATATTTGCTCTGCCTTCCAGTCTGACTTGTTTTTTCCTCTATATTTGGCTGTACATCACCCCCTATTATAGCTCCACTCTGTATCCCATCCCCCTGCCAAGTTAGTTTAAACCCCCCCGACCAGTGCTAGCAAACCTCCCCGCAAGGATATTTGTCCCGTTCCGGTTCAGGTGCAACCCGTCCGACTTGCACAAGTCCCACCTTCCCCAGAAGCAGGCCCAGTGATCCAGGAAACTAAAGCCCTCCCTCCTGCACCAACTCTTTAGCCACGCATTCATCTGCTCTATCCTCCTATTCCGATACTCACTAGCATGTGGCACCGGGAGTAATCCAGAGATTACAACCTTTGAGGTCCTGCTCTTTAATCTGCTACCTAGCTCCCTAAATTCTTGCTGCAGGACCTCATCCCTCTTCCTACCCATGTCGTTGGTCCCAATGTGAACCACGACCTCTGACTGTTCACCCTCCCCCTTCAGAATGCCCTGCAGCCGTTCAGTGACATCCTTGACCCTGGCACCAGGGAAGCAACAAGCCATCCTGGAGTCACGTCTATGGCCACAGAAATGCCTATCTGTTCCCCTTACGATAGAATCCCCTACCACTATTGCTCTCCCACTCTTTTTCCTCCCTTCCTGAGCAGCAAGAGCACCCCTGGTGCCAGGAAGTTGGCTGCTGCTGCCTTCCCCTGGTAAGTCATCCCCCTCAACAGTATCCAAATTGGTATATCTGTTTGAGAGGGGGATGGCCACAGGGGTCCCCTGCACTACCTGCCTGCTTCTACTGCTCCACCTGGAGGAAGGCCTGCAGTACCGCGGTGCGACGTGTCACTGCGCCATGTCGCGCTGCGATATTGGCTCACGGCGCCCCAAGAGGGATGCGGGGCGCTTCCAGTTGCGCCCATTCGCCCTCTCGGGGCGCTACCTGGGAAAATCAGCCACGGACGCGCTAACTTTTTCGAAGCGCTAAAATTAGTGCCCAAAGGCGGCGCTACCCAACTTTTACCCCTATATGTTTCAATAAGATCCCCTCTCATTCTTCTAAATCCAATGAGGCCCAACCTGCTCAACCTTTCTTCATAAGACAACCCCTTCATCTCAGGAATCAACCTCGTGAACCTTCTCTGAACTGCCTCCAATGCAAGTATATCCTTCCTTAAATAAGGAGACCAAAACTGTACGCAGTACTCCAGGTGTGGTCTCACCAACGCCCTGAACAGTTGTAGCAGGCCTTCCCTACTTTCATACTCCATTCCCCTTTGCAATAAAGGCCAACATTCCATTTGCCTTCCTAATTACTTGCTGTACCTGCATGCTAACTTTTTGTGTTTCATGTACAAGGACCCCCCGATCCCTCTGTACCTCAGCATTCTGTAGTCTCTCTCCATTTAAATAACCTCACATTTTCCCACATTATACTCCATCTGCCAAATTTTTGTCCACTCACTTAACCTATCTATATCCCTTTGCAGACTCGTTCCACCACACCAACGGTTCCACCACAGACCCAATTCACGTACGGACCGGGGTCAAGCAAGGTTGTGTCATCGCACCAACGCTCTTCTCGATCTTCCTGGCTGCAATGCTCCATCTCACCCTCAGTAAGCTGCCCGCTGGAGTGGAGCTAATTTACAGAACAAACGGGAAACTGTTCAACCTCCGTCACCTCCAGTCCAGATCCAAGGTCGTCCCATCCTCTGTCGTCGAATTACAGTATGCAGATGATGCTTGCGTCTGCGCTCAATCGGAGGTCGAACTCCAAACCATCGTCAGCACCGTCACCAAAGTGTACGAGAGCATGGGCCTTACACTAAACATCCGTAAGACAAAGGTCCTCTACCAACCTGCCCCCGCCACACAGTACTGCCCCCCGATTATCAAAATCCATGACAAGGCCTTGGACAACGTGGACCATTTTCCATACCTCGGGAGCCTACTGTCAACAAGGGCAGACATCGATGACGAAGTCAAACACCGCCTTCAGTGTGCCAGTGCAGCCTTCGGTCGCCTGAGGAAGAGAGTGTTTGAAGACCAGGACCTCAAACCCGGCACTAAGCTCATGGTCTACAGGGCAGCAGTGATACCCGTCCTGCTGTATGCCTCAGAAACCAGCGCACTACTCGGAGCTTTGGCACAGCAAGAGAGCCCCAGGTGGGCAGAGGAAATGCTTCAAGGACACCCTCAAAGCCTCCTGTTGGAGGGCAGATTGCTGACCTGCTGCGACACCCTGCAAGCCCCTTTCAACACTCATAAACCCAGCGACTCTGAGCTTGTGTGGCAGCAAGCTGAGCTTGCAGGAGAGCAGTCTGCACTTCCACTGCAGCACTGAGACACTGGGTCACTTCTGCCTGTGCTGCAATGGAAGCTGCGAGATCGCCCATCACACCCAGCATCACCCGTGGATCCACAAGGTCTCTCCTGAAGTTATCCATCCTGGAAATCATGGGCTCCAAGCTCCACACAAAGCCCCGTGCGATGTTGGAGCCGGACTCCTCCATGCTCCTTGACACTGACAAGAGGCTCTCTGGCAGGCCTGCCGTTGCACCAAGCATTTCCATGTGCACGCCCATCACCCTTCTTCTAAAGGCCTGTCCATCAAGGTCATCATCAGAACTCATGCGCGAAGTCGCCCTCCGGGGAACTGGCAACCGAGCTAGCCTTTCCCCCTGGCCTGGCTGCAGCCCACTCGTGCCCAGTGACTCACCACGTGCTGATCATGCCTCTATACTACCCAAAACAAGCGCTCTACTCGGAGCTCCGACACGGCAAGAGAGCCCCAGGTGGGCAGAGGAAACGTTTCAAGGACACCCTCAAAGCCTCCTTGAAAAAGTGCAACATCCCCACCGACACCTGGGAATCCCTGGCCCAAGACCGCACAAAGTGGAGGAGAAGCATCCGGGAAGGCGCCGAACACCTCGAGTCTCTTCGCTGAGAGCAAGCGCAGGAAGCGGAAGGAGCGCACATCAACCCAAGCACCCCACCCACCCGCCCCTTCAACCACCGTCTGCCCCACCTGTGACAGAGACTGTAGGTCCCGCACTGGACTCATCAGTCACCTGCAAACTCATTTTTAATGTGGAAGCAAGTCATCCTCGGTTCCGAGGGACTGCCTAAGAAGAAGAAGAACTACCTACTAAAGTGCGTGCAGTGCCATTTTCTGAGCTGGTGTCTGCGAGCGTCAAATGCAGTGACGGTATCGCTCCTCCGTCAGTTTGCTGATGATGAGGGACAGGCTGGGCTGGTGGCACTTCTGAAAGGGACTTGAAAGCAGGAAGGCCCAAGGGTCGGGTTGTGGTGAGGGGAGGGGGGAAAGCAAGACATCCATGCATACACCATCAGCAGCTTGTAAGTGAGAAGAGATTGAGGGGGAAGTGGGATGTGAGAAGAAGGAGTAGGGATGAGCATACCGTCATCATCAGCAACGGTTTCAGCTTCGCTGCTGGCCGCGGACTCTGTCACTGCCCCTCCAATCAATTCAAGGACGGCTCCTCGAGGTCTGTCAGGTTCTCAATTGTGGCTTGGCCTCCTCCCGTCTGCTGCTTTTCTCTCTTGTTATGTGCCTCCTTGGCCTGCAAGAGAAAGGGAAGTGTGTCAGTGAGTGTGGTGCAATGTCTTTGGGTGATGTGCCTGCCATGGTTGAATAGTTGTCAGTTTGTGCAAGGTGTGAGATGTGGGTGTGAGTGTTGCAGCAGTGGTAAGAGTGTGAGGGTGAAGTGAAGCACTAATTGTGAGGTGTGAGTGGTGCTGGTGTAAGGGGTTTTAGATCGCAGAGGTTTCTCTCTCTCGAGGCCTCTCCCTCTTACACAGTAAAACCTTGAGTGGTTCGACCCACTCGCCCCTTAGGTTCTAGACACTGGACGTTGAGGCAGGAACTACAATGTAGAGAATACTCTATAGGCCAGGTTTAATGGAAACAAAATGAAATTTTATTGCATAGAGAAAAACAAATCAAATGCAAGTCAATAAAAGGTACATGGGAGGGAAAAAGAAATTCATAATACATTGCTAACTGAGATAAATACAGGCATATTATACTTCACAAAAGTCATCATGAAATGGGGAAACACACGGAACATCGAGGGACAACAACTCATAATTAATTATCCCCTGAAATACCCACCCCCTAAACCTATCTAGATCGAATTATGAGGGGCCAGAAACATGCTCACCAATCCAGTTAGGAACTGCAAGATTTTGAAAGGTCTGTGTTTTGATCCTCTCAGGCGTCCTGTCTCCACGTGGTCGTTGGGCTGTAGGAGCAGCGGGCTGCTCAGGCTGATGGCTCCTCTACTTCAGCAAGACGAGCAGACCCTCGCCCCATTCACAGCTCGTTTTCTTCTGTGCTCCAGCCCACGATGTGGTGGGGCGTTTCGTCCTCTTTTCTTCTCCTCGACTTTCTCCTCATTTTGCAGTGGCCCCGGGGTTTTTGGTCGATGATCTCCCGACGAGTACCCCGGAGGCCGAACGCAAACCCGAACCACCTTCTGGACTCGGGAATGGCCGAGGCATTCCCGCTACCGAATTCTCTCTCTGGCTACGAGGTTTTAGCGTGCTTGTCTTTCAGAAGCATCTACAAGCTTCCTCATGGATCTCCCCAGTGTCCTCGGCTATCTGGGCGCTCAATTCTTCAAACAACGCTCCAACCTGATGCTCAATTCGTAGCACACTATCTTTTCTCCGGGATCCCCAATTATACTTCTCAATCGAGGCCTTATCTCCCGCCTAGATCAAGGTTAGTCTTTGTTTAATTTTTGTCGGGCTGGTATCACAACGGGGTAGTTATTATATTTAAACTGCTTTCGGGATGGCCATGATGGCCATCTCTGGTCTGGAATGGCCTTGTATTGTTTTGAGTGTCTTCTTGATGTCTTTAGTGGGTCTTTGATGCTCCCCCTATGAATATAAAATTGTTTCCCTTTGTCTGGGTAAACATTTAGATGGCCTTTATCTACAGGCCGATCTGACTGGATCTGCATCCAATCCATATGTATAGGGTTCTGTCTGGTTTCATTTTCTCCGAAACGGCCTTCCAGAACTTACTGTGGGCTGAATCCACAAAGGCTGTCTGGGGGCTGCAGGAACCATTTTAAAAGTGTCCAAAAGCTGGTCACGGGGTCTGGCGGCCATTTTGTGTGCCCTTTTTCCTGGCCTTCTTTTAAAAACAGTCTTTAAAAGTAAAGGCCTCTTCTACCAAGGGACCCCTATCTGACAATATCAATTTTGCGGATCTTACACTGGCTAGAGATTGTTGGTAGATGAGTAATGGGGTGAGGTTCATTGAGCAGTGTGTGAGGGTGAAGTGAAGCTTTAATTGTGAGGTGTGAGTTGAGCAGTGTGTGAAGCTTGTGGTGCAGATGGTGGGATAAGGCATTTGTTGAAGCCTTCAGTCACCTTGACTAGCCGTGTGAGGTCACTTAACTTTTTGCAGCACTGGTCCAGGCCCTTGGGACAACACTGGTGGCCGTGACCGATTGTGCAATCTCTTCCCAGAACCTTCTGCACATGACTATGGATGGCTTCTTGCCTCCCTGAGGGTGAGACAGCTTGCCTTTGTTGGGCCCCCGGGATCAAGGCCTCCGGCGCAGCATTTGAAAATCTTCTAGCTCATTCTCGTTGTCCATTGTGTCTCCAGACTAACAATGAGGTGCTTTGTTCCAAAGCACCTCCCTTTTAAGTAGTGGACTGAGCCTCGACCAAATATTACTGGCCAGTAGACTGCACCTGATATTATACCCCACCCCCGGCCCCCGTTGAGCACTCAGTCAATCAGCAGCATGCTTAGCACTGCGAGCAGTGCTCCAATCATGTTAATGAGCAGGCAGCATGAATTTTGTGTGTTGCCTGCTCCACTTAGAAGAGGCGAGGCAAACAGCGCTGGTCCGTGACACCGCCCGTTTACAGGCCTTATCCAATTTCTAGGCCTCAGAGTCTTGTATGTTTCAATGAGATCACCTCTCATTCTTCTAAACTCCAGAGAGTATCGGCCCAATCTACACAATCTCTCATCATAGGACAGCCCTCTCCTCCCAGGGATCAATCTAGTGAACCTTCGTTGCACCGCATCCAAGGCAAGTGTATCCTTCCTCAGATAAGGAGACCAAAACTGTGCCCAGTACTCCAGGTGTGGTCTCACCAAGGCCCTGTACAATTGGAGCAAGACTTCCTTACTCTTATACTCCAGCCTCTTTGCAATAATTCCCATTTGCCTTCCTCATTGCTTGCTGTAGCTGCATGTTAACTTTCTGTGTTTCCTGTACAAAGACACCCAAATCCTACTGAACACCAACATTTGAAAGTTTCTCACCATTTAAAAAATATCCTGTTTTTCTACTCTTCCTCCCAGAGTGATTTCCCCACATTATATTCCATCTGCCACCTTCTTGCCCACTCATTTAACCCGTCTCTATCCCTTTACAGACTCTTTGTGTCCTCCTCACAGCTTACATTCTCACCCAGCTTTGTATTGTGAGCAAATTTAGATACATTTCATTCAGACCCTTCATCTAAGTCATTAATCTAGATTGTAAATAGCTGAGGCCCAAGCACTGATCCTTGCAGCACCCCACTAGTAACATCCTGCCAGGCTGAAAATGACCCATTTATCTCGACTCTGTTTTCTCTCTTAACCAATCCTCTATCCATGCTAACATATTACCCCCAACCCCATGAGCCCTAATCTTGTGTAACAACCTTTTGTGTGATACCTTATCGAATGCCTTTTGAAAATCCAAACATACTACATCCACTGGTTACCCTTTATCTATCTTGCTAGTTACATCCTCAAAAACCTCGAATAGACTGGTCAAACAAGATGTCCCTTTCATAAAACCATGAAAACTCTTCCTAATCATTCTAAATGCCATTACCATTTTCTTAATAATGGAGTCCTGCATTTTCCCAACGCCTGATATCAGGCTAACTTGCCTGTATTTCCCTGTTATCTCTAGCCATCCTTTCCTGAATAGCGGTGTTACATTTGTTACCTTCCAATTCGCTGGGACCGTTCTAGAATCTAGGGAATTTTGGAAGATCACAACCAATGCATCCACTATCTCTGCAGCCACTTCTTTTAGAACCCGAGGATGTAGGCCATCAGGTCCAGGGGATTTGTCGGCTTTTAGTCCCATTAATTTCTCCAGCACTTTTTCTTTACTGATATTAATTACTTACTCTCATTAGACACTTGGTTCCGCACTATTTCTGGTATTTTTTGTGTCTTCTACTGTGAAGACAGATACAAAATACTGATTCTACTTCCTACTCTTCCGAGTCAAGATCATTACTCACTACTGTCCTTATGTCATCCTTTATTATCAAGGTTATCCCACCACCTGTTCCATTTTGTCTGTCTTTTTGAAACATCTACTATCCTGGAATATTTAGTTCCCAACCTTGGCCACCTTGCAACCAAATCTCTGTAACGGCTATTAGATCAAAGCCACTTGAATCTATATTTGCCATTAATTTGTCTATCTTGTCACGAATGCTTTGTGCATTCAGATAAAACGGTTTACTTTTAACTTTTTACCATTTTTTCCTGATTTGACATTCAGTGATGCACTATTACCATTAAACTCTCCCTCCCTTCCTGTCACACTCTGCTTAGCTTTACCCAAATCACAACACGTCAAATTCACTTCCTGAACTGCCTACACCTGCTCCAGCTACAGTGCACCAACCTGTTAAGCAGTGCAGGCTAGCTTTAAGGGGTGCTAACAAGTTACAATTTTGGGCCCCTTGCCGATGTATGCAGCCAATGAACAGAGTGGTTACTGTTGGCTGCATGCTGTCAGAGGGGCAGTACTGAGGGAGCGCCGCACTGTCGGAGGGGCAGTACTGAGGGAGCACTGCACTTTCAGAGGGGCAGTACTGAGGGAGCGCTGCACTGTCGGAGGTGCAGTACTGAGGGAGTGCTGCACTGTCGGGGGGGCAGTACTGAGGGAGCACTGCGCTGTCGGAGGGGCAGTACTGAGGGAGCGCAGCACTGTCGGAGGGGTAGTACTGAGGGAGTGCCACACTGTCAGAGGGGCAGTACTGAGGGAGCGCCGCACTGTCAGAGGGGCAGCACTGAGGAAGTGCCGCACTATTGGAGGGGCAGTACCGAGGGAGCGCAGCATTGTCAGAGGGTGTGGTGATTATTCCTTGTTTAGTAAAAGTATTGTGATTGGTTGTTTGTTAACTGCCTTGGGATATATGTTGTAATCTCATTGGTAGTTGATGATCACATGAAGTGTTGTGGCCACCTTATATTCAGTTCTTTTCCAGCTTTGGTTGGGACTGGATGTGGGAAGATGTGCTGCAGATTTTAAAGTTAATAAAGCCTAGCTTTGGAAGGCAAATCTATTCTTTATTTCAATTTATTAACTTTATGTTAGAATGGAGCGATATCTTCAACCAGAACGATTCAAGGCTGACCCCAATTCTGCTGGAGTGGATGATAAATGGAAACATTGGTATTGTACATTTAAAAACTTTTTGGGCGTGTTGGATCAAGAGTCTCTAAATAAGCTGAATATGCTGATCAACTACATTGCTCCGGATGTATATAAATATATTTTGGACTGTAAAACTTATGAAGTGGCTATTTCTACATTGGAAAAGATTTTTGTCAAACCAAAGAATGAGGTATTTGCACGTCACCTTCTATCTGCCCGTAGGCAGCAAGTGGGAGAATCTTTGGATACTTATTTACAAGCACTTCGGTGCCTTAGTGTTAACTGTAATTATAAGGCCGTGACGGCTGAAGAATATAAGGAAGAATCGGTACGGGATGCTTTTATTAATGGATTACTGTCTAGATCAATTCGTCAGCGGTTGTTAGAAAATAAGACTTTGGATCTTAAAAGTGCTTTTGAGCAAGCTTCTACATTGGATGTGGCTCAGAGAAGTTCGGATTCTTATGCTCTTTTTAATCGGCCTGCGACTATGGTTTCGGCAGTTTCGGATGAAAAGGAACTATGTGGACTTAATGGGAGTGGTTTACTAGATTCTGAAACAGTTTCTACTTCGGTGGCTGTTGCCTCTAGGATTCAGAAGTGTTATTTTTGTGGGAATATCCGGCACCCTCGTCTGAAGTGTCCTGCTCGGGAGGCTGTGTGTAGTAAATGCGGCAAGAGAGGTCATTATGCACGTGTGTGCAAATCATCAGGTTCAATTACCTCCTCCTCTCCTGGTGTGGGAGGGCCCTCCTCCACTACCTCCTCTGTGACTATTCAGCCTTTAGATAGGGCGTTTATTGCATCAATTTCTGCTGCATTTGCTCATGGCCTAAACAAAGCTATAGTTACGGCTCAAGTTAATGGGTTGGAAGTGAAGGCCCTTATAGATACGGGCAGTACTGAGAGTTTTATAAGTTTTCAGTTTGCGAAGGAGAAGCAAGCATTTGAAAATTTCGCCTGTTACGTATCAGGTGTGTATGGCTCAGATGACCCTTACTTCACAAATAGCTGATTGTTGCTTTGTGAAAATGATTCTTCTAGGTAATACGTATACTGATATACGCCTATCTGTTTTGCCTAATCTCTGTGCGGATATTTTGATTGGACATGATGTGCTTCAGTTACACGAGTCTCTTAGTCTTTCATTTGGAGGGACTAAGCCACCTTTATCTATTTGTGGATTAACCTCTTTATCTATTTCTCCATTATCACTTTTTTCCAATTTGATGTCGGATTGTAAGCCAATTGCTACTAAGTCAAGAAGATATAGTAGTCAGGATAGAGAATTTATTAATTCTGAAGTTCAATGTCTCTTATTGGAAGGAATCATTGAACCTAGTTGTTCACCTTGGCGAGCACAGGTAGTTGTCACGACTAACGAGAGACACAAGAAACGAATGGTGATAGACTATTCCCAAACTATTAATAGGTATACTCAATTAGATGCGTACCCTTTGCCTAAGATTGATGAGCTTATCAACAAAGTATCTCAGTATAAGGTTTTTAGCACTATTGATTTAAAGAGTGCTTATCATCAGATTCCTATTGTTAAGAAGGATCAACCATATACGGCCTTTGAGGCTGGTGGAAAGCTGTATCAGTTTTGCCGAATACCATTTGGTGTTACTAATGGTGTTGCTTGTTTTCAACAGGCAATGGATGCTTTTATAAGTGATAACTCCCTCTCTGACACCTTTTCATACTTAGATGACATCACAGTGTGTGGCAAATCAAGGGTGGAGCATGATTCTAATTTAAAAAGATTCCTTCAAGCTGCGGAAAAAGTTGGTTTAACTTTTAACAAAGAGAAATGTATCTTTTCGACTACTGAGGTAAATCTATTGGGGTATATTATCTCGGGAAACAAGATTAAACCAGATCCAGAACGTCTGCGAACATTGATTGATTTACCTTGTCCTACTAATTCTAAGGCTTTGCAACGAGTTGTTGGACTGTTTTCTTATTATTCTAATTGGATTGCAAATTTTTCACGGAAGATCCAGCCTCTTACTCGGGTTACGACATATCCTCTATCATGGGAGGCCAGGACATGTTTTGAGAATTTTAAAAAGGATATTTTAGGAGCAGTTGTGCATTCTATTGATGAGCAGGTTCCCTTTGTGATCGAGACGGATGCTTCGGATTTTGCAATTGGGGCTACTCTGAACCAAAATGGAAGACCTGTGGCCTTTTTCTCACGTACTTTGAACAATAGTGAAAAAAGACATTCTTCAATAGAGAAAGAGGCATACGCAATAGTAGAAGCATTGCGTAAATGGAGACATTATTTATCGGGGCGACACTTCACGTTGGTAACTGATGAAAAATCTGTGTCCTTTATGTTTGATGTTAAACATTTTGGAAAGATCAAAAATGATAAAATAATGAGATGGAGGATTGAGTTGGCATGTTACCATTTTGACATAGTTTATCGTCCGGGGAAGGATAATATTGCTGCTGATGCACTGTCGAGGGCTTATTGTTCTGTGATTCACGGAGATACGCTTATTAATCTTCACAATGCCTTATGTCATCCTGGGGTTACGAGGATGATACACTTTGTACGCAGTAAGAACTTGCCTTTTTCAGTTGAAGACGTCAAGCGGATGACTTCATCATGTTCTATCTGTGCTCGGTGTAAACCGAATTTCTTTAAGCCTCAACAAGCTCATCTTATAAAGGCTACTTCTCCTTTTGAACGTTTGAGCGTCGATTTTAAGGGGCCTCTTCCTTCAACTACTCAAAACCGATATATATTTACTGTTGTGGATGAGTTTTCAAGGTTCCCTTTTGCTTTTCCTTGTGCAGATGTATCAGCTGCTACAGTTATTAAATGTCTGACTCAACTTTTTGTCATCTTTGGGATGCTTGCGTACATCCATTCGGATCAGGGAAGTTCTTTTATGTCTTCCCAGTTGAAGGAATACCTTCAGAGTCGGGGAATTTCTACTAGTAGAACTACCCCGTATAATCCCCAGGGTAATGGACAGTGCGAACGATACAATGGGGTGATCTGGAAGGCAGTTATGTTGGCTTTGACATCCCGGAACCTTAAGAATACACAGTGGGAAATGGTACTGCCTGATGCCCTGCATTCCATTAGATCATTGCTTTCAACGGCTACTAATGTGACCCCCCATGAAAGGCTCTTTAACTATCCGCGGAGATCTACTACGGGATATACGGTACCTTCATGGCTTACTATGCAGGGACCTGTGCTGCTTCGACGCCATGTTAGATTGTCAAAATATGATCCTTTGGTGGAGGAGGTGGAGCTGTTGGAGGCAAATTCCCAATATGCTCATATTCGATTCCAAGATGGGAAAGAAAGTACTGTTTCAATTAAAGACTTGGCTCCTTGTGGGGGCCAGCCCTCTTCTGAGGATATTAACAATAGTCATGATTCAGATAATGTGGATGCTGTTACAGATACTACGAATATTTCCAATCCGATTGCAGATAATTATACTTCTATTAGTCAGCCTTTGATAGATGTTTATGACCGTCCCAGTTTACCTTCTGATGGGATTTCTAATCCGGAAACCGTGGAAAATCGGGATATGGATAGCCTTCCTGCTGAAGATACTTCTGTGCCTTCTGGTGTGGGAGGGCAAGGAATTTCACCAAGGTTAAGAAGGTCGACACGAACAAGATATCCGGTCAACCGATTGAAAATGGACTTTTAAATTGATAGTAATGTTTTAAAATTGTTGAAATATTATAGTATATTGTTTTAGTTGAGAGATACTTAATACTTATGTGCAATGTTACTATTTGTTGTTGTTCACTTAGTATTGTGTCATGTGAACAGTTTTATTCTTGTGCATAGTTTTAGTTGTAAATAATTAATTATAAATTGTAAAGGCCCCAGTGCGGCATCGGCAGCGGGTGGAGGCGGAGCTGAGCGGCAGAGCGACTACATGAGGCCCCAGAGGCTCATGTAGGCCCCAGTGCGGCATCGGCAGCGGGTGGAGGCGGAGCTGAGCGGCAGAGCGACTACATGAGGCCCCAGAGGCTCATGTAGGCCCCAGTGCGGCATCGGCAGCGGGTGGAGGCGGAGCTGTGCGGCAGAGCGACTACAAGAGGCCCCAGAGGCTCAGGTAGGCCCCAGTGCGGCATCGGCAGTGGGTGGAGGCGGAGCTGAGCGGCAGAGTGACTACAAGAGGCCCCAGAGGCTCAGGTAGGCCCCAGTGCGGCATCGGCAGCGGGTGGAGGCGGAGCTGAGCGGCAGAGCGACTACAAGAGGCCCCAGAGGCTCAGGTAGGCCCCAGTGCGGCATCGGCAGCGGGTGGAGGCGGAGCTGAGCGGCAGAGCGACTACAAGAGGCCCCAGAGGCTCAGGTAGGCCCCAGTGCGGCATCGGCAGCGGGTGGAGGCGGAGCTGAGCGGCAGAGCGACTACATGAGGCCCCAGAGGCTCATGTAGGCCCCAGTGCGGCATCGGCAGCGGGTGGAGGCGGAGCTGAGCGGCAGAGCGACTACAAGAGGCCCCAGAGGCTCAGGTAGGCCCCAGTGTGGCATCGGCAGTGGGTGGAGGCGGAGCTGAGCGGCAGAGCGACTACAAGAGGCCCCAGAGGCTCAGGTAGGCCCCAGTGCGGCATCGGCAGCGGGTGGAGGCGGAGCTGAGCGGCAGAGCGACTACAAGAGGCCCCAGAGGCTCAGGTAGGCCCCAGTGCGGCATCGGCAGCGGGTGGAGGCGGAGCTGAGCGGCAGAGCGACTACAAGAGGCCCCAGAGGCTCAGGTAGGCCCCAGTGCGGCATCGGCAGCGGGTGGAGGCGGAGCTGAGCGGCAGAGCGACTACAAGAGGCCCCAGAGGCTCAGGTAGGCCCCAGTGCGGCATCGGCAGCGGGTGGAGGCGGAGTCGGGACCAGCGGGAGCAGCGAGGAGGAGCTCGGGAGAAAACCCGGCGACCAGCGAGGCCCGAGACCACAGCTGGGGCAGTCGGGAGAGCAGGAGGCCAGTAACTGCTGGGGCAGTCGGGAGAGCAGGAGGCCAGTAACTGGTGAGTTTAAAAGCTCACCTTTCGCGGGCTTTTTCTTTCACAGCTGGTGCAGTCGGGAGAGCAGGAGGCCAGTAACTCTTATATAGGTGGAGCTGTTGCTAAACCCGAAACACTACAGTGTAGTGTCTCCCACCCTTCCACCTCCTCTAACCTTTTAGGGGTTAGGGGAAGTTGAAAAGGTAGGTTCAATTTATTTTATTTCAGGAGCCTAACCTAGGAGGAAAAGGTTCCAGGACAGGAGGCGGCAGTGAAAATACAACACCAGAAAACAGGTAGGTGACTGGTTGGTGAGTACTTTCACAAACTTATTCTAAGTAGAATTCAATAATTAAGCTAAATCGTAGTAAATAAAAGGGTATTGTAAGGGTTAAGTCATGGAAGGGCAGCTCGGACCCGTGTCATGCTTCTCCTGTGCCATGTGGGAAATCAGGGACACTGTCCCTGACAACTATGTGTGCAGGAAGTGTGTCCAGCTGCAGCTCCTAGCAGACCGCATGGCGGCGCTGGAGCTGCGAATGGACTCACTCTGGAGCATACGCGATGCTGAGGATGTTGTGGATAGCACATTCAGTGAGTTGGTCACACCGCAGGTAAAGGCTAGCTCAGACAGTAAATGGGTGACCAAAAGGCAGGGTAAAGGCAGGAAGGTAGTGCAGGAGTCACCTGCGGTCATCTCCCTCCAAAACAGGTTTACCGTTTTGGGTACTGTTGGGGGAGATGACTTATCAGGGGAAGGCACCAGCAGCCAGGTTCAGGGCACCATGACTGGCTCTGCTGCACAGAAGGGCGGGAAAAAGAGGGATAGGGCTATAGTGATAGGGGATTCAATTGTAAGGGGGATAGATAGGAGTTTCTGTGGCCGAGACCGAGACTCCAAGATGGTATGTTGCCTCCCTGGTGCAAGGGTCAAGGATGTCTCGGAGCGGGTGCAGAGCATTCTGAAGGGGGAGGGGGATCAGCCAGTTGTCGTGGTACATGTAGGTACCAACGATGTAGGTAAAAAGAGGGAGGAGGTCCTACAAGCTGAATTTAGGGAGTTAGGAGCTAAATTGAAAAGTAGGACCTCAAAGGTAGTAATCTCTGGATTGCTACCAGTGCCACGAGCTAATAAGTTTAGAGAGAGTAAGATAGATAAGCTAAATACGTGGCTTGAGCAGTGGTGCAAGGGAGAGGGATTTAAATTCTTGAGGCATTGGAACCAGTTCTTGGGGAGGAGTGACCTGTACCAAGGGGACGGTCTACACCTGAACTGTGAGGGAGCCGATGTCCTCGGGGTAATATTTTCTAGGGCGGTTCGGGAGGATTTAAACTAATTTGGCAGGGGGATGGGAACCTAGGTAGTGGAAAAGAGGGAAGTCATATGAAGTTAAAAATAGATGGTAGAAAGGTGAGAAGCAATAAGCAAAGGAGAGAAACACAAAGGGCCAAACTAATTCATAATGAGAGTGTGAAAAAAGCAAGCCTGAAGGCTTTGTATCTTAATGCTAGAAGCATTAGGAACAAGGTGGATGAATTAGTTGTGGAAATAGAGGTAAACAAGTATGATTTGATTGGGATTACAGAAACGTGGCTGCAGGGTGGGCAAGGCTGGGAACTTAACATCCAGGGATATACAATATTTAGGAAGGATCGGCAAAAAGGTAGGGGAGGTGGGGTAGCATTGCTGGTAAAGGAGGGGATTAATGCAATGGAAAGGAAGGATATTAACTCGGATGAAACGGAATCTGTATGGGTAGAAATGAGAAATAGCAAGGGGAGGAAAACGTTAGTGGGTGTGATATATAGGCCTCCAAATAGTAATATGGAGGTGAGGGAAGGCATAAAAAGGGAAATTAGAGAAGCGTGCGATAAGAGCACAGCTGTCATCATGGGTGACTTTAATTTACATATTGATTGGACTACCCAAATTAGTAAAAATTCTGAGGAGGAGGAATTCCTGGAATGTTTTCGGGACGGTTATCTGGACCAATATGTCGAGGAGCCGACTCGAGATCAGGCCATTTTAGACTGGGTATTGTGCAATGAGAAGGGACTTATCAGCAATCTTCTTGTACGAGGCCCCTTGGGTCAGAGCGATCATAATATGATCGAGCTCTCAGTCGAGATGGAGAGTGAGGAAATTGAATCAGAGACTAAGGTCCAGAACTTAAATAAAGGGAATTACGAGGGTATGAGACGGGAATTGGGTAAGATTGATTGGGTGGTGTTTCTGGGGGGATTGACAGTGGACAGACAATGGCAAGCATTCAAAGATAGAATGGAAGAATTCCAGAACATGTTTATACCGGTTTGGCATAAAAATAAACCTAAAAAGGTGACTCAACCGTGGATAACGAGGGAAATTAGGGACAGCATAAAATAAAAAAAAAGGGCATATCAACTGGCAAAAAAAAGCACCAGACCGGAAGATTGGGGGCAGTGCAGGATACAGCAAAAGAGGACAAAGGGATTAATCAGGAAGGGGAAAATAGAATACGAAAGTAAACTTGCAGCAAACATAAAGACAGACTGCAAAAGCTTTTATCGGTATATCAGGAGGAAAAGACTGGTAAAATCCCAAGTCGGTCCCTTGCAGTCCGATTCGGGAGAATATATAATGGAGAATAAGGAAATGGCAGACCAATTAAACTCATACTTTGGTTCTGTATTCACAAAGGAGGACACAAATAACCTCCCAGGAATATCGACAAACATAGGGACTAATGAGAGGGAGGAGCTGACAGAAATTAGTATCTCTAGGGATATGGTGTTGGGTAAGTTGAGGGGACTGAAGGCCGACAAATCCCCGGGGCCTGATAAACTACATCCTAGGGTACTTAAGGAGGTGGCCCTGGAGATAGCAGATGCTCTAAGGATCATCTTCCGGAACTCCATTGACTCGGGAACAGTACCCGTGGATTGGAGGGTAGCTAATGTTACCCCAATATTTAAAAAGGGGGGTAGAGAGAAAGCAGGGAATTATAGACCAGTAAGCCTTACATCGGTTGTGGGCAAAATGCTAGAGTCCATTATTAAGGATAAAATAGCGGAGCACTTGACAAATGGGGAAAGGATCGGACAGAGTCAACATGGATTTACAAAGGGTAAATCGTGTTTGACTAATCTGCTGGAATTTTTTGAGGAAGTAACTGGTAAAATAGATGGGGGAGAGCCAGTGGATGTGGTGTACCTTGACTTCCAGAAAGCCTTCGATAAGGTTCCACACAAAAGATTATCATGCAAAATTAAGGCTCATGGGATTGGGGGCAAAGTATTAACGTGGATAGAAAACTGGCTGGCGGATAGAAAACAGAGAGTTGGAATAAACGGCTCGTTTTCGGAGTGGCAGGCAGTGACCAGCGGGGTGCCGCAAGGATCTGTCCTGGGACCCCAGCTGTTCACAATATATATAAATGATCTGGATCAGGGAATTGGATGCAATATTTCCAAATTCGCTGACGACACTAAACTAGGAGGAGGGGTGGGCTCTGATGAGGATGTCAGGAGGCTACAGTGCGATTTGGACAGGTTGGGGGAATGGGCGGATACGTGGCAGATGCACTATAATGTGGATAAATGCGAGGTTATCCACTTTGGGGGTAAAAACAGGAGGGTGGATTATTATCTAAATGGCAATAGATTGGGAGATGGGGAAGTGCAGAGGGACCTGGGTGTTCTTGTGCACCAGTCACTGAAGGAGAGCATGCAGGTGCAACAGGCGATTAAGAAGGCAAATGGTATGTTGGCCTTCATATCAAGGGGGTTCGAGTATAGGAATAGGGATACCTTACTACAGCTGTACAAGGTGCTGGTGAGACCGCATCTGGAGTATTGTGTACAGTTTTGGTCGCCCCATCTGCGGAAGGATGTTCTTGCCATGGAAAGAGTGCAGCGGCGATTCACCAGGCTGATACCTGGAATGGCGGGAATGACCTACGAGGAGAGATTGAATAGTTTGGGCTTGTACTCACTGGAGTTTAGAAGATTGAGAGGGGATCTCATCGAAACATATAAAATTATGGCAGGCCTGGACAGGTTGAATTCAGAGAGAATGTTTCCAATGGCAGGGGAGCACAGAACCAGGGGCCACAGTCTAAAAATAGCGGGCAAATCATTTAAAACAGAGATGAGGAAGAATTTCTTCACTCAAAGAGTGGTGAGCCTGTGGAATTCCCTGCCACAGAGGGCTGTGAAGGCTAATTCAATAAATATTTTCAAGAGAGAATTGGATATATTTCTGAAGGCTAAGGGGATTAAGGGTTACGGAGAAAAGGCGGGGACGGGGTACTGAACTGGTAAGATCAGCTATGATCTCAGACGAAGATCAGCCATGATCTCATTGAATGGCGGAGCAGGCTCGAAGGGCCGAATGGCCGACTCCTGTTCCTATCTCTATGTTATTTAGGTGGAGCATATTTTAAGAGGGGTGAATGTGGTGATTATTCCTTGTTTAGTAAAAGTATTGTGATTGGTTGTTTGTTAACTGCCTTGGGATATATGTTGTAATCTCATTGGTAGTTGATGATCACATGATGTGTTGTGGCCACCTTAAATTCAGTTCTTTTCCAGCTTTGGTTGGGACTGGATGTGGGAAGATGTGCTGCAGATTTTAAAGTTAATAAAGCCTAGCTTTGGAAGGCAAATCTATTCTTTATTTCAGAGGGGCAGTACTGAGGGAGCGCCGCACTGTCAGAGGGGCAGTACTAAGGGAGTGCTGCACTGTCAGAGGAGCAGTACTGAGGGAGCACTGCACTTTCGGAGGGGCAGTGCTGAGGGAGTGCCGCACTGTCAGGGGGGCAGTACTGAGGGAGTGTTGCACTGTCAGAGGGGCAGTACTGAGGGAGCGCCGCACTGTTGGAGGGTCAGTACTGAGGGAGCGCCGCACTGTCGGAGGGGCAGTACTGAGGGAGTGCTGCACTGTCGCAGAGGCAGTACTGAGGGAGCACTGCACTGTCGGAGGGGCAGTGCTGAGGGAGTGCTGCAATGTCGGAGGGACAGTACTGAGGGAGCGCCGCACTGTCGGAGGGGCAGTACTGAGGGAGTGCTGCACTGTCAGAGGGGCAGTACTGAGGGAGTGCTGCACTGTCGGAGGGGCAGTACTGAGGGAGCGCTGCAATGTCGGAGGGGCAGTACTGAGGGAGCGCCGCACTGTCAGAGGGGCAGTACTGAGGGAGTGCTGCACTGTTAGAGGGGCAGTACTGAGGGAGCACTGCACTTTCGGAGGGTCAGTACTGAGGGAGCACCACACTGTCGGAGGGGCAGTACTGAGGGAGCGCCGCACTGTCGGAGGGGCAGTACTGAGGGAGCGCCGCACTGTCGGAGGGGCAGTACTGAGGGAGCGCCGCACTGTCAGAGGGGCAGTACTGAGGGAGCGCCACACTGTCGGAGGGGCAGTACTGAGGAAGTGCCACACTGTCGGAGAGGCATTACTGAGGGAGTGCTGCACTGTCAGAGGGGCAGTCTTGAGGGAACGCCGCACTGTCGGAGGGGCAGTACTGAGGGAGCGCCGCACTGTCGGAGGGGCAGTACTGAGGGAGCGCTGCACTGTCGGAGGGGCAGTACTGAGGGAGTGCTGCACTGTCAGTGGGGCAGTACTGAGGAAGCGCCACACTGTCAGAGGGGCAGTACTGAGGAAGCGCCACACTGTCGGAGAGGCAGTACTGAGGGAGTGCTGCACTGTCAGAGGGGCAGTCCTGAGGGAGCTGCTGATTTTCCGGGTCTGCGCCAATTTACCGTTTTCCTCCTATGTTCCAATAGATTCGACTTGCCTCGATTTGTTGACAGTAATTATATTTTATTCAGTGAAAGAGAGAGATTGATACATTACAGCACCTGAGCAGTAGTCAAACAAAGCACAATCAAGGTATCTATTACTTGTTGGGCCCTGGGTAGAAGACGCAATCTCCACGGGTCAACCCCAGTCAGCCCGGGCCTCTCGTGTGTAACCCCTTGTTCTGCCAGGAATACATCTTTAACTTCGCCAACCAAGGCCCAGCACTTCGGTCTCTTCCATTTTAAAATCTAACCTAGTCTACCCAGGGCATCTAACAGTAGGGTTTACAAGTATGATTATAATTGCAGCAATAACATAATGAAATCATTAAACTAAAATTAGCAATAGAATCAACTGATTTAGTTCAGGTTAGTTAGTAGGGAGACACAGAAATGAAGATTTCCTCCTTTCTTACAGAGCACCGCACTGTCGGAGGGGCAGTACTGAGGGATTTTTTTTATTCATTGATGGGATGTGGGCGTCGCTGGCAAGGCCTGCATTTAGTGCCCATCCCTAATTGCCCTTGAGAAGGTGGTGGTGAGCCGCCTTCTTGAACCGCTGCAGTCCATATGGTGTAGGTACACCCACAATGCTGTTAGGAAGGGAGTTCCAGGATTTTGGCCCAGAGACAGTGAAGGAACGGCGATACAGGTCCAAGTCAGGATGGTATGTGGCTTGGAGGGGAACTTGTAGGTGGTGATGTTCCCATGCGTCTGCTGCCCTTGTGGTAGAGGTCGCGGGTTTGGAAGGTGCTGCTGAAGGAGCTTTGGCGAGTTGCTGCAGTGCATCTTGTAGATGGTACACACTGCAGCCACAGTGCGCCGGTGGTGGAGGGAGTGAATGTTGAAGGTGCTGGATGGAGTGCCAATCAAGCGGGCTGCTTTATCCTGAATGGTGTCGAGCTTCTTGAGTGTTGTTGGAGCTGCACTCATCCAGGCAAGTGGAGAGTATTCCATCACACTCCTGACTTGTGCCTTGTAGATGGTGAAAAGGCTTTGGGGAGTCAGGAGGTGAGACACTCGCCGCAGAATTCCCAGCCTCTGGCCTGCTCTTGTAGCCACAGTATTTATATGGCTTGGTCCAGTTCAGTTTCTGATCAATGGTAACTCCCCGGATGTTGATAGTGGGGGATTCAGCGATGATAATGCCATTGAATGTCAAGGGGAGATGGTTAGAGTCTCGCTTGTTGGAGATGGTCATTGCCTGGCACTTGTGTGGTGCGAATGTTACTTGCCACTTGTCAGCCCAAGTCTGAATGTTGTCCAGGTCTTGCTGCATATGGACACGGACTGCGTCAGTATCTGACGAGTCTCGAATGGTGCTGAACAGTGTGCAATCATCAGCGAACATCCCCACTTCTGACCTTATGATGGAGGGAACGTCATTGTTGAAACAGCTGAAGATGGTTGGGCCTAGGACACTGCCCTGAGGAACTATTGTAGTGATGTCATGTGATTGAGATGAATGACCTCCAACAACCACAGCCAACTTCCTTTGTGCTAGGTATGATTCCAACCAATGGAGAGTTTTCCCCTTGATTCCCATTGACTTCAGTTTTGCTAGGGCTCCTTGATGCCACACTCGATCAAATGCCGCACTGATGGAGGGGCAGTACTGAGGGAGCGCTGCACTGTCGGAGAGGCAGTACTGAGGGAGCGCCGCACTGTCGGAGGGTCAGTATTGAGGGAGTGACGCACTGTCGGAGGGGCAGTACTGAGGGAGTGCTGCACTGTCGGAGGGGCAGTACTGAGGGAGTGCTGCACTGTCGGAGGGGCACTACTGAGGGAGTGCTGCACTGGCGGAGGGGCAGTACTGAGAGAGCGCCGCACTGTCGCAGGGGCAGTACTGATGGAGCTTCTTCTTCTTAGGCAGTCCCTCGGAACCGAGGATGACTTGCTTCCACATTAAAAATGAGTTCTCAGGTGACTGATGAGTCCAATGCGGGACCTACAGTCTCTGTCACAGGTGGGGCAGACGGTGGTTGAAGGGGCAGGTGGGTGGGGTGCTTGGGTTGACGTGCGCTCCTTGTGCTGCCTGCGCTTGGCTTCCGCTTGTTCCCGGCGAAGAGATTCGAGGTGTTCGGCGCCTTCCCGGATGCTTCTCCTCCACTTTGTGCGGTCTTGGGCCAGGGATTCCCAGGTGTCGGTGGGGATGTTACACTTTTTCAAGGAGGCTTTGAGGGTGTCCTTGAAGCGTTTCCTCTGCCCACCTGGGGCTCTCTTGCCGTGCTGGAGCTTCGAGTAGAGCGCTTGTTTTGGGAGTCTCGTATCGGGCATGCGGACAATGTGACCCGTCCATCGGAGCTGATTGAGCGTGGTCAGAGCTTCGATGCTGGGGATGTTGGCCTGAGCAAGAACACTGATGTTGGTGCGCCTATCCTGCCAATGGATTTGCAGGATCTTGTGGAGGCAGCATTGGTGGTACCTCTCCAGTGCTTTGAGGTGCTTGCTGTACATGGTCCATGTCTCTGAGGCATACAGCAGGGCGGGTATCACTGCTGCTCTGTAGACTATGAGCTTAGTGCTGGGTTTGAGGTCCTGGTCTTCAAACACTCTCTTCCTCAGGCGACTGAAGGCTGCACTGGCACACTGAAGGTGGTGTTGGACTTCGTCGTCGACGTCTGCCCTTGTTGACAGTAGGCTCCCGAGGTATGGAAAGTGGTCCACGTTTTCCAAGGCTTTGTCGTGGATTTTGATAATCGGGGGGTAGTACTGTGTGGTGGGGGCAGGTTGGTAGAGGACCTTTGTCTTACGGATGTTTAGTGTATGGCCCATGCTCTCGTATGCTTTGGTGAAGGTGTTGACGAAGGTTTGGAGTTCGACCTCCGAGTGAGCGCAGACGCAAGCATCGTCTGCGTACTGTAATTCGACGACAGAGGATGGGACGACCTTGGATCTGGACTGGAGGCGACGGAGGTTGAACAGTTTCCCGTTTGTTCTGTAAATTAGCTCCACTCCAGTGGGGAGCTTACTGAGGGTGAGATGGAGCATTAGAGCAAGGAAGATCGAGAAGGGTGTTGGTGCGATGACACAGCCTGGCTTGACCCCGGTTCGTACGTGAATTGGGTCTGTGGTGGAACCATTACTTAGGATCACGGCTTGCATGTCGTCGTGAAGCAGGCGAAGGATAGTGACAAACTTTTGAGGGCAGCCAAATTTGAGGAGGACACTCCATAATCCCTCACAGTTGACAGTGTCGAAGGCCTTTGTGAGATCAAAGAAGGCCATGTATAAGCGGTTGGTGCTGTTCCCTGCATTCCTCTTGTAATTGAGGGGCAGTACTGAGGGAGCGCCGCACTGTCAGTGGGGCACCACTGAGGGAGCGGCGCACTGTGGGAGTGGCTGTACTGAGGGAGCGCTGCTCTGTCGGAGGGAAAGTACTGAGGGAGCACCGCACTGTGGGAGGGGCAGTACTGAGGGAGCGCTGCCCTGTCAGAGGGGCAGTACTGAGGGAGTGCTGCACTGTGGGAGGGGCAGTACTGAGGGAGCGCTGCACTGTCGGAGGGGCAGTACTGAGGGAGCACTGCACTGTCGGAGAGGCAGTACTGAGGGAGCACTGCACTGTCGAATGGGCACTACTGAGGGAGCGCTGCACTGTGGGAGTGGCAGTACTGAGGGAGCGCTGCACTGTCGAATGGGCACAAATGAGGGAGTGCTTCACTGTGGGAGTGGCAGTACTGAGGGAGCGCTGCACTGTCGGAGAGGCAGTACTGAGGGAACGCCGCACTGCCGGAGGGGCAGTACTGAGGGAGCGCTGCACTGTGGGAGGGGCAGTACTGAGGGAGCGCCGCACTGTGGGAGGGGCAGTACTGAGGGAGCGCCGCACTGTCGGAGGGGCAGTACTGAGGGAGCGCTGCACTGTGAGAGGGGCAGTACTGAGGGAGCGTCACACTGTCAGAGGGGCAGTACTGAGGGAGCGCCGCACTGTGGAAGGGACAGTACTGAGGGAGCGCTGCACTGTGGGAGGGGCAGTACTGAGGGAGCGCCACACTGTCAGAGGGGCAGTACTGAGGGAGCGCCGCACTGTGGAAGGGACAGTACTGAGGGAGCGCCACACTGTCAGAGGGGCAGTACTGAGGGAGCGCTGCACAGTCAGAGGGTCAGTACTGAGAGATCCCATGGCCACTATCTCAAAGTAGAGCAGGGGAGTTGTTTGACTGTTTCTATACTTTTGGTGAATTTCATAACTGTGTAAAGTTGATGGTTAAAGTATTTAAAACTGCGAGAGGAGGAAATTAATCAGTGGCACAGATAATCGTAAAAATCAGATTAATGTGATTAATTTTTTTTCAGATTTCAATATAAGCTTAAAAGGGACAGAGAAAGCAAACACCAATCAAACATGATCAATTGATGACTATTCTGTCTGATTGGATCTTCCAGAATCCTTCAAAACTTTGCAGTAATTCAATCAAAGAATTCTCCGGACCTGCCCGCGGGATTTAATCAGAACTTTCACATTCCCTCACCTCAAATGGAAGGTCACCGGAATTCCAGGGGTTGGGAGAGGAGGTTGATGATTGGATTGGAGTTTCCAGGGGTTGGGAGAGGATGTTAATGATTGGATTGGAGATTCCAGGTGTTGGGAGAGGAGGTTGATGATTGGATTGGAGATTCCAGGGGTTGGGAGAGGTGGTTGATGATTGGATTGGAGATTCCAGGGGTTGGGAGAGGTGGTTGATGATTGGATTGGAGATTCCAGGGGTTGGGTGAGGTGGTTGATGATTGGATTGGAGATTCCAGAGGTTGGGAGAGGAGGTTGATGATTGGGTTGGAGATTCCAGGGGTTGGGAGAGGAGGTTGATGATTGCATTGGAGGTTCCAGGGGTTGGGAGAGGTGGTTGATGATTGGATTGGAGATTCCAGAGGTTGGGAGAGGTGGTTGATGATTGGATTGGAGATTCCAGGGATTGGGAGAGGTGGTTGATGATTGGATTGGAGATTCCAGGGGTTGGGAGAGGTGGTTGATGATTGGATTGGAGATTCCAGAGGTTGGGAGAGGTGGTTGATGATTGGATTGGAGATTCCAGGGATTGGGAGAGGTGGTTGATGATTGGATTGGAGATTCCAGGGGTTGGGAGAGGTGGTTGATGATTGGATTGGAGATTCCAGGGGTTGGGAGAAGAGGTTGATAAGAACATAAGAACATAAGAAATAGGAGCAGGAGTAGGCCAATCGGCCCCTCGAGCCTGCTCCGCCATTCAATAAGATCATGGCTGATCTGATCCTAACCGCCAATCCACTATCACAGAACCATCTCCTGAATCTAACAGAATTAGACACATGAAATAGGAGCAGGATCAGGCTACACGGCCCCTGGGCCCGCTCCGCTACCCACAGGGCCATGACCGATCCGAACCTAGGCTCATGTCCAAATTCCTGCCCGCTCCCCGTAACCCTTAATTGGATTGGATTGGAGATTCCAGGGGTTGGGAGAAGAGGTTGATGATTGGATTGGAGATTCCAGGGGTTGGGAGAGGTGGTTGATGATTGGATTGGAGATTCCAGGGGTTGGGAGAGGAGGTTGATGATTGGATTGGAGATTCCAGGGGTTGGGAGAGGTGGTTGGTGATTGGATTGGAGATTCCAGGGGTTGGGAGAGGTGGTTGATGATTGGATTGGAGATTCCAGGGGTTGGTCACTCGCACAGCTGAGAATATGTTTCATTGCAGGATTTCCATTCACTTCCTGGGCAGCAGCAGGTCTGTAAGTTTAGCAATGGCTTCACTTCCCTGCTGGGCATTCTTCTGAAGTTGCTCCTGATTCACAGCGGCCCTGTGATGGATTTCCTTTCTTGCTTCATCACATTTATCCTGGACCTTCTTAAACTTGTATTCAGACCCCTGCCCGCCCAGCAATGAGCTCAGCTCGCCCAGTTGACCTGCAAGGTACTTGTCGTGAATCTCCACATAGGTTTTTGACATGTCACCGATGTGGGTCATGATGCTGACTGCCTGGGACACTTGAAAGTTCATCATCTGACTACTGGCTAACGCACCTGGAGCACCCTGCATGCCTTCACCACTCACCGCACTAAGTCTCTTAAATGTCTTCTGGCAATCTTCAGTTAATATTGGTATGATATGAATGAAGTTGATCATCTCTGACCAGTTGGACTTGATGCTCCCCAGTGCCCCAAGCCCTTTAGCCATCAACGCTACACGTGTGCTGATATCCATCTCTTGTGCCTGATTGTTCTTTATCTCTCTCAACAACGTCTCACTCTCATCACACGAACTTTTCATATTTTGGTGACATTCATTGTACATTTTTTGCGACTCCTCCAACTGGGATTGGACTTCCTTGATCTTCAGTGAGGCTTCCTCTCTAACCTTGCTGAGGAAACTGCTGATTTCAGGGTTTGATTCAGAGGATTCTTTGTCTTTCAGCTCAGACACCAGTTGTATGAGAAAGATCAACCCTTTCCCCAGCTCCACCACCAGAAGCACTGGGCTGGTCACATTGCTCAAAAGATCAACAATCTTTGGGAGAAGCTTCTTCATCTGTTTCAGTCCTTCCAAACAGAACTGATCAATGAGAGCACTCGCCCTTACATTGTCGTATTCACTGGTGACTTCCTCACGTTTTCGGGAAGCCTCGATCCATTGCTTCTGTAAATTGCACTTCTTCTCCTCTACTAACTCATTCTTCTGTTGTGTTTCCGACAGGACTTTCCTTACTTCCCCCAGCTTATCCTGGCTGATACTCTGGGAATCTGTACAGGTCTCCAGCAGCTCACTCAGTAGATCGCTGAGATTGGAGAGCTCCTTTTCCACAGATTCGGCACATGTTTTGGATTTGTCTGCACAAACCCGAATGTTCTGCAGCTGCTTGGGAAGGTCTTTGTTCAGAGATGTCCCTTCACCCACATTCTTCACATGGACAAGGAGGTCCTCACAACACATGCGGATTTTGTTCAGATTAGTGCGGGTCTGTTGAAACGAGTTTACGGTTTGGTTGCAAACCTCCATCAGGCACCTCTTGAATGAATCTGGACGTTTAAACAGGGATTTCTTGCCTGCACTGCCTTGGTTTAGTTTGAAGTCCTCCATCCTCGTAGCCAGATGCACCAGTTCACCCAAAATAGCGACAGATGTGGGTGCTGGCATCAGAAACTTCTCCCAATTGACCTGGGACTGCACCATCACATCAAAGCAAAGGGACACTTGCTGTTGGCTGTGGAGCTCGGTCACGTGACACTGCTTGTCCGACATGCTGATGTTTCCTGCAATGAGAATTCGCACAACTGGATTGGCTCAAACATTAACAGTTCTGTTATTGGAGAGAGAGGGTTCACATCAGAACAGGCCAGTAGTCAGCCTTGTACAACACAAAGACCACCTTTCAGCCTTGCTGTGCTGACTTAGATGATATAGGGCATGGTGAGGGCACGACAATTGGGCTCATTGACCTGGGCAAGGGAGGGGAAGATTTCTGAGCACCGTCCCGTGACTGCTGAGGGCATCAACATTGGGCGCGGTTATCAATAATCCAACAACATGCTGATACTCAGAGCTTCTTCTGTTCAGGTGGACCAGCACACCCATCCCCCGTCCCTCCCGTCCCCCCCACACCCGTCCCCTGTCCCCCCCACACCCGTCCCCCCCACACCCGTCCCCCCCACACCCGTCCCCCCCACACCCGTCCCCCCCACACCCGTCCCCCCCACACCCGTCCCCTGTCCCCCCCACACCCGTCCCCCGTCCCCCCCACACCCGTCCCCCGTCCCCCCCACACCCGTCCCCCGTCCCCCCCACACCCGTCCCCCGTCCCCCCCACACCCCATCCCCCGTCCCCCCCACACCCGTCCCCCGTCCCCCCCACACCCGTCCCCCATCCCCCGTCCCCCCCACACCCGTCCCCCATCCCCCGTCCCCCCCACACCCGTCCCCCATCCCCCGTCCCCCCCACACCCGTCCCCCATCCCCCGTCCCCCCCACACCCGTCCCCCATCCCCCGTCCCCCCCACACCCCATCCCCCGTCCCCCCCACACCCGTCCCCCGTCCCCCCCACACCCATCCCCCCCACTCGCGTCCCCCGTCCGCCCCACACCCGCCCCAGTCCCCCCCACACCCATCCCCGTCTCCCTCGTTTCCCCCCACACCCATCCCCCATCCCCCCCACACCCATTCCCCTGTCCCCCCCACACCCAATCCCCCGTTGCCCCCACACCCCGTCCCCCATCCCCTCCACACCCATCCCCCGTCCCCCCCACACCCGACCCCATCCCACCCATTTCCCTGGCTCAAGCATCACCTCTGATGCACGGGTTACTCTCATTTCCGGGGGCCTCCTGCTACTATAAAGAGGCTGTAAGAGGACAGATGCCAGCTAAATCTGGCGCTATGCCCCCCACGTCATTTGTACGTGGCAGGTGAGGCTGGAGCAGCCAACGGCTGTCCTGGTGAGATGGAGATACATCCAGGTGCAGCGGTGTGGCAACAGCACTGGGGAATTTTCTCTCATTCTCTGCTGCACTCCACTTCGGGGTGGCAGGCGGTGACTAAGGAAGGATATACTTGCCATAGAGGGAGTGCAGCGAAGGTTCACCAGACTGATTCCTGGGTTGGCAGGACTGTCGTATGAGGAGAGATCGGGTCGACTAGGCCTGTATTCACTAGAGTTTAGAAGAATGAGAGGGGATCTCATTGAAACGTATAAAATTCTGACAGGATTAGACAGACTGGATGCAGGGAGGATGTTTCCCCTGGCTGGGGGGGGGCTAGAACGAGGGGTCACCGTCTCAGGATACAGGGTAGGACATTTAGGACTGAGATGAGGAGAAATCTCTTCACTCAGAGGGCAGTAAACCTGTGGAATTCTCTACCACAGAAGACTGTGGAGGCCAAGTCACTGAATATATTTAAGAAGGAGATACAGGAAACTTTGTGCTATCCGGCACCGACGGGACTCAGCTGTTGCCGTTCCCTCAAAACTGCCGGACACTCCAGCTGTAATGTTGAAGCATACGGAGGTTTTCATCTCCGTATCTGACAACAAACACTGTTGCTTAGCAACAGCTTCTAAACAGTCGGCAAGCCTCTCTGTAGCATCTCTAGCTGAAGCTGTTGCTTAGCTACAGACCTTGCAGAGCTTGACTGTTGAGAAAAAAGCAACGAAAAGAAACAAAAAGAAAAAATACGGCTCCTGATTTTTGCCGGTGGCTCGAGCTTGCCGGACATTTAGCCTCCGGATAACACAAAGTTTCCTGTAGATAGATTTCTAGACACAAAAGGCATCAAGGGTTATGGGGAGAGAGCCAGAATATGGTATTGCGATAGAGGATCAGCCATGATCATATTGAATGGCGGAGAAGGCTCGAAGGGCGAATGGCCGACTCCTACTCCTATTGTTCGATGTTTCGATGTCAGGAAGCACTTCTTCACACAAAGAGTAGTGGAAATCTGGAGCTCTGTTGAGGCTGGGGGTAAAGTGAAAAAGTCAAGACTGATATTGCTAGATTTTTATTAGTGAAGGTCATTAAGAGATATGGAGCAAAGGCGGATAAATGGAGTTGAGACGCAGATCAGCCATGGCCTCATTGAATGGGAGAACAGGCTCGAGGGGCTGAATGGCCTCCTCCTGTTCCAATGTTCAGAGATGTAGCCTTCTGCGTTTGTTTTTGTAACTGGCAGTTCCTGGAGTATATTTATATCCCACGATTGGGCGCTATGCTTCAGGAATTCATTGGAACTATAAATTCTCACATATAGCCGTGGCCATTACCAAGACCACAGGATGACGTTTATGGGGAGGTGCCTGAGGATTGGAAAGTGACAAATGTGACCCCATTGTTCAAGAAAGGGTGTAAGGACAATCCTAGTAACTACAGGCCGGTCAGTTTAAGATCAGTGGTGGGTAAAGTTTTACAAACAATAATCAAGGAAAAAATTAATGGGGCTTGGAGAGGTTTAAGCTAATTAAGGAGAGCCAACATGGATTTGTAAAAGGCAGATCATGTTTGACTAATCTAATTGAATTTTTTGATGAAGTAACAGGGAGAATAGATGAAGGGAATGCAATGGATGTTGTCTACATGGATTTTCGGAAGGAGTTTGACAAAGTACCACATAGAAGGCTGGTTAACAAAATTGAGGCTCATGGAATAGGTGGGTCAGTGGCAGCTTGGATAAGGAATTGGCTTAAGGACAGAAAACAGCGAGTTGTGGTAAATGGTTGATTTTCAGACTGGAGGATGGTAGACAGTGGTGTTCCCCAAGGCTCAGTGCTGGGGCCACTGCTTTTTTTGATATATTTAAATGACCTGGATATTGGAATACAAAGTAGAATTTCTAAATTTGCCAATGATACCAAACTTATGGGTGTGGCAAACAGTGAGGATGATATCAATCGACTGCAACAGGTCATAGAAAGGCTAGCAGAATGGGCAGACAAGTGGCGGATGGAATTTAATACAGAGAAGTGTGAGGTGATACATTTTGGCAGAAGGGACAGGGAGAGGCAATATACACTTAATGGCACAGTTTTACAGAGTGTGCAGGGACAGAGGGACCTGGGAGTTAATGTGCATAGGTCCCTGAAGGTGGCGGGACATATTGAGAGAGTGGTTAACAAAGCATATGGGATCTTGGGCTTCATAAATAGAGGTATTGAGTACAAAAGTAGAGAAGTTATGCTGAACCTTTATAAAGCGCTGGTTAGGCCACAACTGGAGTATTGCGTCCAGTTCTGGTCACCACACTTTAGGAAGGATGTGAAGGCCCTTGAAAGGGTGCAGAGGAGATTTACCAGAATGGTTCTGGGGATGGGGGAATCTTAGCTACAAGGACAGGTTGGAGAAGCTGGATTTGTTTTCATTTGAACAAAGGAGGTTGAGGGGTGATTTGATAGAGGTGTACAAGATTATGATGGGTTTGGATAGGCTAGACGGGGAAAGGCTGTTCACACTAGTTGATGGTACAAGGACTAGGGGACACAGATTTAAGGTTTTGGGCAAGAGATACAGGGGGGATGTGAGCAAAAACTTTTTTATGCAGCGAGTGGTGATGACCTGGAACTCGCTGCTGACAGAAGTGGTAATAACTAGGGCTGTAGAGAGGGTTTTAAACTAATTAGTGGGGGGGAGGTTTCAAGAGAGCGAAAAATAAAAATGGCAGTGGAGAAGGCAATAGAGCAAAGTAGCAGTGGGGAAATTAAAAACCAGAGCGTGTCAGGAAGGGACAGAATGTATAAAGATAAAGGTAAAGTAGTAAAGGGGGTAAAAGCAGGAATAAATTGTCACAAAAGCTATTTGAAAGTTCTTTATCTGAATGCACGCAGCATTCGTAACAAAATAGACGAGTTGACGGTACAAATAACTACACATGGGTATGATCTGGTGGCCATTACAGAAACATGGCTGCGAGGTGACCATGACTGGGAACTAAACATCCAGGGGTATTTGACTATTAGGAAGGACAGACAGGAAGGAAAGGGAGGTGGGGTGGCTATGTTAATAAAGGATGGAATCACTGCAATAGTGAGAAATGATTTTGGGTCAAAGGATCAGGATAGTGAAACAGTTTGGGTGGAGATAAGGAATAATAAGGGGAAAAAGTCACTAGTGGGCGCCATCTATAGGCCTCCTAACAGTTGCAACTCTATTGGTCGGAGTATAAATCAGGAAATAATTGGGGCTTGTAATAAGGGAACAGCTATAATCATGGGAAATTTTAACTTTCATATTGACTGGACAAATCAAATTGGGCAGGGCAGCCTTGATGAAGAGTTCATAGAGTGCATTAGGGACGGTTTCCTTGAGCAGTATGTTACTGAACCAACCAGGGGGCAGGCAATCTTAGATCTGGTCCTGTGTAATGAGACAGGATTAATAAAAAAATGTCCTAGTAAAGGATCCCCTTGGAATGAGTGACCATAATATGGTTGAATTCCAAATTCAGTTGGAGGGTGAGAGAGTTGGATCTCAAACCAGCGTACTAAGCTTAAATAAAGGAGACGATGAAGGTATGAGAGCAGAGTTGACTAAAGTGGACTGGGAAAATAGATTAAGGTGTAAGACGGTACAGGAGCAGTGGTGTACATTCAAGGAGATATTTCACAACTTTCAAGAAAAATATATTCCACTGAGGAAAAAGGGGCGTAAAAGAAAAGACAGCCATCCGCGGCTAAGTAAAGTAATAAAGGATAGTACCCAACTGAAAACAAGGGCATATAAAGTAGCCAAATCTAGTGGGAGGATAGAAGATTGGGAAGCATTTAAAAGCCAGCAAAGAATAACTAAAAGTTTAATTAAGAAAGGGAAGATAGATTATGAAAGTAAACTAGCAAAAAATATAAAAACAGATAGCAAGAGTTTCTACAGTTATATAAAAAGTAAAAGGGTGGCTAAAGTGAATGTTGGTCCCTTAGAGGACGAGACCGGGAAATTAGTAGTGGGGAACATGGAGATGGCAAATACGCTGAACAAATATTTTGTATCAGTCTTTACAGTAGAGGACACTAAAAATATCCCAACACTGGACAAACAGGGGGCTATGGGGGGGAGGAGCTAAACACAATTAAAATCACTAAGGAGATGGTACTCGGTAAGATAATGGGACTTAAGGTGGATAAATCCCCTGGACCTGATGGCTTACATCCTAGGGTCTTGAGAGAAGTAGCGGTAGGGATTGTGGATGAGGCGGCGGACCTGCGAGGGAGTACCAGAGGCGGTATTTAAGGAGCAGCCCCGAGGCGGCGAGCAGCGAGGCCCAGAGCCCCGAGAGAGCGGAGAGGCGGTGGACCTGCGAGGGAGCACCAGAGGCGGCGGCGGTATTTAAGGAGCTTACCAATCCAGGTTCCGGGAGAGGGAAGCAAAAAGTAATCGAAGTGTGATGTCACCAAGAAGCGGGTAAGTGATTGGTTGGTGAGTATTTTCTTTCTAAATTTTTCTAAACTTAAATTTTGTGGTTTCTAAGGTCTCTGTTGTGTAGTGGGGACTACTATTAAGCAAGGGCCTTTGAGTATATCATTTAATTGAAGTGAAATTGGTGGGATTCATTTAATTTTAATTAATTAATTAAAGGGTCAGTCATGGCAGGGCAGCCCAGCCCCGTAGTATGCTCCTCCTGCTCTATGTGGGAAATCAGGGACGCTTCCTGCATCCCTGACGACCATGTGTGTGGGAAGTGTGTCCAGCTGCAGCTACTGACAGACTGCATTGCGGCACTGGAGCTGCGGATGGATTCATTTTGGAGCATTCACGATGCTGAGGACGTCGTGAATATCACATTTAGCGAGTTGGTCACACCGCAGGTAAAGGGTGTACAGGCAGGAAGGGAATGGGTGACCAGCAGGCAGAGTAAGAGGCGCAGGCAGGTAGTGCAGGAATCCCCTGTGGCCATCCCCCTCTCCAACAGATATACCACTTTGAATACTGTTGGGGGGGATGACTCATCAGGGGAAGGCAGCAGCAGCCAACTTCCTGGCACCATGGGTGGCTCTGCTGCACAGGCTGGGAGGAAAAAGAGTGGAAGAGCTACAGTGATAGGGGACTCAATTGTAAGGGGAATAGATAGGCGTTTTTGCAGCCGCAATCGAGACTCCAGGATGGTGTGTTGCCTCCCTGGTGCAAGGGTCAAGGACGTCTCGGAGCGGCTGCAGAACATTTTGGAGGAGGAGGGCGAACAGCCAGTTCTCGTGGCGCACATAGGCACCAACGATATAGGTAAAAAACGGGATGAGGTCCTAAAAGCAGAATATAGGGAGTTAGGAGGTAAATTAAAAAATAGGACCTCAAAGGTAGTAATCTCAGGATTGCTACCAGTGCCACGTGCTAGTCAGAGTAGAAATAGGAGGATATTTCAAATGAATATGTGGCTAGAGGAATGGTGCAAGGGGGAGGGATTCAAATTCCTTGGACATTGGAACCGGTTCTGGGAGAGGTGGGACCAGTACAGACGGGATGGTTTGCACCTGGGCAGGGCCGGAACCGATGTCCTAGGGGGAGTGTTTGCTAGTGCTGTTGGGGCGGGATTAAACTAAAGTGGCAGGGGGTTGGGAACCTGAGCAGGGAGACAGAGAAAAAGGAAACAAGGAAAAAAGCAAAAGACAGGAAGGAGAAAAACAAAATTAGAAGGCAAAGAACTCAACGGTTTAACTCAAACATGGTCACAGTAAATAATAATTCATCTAGGTCTGAGAGCGTTAAAAAAACAAGCCTGAAGGCTTTGTGTTTTAATGCAAGGAGCATTCGGAACAAGGTGGATGAATTAGCTGCGCAAATAGAGGTAAACGAATATGATTTGATTGGGATTACAGAAGCATGGCTCTAGGATGGCCAAGGCTGGGAACTCAACATCCAGGGGTATTCAATATTTAGGAAGGATAGGCAAAAAAGAAAGGGAGGTGGGGTAGCATTGCTGGTTAAAGAGGGGATTAACACAACTGAAAGGAAGGCTATTAACTCTGGTGATGCGGAATCTGTATGGGTAGAACTGAGAAATATCAAAGGGCAGAAAATGTTAGTGGGAGTGGTAAATAGACCTCCAAACAGTAATACGGAGGTTGGGGATGGCATTAAAAGTGAAATTAGAGAAGCATGCAGTAAAGGCACAGCAGTCATCATGGGTAACTTTAATTTACATATAGATTGGGCTAACCAAATTAGTAAAAATACTGTGGAGGAGGAATTCCTAGAATGTTTACGGGATGGTTTTCTGGAACAATATGTCGAGGGACCAACCAGAGATCAGGCCATCTTAGACTGGGTATTATGTAATGAGAGAGGATTAATTAGCAATCTTGTTGTGCGAGGCCCCTTGGGTCAGAGCGATCATAATATGATAGAATTCTTCATTAGGATGGAGAGTGAAGTAGTTGAATCAGAGACTAGGGTCCTGAATTTAAATAAAAGAAACTACGATGGTATGAGGCGCGAATTGGGTAGGATTGATTGGGGAATGTCACTCAAAGAGTTGACGGTGGATAGGCAATGGCAAACATTCAAAGACCGCATGGATGAACTACAGAAGTTGTTCAACCCAGTTTGGGATAAGAATAAAACAAAAAGGGTGACTCAACCGTGGCTAACAAGGGAAATTAGGGATAGCATAAGATCCAAGGAGAGTGCATATAAATTGGCCAGAAAAAGCGGTAACCCTGAGGATTGGGAGCAGTTTAGGATTCAACAAAGGAGGACAAAGGGATTAATTAAGAAGGGGAAAATAGAATATGAAAGTAAGCCTGCAGGGAACATAAAAACTGACTGTAAGAGCTTTTATAGATATGTGAAGAGAAAAAGATTAGTGAAATCAAGTGTAGGTCCCTTGCAGTCAGAAGCAGGGGAAATTATAATGGGGAACAAAGAAATGTCAGACCAATTAAATGCATATTTTGGTTCTGTCTTCACAAAGGAGGACACAAATAACCTCCCAGAGATGTTGGAGAACATAGGGTCTGATGAGAGGGAGGAACTGAAAGAAATCAGTATTTGTAGGGAAATGGTGTTAGGGAAATTGACGGGATTGAAGGCCGATAAATCCCCAGGGCCTGATAATCTACATCCTAGGGTACTTAAGGAGGTGGCCCGAGAAATAGTAGATGCATTGCTGATCATCTTCCAAAATTCGCTGGAATCTGGAACTGTACCCATGGATTGGAGGGTAGCTAATGTTACCCCACTATTCAAAAAGGGGGGTAGAGAGAAAGCGGGGAATTGCAGACCGGTAAGCCTGACATAGTGGGGAAAATGCTAGAGTCCATTATAAAGGATGTAATAGCTGAGCACTTGGAAAACAGTGACAGGATCGGACAAAGTCAACATGGATTTACAAAAGGTAAATCGTGCTTGACTAATCCACTGGAATTTTTTGAGGATGTAACTGGGAAAATAGATAAGGGAGAACCAGTAGATGTGGTGTATTTGGACTTTCAAAAGGCTTTCGATAAGGTCCCGCATAAGAGATTAGCGTGTAAAGTTAAGGCACATGGGATTGGGGGCAAGGTATTGACTTGGATAGAGAACTGGTTGGCGGACAGAAAGCAGAGAGTAGGAATTAACGGGTCTTTTGCCGAGTGGCAGGCAGTGACTAGTGGGGTACCGCAGGGATCGGTCCTTGGACCCCAGCTATTCACAATATACATTAATGATCTAGATAAGGGAACTAGATGTAATATCTCCAAGTTTGCAGACGACACAAAGCTGGGTGGGAGTGTGTGCTACGAGGAGGATATCGAGAAACTCCAGGATGATTTAGACAGGTTGGGTGATTGGGCAGAAGCGTGGCAGATGCAATATAATGTGGATAAATGCGAGTTATCCACTTTGGTGTCAAAAACAGAAAGGCAGACTATTATCTGAATGGCAATAGATTGGGAGAAGGGGAAGTGCAATGAGACCTGGGTGTCCTTGTGCACCAGTCGCTGAAGGTAAGCATGCAGGTGCAGCAGGCGGTGAATAAGGAAAATGGTATGTTGGCCTTCATAGCGAAAGGGTTTGAGTACAGGAGCAAGGATGTCCTGCTGCAGTTGTACAGGGCCTTGGTGAGACCACACCTTGAGTACTGTGTGCAGTTTTGGTCGCCTTACCTGAGGAAGGATGTTCTTGCCATGGAAGGAGTTCAGTGAAGATTCACAAGGCTGATCCCTGGGATGGCAGGAATGACATATGAGGAGAGATTGGGTCGATTGGACTTATACTCGCTGGAGTTTAGAAGAATGAGAGGGGATCTCATCGAAACTTATAAAATTCTAACAGATCTGGACAAACTAGATGCAGGTAGAATGTTCCCGATGGTCAGCGAGTCCAGAACCAGGGGTCACAGTCTAAGGATAAGGGGTAAGCCATTTAGGACAGAGATGAGGAAGAATTTCTTCACCCAGAGAGTGGTGAACCTATGGAATTCTCTACCACAGAAGGCGGTTGAGGCCAAGTCATTAAATATATTCAAGAAGGAGTTAGATATATTTCTTAGAACTAAAGGTATCAAGGGATATGGGGAGAAGGCAGGTACGGGGTACTGAGTTTGGATGATCAGCCATGATCTCATCGAATGGCGGAGCAGGGTCGAGGGGCCGAATGGCCTACTCCTGCTCCTATCTTCTATGTTTCTATGTTTCCAAAACTCCCTGGATTCAGGAAAGGTCCCAGCAGATTTGAAAACTGCTAATGTAATGCCCTTATTTAAAAAGGGAGGTAGACAAAAGGCTGGAAACTATAGACCAGTTAGCCTAACATCTGTGGTTGGTAAAATGTTGGAGTCCATTATTAAGGAAGCAGTAACAGGACATTTGGATAAGCATAATTTAATCGGACAGAGTCAGCATGGTTTTATGAAGGGGAAATCATGTTTGACAAATTTGCTCGAATTCTTTGAGGATGTAACAAACAGGGTGGATAAAGGGGAACCAGTGGATGTGGTGTATTTGGACTTCCAAAAGGCATTTGACAAGGTGCCACACAAAAGATTACTGCACAAGATAAAAAATCACAGGATTGGGGGTAATATACTGGCATGGGTGGAAGATTGGCTATCTAACAGAAAACAGAGAGTTGGGATAAATGGTTCATTCTCGGGTTGGCAATCAGTGACTAGTGGTGTTCCGCAGGGGTCAGTGCTGGGACCCCAACACTTTACAATCTATATTAACAATTTGGAGGAAGGGACCGAGTGCAACGTATCCAAGTTTGCCGACGATACAAAGATGGGAGGGAAAGCAGTGAGTGAGGAGGACATAAAAAACCTGCAAAAGGACATAGACAGGCTAAGTGAGTGGGCAGAAATTTGGCAGATGGAATATAATGTTGGAAAGTGTGAGGTTATGCACTTTGGCAGAAAAAAATCAAAGAGCAAGTTATTATCTAAATGGAAAGAAACTGCAAACTGCTATAGTACAAAGGGATCTGGGGGCCCTGGTGCATGAAACACAGAAGGTTAGTATGCAGGTACAGCAGGTGATCAGGAAGACCAATGGAATCTTGGCTTTAATGCAAGGGGGATGGAGTATAAAAGCAGGGAAGTCTTGCTTCAGTTATACAGGGTACTGGTGAGGCCACACCTGGAATACTGCGTACAGTTTTGGTTTCCATATTTAAGAAAAGATATACTTGCTCTCGAGGCAGTTCAGAGAAGGTTCACTCGGTTGATTCCGGAGATGAGGGGGTTGACTTATGAGGAAAGGTTGAGTAGGTTGGGCCTCTACTCATTGGAGTTCAGAAGAATGAGAGGCGATCTTATCGAAACATATAAGATTGTGAGGGGGCTTGATCGGGTGGATGCGGGGAGGATGTTTCCACTGATGGGTGAGACTAGAACTAGGGGGCATAATCTTAGAATAAGGGGCTGCCGTTTCAAAACTGAGATGAGGAGAAACTTCTTCACTCAGAGGGTAGTAAATCTATGGAATTTGCTACCTCAGAGAGCTGTGGAAGCTGCGACATTAAATAAATTTAAAACGGAGATAGACAGTTTCCTAGCTGATAAGGGAATTAAGGGTTATGGCAAGCGGGCAGGGAAGTGGATGTGAGTCTAGGTTCGGATCAGCCATGATCCTATTGAGTGGCGGAGCAGGCTCGAGGGGCCGTATGGCCTACTCCTGCTCCTACTTCTTATGTTCTAGGCCTGCAGACTAATGGCCCTGGATCTGGTTGCTGTGTTGCCTCTGCAACACACACCTCTGTCTTAATTGCTCCCCGTTCCAGGATGAAAGCGCACTGAATTCCTGTTAAATGCCACTCTTACCCTCACAGACAGCTGTGTCCCAGGCTGACACCTCCGAGGTGGGATCCCACTCAACTCTGCTGCCTGTAAATCCACTGAGAAGGATCTTATCAGGCACGGCAAGGGAACAAACATGAACCGTCGACGCCCTCTTTCTCCTGGTTAATGTGCTGCTCCCTCGCACTCTGCCCTGATGAACTCACTTTAATCCTCAAGGGCCTTGCCAAAAGGAAGAGCAGGAATCAAATCCTGGCATGGAGTTCTCCCAGTGAACTGGATTTCATCCTGCTCAATCTGCATGGGAAAAAGAATGGAGCTGGAATCAAACAGCACTGTTGGATGTTGCTGGTTAGTCAGAGAGCCAAGCTGGGCTTGATTCGCTTGGCCTATGTTTGGTCTGGAGATGAGCCAGGAGAACAGTCAGGGACAGCGGCAGAGTTATCTCCTGGGGCACTGATTGAATGTCCCAGTGATCTGTCAATATGAGAGAATGTTCAATGTAAGGTAAGTCCAGGACGTGAGAGGGGAGCAGACACCTGCCGCGTACAGGCCAACCGTGGGAACAAACACAGCCAGCCAGGAAACAACTGACGTGCCAGCACAAGCTTTGACATTTAAACCATGTGTTGCCAACATTCCTGCTCTTGTATTGGACGGAAAACCCGTAAGTACATAAAAAGCTGAGGGGGAAATTTAATGGTTGATAGGACGAACAAACATAAGAAATAGGAGCAGGAGTCGGCCACTCGGCCCCTCGAGCCTGCTCCGCCATTCAATAAGATCGTGGCCGATCTGATTACTCCACATTCCCGCCTACCCCCGATAACCTCTCACCCACTTGCTTAAAGAGTCATAGAGTTATGCAGCACAGAAAGAGGCCCTTCGGCCCATCGTGTCCGCGCCGGCCATCAAGCCCTGTCTATTCTAATCCCATTTTCCAGCACTTGGTCCATAGCCTTGTATGCTATGGCATTTCAAGTGCTCACCTAAATGCTTCTTGAATGTTGTGAGGGTTCCTGCCTCTACCAACCTTTCAGGCAGTGAGTTCCAGACTCCAACCACCCTCTGGGTGAAAAAGTTTTCCTCAAATCCCCTCTAAACCTCCTGCCCCTTACCTTGAAACTATGCCCCCTGGTTATTGACCCCTCTACTAAGGGGAAAAGTTCCTTTCTATCTACCCTATCTATGCCCCTCATAATTTTGTACACCTCAATCAGGTCCCCCCTCAGCCTTCTTTGCTCCAAGGAAAACAACCCCAGTCTGTCCAGTCTCTCTATAACTGAAACGCTCCAGCCCAGGTAACATCCTGGTGAATCTCCTCTGCACCCTCTCCAATGCAATCACATCCTTCCTATAGTGTGGCGACCAGAACTGCACACAGTATTCCAGCTGTGGCCTAACCAGCGTTTTGTACAGTTCCATCATAACCTCCCTGCTCTTATATTCTATGCCTCGACTAATGAAGGTAAGTATCCCATATGCCTTTTTAACCACCTTATCTTTCTGCCCTGCTGCCTTCAGGGATCTATGTACATGCACACCAAGGTCCCTCTGATCCTCTGTCCTTCCTAGGGTACTACCATTCATTGTGTATTCCCTTGCCTTGTTAGTCCTCCCAAAATGCATCACCTCACACTTTTCAGGGTTAAATTCCAGTTGCCACGTTCTGCCCATCTAACCAACCCATCTATATCGTCCTGTAGCCTGAGGCTTCCCTCCTTGCTATTTACTACTCCACCAATTTTCGTGTCATCTGCGAACTTGATGATCATACCAGCTACATTCATATCTAAATCATTAATGTACACTACAAACAGCAAAGGGACCCAGCACCGATCCCTACGGTACACCACTGGACACAGGCTTCCAGTCACAAAAACAACCTTCGACCATCACCCTCTGCCTCCTGCCACAAAGCCAATTTTGGATCCAATGTGCCAAATTGCCCTGGATCCCATGGGCTCTTACCTTCTTGACCAGTCTCCCGTGCGGGACTTTGTCAAAAGCCTTAATGAAGTCCATGTAGATTACATCAACTGCATTACCCTCATCCACACACCTAGTCAACCCCTCGAAAAATTCAATGAAATGGGTTAGACATGATCTCCCCCTGACAAAGCCATGCTGACTATCCTTGATTAATCCTTGCCTCTCCAAGTGGAGGCTAATTTTGTCCATCAGAATTTTTTCCAATAATTTCCCTACCACTGATGTTAGGCTCACTGGCCTGTAATTCCCTGGTTTATCCCTACTACCCTTCTTGAATAATGGTACTACATTAGCTGTCCTCCAGTCATCTGGCACCTCCCCTGTGGCCAGAGAGGTTCTGAAAATTTGTGTCAGAGCCCCTGCAATCTCCTCCCTTGCCTCACACAGCAGCCTGGGATACATCTCGTCTGGGCCTGGGGATTTATCCACTTTTAAGCCCGCTAAAACCGCTAGTACCTGCTCCCTCTCAATATTAGTTTGTTCAAGTATATCACAATCCCCTTATCAAGAATCTATCTACCTCTGCCTTAAAAATATTCAAAGACTCTGCTTCCACCGCCCTCTGAGGAAGAGAGTTCCAAAAACTCACAACCCTCTGTGAGAAAAAATGTCTCCTCATCTCTGTCTTAAATGGGCGACCTCATATTTTTAAACAGTGACCCCTAGTTCTAGATTCTCCCACAAGAGGAAACATCCTCTCCACATCCACCCTGTCCAGACCCCTCAGGATCTTATATGTTTCAATCAAGTCACCTCTTACTCTTCTAAACTCCAGCGGATACAAGCCTAGCCTGTCCAACCTTTCCTCATAAGACAACCCGCCCATTCCAGGTATTAGTCTAGTAAACCTTCTCTGAACTGCTTCCAACGCATTTACATCCTTCCTTAAATAAGGAGACCAATACTGTACACAGTACTCCAGATGTGGTCTCACCAATGCCCTGTATAACTGAAGCATAACCTCCCTACTTTTGTATTCAATTCCCCTCGCAATTAACGATAACATTCTATTAGCTTTCCTAATTACTTGTTGTACCTAGATAGTAACCTTTTGCGATTCATGCACTAGGACACCCAGATCCCTCTGCATCTCAGAGCTCTGCAATCGCTCACCATTTAGATAATTTACTTCATTTTTTATTCTTCCTGCCAAAATGGACAACTTCACATTTTCCCACATTATACTCCATTTGCCAGATCTTTGCCCACTCACTTAATCTATCTATAACCCTTTGTAGCCTCCTTATGTCCTCTTCACAATTTACTTTCCTACCTATCTTTGTGTCATCAGCAAATTTAGCAACCATACCTTCGGTCCCTTCATCCAAGTCATTTTTATAAATTGTAAAAAGTTGAGGCCCCAGCACTGATCCCTGTGGCACACCACTCATTACATGTTGCCAATCAGAAAATAACCCATTTATGCCTACTCTCTGTTTCCTGTTAGCTAGCCAATCTTCTATCCATGCCAATATGTTACCCCCAACACCATGAGCTTTTATTTTCCGCAATAACCTTTGATGTGGCAACTTATCAAATGCCTTCTGGAAATCTAAGTACAGTACATCCACCAGTTCCCCTTTATCCACAGCACATGTTACTTCCTCAAAGAACTCCAATAAATTGGTTAAACATGATTTCCCTTTCACAAAACCATGTTGACTCTGCCTGATTATCTTGAACTTTTCTAAGTGCCCTGCTATCTTTTCTCAGGCAGTCTCTTGGAACCGAGGATGACACTAAAAATGAGTTCGCAGGTGACTGATGAGTCCAATGCGGGACCTACAGTCTCTGTCACAGGTGGGAGAGATGATGGTTCAAGGGGCGGGTGGGTGGGGTGCTTGGGTTGATGTGCGCTCCTTCAGCTGTTTGCGCTTGGCTTCCGCTTGCTCCCGGCGAAGAGACTCGAGGTTTACGGCGCCTTCCCGGATGCTTCTCCCGCACTTTGTGCGGTCTTGGGCCAGGGATTCCCAGGTGTCGGTGGGGATGTTACACTTTTTCAAGGAGGCTTTGAAGGTGTCCTTGAAGCGTTTCCTCTTCCCACCTGGGGCTCTCTTGCCGTGTCAGAGCTCCGAGTAGAGCGCTTGTTTTGGGAGTCTCATACCGGGCATGCGGAGCATGTGACCCATCCATCGGAGCTGATCGAGCGTGGTCAAAGCTTCGATGCTGGGGATGTTTCCCTGAGCGAGAACACTGATGTTGGTGCGCCTATCCTGCCAATGGATTTGCAGGATCTTGCGGAGGCAGCATTGGTGGTACCTCTCCAGTGCTTTGAGGTGCCTGCTGTACATGGTCCATGTCTCTGAAGCATACAGGAGGGCAGGTATCACTACTGCCCTGTAGACCATGAGCTTAGTGCTGGGTTTGAGGTCCTGGTCTTCAAACACTTTTCTTCAGGCTACTGAAAGCTGCACTGGCACACTGAGGGCGGTGTTGGACTGCTATAACGCCTTTAATAATAGCTTCTAACATCTTCCCTGGGACAGATGTTAAGCTAACTGGCCTGTAGTTTCCTGCTTTTTGTCTCTCTCCCTTTTTGAATAAAGGAGTTGCATTCGCTATTTTCCAATCTAATAGAACCTTCCCCGAATCTAGGGAATTTTGGAAAATTAAAACTAATGAATCAACTATCTCACCAGCCACTTCTTTTAAGACCCTAGGATGAAGTTCATCAGGATCCGGGGACTTGTCAGCCCGCAGCTCCAACAATATGCTCAGTACCACTTCCCTGGTGATTGTAATTTTCTTGAATTCCTCCCTCCCTTCCATTTCCTGATATCCAGCTATTTCTGGGATGTTACTTGTATCCTCTATAGTGAAGACCGATGCAAAATACCTGTTCAATTCAACTGCCATCTCCTTATTTTCCATTATTAACTCCCCAGACTCACTTTTTATAGGACCAATGCTCACTTTGTTAATACGATAGCAAAATACTGCAGATGCTGGAAATCCGAAATAATAACAGAAAATGCTGGAAAAACTCAGCAGGCCAGGCAACATCCGTGGACAGAAATTAGAGTCGATGTTTCGGGTTGAAACCCTTTTTCAAAACTGGAAAGGAAATAAAATAGATCGAAGGCCGGGCTGCGATAGAACAAAAGAAGTAAAAGAGACATTAAGAGGTATTCAAAACCAGACGAGATGGTAATAGGACAGTGGAGACAAAAGACAGCTGAGATTAGGTGTGAAGTGTATTGGCAGGATAAGCGACAGCTGCCATGTGGGAGAGAGAAGAGAGAAAAAAGGAAAGGTGGGGGGGAAGGGAAGACCCAAAATAAAGGGGTGGGAAAATAAAATCAGTAAAAATTTAATGGGGGCCGAGGTTATGATCTGAAATTGTTGAACTCGATATTGATTGTTAACTCTTCTTTTTAAAATATCTACAGAAACTCTTACTATCTGTTTTTATATTTCTAGCCAGCTTTCTCTCATACTCTAATTTTTCTCTCCTTATTAATCTTTTAGTCATTCTTTGCTGTTTTTATATTCTGTCCAATCTTCTGACCTGCCACCCATCTTTGCGCAGTTATATGCTTTTTCTTTAAGTTTCATATTATCTTTAACTTTTTTAGTTAACCACGGATGGTGGGTCCCCCCCCCTCGGAATTTTGCTTTCTCATTGGAATGTATATATTCTGTGTATTCTGAAATATCCCCTTAAATGTCTGCCACTGCCACTCTATTGACCTGTCCCTGAACCTAATTTGCCCGTTCACTTTAGCTAGCTCTGCTTTCATGCCCTCAGAATTGCCCTTATTTAAGTTTAAAATACTAGTCTTGGACCCACTCTTCTCTCCCTGAAACTGAATGTAAAATTCAATCATATTATGATCGCTGCTACCTAGGGGCGCCTTCACTATGAGGTCATTAATTAATCCTATCTCGTTGCACAATACCAGGTCTAGTATAGCCTGCTCTCTGGTTGGCTCCAGAACGTGCTGTTGTAAGAAACTATCCCGAAAACATTCCATGAACTCCTCATCTAGGCTACCTTTGCCCATCTGATTTTTCCAGACTATATGTAGATTAAAATCCCCCATGATTATTGCCGTACCTTTCTGACAAGCTCCCATTATTTTTTCCTTTATTCTCCATCCTACCATGTGGTTACTGTTAGGGGGCCTGTACACCACTCCCACAAGTGACTTCTTGCCTTTATCATTTCTCATTTCTACCCAAACTGCTTCTACATCCTGGTTTCCTGAACTTAGGTCATCCCTCTCTATTGTGCTAATACCATCATTAATTAACAGAGCCACCCCTCCACCTTTTCCTAGCTTCCTGTCCTTCCTAAATGTCATGTACCCTTCAATATTCAGGTCCCAATCTCTGTCATCCTGCAGCCATGTTCCTGTAATGGCTATCAGATCGTACTTATTTATTTCTATTTGCACTATCAGACCATCTGTTTTGTTTCACATGCTTCGTGCATTCAGATGCAGAGCCTTTAGTTTTGTCCTTTTATTATTTTTGGAACCTCTAGCCTTAACTGTTGATTTACTCTTAATTTATATTCTCTATCCCGTCCTGTCACGGTCTGTTTATCATTTCCCATATTAATACCTTTCTCTATTGCCTTGTCTCTACTCTTTGATTTACCACATTCTTCCCAAATTTGATCCCTTGCCCCCACTATTTAGTTTAAAGCCCTCTCTACTGCCCTAGTTATACGACTCGCCAGAACACTGGTCCCAGCACGGTTCAGGTGAAGACCATTCCAACGATACAGATCCCACTTTCCCCAGTGTGGTGCCAGTGCCCCAGGAATCGAAACCCATTTCTCCTACACCAGTCTTTGAGCAATGCATTCATCTCTCTAATTTTATTTACCTTATGCCAAATTGCTCGTGGGTCAGGTAATAATGCAGACATTGTTACCCTTGAGGTTCTGCTTTTTAATTTAGCCCCTAGCTGCTCATACTCCCTCAGCAGAACCTTTTTCCTGGTTCTACCTATGTCGTTGGTACCTACGTGGACCACGACCACTGGCTCCTCCCCCTCCCACTGCAAGTTCCTCTCCAGCCCAGAGTAGATGTCCCGAACCCTGGCACCGGGCAGGCAACACAGCCGTCTGGACTCTTGCTCTTGGCCGCAGCGAACTGTATCTATCCCCCTGACTCTGCTATCCCCTATTACCACTACATTCCTATTAGCTCCCCCCACTTGAATGGCTTCCTGTACCTCGGTGCCATGGTCAGTTTGCTCATCCACCCTGCAGCCACTGCTTTCATCCATACAGGCCGCAAGAACCTCAAACCTGTTGGACAATTGCAAAGGCTGAGACTCCTCCACCTCCTGGGTCCCCATACCTGCCTCACTCGCAGTCACACCCTCCTGTCCCTGACCACTGACCAAATCAGAAGACCCGATCCTAAGGGGCGTGACTGCCTCCTGGAATAAAGTGTCCAGGCAACTTTCCCCCTTGTAGGGGGTGGTGTGTGTGGTCAGCTTTGCCTCTGACTGCCTGAGCGGTTCGAATCGCTCCCACTCCCTTGGTTCTAGACCTTGGGCTTATTTGGGGGATGTAATGAAATTGCAGCAGACAACTGAGTTGGTGAAAAGAACTTGGATTTTATTTGAGGCAAGAAAATATACACAACACAATAATCTTATCACTCTAAAAGGGGGAACACTTCAGAATATGCGAGGGAGAACAACAATAGACAGAATACTTCACCCCTCCCAATCCCACTACACTAACTAAGTTGGACTCCAGAGGACCAGGGATAATGCTCACCAAACGACTTCTTTTGACAGTTGTAGAGGTTCGTGATTTCGGGGTTCTCTAGGTGTGGCGGTTGGGGCCTGCCGTACCCCGGACACGGTAGAAGACTTCACCTGCATTGCTGTTTCAGTCTCCGCGTGTCCGCTGATGCGGTCAGGTGCATATTGGATCTATCGGGTAAGTACCCAATTTCTTTTGGTCAGAAGTAGGGTCTAGCGTCTTTTCATCAAATCTTACCCAGGGGTAAGTCAGAATAGTTTGTACAGTGGAAACAAACTTGCGAATCTTCGGTTTCTTCCAGGTTGGTTTCTTGTCGGTCGCGGTGGCCCAATATTAACTAGTTGCTGGTAATATTTTTGGTTGTTTGTTTCTTGGGGCCTTTGGTTGCCGTGAGGCATTCGATGATGTCTTCTCCTGGCTCGGACTCTGGATACTTTTGTGAATTGACATGGATTTTGAAGTCCTCTTCTTCTTCTCTTCTACACGAGCCGTGCTGCATCGAACGGGCCGAAACCGAACTGCTATCTTCTTCCAGACTGTACTGAACTGAACTCCTTGACCGAACGAACCGACTCACTAACCAACTGAACAAGTAGGCCCCAATTATACCGTTTGAGGCCTTGTTTACCTGCCCGCCAAATCTTCTCTGGCCCATTGTCCATTTTGGTGGGCTCGTTAACATTAATAGTTTTTGAATTCTTTAATGAGTTTTGAGCTGGTCCCATCTATCCATCTATTGGTTGGTGTGAATTAGTTTCGGGATGGTCCATCGAAACCTAAATTGGCTTTAAATGACTGTTTAATCTGTGGTTTGATTAGTAAGATTTGTCTTTTCCTGCTGGGGTCAGGGTCCCTTTTGTTAGTCAGTGGCAGGTTCTGCATTAAGCATACTTTGGATGGCTCTGTAGTTCTTGGCGGGAATGGCTCTTCCACTGGTCTTTTATCATTATGTAAAATGACTGAGACAGTCCACAACGTTCCCAGGCAGTTTGGCTTATGCCAATATCCAAACTGCTCGTTTTACAGAGGCCCATCCCAACCCCTTTGTCGCAGCCTTTCTCAGGCTTCAACATGCCTTTTAAAATAACCAAAATCCTGGGGTTTTGACTTTAAGCCCCTTTTAGGCCCAATATTCTTTTACCATTCTGACATGGTTTTTAAACAGTCCAAAAATCTCTTCTTTTGGGGTAATCTTCTTGGTTTGGGGGATCTGCAGAATTTTGCGAATCCTACACTCTCCCTGATGCATCGCAGAGTCCTCAGCTCGGCCTCCAGCTCATCAACTCTGAGCCGAAGCTCCTCGAGCCGCAGACACTTACCGCAGACGTGTTCGTCCTGGATCAGACTGGCGTCCAGGAGCTCCCACATACTGCAGTCACAACACATCACCTGCCCTGCCATCTATATTGAGTCTTAATTTATTTATTTTGATTAATTATTAATGAATAAACCCTACTACACCCAATAAATGTATTACTGCTAGTAAACTTTACTAATACGAATGAAACCTGACAATTACTAATATAATTCCTGGGCTTTAAAGCTAAGAGAATTGAGCAAAACACTCACCAACCAATCACTGGTGAGTTGGTGCTGAGTTTCTCGGAGGTCTGAGGCACCCCAGAAAATGTTGAGTGTTTACATTAAAAATGATGTATTCAGGTACATTTTAAACACGTTTGTATTTCACAATTGAAAGACTTTTAATCTAAAACCAGTAAAAACAAAATGACAATTAGATTTTCAACAGACCACATTTTCCCAGGGGAAAAATGCCCACTAGGGCGATCGAAAATTGAAGGTGGGTCTGGCAAGATGCGCAGGACCCTCACTTAAATAAAATATTCTCCCCTTGAAATAATCCCGACGTACGCTCCTGACACCAGCACATCCACCTTATCCAATATGGCGGGCGCGCATTCCCGGCTGGAAAAGAGAGTGCGCTCCCCGCCCACGGTGTTGGGACTTTAGTAGGTCTTTTAGCTCCTGCAACAGCTCCCTGTCGGGCTGGGTAGGTGGTATTGAGGGATAAGGTGAGATGGTGGGCTTGAGGGATAAGGTGAGATGGTGGGCTTGAGGGATACGGTGATAAGGTGAGGTTAATTTATGAAAACATAATGGCCCAGAACTTCGGGTCTCCACGGGTGAGTACGCGCGGGGTACTCACCCGTAGGCCCAATGGATGTGCCGGTTTCGTGCATGCACTGCGCATGCGCGGGAAACCGGCACTTCCGTTCCCCTGAAAGAAGGGCTTCAGAGGTGGAACGCGTGCGCAGAAGAGGCAGCGCGTGCGCATCGAACTTACAGTTTTTTTGCAGGTTTTCCCGGGAAGGTAAGTCTCCAGGAGTTAGACTTTTAAAAAGCAGGCGCAGGGCCTGCTTTTTACAAGGTAAGTGGTGAATTAATTAAAATTAAAAAATTTTTTCCACAGGTTTATTATTTTTAAATACGTTAAAGAAAGGTAAGTTTATTTTTAGCCCCGTTAGAAAATGTAATTCATTTTTTCAAAAATTTAAATTATTGTTTAAAATAGTTATTTCATGTAATTTATAGTTTATTTTAAAAATGTGATTAAAATTTTTTTTTTATTTCGAAATGTTTTGGGGCTTATAGTATTTATAGGTTTGACAGGTTCCTGTCAAACTTATGAATGAAGCATTCCCTGCTACCATTGGCTCTCCATGGCCCACGTGATCCCAGGGGACACATCGAACTAACTGCGCCCCTGGGATACGCAAGCACTGCGCGCCGGCAGTTGGAGGAGGCCCAGGATCGGAATCCCACGCGGGCCCACAGCTCAACAGCCGGCGCATTGGTAAGTGCAGGTTGGGTACTTGCACCCGCGGGAAGCCCCCAACCCGAATTTCTGGGCCAATAACATAAGAAATAGGAGCAGGAGTCGGCCATTTGGCCCTTCGAGCCTGCTGATCTTCTACCTCATCTCCACTTTCCTGCAATATCCCCATATCCCTTGATTCCCTTAATATTTAAAAATCTATCGATCTCTGTCTTGAATATACTCAACGACTGAGCCTCCACAGCCCTCTGGGGTAGAGAATTCCAAAGATTCAACACCCTCTGAGTGAAGAAATTCCTCCTCATCTCAGTCCTGAATGGCCGACCCCTTATTCTGAGACTGTGACCCCTGGTTCTAGACTCCCCAGCCAGGGGAAACATCCTCCCTGCATCGACCCTGTCAAGCCCTGTAAGAATATTGTATGTTTCAATGAGATCACCTCTCATTCTTCTAAACTCTAGAGAATATAGGCCTAGTCTACTCAATCTCTCCTCATAGGACAATCCCCCCATCCCAGGAACCAGTCTGGTGAACCTTTGTTGCACTCCCTCTATGGCAAGTATATCCTTCCTTAGGTAAGGAGACCAAAACTGTACACAATACTCCAGGTGTGGTCTCACCAGGGCCCTATATAATTGCAGTGTGATGTCTTTACTCTTATACTCAAATCCTCTTGTAATAAAGGCCAACATACCATTTGCTTTCCTAATTGCTTGCTGTACCTGCATGTTAACTTTCAGTGATTCGTGTACAAGGACACCCAGGTCCCTGTGAACACCAACATTTCCCAATCTCTCACCATTTAAAAAATACTCTGCTTTTCTATTTTTCCTACCAAAGTGGATAACTTCACATTTCTCCACATTATATTCCATTTACCATGTTCTTGCCCATTCACTTCGCCCGTCTATATCTCCTTCAAGCATCCTCACAACTTACATTCCCACCCAGCTTTGTATCATCAGCAAACTTGGATAGATTACATTTGGTCCCCTCATCCAAATCATTGCTGTAGATTGTGAATAGCTGAGGCCCCAGCACTGATCCTTGCGGTACCCCACTAGTTACAGCCTGCCAACATGAAAATGACCCGCTTATTCCTACTCTCTGTTTTCTGTCCATTAACCAATCCTCAATCCATGATAGTATATTACCCCCAATCCCATGAGCCCTAATTTTGTTTAATAACCTCTTGTGTGGCACCTTATCGAATGCCTTCTGAAAATCCAAATACACCACATTCACTGGTTCCCCCTTATCTATTCTGCTAGTTACAACCTCAAAAAACTCCAACAGATTCATCAATCATGATTTCCCTTTCATAAATCTGAGTTGACTCTGCCAATCCAATTATTATTTTCTAAGTGCCCTGTTACCACGTCCTTAATAATAGATTCTAACATTTTCCCCACTACTGATGTCAGGCTAACTGGTCTGTAGTTCCCCATTTTCTCTCTCCCTCTTTTGTAAATAGTGGGGTTACATTTGCTACCTTCCAATCCGCGGGAACCATTCCAGAATCTATGGAATATTGGAAAATGACAACCAATGCGTCCACTATTTCTATGGCCACCTCTTTCAAAACTCTAGGATGTAGGCCATCAGGTCCATGGGATTTATTGACTTTCAGTCCCATTCATTTCTCTAGTACTATTTTTTTGCTAATACTAATTTCTTTCAGTTCCTCATTCTCGCTGGAGCCTTCTGAAGTGGGACTTTAGAACTCTATTATGATTACAGGGTTAAGAGTGGGTCTCAGGAACTAAATGAGCTAATAAGTCTTTTTGCAGAAGTAAGCTGTCTTAAGTTGCTGAACTGACAGTTGAGATAACGCTAAGAATGACGTTGATTTTGCAGTCGTGTTAGAATGATTAACTGCGGCTAGCTGTGTAACTTGGAGATAATTGCAACTAGTTGGAACCATTGAACCACAAGAGGCCTAGAGGGGCAGATAAGCAGAACAATGGAATCTTCTTCTTAGAAGAATGTACAATGTTGGTGAAACCCCACCTGGCATAAGTACAATGTCACAGTTGCAGCAACAGCTTGCGGTGATAACGGTCATATGCTTTTCCGGTAATGAAGGCGGTATCTTGATGTCACGCGTTGGTAGGCGGCGTTAATGTAAGCTCTGCTTTATTTTATCTAACCAATCATTAAATGTGCACGCGGGGCGAAACCCAATCAAATTGTTGAGATGGGTAATGCCCGAGGCTAATCATGTGCCTATATTTTGTATAAAAGACGGCTTCAAACTTTGTATCAGCAGAGAGAAGTCTGGCTAGACCGATAGCAGGTTGTCTCCCCACCGGTGCGAATAAAGACTGCCTGAATCTCCGAACACCGACCTGGTGTGAGTGTATATTTCAAATACTCCACTTGGTTCTCCAGTATTTCTCGGAAGTTTTTTGCGTCTTCTTCCGTGAAGACAGATACAAAGGGGGAAAAATTCGGTTGATTAGCGCCTCCCGTTAGTGCCCTAAGAGGGCACCGCTCACGAAATTGACCAGACATGTTGCGGCAGCGTTAAACACTACCGCCACGATCTCCTGCGCCCGCAAATCGTGACGTCAGTCGAGTGTGCAACGTCCCGGTAGCGCCCCAGACCGGATATTGAGTGGCACCCCCTGACTTACCACCTGCTGCTAGCAACGACAGGTCGAGGGGAACGTTTTGCAGTCGGGAAGGGGCTGGGGGAGTGCTATTTAAAGGCGGCCGCTTCCTGCCTTTTTTTGTCGGCGACATTTTTGCACCACGCATCCTGAGAGAGAGAGAGAGAGACTCCTGGAGAGATTCAATGCTGTGTGAAGGAGTTTTGGGTACTGAGCAGCACTTTGCAGGTTCATTTTGATTTGACCTTCCTTGCAGCGACTTAGTAGAGACTGTGGGGGCTACACTGATTTGGGGCGTCACCCTGCACCTGCAGAATCGGAGGTAGCAGAGACACAGAGACAGAGTGGCAAACATGTCCAGTGGGAGAAGGGCCAACAGGCCCCTGCACAGGAGACCTTACCCTCCCAGGGTATTCCGGGAACAATTCTCCTACATTCATTTGTCTGAGGAGCAGTGTTTGCGCCGGCTGCGCTTCAGCAAGGAGGTGGTCACTGAGCTCTGCCACCTGCTGCAACCAGATCTGCAACCTCAACTGAAGACCAGGACGTCTCTGTCGGTGGCAGTGAAGGTCACAGTGGCTCTGAACTTTTATGCCACGGGCTCCTTTCAAGCAGCTACTGGGGACATCGCCAATATCTCCCAGTTTGCTGTCCATTGTTGTATCTGTCAGGTCACAAATGCCCTCTATAAAAGGAGACGCCAGTACATCTCTTTCCCGATGACCTGGGCCAAACAGCATGAACGCGCATTGGGCTTTGCGATGTGATTTAAAAAAAAAATTATTTGAAGATTTAGTGATGTTTTGGGGCCGTAGTATTTATAAGTTTTGACAGCTCTTCCTGTCAAAGTTATGAATGGAGCATTCCCTGCTCCGATTGGCTCTCCATGGCCCACGTGATCCCAGGGGATGCATCGAACTAACTGCGCCCCTGGGATACGCAAGCACTGCGCGCCGGCAGCTGGAGCAGGCCCAGGATCGGAATCCCACGCGGGCCCACAGCTCAACTGCCGGCGCGCTAGGTAAGTACAGGTCGGGGGCTTACACCCGCGGGAAGCCCCCGACCCAAATTTCTGGGCCATTGAAAAGCAGCCACTCACCCTAACCACCCAAGTGAGTTTGTTGAGCTTTTCTGACATTGGGTGTGGGTCCTGGGCACCATGCTCCTGGAGGTGACGTGCTGAGCCACCTCCCTCCAGACTCTTCTGTAGTCGCGGGGCAATGGCCTCCTGCCACTCTATGGATAGAGCACTGCCCTTCGCCATGCCACAGCACCAACCAGAGCCACCAAGGCCCCGTCGCTGAAGCACTGAGCTGTTTCCCTGGGCCTATCTATTGGTGGTTCCAGCAGATTTGATGTACGGGTCTCTCCAGGCCGAGATTCAAGGCTGCAATGAGCAGGGTGTGGATGGAGAGCAAGATCGACCCTTCGCTTTAAGAACTGGCTGGCGCCAGTGTGTCTGTGTTCCATTGCCAACTGACATCACATGAGCTTTGCCAGCGCTAAGCTTTGTGCCCGGCCGATAATAACGCCCCCCAAATGGGGCAATACCGAATTTCTCCCCCAAAGTATTTGTTTAATGTCTCTGCCATTTCCTTATTCCCCATTATAATTTCTCCTGTCTCAGCCTGTAAGGGACCCACATTTACTTTCGCTAATCTTCCCCTTTTTACAAACCTATAGAAGCTTTTACAGTCTTTTTATGTCTCCATCGCTAGTTTACTCTCTATTTTCCCTTTCTTATCAATTTCTTGGTCTGCCTTTGCTGAATTCTAAAATCCTCCCAATCCTCAGGGTTACAATTTTTGGCAGCATTATAAGCCTCTTCCTTTGATCTAATACTATCGCTAACTTCTCTTGTTAGTCACGGTTGGACCACTTTTCCTGTGGGGTTTTTGTGCCTTAAAGGAATGTATTTTTGTTGTAAATTATGTATTAATTCTTTAAATGCTAGCCATTGCTTCTCTACCGTCATACCTTTTAATGTAGTTTCCCAATCTACCTTAGCCAACTCGCCCCTCATACCTACATAGTTTGCTTTGTTTAGATGTAAGGCCCTAGGTTCGGTTTTAACTAAATCACTTTCAAACTCAATATAAAATTCTATCATATTATGGTCACTCTTCCCTAAAGGCCCTGACATAATAAAACTCACTGCACACTTGGTTGGAGCATAAAGCAAGGCTTTAATCAACTTGTTTCAGGACATGGAAGTCTAGTTGTATTTCACTAGCTCCTTGTCTTACAAAATGTCCCTGGCAAGCTGGGGCCCACGCCCGAGTATTTATACTCCTTGGACGGCGCCACCAGCTGGCCGTCCAGCGTTATTTCATAAGTAGTTTCTTGATGATGAGATTTATAACAGGCCCCTTTACTACAAGGTTATTAATTAACCATTTCTCATTGTACAATACTAGATCTAAAATAAACTGTTCCCTAGTTAGTTCCTCAACATACTGATCTAGAAAACTATCTTGTATACATTCCATGAATTCGTCCTCCACACTATTACTGCAAATTTGGTTTGCCCAGTCTATATGTAGATTAAAGTCCCCCATGATCACTGTATTACCCTTGTTACATGCGCCTCTAATTTCCTGATTTATACTCTGCCCTACATTACAACTACTATTTGGGGGCCTATAAACAACTCCCACCAATGTTTCCTGCCACTTGCTGTTTCTTGGCTCCACCCAAACTGATTGATTTTCGGAGCTAAGATCCTTTCTCTCCACTGTCTTTATCCCATCTTTTATTATCAGGGCTACCCCTCCTCCTTTTCCATTTTGCCTATCTCTTCTAAAAGTTAAGTATCCTGAAATATTTAGTTCTCAACCTTGGCCACTTTGCAACCCCGTCTCCGTTATGGCTATTAGATCAAACCTGTTGATTTCTATCTGCACTATTAATTCATCTATTTTGTTGCGAATGCTTCGCACATTCAGATATGGTGCCTTTAGCTTTGACTTATTTCTATTTTTCCCTGATGTCACCTCAGTCACTGATGCCCTATGACCTTTGTTACTCTCTCTGTCCCTTCCTGACTCACACTGCTTATTTTTACCCAAAATTCTGCTCTGCGCGAGAGCTTTGACATTTCTCTCGCTGCTTTTAAATTTACTCTTTCCTGAATCCTCCCACCCCCCTCCTTCATTAGTTTAAAGCCCTGTCTACTGCCCTAGTTATTAGATTCGCCAGGACACTGTTCCCAACGGAACAGCTCCCTCTTTCCCCAGTACTGGTGCCAGTGCCCCATGAACTGAAACCCCTTCCTCCCACACCACTCTTTGAGCCACGCTTTTAAACCTCTAATCTGTTTGTCCCTGTGCCAATTGGTGCGTGGCTCAGGTAACAATCCAGAGATGATTACCTTTGAGGTTCTGCTTTTTAATTTGGATCCTAGCTCCTCAAATTCCCTCAGCAGAACCTCATCCCTAGTTCTACCTAAGTTGTTGGCTCCTACATGGACCACAGCAACTGGATCCTCCCCCTCCCCTTCCAACTTCTTCTCCAGCTGCGAGGAGATGTCTTTAATCCTGGCAACACAACCTTCGGAGCTCTCGGTCGCGCCTGCAGAGAACACTATCTATCCCCCTGTATACTGTCCCCTACCACAACTACATTCCCTTTCACTCCCCCCACTTGAATGGTCTCCTGTACCATGGTGCCGTGGTCAGTTTGCTCATCCATCCTGCAGGCTTTTCCCTCATCCACACAGGCAGCAAGAACCTACCTGTTGGACAAGGGCAAAGGCTGAGGCTCCTCCAGCACAGCACCTGGGCTCCCCTTACCTGCCTGAGTTGCAGTCACACCCTCCTGTCCCTGACCACTAACCAGACCTGTACCAATACCTAACCTAAGGGGTGTGACTGCCTCCTGGATCAAAGTGTCCAAGTAACTCTCCCCATCCCTGATGCCCCGCAATGTCTGTATCTCAGACTCCAGCTCAACAACTCTGAGCTGAAGTTCCTCAAGATGCAGGCACTTGCTGCAAACGTGGTTGTCCGGGATCACAATGTTCTCCACAAACTCCCACATGCTGCAGTTGCGGCACACCATCTGCACTGCCATCCCGATAGGAATTGGTTTTATTTAATTAAGTTTAATTAAATTTGTAATTAGGTAACTTAGTTTACAGTGTAGTTTCTTGACTACTTACTTGATTTAGATTAAGTTAAGGGTACTGTAATTAAATATCTCCCTGTAACACAAAGCACTAGTAGTGTCGGCAAAAAGCAAAAACTCCTTCCCCCTCTTCTCCGAATCTCCACTCTTTCCAAATTCCAAATAAAACACTCTGGGGGAAAAATTCAGTATCGCCCCATTTGGGGCGCTGGTACTGGCGGTGCGCAAAGTTTAGCGCCAGGCGCAATTGATCACCACCTCGAGTGATATTGGGTTGTAGCGCCCCTGAAGGTGATTGCGGCGCTAAATCAGGCGCTGCATGGTAGTCTTAAGGCGCTAACCCGGCGGCGCAACGCAATTTCCCCGCGGGTGGGCGCAGCGCAGGTGCTGTCAATAATCGATTGGACCTAGACACGCTGGCACCGGTCAGCCCTTAAAGGGGCTGATGGATTCTCATCTGCAGCTACACTCTGCGCCTTGTAGGCCTCAAACTCGACGGCAACCTACCTGTGGCAGCCAAAACTTCAAGGACATGGCGAGGGTCAGGGAGAGAGCGCAGCGCTTCAGCGAGGGGGCATTGGATGCTCTGGTTGGCGTGATGGACCACCGGCGAGCTGTGCTGCACCCGGAGAATGGCAGGAGGCCGAATCAGACCGAATACCGCAGAGCTTGGAGGGAGGTTTCCCACAGAGTCACCTCCAGCAGCATGGTGCCCAGGACTCCTGTGCAATGCAGGAAGAAGTTCAACGACCTCACTCGGGTCGTTAGGGTGAGTGCCTTTTTCAGATTTATCTTCATCCCTCCATCTGGACCTCACTTTATGGCCAGAGGGTGCGCAGAGCCCCAATGGCCAGCTGTCATCCAGCACCCATGGCCCTTTCTGGAAACACACACGCACATTCAGCTCAGTGCATAATGTAAGGGCTATTCGACCATGGGAGGCATGTGATGTCAGCTCAGGGCAGCATAATGTAAGGGCTATTCTCCCATGGGAGGCATGTTTCATCACACCCCATCCTTTCTCTTGCAGGCCAAGCTGGCGAGTAACCGCAGGCAACAGCTTCGTACCGGAGGAGGCCGGCCTCACCTGCAGACCCTTACAGACCTGGAGGAGCGAGTCCACCAGATCGTTGCAAGCCGAATGAGTGGTCCCGTCACCTCTGGATCTGCCGACCCCATTGTGCGCAGCGGTGGTAAGGTCATCACCTATTTGAACTCTCTCCTTCCACTTGTTCCCCACACCAGCATGCTTTTTCACTCTGGACCCAAGTCAGTGCATTGCAGCACACATGCATCCCTTGCTGCCACCCTGTCCTTTCGCTAAAGCCACTCTTCAACCTCCCTGCTTTCAGATGCTGCAGCACCAGCTCGGGAGCCGGGCCCTCAAGCTGCCACTGCGACTGACTCGGGAGGTGACGAGCAGGAGGAAGCCGGACCATCCGTTCCACCCTCAGGCGAGCCAGCCCATCTGCAGACTGGGGAGACTACTCCCCTGGAGGGGAGCGGGGGGGAATGCTCTGAGGAGGATCCAGCTCCAGGAACCAGCGGCCTGCAGCAACGCGAGGGGGATAGGGAAGCTCGGGGGCCATCTCCCCAGAGGGCGAGTCGGGCCCCGAGTGCTGCTGCACAGAGCGCAGAAGAGGTGCGTGCCCTCACAGAAATGAGCGCTCAGGCTGGGCTGAGGCACACTGAGCTCATGGCTGCAGTGGCAAGGATGCCTGAATCCATCGAGACACTGGCAAGGAGTGTCCAAGACTTCGGCGCAGCACAGGCCAGGATTGCGCAAGACTTCGGGACAGCACTGGAAAGGATTGTCCAGGGCTTCACCGAAGCACTGGCACCTGCCACGCAAGTGCTGAGTGCTGCCACGCAGTCACTCGCTGGTCTCATGCAGACGCAGATTGAGGCCACGTGAGCACTGATTGCTGCCACCCTCGCTGGATCGGGCAGGATTACCCGGGGCCCTTGCAGCACCACAGCAGGCCAGCAATCTGTGGACCAGCCGATTGCTGCGCATGCTGCGGTGCTGCCCCGTCAGAGTGCCAGTGTGTCGGCCAACCAGGGAGCTGCTGTCCGCTCTCAGGATGACAGCATTCCTGATGCCACCACTGGCACGTCTCCACTGCAGCTGCCACCACCTGTAGGACAGACTGCTTCCACCCATGCAGAGTTGGAGCAGTCAGCAGCCGGGCCCTCCAAGCCCAGAGCTCGTCCAGGCCGTCCCTCAGGGGCATCTGCGCTTTCGGACAGTCAGCAGGCCTCCCCCAGCTTTGCTGCAGCCACTGGGGTCCCATTACGGAGGAGCTGCAGGGAGGGAAGGGGCCAATCTCGCAAGCGAAGCAGATCACCATCGAGGGGAAGAAAGTAGAAGGTGCTGCTCTTACCTGTTATTTGTAGAATTCAAGGCCGAGGATGCTGGTCTGAATGTTAGTGATGTTTTGGACAGTCTCCCGGGTGTGCGAGTCACTTATGTGGCAGTCTGTTTGTTTAGCTTTTTGTTGCCATTACTTTGTCATGCGGGAAGGAAGCACATCTTGTTAAATAAACAAATTTCTTTATTTACAATGGCCATGTCTGCTCTTTATATACATTTTGCCCTTCACAGGCTTTGGGGTATCAGAACAGTTCCATTCCTGCTCTTGGAATGGCAGCAAACGTTCCCTGAGAGTGGCCTAGAAGCGACTTCTGATAAGCCTCTGACGGACGGCCCTTCCACTTTCTGTCTCCCTCCCGTCTTGGTGCTGCTCCTCCTCCTCCTCCTCCTCTTCCTCCTCCTCCTCCTCCTCCTCTGCTGGTGCTTCAATGTCTGGTGGCATTGGCTGGGTCCTCAGGATGGCGAGGTTATGTAACATGCAACACACAACCACGAAGTTGGAGACTCGCTCAGGTGAGTACTGAAGCGCACCTCCGGAATGGTCCAGACAACGGAACCGTTGCTTTAACACGCCGATTGTGTGCTCAATAATGTTCCTGGTCGCTTGATGGCTCGCTGGGCGAATGGAGCGGGGTCATCAGCCACGGGCACAGAGCATAGCCCTTGTCCCCGAGAAGCCATCCTCCTGGGTGAGCCGGGGCCTCGAATAGGTCTGCCACAGAGGTCTGGTGCAAGATGAAGGCGTCGTGGCTGCTGCCTGGAAACTGGGCATTCACAGCGAGGATCAGCTGTCGGTGGTCACAGACCAGCTGTACAGTCAATGAATGGAACCCCTTGCGGTTGCGGAACTTCTCCGCATTCTCTAGAGGCGCCCGCAAAGCCACGTGCGTGCAGTCAATGGCGCCCTGCACCATGGGGAAGTCCGCTATTCTTGCGAAGCCTTCTGCGCGCTCCCTCTGCTTGTCCGGGGTCATTGGGAAGGACATGTATTGCCGCCTCCTTTTAAAGAGGGCATCAGTCACTTGACGGATGCAGCAATGCACCGCGAACTGCGAGATGTTGGCTATGTCCCCAGTTGCGGCCTGAAAGGAGCCGCTTGCATAGAAGTTAAGGGCAACAGTGATCTTCACAGCCACCGACAGAGATGTCCTGCACCTTAGCTGAGGCTGCAGATCTGGCGGAAGCAGGTGGCACAGCTCAGTCACCACCTCCCTACTAAAGCGCAGCCTTCGGAAACACTGCTCCTCCGACATGTTCAAATATGAAAATTGCTGTCTGAAAACCCTGGCAGCGTAAAGTCTCATGTGGCGACGTCTGTTGGCCCTCCTCCATCTGGCCATGCCTGTCCCTCTATCCCTGCGTCTCTGTGCCCTGTCAAGATGATTCAGAAGCAGGACGTTCCCATCCAATGCCACCCCCATATTAAGTGCGCACAGAAAGTTTTGCCGTTTCAGATGCTCACCAACAGCAAGGTAATGGTCAGAAGGCTGAAGTTCTTCTGCCAGCGCTGGCTCAATGTTGAAATGGCTCTCCGTCTGCAGCGGAGCAACTCTCTGTATCTCTCTAAGAAGTTGTGGTCCAAAAATGGCTGCCGCATTTAAACCTCACCAGTCCCCTATAAAGAACGCCCCCCCAGCCCGATAGCGACTGGGAAACGTTTCAGGTAAGCTGTCCTTATTAGCGCCAGGCGGAACGGAGGGGGGCGCCACTGAATTTGCGGTCCGGGGTGCCCCAAAGGTGTTGCACACTGAAATGACGTCATGATCTGCGTGCGCCGGCGAGCGGTCGCTACGGTTTAGCGCCAGCGCAAAATGTCCGCTCAATATGGGGAGAGGCGCAGGGTTCGCTGCGCCCGGGCGCTAGTTGGTTAGCGCCCCACTTGTCGGCCTCTTTAGGCGCTAACGGGTGGCGCAAACAACTGAATTTTTCCCCCTCTGTTTCCAAATTTGGGGCTTCCAGTGTCCCTGGAAAATGCAGAGATGGTCACCAGGATCCTTGAAGACAATATGCGGACTCGCCCTCGGCATTCTGAGTGAGGGACAAAAAGATTAAGGGCTAGAAATTTGTCTTGGGTGGAGGTGCAACATGGGGGGTCACGGATCGGCCGCCCCTTATACACAGCGCCTGATATTCAGGGCCACGGGCGATTAGGAAACGCAATCCATTATCACAGGGGGACTGGTACAGTGGGATGAAGCTCAGCATTCAAAATACCCCAGGAAACATATCAAAGGGCAGTGAGAGACAACACGGTAAGCGCAGAGGGACAGCAGCGACCAGGACAGCTGCAATCTGTACGATAAGACCGAATGAAGGGCGTACGCAAGCCTGATGATGTCACTTGAAAGCTGCAATCTGTATGATAAGATGAAGTAAGCAGCCTCTTTCCTGTGTGTTATTGGCACAGGAGGAGACCATTCGGCCCGTCACTGCTGTGTTCAGTCTGAGCATCATTCAGCAATGGCACGTTACTGCGTCTTCCTGCTCCATGGACTCACCCCTCCCACATCCCCGCCCCCGCCCCTGCACCCGCCCCCGACGTCTGTAACCTCCTCCAGTCCCCGCCCCTGCACCCGCCCCCGACGTCTGTAACCTCCTCCAGTCCCCGCCCCCGACATCTGTAACCTCCTCCAGTCCCCGCCCCTGACCTCTGCAACCTCCTCCAGTCCCTGCCCCGACCTCTGTAACCTCCTCCAGTCCCCGCCTCCGCCCCGACCCCTGACCTCTGTAACCTCCTCCAGTCCCCGCCCCTGACCTCTGTAACCTCCTCCAGTCCCCGACCCCTGACCTCTGTAACCTCCTCCAGTCCCCGCCCCTGACCTCTGTAACCTCCTCCAGTCCCCAACCCTGACCTCTGTAATCTCCTCCAGTCCCCGCCTCCGCCCCCGACCCCTGACCTCTGTAACCTCCTCCAGTCCCCGCCCCTGAGATCTGTAACCTCCTCCAGTCCCCGCCCCTGACCTCTGTAACCTCCTCCAGTCCCCGCCCCTGACCTCTGTAACCTCCTCCAGTCCCCGCCCCTGACCTCTGTAACCTCCTCCAGTCCCCGCCCCCGACCCCGACCCCGACCTCTGTAACCTCCTCCAGTCCCTGCCCCCGACCTCTGTAACCTCCTCCAGTCCCCGCCTCCGCCCCGACCCCTGACCTCTGTAACCTCCTCCAGTCCCCGCCCCTGACCTCTGTAACCTCCTCCAGTCCCAGCCCCCACCCCTGACCTCTGTAACCTCCTCCAGTCCCTGCCCCGACCTCTGTAACCTCCTCCAGTCCCCGCCTCCGCCACGACCCCTGACCTCTGTAACCTCCTCCAGTCCCCGCCCCTGACCTCTGTAACCTCCTCCAGTCCCCGCCCCCGCCCCCGCCCTCTGTAACCTCCTCCAGCCCCCACCCCCGCCCCTGCCCCCGCCCCCGACCTCTGTAACCTCCTCCAGTCCCCGCCCCCGCCCTGACCCCTGTAACCTCCTCCAGCCCCCACCCCGACTTCTGTAACCTCCTCCAGCCTCCACCCCTGACCTCTGCAACCTCCTCCAGCCCCCACCCCTGATCTCTGTAACCTCCTCCAGTCCCCGCCCCCGCCCCGACCCCTGTAACCTCCTCCAGCCCCCACCCCGATCTCTGTAACCTCTTCCAGTCCCCACCTCTGACCTCTGTAACCTCCTCCAGCCCCCACCCCGACTTCTGTAACCTCCTCCAGCCCCCACCCCTGACCTCTGTAACCTCCTCCAGCCCCCACCCCTGACCTCTGTAACCTCCTCCAGCCCCCACCCCTGACCTCTGTAACCTCCTCCAGCTCCCGCCCCTGATCTCTGTAATGTCCTACGGCCCTACACCCCTCCCTATCTCTATAACCCCCTCCGGCCCTACACCCCTCCCCATCTCTAGAACCACCTTCCGCCCTACACCCCTCCCTATCTCTGTAACCCCCGCCCACCTTATATTCCTCCCCATCTCTGTAACCCCCTCCAGCTCCTACACCCTTCCTGATCTCTGTAACTTCCTCCAGCCCTACACCCCTCACTATCTCTGTAACCTCCTCCAGCCCCCTACAACCCTCACTATCTCTGTAACCTCCTCCAGGCCCTACAGCCCTCCCCATCTCTGTAACCTCCTCCAGCCCTACACCCTGCCTGATCTCTGTAATCTCCTCCAGCCTCTACAACCCTCCCTATCTCTGTAACCTCCTCCAGCCCCTACAACCCTCCTGATCTCTCCTCCAGCCATACAACCCTCCCGATTTCTGTAACCTCCTCCTTTCACTACAACTCTCCCTATCACTGGAACCTCCCCCCGTCCCTACACCCCTCCCTAGCTCTGTAACCTCATCCAGCCCTACACCCTTCCCGATCTCTGTAACCTCCTCCAGCACTACACCCCTCCCTATCTCTGTAACCTCCTCCCATCCCTACATCCCTCCCTATCTCTGTAACCTCCTCCTGTCCCTACAACCCTCCCTATCGCTGTAATCTCCTCCCGTCCCTACACCCCTCCCTATCTCTGTAACCCCTCCAGCCCTACACCCCTCCCTATCTCTGTAACCCCTCCAGCCCTACACCCCTCCCATCTCTGTAGCATCCTCCAGCCCTACACCCCTCCCTATCTCTGTAACCTCCTCCAGGCCCTACACCCCTCGCTACCTCTGTAACCTCCTCCAGCTCTATAACACTCCTGATCTCTGTAAAATCCTCCAGCCCTACACCCCTCCCTATCTCTGTAACCTCCTCTGGCCCTACAACCCTCCTGATCTCTATAAACTCCTCCAGCCCTACACCACTCCCTATCTCTGTACCCTCCTCCAGCCCTACACCATTCCTTATCTCTGTAACCTCCTCCAGCCCTACACCCCTCACGATCCCTGTAACCTCCTCCAGCCCTATGTCATGAATCTTATCATGACTCATGAATTAACACTGTGTGGCCAGCTGGTGGCACCGTCCAAGGAGTATAAATATTCGGGCGTGGGCCCAGCTTGCTCAGGATGTTTCTGTAACCAGGAACTAGTGATGTAACTAGAAATCTCATGGTTTTGAAACATTTGATTAAAGCCTTGTTTTATACTCAAACCAATTGCTCAGTAGTCTTTTTACATCAATATAATCAACTGTGTATCGGCTCCACGCTCTGAGTGATTTCAGGAACAGCCAGCTATGACTTCAACTGTAGAAGGGAACTCCGGCGTAGTAATCAATCCATCATGGACAAACTACTCAGACCCGCCCATCTTGACCTGGACCCAAATTCACCTACAACTGCTAAGGTATGGAAACACTGATATCGTACCTTCAGCAACTTCGTCAGAGCGTGTGGTGAGAATGTTCCTGATAAATTAGAGATACTTGCCAATTATGTATCTCCTCATGTGTTTGACAATATCGAAGACTGTGTAGATTATGACTCCGCTATCCTAATATTCCAGTGACTATATGTAAAGGGAATTAAGGGTTACGGGGAGCGGGCAGGAATTTGGACATGAGTCTAGGTTCGGATCGGTCATGGCCCTGTGGGTAGCGGAGCGGGCCCAGGGGCCGTGTAGCCTGATCCTGCTCCTATTTCGTGTGTCTAATTCTGTTAGATTCAGGAGATGGTTCAGTGATAGTGGATTGGCGGTTAGGATCAGATCAGCCATGATCTTATTGAATGGCGGAGCAGGCTCGAGGGGCCGATTGGCCTACTCCTGCTCCTATTTCTTATGTTCTTATGTTCTTATGTAAGGCCCCAAATGAAATTTTTGCTCGGCATCTACTGGCCACTACTCGACAACAACCCGGGGAATCACTTGACGAATTCCTTCAAAAGCTTCGCAGGCTCAGCAAGGATTGTAATCTTAAAGCTGTCACAGCTGAGCAGTACCAGGAGGAGTTAATTCATGATTCTTTTATTAACGGAATTACGTCTCCCTTCATATGCCAGCAACTGTTGGAGAATAAAACCCTCGAGTTACAGGCTGCCTATGACCAGGCGTGTTCCCTGGACTTAGCAAAGAGGAATGCAGATACCTATCTTTTACCACTGGCATGGGCTGCTTATATCACTTTTAATGACTCCTTTGATAGGTCTCGGGCAGAAGCCCTCACTAATGATGACTCTAACCTAGTGGATGACAACCCTACCCTAGAAGCCTTCACTGATGACGACCCTGCCCTAGCGGCACCTTTGCAACCTGGAAGGAAGTGTTTCTTCTGTGGAGGTGCATTCCACTACAGTAAATTTTGTCCTGCTCGTAACGCAACCTGCAACCATTGCAGCAACAAAGGTCTCTTTTCTAAGGTATGCCAGTCAAGAGCCTCTGTTAGTAAGAAAGGACACTTTTCTAAGGTATACTGGTCGAGAGATCCTGTTAGTTTTGCAGCTGCTATCTATAAAACTGCTCCTCCCCCAAGAACCACTAATAAGGTTACAGCTGTCAAGGGTAAAACTGCCCCTCCTCCCATCACAGCTGTTTTTCCCCAAAGTCTGTCCCATGCAGTCACGAAGGTTTCAGTAAATGGACACATTTTGAGTGCACTAATCGACTCATGCAGCTCTGACAGCTTCATTAGTGAGCAGGCTGTCAGTAAGTTAAAATTGCGTATTTACCCCTCGGACAGGAAAATTGCAATGGCTCTGACGACACTGACCACCGACTCTTCTGGCTTTTGTCTTATCGACCTTATTCTCAATGGCCACACTTATTTCTCCACCCGGCTCGGGGTGCTCAAAAGCCTATGCAGTGATGTGCTCCTGGGACAGGATTTCCAGAAACAACACAAAAGACTCACTTTCGAGTTTGGAGGGTCAATGCCAGAGCTTACTATTTCCAAAGTACTGTTTTGTGCGCTTTCGGCGGCTTCGCTCGACAAGCCTTCCTTGTTTGCCAATCTTTCCCCCCGATGTAAGCCCATAGTCACTAAATCACGATGTTTCAGCCAAGATGATCGATCCTTTATCGAGGCAGAAATCTCTCGCTTTCTAACTGACGGAATCATTGAGCCATGTTCATCTTCTTGACGGGCTCAAGTCGTCGTTGTTAAAAATCCTCTGAAGCAACACAAGAAACATCTTTGCATCGATTACTCGCAAACTATTAAAACAGTATACCGACCTGGATGCCTACCCACTACCACGCATTGATGACATGGTCAATAACCTTGCCAACTACAAGGTATTTTCAACTTTTGATTTAAGGAGCGCATACCATCAAGTACCGTTAAAGGACTCTGACAAAAAGTATACGGCCTTTGATGTCAATGGTCGGCTTTACCAGTTTTGTCGCCTTCCAGTTGGGGTCACCAATGGGGTGGCCGTCTTCCAACGGGCAATGGATAGCCTAGCCAAACAGGAGAACTTAACGGACACTTTTCCATATCTGGATAATATCACCATTGCTGGTCATAACCAGAAGGAGCATGATGCCAACCTCCAGAAATTTTTTGACGTTCTCCGTCGTCGCAACTTAACCTTAAATGAGTCCAAATCTATTAAATCAGTACCATCAGTCAACATCCTTGGCTATTGGGTGGGCAACGGTGTCATCAAACCGGATCCGGAGCGAATTCGTCCGCTTCAGGAGCTCCCTCCCCCTATGAATCTTGGCTCTCTTCGCCGGGCACTCGGCATGTTCGCCTATTATGCGAAGTGGATACCCGTCTTCTCCGACAAGGTCTAGCCCCTGCTTCACGCAAAGTCATTTCCGTTGGAGGTAACGGCTATTTCAGCTTTCAACCTCCTCAAGCGACAACAGGAAAAAGCCACGCTTCGTTCCATTGATGAAAACCTCCCTTTCGTGGTCGAGTGCGATGCATTGGAGGTGGCGATCTCTGCTACCTTGAATCAAGGTGGTCGACCCGTTGTATTTCTGTCCAGAACTTTGCAGGGTAGCGAGCTCCATTATCCTCCTGTCGAGAAGGAGGCTACGGCCATCATCGAAGCAGTGCATAAATGGAGTCATTTTCTCGCTCGTCGCCATTTCACACTTATAACCGATTAGCACTCCGTGGCCTTTATGCTGGATAACCGGAAACGCACTAAGATCAAGAATAACAAAACACAACTCTGGAGGATGGAATTGGCCGCCTTTGGATACACCATACATTATCGACCCGGCAAAGGGAATGTGGCCCCGAATACCTTCACGCATGCATTCTGCTCTTCTATGTCAACTTCGACTCTTGCGGATCTTCATACTGACTTATGCCATCCTGGCGTTACCCGTATGTTGCACTTTGTGCGATCTAAAAATCTCCCATTTTCTACGGAAGATGTGAAAAGAACGTGCTCCTCCTGTAGAATTTGTGCAGAATTAAAACCGCAATTCTTCCGTCCATCGGATGGCTCACTCATACACGCTATGCAGCCTATGCAGCAACTCAGCATTGACTTTAAAGTGCCATTGCCTTCCTCAACGCGAAACACCTACTTACTTACTATGGTGGATGAATATTCATGCTTTCCCTTTGCTTTCCCCTATCCCAATATGCTTACTTCCACAGTGATCAAATGCCTCAATCAGGTCTTTTCCCTTTGTGGAACGGCCAATTTCATCCACTCTGATTGGGGTCCCTCCTTCATGTCAAGCGAACTCAAAAGTTATCTTTCCCAATGGGGAATCGCCACAAGCAAAACAACACCGTATCATCCCATCGGTAATGGACAGGTTGAGAGATACAATGCTATCATTTGGAACGCTATTCGTCTTGCACTGAGGTCACGCAACCTACCAGACCAGCAGTGGGAAACTATGCTCCCTGACGCATTGCATTCCATCAGGTCTCTTCTTTCTACGTCCACCAATGTCACTCCTCACGAGCGATTCTTCAGGTTCCAGCGTCGCTCCACTCACGGGACGTCCCTACTGTCATGGTTGGCAGCTCTCGGCCCCGTGCTGCTCCGAAGATTCGTCCGACCTTCCAAAAACGATCCCCATGTCGATGAGGTGGAGCTAACGGACATTAATCCCACTTACGCGCACGTGCGCTACCCTGATGGCCGGGAGTCCACCATTTCACTCCGAGATCTGGCTCCCTGTCCAACCAATCCCACGGACTCAACTGGTAGAGGAACCCATGGTAATGATACCAATGCTCTGCGCTCCTTTGAGGATGATGCCCTACCTGCGACATCAAGGGATCTAAACATAGAAGATAGGAGCAGGAGTAGGCCGTTCGGCCCCTCGAGCCTGCTCCGCCATTCAATGAGATCATGGCTGATCATCCAAATTCAGTAGCCTGTTCCTGCCTTCTCTACATATCCCTTGATCCCTTTAGCCTTATATATAAGAAATATATCTAACTCCTTCTTGAATATATTTAATGAGTTGGCCTCTACTGCCTTCTTTGGTAGAGAATTCCACAGGTTCACCACTCTCTGGGTGAAGAAATTCCTCCTCATCTCTGTCCTAAGTGGCTTACCCCTTATCCTTAGACTGTGATCCCTGGTTCTGGACCCACCGACCATCGGGAACATCCTTCCTGCATCTAGTCTGTCTAGTCCTGTTAGAATTTTATAAGTTTCAATGAGATCCCCTCTCATTCTTTGAAACTCCAACAAGTATAAGCCCAATCGACCCAATCTCTCCTCATACGTCATTCCTGCCATCCCAGGTATCAGCCTAGTGAATCTTCGCTGCACTCCTTCCATGGCAAGAACATCCTTCCTCAGATAAGGCGACCAAAACTGCACACAATACTCAAGGTGTGGTCTCACCAAGGCCCTGTACAACTGCAGCAAGACATCCTTGCTCCTGTACTCAAATCCTCTCGCTACGAAGGCCAACATACCATTTGCCTTCTTAACCGCCTGCTGCACCTGCATGCTTACCTTCAGTGACTGGTGCACAAGGACGCCCAGGTCTCATTGCACTTCCCCTTCTCCCAATCTATTGCCATTCAGATAATAATCTGCCTTCCTGTTTTTGACACCAAAGTGGATAACCTCACATTTATCCATTTTATATTGCATCTGCCATGCTTCTGCCCAATCACCCAACCTGTCCAAATCATACTGGAGTTTCTTGGCATCCTCCTCACAGCACACACGCCCACCCAGATTTGTGTCGTCTGCAAACTTGGGAGATATTACATCCAGTTCCCTCGTCTAGATCATTAATATATATTGTGAAAAGCTGGGGTCCAAGGACTGATCCCTGCGGTACCCCACTAATCACTGCCTGCCACTCGGAAAAAGAGCCGTTTATTCCAACTCTTTGCTTTCTGTCTGCCAACCAGTTCTCTATCCAAGTCAATACCTTGCCCCCAATCCCATGTGCCTTAACTTTACACGCTAATCTCTTATGCGGGACCTTATCGAAAGCCTTTTGAAAGTCCAAATACACCACATCCACTGGTTCTCCCTTATCTATTTTACTAGTTACATCCTCAAAAAATTCCAGTAGATTAGTCAAGCACAATTTACCTTTTGTAAATCCATGTTGACTTTGTCCGATCCTGTCACTGTTTTCCAAGAGCTCTGCTATTACATCCTTTATACTGGCTCTAGCATTTTCCCCACTACCGATGTCAGGCTTACCGGTCTGTAATTCCCCGCCTTTTCTCTACCACCTTTTTTGAATAGTGGGGTAACATTAGCTACCCTCCAATCCATGGGTACTGTTCCAGATTCCATCGAATGTTGGAAGATGATCAGCAATGCATCTACTATTTCTAGGGCCACTTCCTTAAGTATCCTAGGATGAAGATTATCAGGCCCTGGGGATTTATCGGCCTTCAATCCCATCAATTTCCCTAACACCATTTCCCTACAAATACTGATTTCTATCTGTAAATGTCTGCCGGCTACTCCACCGGATCAACTCGGGGAGCCAAGCGCTCCCCACGGGATGGCCACCTGAAGCCAGGACGCTGGTCAATCCCCGGCTACCAACCAAGATGATGCCAGCTCAGCGCCTGTGGGGACCCGCACCTGGAGTCACGATCTCCCCAGTCTTCCGCAGGTCGATCAAGGTGACACGGGCCCCGTCGATCTACCAGTACGGACCAAGGTCCGAGGAGACGTGCCTTCCAGCCACAAGTGAAGGTCCAAAATACTGCGCCTATTCGTGGTCCGCCTAATCCACTTTCAGGCATGAAGGATGTCATGAATCTTATCATGACTCGTGAAGTAACACTGAGCGGCCAGCTGGTGGCGCCGTCCAAGGAGTATAAATAATCGGGCGTGGGCCCAGCTTGCTCAGGATGTTTCTGTAACCAGGAACTAGTGATTGTAACTAGAAATCTCATGCTTGTGAAACAGTTGATTAAAGCCTTGTTATATACTGAAACCGAGGGCTCAGTAGTCTATTTACATCAAACGCACCCTCCCTATCTCTGTAACCTCCTCCTGTCCCTAGAACCCTCCCTATCTCTGTAACCTCCTCCTGTCCCTACAACCCTCCCTATCTCTGTAACCTCCTCCTGTCCCTACAACCCTCCCTATCTCTGTAAACTCCTCCAGCCCCTACAACCCTCCCTATCTCTGTAACCTCCTCCAGCCCCTACAACCCTCCCTATCTCTGTAACCACCTCCAGCCCCTACAACACTCCCTATCTCTGTAACCTCCTCCAGCCCCTTCAACTCTCCCTATCTCTGTAACCTCCTCCAGCCCCTACAACCCTCCCTATCTCTGTAACCTCCTCCAGCCCCTACAACCCTCCCGATCCCTGTGAACTCCTCCAGCCCCTACAACCCTCCCTATCTCTGTAACCTCCTCCAGCCCCTACAACCCTCCCTATCTCTGTAACCTCCTCCAGCCGCTACAACCCTCCCTATCTCTGTAACCTCCTCCAGCCCCTACACCCCTCCCAATCTCTGCAACCTCCTCCAGCCCTACACCACTCCCTATGTCTGTACCCTCCTCCAGCCCCTACAACCCTCCCGGTCTCTGTAACCTCCTCCAGCCCCTACAACCCTCCCGATCCCTGTAACCTCCTCCAGCCCCTACAACCCTCCCTATCTCTGTCACCTCCTCCAGCCCTACAACCCTCCCTATCTCTGTAACCTCCTCCAGCCCCCTACACCACTCCCTATCTCTGTAACCTCCTCCAGCCCCAACAACCCTCCCTATCTCTGTAACCTCCTCCAGCCCCCTACACCACTCCCTATCTCTGTAACCTCCTCCAGCCCCAACAACCCTCCCGATCCCTGGAACCTCCTCCAGCCCCTAAAACCCTCCCGATCCCTGGAACCTCCTCCAGCCCCTACAACCCTCCCAATCCCTGTAACCACCTCCGGCCCTACAACCCTCCCAATATTTTTTGGGCGCGTGGGGGGCACAGGGAGCATTCCCTGTGTCTGAATGGTGAGGCCTGAGGCTCCCTAGTTATTGGGCCTTGGGCTTCATGTCAATGGAGTCGGTGCAACAATGAGCGCCTTTGGCCGAGATCTGGCTCATTGCTAGTGTTGCAGCGGCCCTCGGGTCAGTGGATCCAGGGGTCGGGTGAATGATCGGGTCCAGGGGTCCGGTCTGAGAATCACGGGGCAGCTGTTCCTTGCTGACACTGAATACTGTGACATCCCTAATCCTGGGGGCACTAAGTTTCCCCAAGTTGGGTGAGTGACCCTGGGGATCAGCAATTATTTATTGACACTCTACAGAGGGATCGGAGCTTGCCTGTTTCCACAGCCTGGCATTTATGGCAAACGTGCTTTTAAACAATGTGCTCAGACTGGTGGATTTCCAAACACTGAGTGCTGAGAAGATAACATTACACACAAGCGGTTAGCAAACACCTCACACTGTGACAGGAAGCATGCTTGTGAAAGCTGGTCCTGAGCTTACATCAACCCTCAGGGCAGATATCTTTTACTTGCACTCAATAACACTTACTCCCTCTCCACTCTCCTGAAGGTGCAGGCTATTGCTGGGTTATGAGAAATGCCAAACCGGTGAGGCTGCACCAGAGGTGGACAGTCTACATCTGTCATTACTCTGTAACTCTTGCATTCAGCCTAACCTCGGTGGTGGGAATATTATTGGAAAGAATTCTGAAGGACAGGATAAATCTTCATTTAGTAAGACACGGATTAATCAAGGATATTCAGCACGGATTTGTTAAGGGAAGGTTGTGTCTGACAAACTTGTTTGAATTTTTTGAGGGGGTAACAAGGAGGGTAGATGAGGGTAGTGCATTTGATGTAGTGTATATGGACTTTAGCAAGGCTTTTGATAAGGTTCCACATGGCAGACTGGTCACAAAGTTAAAATCCCATGGGATCCAGGGCAAAGTGTCAAGTTTGATTCAAAACTGGCTCGGAGACAGGAAGCAGAGGGTAATGGTTGATGGGTGTTTTTGTGACTGGAAGGCTGTTTCCAGTGGGGTTCCGCAGGGCTCAGTACTAGGCCCCTTGTTTTTTGTGGTATATATCAATGATCTTGACTTGAATATAGGGGGTATGATTAAGAAGTTTGCAGATGATACTATAATCGGCTGTGAGGTTGAAACTGAAGAAGGAAGCTGTAAACTGCAGGAAGATATCAATAAATTGGTCAGGTGGGCAGAACAGTGGCAAATGGAATTCTTTAAATCCATGTGAGGTAATGCATTTGGGGAGGGCTAACAAGGAAAGGGAATACACATTAAATGGTAGGACACTGAGTAGCGTAAAGGAAAAAAGGGACCTTGGAGTGCATGTCCACAGATCCCTGAAGGTAGCAGGCCAAGTAGATGAGGTGGTTAAGAAGGCATACGGAATGCTTGCCTTTATTAGCTGTGGCATAGAATACAAGAGCAGGGGGGCTATGCTTCAACTTGTTGAATCCGTGAATGTTGATGTATGGTGTCCTTCAATAAATCGACAGACTGCAGAGGAACAATTAACAGGTGTTTACTGGATGAGGGTTACTCTAAAACTAAAGTACAGATCCCTACTCAGGGTTTATATACAGGTGTGGTCACTGCCGGTACTACAGTATACAGGAGCTGTAAAAAGTAGTTCTCCCCTTAAAGGTACATACACTACAATTCCTCCCCTTTTAGATTAACAGTACCATAACATTCATTTAACAATGAACACTTTTAACATGCAACATTAACGGCAAATAGTCCATTTATAAATTCAGTCTCTGGGGCGGCTTCCTGATCCTTTCTGGATAGCGCCTTTCCTGAGTGTCTTGCTCTTGGTGCGCAGGCGATTCTGGCCCCCTGTCATCGGTTGATTCATCAGCTTCCGATGCTACTGTTTCTGGGGTAGATGCTACCGGTATGTCGGGTTCATCACCAGGTACGCGAGACCTGGGGTTGACTCGTTCCTGTGACTCTAGGATCTGGTCGACATGGCGTCTCACAATGTTCTCCCCAACATCCACTGTGTACATTAGTGGCCCCTGCCGTGTGCATATCGTTCCTTGTTGCCATTTCTCTGTTCGGTAGTCGCGGGCCAAGACTGGTTGCCCTACATTGAAGCTCCTTGTCGGCTTCTCATTGATGTGCTGGAATTGCTTATTCTCAACATCTCTTCGTACATTTGGTCTGAGCAAATCCAGACGAGATCTCAACCTTCGGTTAAAGAACATCATGGCCGGGGTCTGGTTGGTGACTGCATGTGCAGCATTTCTGTAGGCTAACAGGAAATTGTCCACCTTATGCTGCAGTGGAATGTCGTCATCGCACATGGCCCTTACTGCTTTTTTTAAAGGTTTGTACGAACCTCTCAGCCAATCCATTGGTGGCTGGATGATACGGGACGGAGGTGTAATGCCTTACCCCATTCCTTTTCATAAATCTTCAAAACTCTTCGGACACAAACTGTGGTCCGTTATCAGAACAAATCTGCTCTGGCAAGCCGTTCCTGGCAAAGATGGTCCGTAGGACTGCAATAGTTTTCTCTGTGGTGGTGGAGGACATTTTGATCACCTCAGGCCATTTCGAGTGCGCATCCAGAGCTATTAAAAACATTGAGTCCATGAATGGACCAGCAAAATCAATATGCACCCGTTGCCATGGAGATGAGGGCCACTCCCCTGGGTGTAGAGGGGCATGTGGTGGTGCATTTTGGACCTTCTGGCATCCTGAGCAGCTCTTTGTCAGGTCCTCGATTTGCTGATCGATCCCCGGCCACCACACATAAGCCCTAGCAAGGCTTTTCATTTTCACCCCTCCCAGATGGCCTTCGTGAAGCTCATTGAGCACTCTCTCCCTTAACTTGGGTGGAATTACCACTCGGGATCCACACATCAAGCTTCCCTGGCATACTGACAGCTGTTCTCTTCTGGATGAGAATGCTGGCAAAAGTGAGTCGCCATGTGCCGGCCATCCCTTCACCGTCAAATCATATACCCGAGACAGTGTCGGGTCATTTCGGGTCTCCTTCTTTATACCAGCGTTAGTTACTGGCAAGCATTCAATTATAGTCGAATGAAATATTTTGACAGGATCCACTGCTGGTGCTTCCTCCGCAGTAGGGAGTGGCAGGTGAGATAGCCCATCAGCGTTTCCATGCTGTTTCGTGCCCTTATACTCGATATCATATTGGTGTGCCCCTAGAAAAAGGGACCATCTTTGTAGCCGTTGTGCAGTCATCACCAGAACGCCCTTCTTTGGATTAAAGATGGAGACAAGTGGTTGGTGGTCAGTCAGCAAGGTGAACTTCTGCCCGTGCAGATAGTAGTTGAACTTTTTCACTCCCCACACTAGGCTGAGGGCCTCCCTGTCAATCTGGGCGTAGTTACGCTCGGCTGAGGTTAGTGACCGAGACACAAAGGCTACTGGCCTCTCCGAGCCGTCCGGGAATTTGTGCGACAGCACCGCTCCAATGCCATAGGGTGATGCATCACACGCCAGCTGAAATGGTAGTGCTGGGTTGAAATGAGCCAACACCTCTTTTGATGTGATCAATTCTTTGCACTTCTGGAAAGCTCGTTTACATTCGTCATTCCACTTCCATGGTACCCCCGTTTGCAGTAGGGTGTTCAGTGGGTGTAGAACTGTAGACAAATTCGGCAAGAACTTATGGTAGTAGTTCACCAACCCGAGGAACGACCTCAGTTGTGACACATTTTCCGGTGCTGGAGCCTTGACTACTGCCTCAATCTTTTCAGGGGACTTATGTAACCCCTCTTCATCAATAACGTGGCCACAATACGAGATCTGCTTCTGGAAAAACTCGCATTTGTGGCGATTAGCTCGGAGCCCATAATCCTTCAATCTAGTGAGCACCTGCTCCAGGTTGGCGAGGTGATCACTGTCATTTTCGCCCGTGACCAGGATGTCGTGCAAATAACACTGGGTCCCTGGAATCCCTTGCAGCACTTGATCCATTGCCCTTTGCCAAATAGCCGGAGCTGATGCTACCCCAAACACCAGCCGGTTGTATTGGTAGTGACCTTTACGAGTGTTGATCGTGAAGTACTGTTTCGAGGCTTCTTCTACCTCCATTTGCAGGTACGCCTGGGCCAGATCAATCTTAGTGAAGCGTTTCCCTCCAGATAGCGAGGCGAAAATATCTTCAATCCGCGGAAGCGGATATTGTACAGTGTGAAGGACTGGGTTCACTGTCACCTTAAAGTCCCCACAGATGCGAACCTTCTTTGGTTCCCCAGGCGTATTTCTCAACGACCTCTTCATTACAGGAACGATGAGTGTAGCCCACTCGCTCCAGTCCACTTTGGATAGTACTCCTGAACGTTCCAAACCTTCCAGCTCTGCTTTGACGGCTGGGCGGATCGCATAAGGTACCGGTCTGGCCTTAAAAAACTTTGGGTTTGCATTTTCCTCTATTTTGATCATTGCTGTTATGCCTTTTAGTGTTCCGAGTCCCTCCTGGAACACTTCTTGTGCGTCAGTTAGCATTTTTGACAGTCGTCCCGGTGTGACATCGTCATCCTTTTTGGCATCTACAGTCAGTGCTTGTATGGAATGCCAATCTAGCTGTATCTTCCGGATCCATTCACGCCCTAGTAGTGGTGGTCCTCCATCTGGGAACACATATATGTCCATTTTTGGTGTTTCCTTGCCGTTGTATATCACGTTCACCCTTATTTTTCCTTTGGGGTAGACTTTTTGCCCCATGTACGTCTTCAAGACAATCTCTGTATCTCTCAAGGGTATATGTGAGAATAGCCGCTTGTAGTCCCTTCGGTTTATGACTGTTAGGGCTGATCCTGTGTCCACTTCCATTTTCACTTGGACTCCGTCTATCTTGAGCGTGACCCAGATAGTTTGGTGATCCTCCATTTTGATTACATGATGTAGTTTCAGACAACCCAGCTCCTTGCTTCTGGAGTCTGAATCACTTTTCTGTTCGTCTGAACTACTCTCCGTCACCTTATGTACCTTTTTGTACTTCTCCTGTGGAGATTTCTTGCTGCTGGTTTTCTTTCCCGACCTGCAGACACTTGCTATGTGTCCTACTTTTCCACACTGTCTGCACACTTGGTCCTTGAACCAACAATCCTTATGGTCGTGTGTTGTTCTGCCGCAGCGATAACACTTCACTGCTCCATATGACATTTCATTTGTGCCATATTCTTGCGATCTCCATTGTATCTCTGCAGCGCCCCGTGCGGCTGCTTCGTGTGATACTGCCATGCTGAAAGCCTTGTCCAGCGTAAGATCCTTTTCTGATAGAAGCCGTTTCTGGGTTCCTTCTCTTTGAAGCCCACACACAAACTTGTCCCTTAAAGTATCTGCTAGTCCCGTTCCAAACTGGCAGTGTTTCGATAGTTTGCACAGTTCCGTTAAATACTGAGCATTACTTTCGTCTTTATGCTGGTTCCTTTAGTGAAACTTAAATCTTTCTGCTATCAGCAGTGGTGTGGGGTTTAAGTGGTTCTGTAGGATTGACACTATGTTTCCAAAATCCTTTTCTACTGGCTTCTCTGGGGTTATTAGGTTTCGCAGTAAGCCGTACGTTTTTGCACCCTTGGAATTCAACAATACCAGTGCTTTCCTGGCATCTGGCACTTCATTCGCCTTGCAGTACACTTCTACACATTCTGTATATGTTGCCCAATCTTCGACTTCATTGTCGAACGCTGTGACACTGCCACTCTTCTGCATCCCTGGGTGTGGTTAGACTGGCTAAAAATGGCATCTCCCTCGCTCTCCCTTCTTCTCCGCTGGCTCAAAATGGCATCTCCCGTGCTTCTTTCTTCTCCCGCGGACGCTGCTCAGCCCTTGAAACCCCAGCCGCGCTCTGCGCGTTTTCCCTTCTCTCGTTGACGCCGCTCGGTCTTCAACCCCGGCTGCGCCCTGTGCGCTTTACCCTCTCTCTTACCCCGTCGACGCTGCTCGGCCTTTTTCTGTGCCGTTGGTCGGCTCCAGCCACTGCCGTCCGGGAAGGGTCTGCGCCGTACCTGCTGCCAGCCCACTGTGCTGGATCGTCTCGACTGGGGAACCAAGCCCAGCTCTCCACAGCCTCCTCTGCGATGTTCAAGTCCTCTCCGGATGGTCGACGCCCACACTGGTGGAATCGGCCTTCTTCTACAGATTTGCAGGTAGGTTCGAATCGACTCGTCGCCACTGTTGAATCCGTGAATGTTGATGTATGGTGTCCTTCAATAAATCGACAGAGACTGCAGAGGAACAATCAACAGGTGTTTACTGGAAGCAGGTTACTCTAAAACTAAAGTACAGATCCCTACTCAGGGTTTATATACAGGTGTGGTCACTGCCGGTACTACAGTATACAGGAGCTGTAAAAAGTAGTTCTCCCCTTAAAGGTACATGTGATGAAATATATTCCATTCATCACTGCCTGTTTTCTGTGTCTTGTAACTGCCTGCTTTCTGTGTCTTTTCCCTTCCCCCAGTCCTCATGTATTATGTATTGGAATGTGCTGGAACTGGTTGTGTGCAGGGCTCCGCCCATACCTGGCTCCTTTGTAATCTAACTTCAGTCGGGTTCAGCCTCCTGAAGGTAGACATCTCTCTATTTTACGTGTTATGTTCTGAGTTAATAAAAGCCTTACTTTTGTTCTGCTAACTTCGAGTCTCGGAATAATTGAGGCACATCAATTTTATTAACTCAATTTTCAACACTATGGATCAACTCCTGAAACCCGAACGTTTGGATTTGGATCAACATGCTCCGGACGCATCAGCACGCTTCGGACACTGGTTTGACTGTATGGAATTCTTCCTGGACAATTCCGCAGCCGTCAAAGACGCTACGGACACTGCGAAGATGAGACTCGGAATGCTACGGAATTGGGTAAGCCACCGGGTTTACCCCCTCATCCAAGACGCCGATACGTACCTGGCCGCCTGCAACACCTTAAAGGCGCATTACCAGCAGCCTACGAATGAGGTGTATGCTAGGCATCTACTCGCTACTCGCGCACAGCGACCTGGGGAATCGGTGGAGGAGTTCCTAAGCATCCTGAAAAAGCTTGGCAAGGACTGTAAGTGCCGAGATGTAAAAGCCGCAGTGTACACCGACGAGCTTGTTCGCGATGCCTTTATCACAGGCCTCAGCTCCACTCACATCCGGCAAAGACTGCTGGAAAAAACGGGGTTGGACCTGAAACAGGCTGCGGACACCGCGCGGTCCCTGGAGATGGCCCAGAGAAACTCGGACGCCTACTCTTCAGTCCGCGCCGCCCACGCCGCCACGTGTGCGCCGAGGGCGCCGCCATCTTGGAAGGCATCTTCCCCGCCCGGCAGCCCGACACCGGCGGGGCCCAGCTCTCCCCCCAGAAGCCCTATGATGCGCCATCAATTACTCAAAAGACTGAGGTTGAGCGAGTAACAATCAGGCTTTTATTAACTAAAGAATGAAGGTCTTGTCTCGAGTGGTCGACCCGTCCAGAATACTAAGGGACTGGGAGGTAGTCACTTATATACCTGGAATAGTGGGAGGAGTCAGCCGAGGCATGTCCAGACCTGTACCTAGTGGAATACACATACAGACACAGACAGGTATGACAGTGGTTTACCACATTCACCCCTTGTTTAAAAATGAGTCCGGCGGGGTGAAGTGTATTTAAAAGTTCATGTATTGGAGTCTCTCCGGAGGTCTTGTCTGCCGCTGTGATCGACGTGGCGACGGCAGGGGTGGTGGAGCTTCCGGCGTCGCGTCCCGTGTAGGCTGGGGCCCTGGAGTGTAGTCCTCGTGGGTGACGGGCTCAGACGTGCCGGCTGCTGGGGTTGGATATCGGGTCGTGGGGGGGGGTGGTAATGGGTAGTGGGTTACAGCGGTCCCCGAGGGTGCGAGGTCTCGTATGGAGACTGTGTCCTCCCGCCCGTCCGGGTACGCAATGTAAGCGTACTGGGGGTTGGCGTGGAGGAGGTCGACCCTCTCGACCAGGGGGTCCATTTTATTGGCCCTCACGTGTCTTCTCAGTAGTACCGGCCCTGGGGACGTCAGCCATGGCGGTAACGATGTCCCCGATGTGGACTTCCTTGGGAAGACAAACATTTTCTCGTGAGGGGTGGCATTGGTGGCAGTGCAGAGAAGTGACCGAATCGAGTGGAGCGCATCGGGGAGCACCTCCTGCCAGCGGGAGGTCGGAAGGCCCCTAGACTTTAAGGCTAGTAGGGCGGCCTTCCAAACAGTTGCATTCTCTCTTTCCACCTGTCCGTTCCCCCGGGGGTTGTAACTGGTGGTCCTGCTTGTGGCTATACCCCTAGCGAGCAGGTACTGGTGGAGTTCGTCGTTCATAAACGATGAGCCCCGGTCGCTATGGATATAGCTGGGGAAACCGAACAGGGTGAAGAGGCTGTTCAGAGATTTAATGACCGTGGCACTGGTCATGTCCGGGCAGGGGATAGCGAACGGGAACCGGGAGTACTCGTCAATGATGTTGAGGAAGTACACATTGCGGTCGGAGGAGGGGAGAGGCCCTTTGAAATCGACGCTCAGGCGTTCGAAAGGGCGAGTGGCTTTTATCAGGTGGGCTCTGTCTGGTCTATAAAAGTGCGGTTTGCACTCAGCGCAGACTTGGCAGTTCTTGGTCATGGTCCTGACCTCCTCGATGGAGTAAGGCAGGTTGCGGGCCTTGATGAAGTGGTAGAACCTGGTGACCCCCGGGTGGCAGAGGTCATTGTGGAGGGCCCTCAGCCTATCGATCTGCGCGCTGGCGCAGGTGCCACGCGATAGGGCATCTGGGGGTTCATTGAGCTTCCCAGGCCGGTACAAGATCTCGTAATTGTAGGTGGAAAGTTCGATTCTCCACCTCAAGATCTTGTCATTTTTGATTTTGCCCCTCTGCTTGTTGTTGAACATAAAAGCAACTGAACGCTGGTCAGTGAGCAGGGTAAATCGTTTTCCGGCCAGGTAGTGCCTCCAATGACGCACAGCCTCCACGATAGCCTGGGCCTCCTTCTCGACCGCGGAGTGTCTGGTCTCCGGGCCCTGGAGGGTTCGTGAGAAGAATGCCACAGGTCTCCCCGCCTGATTAAGGGTGGCGGCCAGAGCGAAGTCGGACGCATCGCTTTCCACCTGGAAGGGGATGGATTCATCCACTGCGTGCATGGTGGCTTTGGCAATGTCTTCCTTGATATGGTGGAAGGCTAAGCGGGCCTCTGCCGTCACGGGAAAAGAGGTGGACTTGATCAGCGGACGGGCTTTGTCTGCATAGTAGGGGACCCACTGAGCGTAGTAGGAAAAAAACCCTAGGCACCTCTTCAGAGCTTTTAGGCAGTGGGGCAGTGGGAGTTCCATAAGGGGACGCATCCGGTCTGGGTCGGGACCGATGACCCCGTGTTCTACAACACAGCCAAGGATGGCGAGGCGGTCTGTGCGGAATATGCACTTCTCCTTGTTATATGTCAGGTTCAGGAGTTGGGCGGTGCGGAGGAATTTCTCGAGGTTTGCGTCATGGTCCTGCAAGTCATGGCCGCAGATGGTCACATTATCTAGGTAAGGGAAAGTGGCCTGCAGCTCGTTTTGATCGACCATCCGGTCCATCTCCCTTTGGAAGACGGAGACCCCGTTGGTAACGCCGAAAGGAACCCTAAGGAAGTGATAGAGGCGGCCGTTTGCCTCAAAAGCAGTATACTGGCGGTCTTCAGGGCTGATGGGGAGCTGGTGGTACGCTGATTTCAGGTCAATGGTCAAAAAGACGCGGTACTGCGCGATCTGGTTGACCATGTCAGCTATGCGGGGGAGTGGGTAGGCGTCCAGCAGGGTGTAGCGGTTTATTGTTTGGCTGTAGTCGATGACCAGGCGCTGTTTCTCGCCGGTCTTAACGACCACAACCTGGGCTCGCCAGGGGCTGGAGCTGCCCTCAATAATCCCCTCCTTCAGGAGCCGTTCCACTTCGGTTTTGATGAAAACCCTGTCCCCGGCACTGTATCGCCTGCTCTTTGTGGCGATGGGCTTACAGTCGGGGGTGAGGTTAGCAAACAGTGGGGGGGGTGGGACTCTGAGTGTGGAGAGGTTGCATCTGGTGCGCGGCGGGCAATTTGGAGGCTGCTGGCTGCGGACTGTGAGTGGGGGGAGGGGGCCACCGTACGCCATCGTAACGCTTTTGAGGTGGCACTGGAAATCCAACCCCAGTAGAACGGCAGCGCAGAGGTCGGGCAGGACCAAGAGTTTAAAATTATTGAACACAGTCCCGTCTACTACTAGTGTCACCACGCAGTAGCCGCCAATGTCCGCTGACTGGGACTCGGAGGCCATAGAAATCCGCTGGTGCGCAGGCAGGACTGGGAGAGAGCAACGCCGCACCGTGTCGGGGTGGATGAAGCTCTCTGTGCTCCCGGAGTCAAAAAGGCAGTTTATTGCATGGCCGTTTACCTTAACGTCCATTTTGGACCGAGCTAGCTGGTGCGGTCTTGTTTGGTCCAGCGTCACAGAGGCCAGCGTAGGGGTCGGTGTGTCGCTGCGAGTATCAGATGGGGGGGGGTTGGCGGTCTGCTGCGTCCCGGCTGGTGTCCAAGATGGCGGTGTACATGATTCCCATGTGGCTGGAGTCGTCCAAGATGGCTGCTGCTGCGGTGGTTCGCACATGGCTGGGGTGGCCCAAGATGGCGGCTCGCACGGCCCACACGCGGCGCTGCTGGCGTTCGGGGTGGCTTTGGCCTTGCAGACGCTGGCGTAGTGTCCCTTTTTCCCGCAGCCCGAGCAGGTCGCATTCTTCGCCGGGCAGCGCGCTCTGGGGTGTTTGGCCTGGCCACAGAAGTAGCATTTCTGGCCTTGGGATACTGCTGTCTGGCTTTGGGACACTGCTGCGGTAGTTGGGCCATTGTTGGGCTGTGGCTGGGGTGGCACGGTGCTATGGGGCTGTCCTACCGTGTCCCAGGTTGTCGTTCCCCGCGGAGGAGTAGGCATCCATGCCCCGGGAGGCTGCGTCCAGCGTTAGTGCGATGTCGGAGGCTTTGTCGAGGGTGAGGTCACTCTGCTCCAGCAGTCGCTGTCGGGTGTAGTTGGACCTGTGGCCCGCTACGAAGGCATCCCGGATCAGTTCCTCCGTGTACTTAGTGGGCGTTACCGCCTTACACCCACAGGCCCGGCCAAGCACGGACAGTGCTTGGAGGTATTCCTCAGTCGATTCCCCAGGTTGTTGCTTGCGACTCCCCAGAAGGTGCCTAGCGTATACTTCGTTCACAGGGCGCGTGTACTGGGTCTTGAGGAGCTGGAGGGCAGCTGTGTACGAGGTCGCGTCCCGGATGACTGAGTACGCTCGGTGGTTCACCTTGGAGAACAGGACAGACAGTTTGTCCGCATCCGTTTCGACCGCAGTGGAGGCAGTCAGGAATGTCTCGAAGCACGTGAGCCAGTGAGCAAACTTGGTGGAAGCGTCCGCTTCCCGACTGTCCAGGTCCAGGCATGCTGGTGTGAGGATCTTCTCCATTATAAAAAATTTAGTTAATAAAATTGATGCGCCATCAATTACTCAAAAGACTGAGGTTGAGCGAGTAACAATCAGGCTTTTATTAACTAAAGAATGAAGGTCTTGTCTCGAGTGGTCGACCCGTCCAGAATACTAAGGGACTGGGAGGTAGTCACTTATATACCTGGAATAGTGGGAGGAGTCAGCCGAGGCATGTCCAGACCTGTACCTAGTGGAATACACATACAGACACAGACAGGTATGACAGTGGTTTACCACACCCGACGACAGCCGCGACGCGTCAAGGACCCAACTGCTACTTCTGCGGGCAGCCAAAGCACACCAGAAACCTGTGCCCGGCGAAAGGCACCACCTGCTTTAAGTGCAGTAAGAAGGGGCACTTCGGGAAGGTGTGCAGAGGGAACCCCGCCGGAAAACCAACCGCCGGAAAACCCGCCACCGCCGCGTGTGCGCCGTGGGAGCGGCCATCTTGGACGCCATCTTGCCCGACATCGTGGGGTCCGCCATCTTATGAGCAGACAGCGTGGACGCCATCTTGTCTCGATCAGGGCCCTACAGTGGCATCGGTCACAGTGGACCAGACCAGGCCGCATCCGCTATCCAAATCAATGGTGGACATCGAGGTAAATGGGTGCCGGGTTAAATGCTTAATTGACAGTGGAAGCACGGAGAGTTTTATCCACCCTGAACTGGCACAACAACTCTCCCTAAAGGTGGTCCCTGCTCAGGGTACCATCTCTATGGCCGATAAAACCCAGACATCGACCATTCTGGGTTACTGCACGGTACAATTGTGCGTTAACGGAACTGTGTATGATAATTTTAAAGTATTAATCATGAAGAATCTATGTGCGAGCGTGATCTTGGGTTTGGATTTCCAGTGCAACCACCAAAGCATCACGCTCAAGTACGGTGGGTCCCAGCCGCCCCTCACAGTGTGCGGTCTGGCTACCCTGAAGGTAAAGCCGCCTTCGCTATTCGCGAACCTTACCCCTAACTGCCGGCCAATAGCGACCAAAAGCAGGAGGTACAGCTGGGAGGACAGGCGGTTTATCGCGACTGAGGTAGACAGGCTCCTGAAAGAGCGCATTATTGAACACAGCAACAGCCCGTGGCGCGCCCAAGTGGTAGTGGTAAGGGGTAGCGAGAAGAAACGGATGGTGATCGACTATAGTCAAACGATCAACAGGTACACCCTACTAGACGCCTACCCGCTACCCCGCATATCAGAAATGGTGAACCAAATCGCCCAATACCGGGTGTTCTCCACCATCGACCTCAAGTCAGCGTACCACCAGCTCCCTATCAGACCAGAGGACCGCCCGTACACCGCCTTCGAGGCGAACGGACGCCTCTACCAATTCCTCAGAGTCCCCTTTGGGGTGACGAACGGGGTCTCGGTCTTTCAGAGGGAGATGGATCGCATGGTCGATGACCACCACTTGCAGGCAACCTTCCCCTACCTCGACAACGTCACCATCTGCGGTCACAACCAGCAGGATCACGACTCGAACCTCGAGAGGTTCCTGAAAACCGCACAAAAACTCAACCTCACCTATAACGAGGACAAGTGCGTTTTCAACACCACGCGCCTCTGCATACTGGGCAGCGTGGTGGAGAATGGAGAAATCGGACCAGACCCGGACCGATTGCACCCCCTACGGGAGCTGCCCCTGCCCAACACTCCCAAAGCCCTGAAAAGGTGCCTGGGGTTATTTCCTTACTATTCCCAATGGGTCCCCAACTACTCCGACAAAGCCCGCCCCCTCTTGAAAGCATCCTCTTTTCCGCTCTCTGCTGAGGCCCATGCCGCCTTCAAAAGCATTAAGCAGGATATTGAGCGGGCCACGCTACAGGCAGTGGACGAGAACACTCCATTTCAAGTGGAAAGTGATGCGTCCGACTTCGCCTTGGCGGCCACCCTCAACCAGGCGGGGCGGCCCGTAGCTTTCTTCTCGAGGACCCTCCAAGGCCCCGAGATCAGACACTCCTCCGTGGAAAAGGAGGCCCAAGCCATCGTGGAGGCAGTGCGCCACTGGCGCCACTACCTAGCCGGCAAACGCTTCACCCTACTTACCGACCAGCGATCGGTAGCGTTTATGTTCAACAATAAACAGAGGGGGAAGATTAAAAATGATAAGATTCTTAGGTGGCGGATCGAGCTCTCCACTTTCGAGTACGACATCATTTACCGGCCAGGGGCCCTTAACGAATCCCCTGACGCCCTCTCACGAGGGACGTGTGCCAGCGCCACCGAGGATCGGCTACAGACCCTCCACAACGACCTCTGCCACCCAGGGGTCACGCGGCTGTTCCACTTCATAAAGTCCCGTAACTTACCCTACTCGATTGAGGAAGTTCGGTCTCTGACCAGGAACTGCCGCACTTGCGCTGAGTGCAAGCCTCGGTTCTACCGCCCAGATAGAGCCCACTTAATCAAAGCTACACGGCCCTTCGAGCGGCTCAGCTTAGATTTCAAGGGCCCCCTCCCGTCCGTCGACCGCAATGTTTACTTCCTGAACATTGTGGACGAATACTCCCGTTTCCCATTCGCCTTCCCCTGCCCAGACATGACCAGCGCCACGGTCATTAAATGCCTCAACAGCCTGTTCTGCCTGTTCGGTATGCCGAGCTATATCCACACGGATAGGGGGGCGTCCTTCATGAGTGAAGAGCTACGCCAGTACATGCTGTCCAAGGGGATCGCCACGAGCCGTACCACCAGCTACAACCCCCGGGGTAACGGCCAGGTGGAGCGAGAGAACGGGACAGTGTGGAAAGCAGTCACTATAGCTCTAAGGACCAAGGGCCTCCCTATCTCCCGCTGGCAGGAAGTCCTCTCGGATGTGCTCCATTCGATACGGTCGCTACTGTGTACGGCCACTAATGCCACGCCTCATGAACGAATGTTTGTCTTTCCTCGGAAATCCACCTCAGGCGTATCCATGCCATCATGGCTCTCCACCCCAGGTCCGGTACTCGTGCGAAGGCATGTGAGGGGCCACAAGACGGACCCTCTCGTGGAGCCAGTACACCTACTCCACGCCAACTCCCAATACGCATATGTCCGGCACGCCGACGGAAGGGAGGACACCGTGTCCATAAAAGACGTCGCCCCAGCCGGCATCGACAACAACCACGGCAATAGCAGCGACGACGATCACAGCAACCCTTACCCACCCACTATTCTTTCATCACCCCCGGAAGAACATCGACCAACGGCACCCCCACCAACTACCCCTTCAACAACCCCGGCGGCACCCCCGGCAGAGACCCAGGAGGCTACCGGGGACACCCAGCCGACACCCGCGGCACCACAACAGCCACGTCGGTCGCAGAGGACTATCAAACCCCCGAACAGACTAAATCTATAGAAGGGGTGAATGTGATGAAATATATTCCATTCATCACTGCCTGTTTTCTGTGTCTTGTAACTGCCTGCTTTCTGTGTCTTTTCCCTTCCCCCAGTCCTCATGTATTATGTATTGGAATGTGCTGGAACTGGTTGTGTGCAGGGCTCCGCCCATACCTGGCTCCTTTGTAATCTAATTTCAGTCGGGTTCAGCCTCCTGAAGGTAGACATCTCTCTATTTTACGTGTTATGTTCTGAGTTAATAAAAGCCTTACTTTTGTTCTGCTAACTTCGAGTCTCGGAATAATTGAGGCACATCAGTACATACACTACACAACTGTATAAAACACTAGTTAGGCCTCAGCTAGAGTACTGCGTGCAGTTCTGGTCACCACATTACAGGAAAGATGTGATTGCACTAGAGAGGGTACAGAGGAGATTTACAAGGATGTTGCTGGGAGTAGAGAATCGTAGCTATGAGGAAAGACTGGATAGGCTGGGTCTGTTTTCCTTGGAACAGAGGAGGCTGAGGGGAGACCTTATTGAGGTGTATAAAATTATGAGGGGCCTGGATAAAGTGGATAGAAAGGACCTATTTCCCTTAGCAGAGGGGTCAAAAACCAGGGGGCACAGATTTAAAGTAATTGGGGGAAGGTTTAGAGGGGATTTGAGGGGAAATTTCTTCACCCAGAGGGTTGTGGGGGTCTGGAACTCACTGCCTGAAAGGGTGGTAGAGGCAGGAACCCTAACCACATTTAAAAAGTACTTGGATGTGCACCTGGGATGCTGTAACCTACAGGGCTATGGACCAAGAGCTGGGAGGTGGGATTAGGCTGGATAGCTCTTTGTTGGCCGGCGAGGACACGATGGGCCAAATGGCCTCCTTCCGTGCTGTAACTTTCTATGACTGCAGGACGCCTGTCACAGCTCTTTGAAAGAGCTCTCCAATTAATCCCACTCCCCCGCTCTTTCCCCGTAGCCCTGCATATATTTCAATTTCAAGTATTTTTCCAATTCCCTTTTGAAAGTTCCTATTGAATCTGCTTCCACCGCCCTTTCAGGCAGCACATTCCAGATCACAACAACTCGCTGCGGAGAAACACTCTCCTCATCTCCCCTCTGGTCCTTTGACCAGTTATCTTCAATCTGTGTCCTCTGGTTACCGACCCTCCTGCCACTGGAAACAGTTTCTCCTTATTTACTCCATCAAAACCCTTCATGATTTTGAACACCTCTATCAAATCTCCCCTTAACCTTCTCTGCTCCAAGGAGAACAATCCCAGCTTCTCCAGTCTCTCCACATAATTCCTCTCATCCCTGTACTCATTCTCATCAATCTCCTCCGCACCCTCTCCAAGGCCTTCACAGCCGACCCAAAGTGCGGTGCCCAGAATTGAACCCAATACTCCAGCTGATGCCGAACCAGATGATTATGGTAGTGGGCTGGCCGCCCAGAGGTCATGAGTTTAAATCCATGACAAGTTGGCCCAGCACATCCCTCACTATCCATCGGCAGCAAGCTGGGAGAGCACCCCAGGGTCAGTGGGGCAGTAGGACAGTTACCCTCATCTCTCCTCCACCATTCAGCTCTTGTATCCATGTCTGGATCGAGGCTGTGATCAGGTCTGGAGTTGGGCAGTTCTGGCAGACCCCGAATTGAGCATTGGTGAGTATTTATTGGTGACTCGGTGTCGTTTGATGGCACAATTGATGACATCTTGCTTCATTTTACTGATGGTTGAGAGGAGACTGATAGGTTGGTAATTGGCCGGATTAGATTTATTCTGTTTGTTGTGGACAGGACTTACCTGGGCAATCTTGTCAGGTTGCTGCCAGTGTCACCTTGGTTACGGGAGCGACTCGTTCTGGTGCACAGATCAACACTAGAGCTAAAAGGTTAGAATTTGCTGTGTCCAGTGCACTCAACCACGTTTTAATTCCCTGTGGAGTGAACCAAAGTGGCTGGACTCTGGCAGCTACGATGGTGGGGAACTCGGGAAAAGGCTGATTAGCAACTTGGGAATCTCCTCCTGGCAGTCTGTTCACACTTCCTTGGTTTTGTGGGCCTGGAGGTTTGGGAAGGGCTGTTCTCAGCGCTGTTTCCTCATTGGTGGGTAAATCCTAAACCACAGCCCCCAGATCAGTTTGTTGAGATATCTGTAAATGAATACTGACATGAATCAGTCATTCATGAAAGAAAGTCTTATGAAATAATACTGAGCGGCCTGCGGGTGGCGCTGTCCAGGGAGAGTATAAATACTCGGGCACGGGCCCAGCTTGCGCAGGACATTCTTAACAGGAACTAGTGAAGGACACAACTAGACCTCCATGTTGTAAAACAGCTGATTAAAGCTTTGTTTAACGCTTAGACCAAGTGCCTAGTAGTTTTCTTACATCAGATATGTGCCCCCCCCCCTCCCTCAAGGCTTTATTATGGTACATATATGGGGGGCCGACAAAGAATCGTGGAACCCCGGCTTAGGGAATGAGCATCTGTCTCCTCTCAAATCTCTACACCCCCGACCTCTCCCAGAACCCCTCTCCAGCCCCCAACATGCAATGCTCTGCAGCCTCCCTCAGCTGTCAGACTGTTCTTGTCCATCACCCACCACCCGCTCCCGCGATCTCTCCAGCACCTGACCATTCAGCTACGCTTCCTTCATCTAATGCTTGCCAATGTCGGCAAACTCTCCCTTTCCTCAGCTAGTTTTCTCCCAGCTTCAAACCTGCTGTTCTCACCTGCTCGGGAAGAAGGCCCAGCCCTGAACTCCCCATCCACAAGCCCAGCTCCTAAAGGCACAATGTTAGCTTGGCTCAGTGCTAGCATTCTCCTCTGTGAATCAATCGACTGCAGGTTCAAGCCCCACTGCAAGGCTTGAGCTGATAATGTGCTGATAGTTCAGTGCAATGCTGAGGCAGGCCTGTGCTGCCAGGCGTTCTGAGCAGCAGGAAATTCTCCCACAGTCCTGGCCAACGTTCCTCCCTAAACCAACACCCCCCAAACAGCTGCTTCATCTCATTTGCATTTATAGCTCTCTGCTATTTCCAATGGCTTTGGGTCGAAATGGTCCTCGAGTTTCTCGACAATGTCTTCAAACGACGCATCATTCGCTTTCCCTGGCCTGATCTCCGTTAGAAACAGAGCGGGATTAAACAGACTGGACCTGAACAAGGGGCTTTGTTTGGGAATTTGGAAAGAGTGGGGATTTGGAGAAGAGGGGAAAGGAGTTGTTGCTTTTTGCTGACACTACTTGTAGTGCTTTGTGTTACAGGTAGATATTTAATTTCATTACCCATAACTTAATCTACTGGAATATTTTGAGGATGTAACTGGTAAAATAGATAAGGGAGAACCAGTGGATGTGGTGTATTTGGACTTTCAGAAGGCTTTCGATAAGGTCCCGCATAAGAGATTAGCGTGTAAAGTTAAGGCACATGGGATTGGGGGCAAGGTATTGACTTGGATAGAGAACTGGTTGGCAGACAGGAAGCAAAGAGTTGGAATAAACGGGTCTTTTTCCGAGTGGAAGGCAGTGACTAGTGGGGTATCGCAGGGATCGGTCCTTGGACCCCAGCTATTCACAATATATATTAATGATCTAGACGAGGGAACTAGATGTAATATCTCCAAGTTTGCAGATGACACAAAGCTGTGTGGGTGTGTGTGCTGTGAGGAGGATGCCGAGAAACTCCAGGATGATTTGGACAGGTTGGGTGATTGGGCAAAAGCATGGCAGATGCAGTATAACGTGGTTAAATGTGAGGTTATCCACTTTGGTGGCAAAAACAGGAAGGCAGATTATTATCTGAATGGCAATAGATTGGGAGAAGGGGAAGTGCAACGAGACCTGGGTGTCCTTGTGCACCAGTCGCTGAAGGTAAGCATGCAGGTGCAGCAGGCGGTTAAGAAGGCAAATGGTATGTTGACCTTCGTAGCGAGAGGGTTTGAGTACAGGAACAAGAATGTCTTGCTGCAGTTGTACAGGGCCTTGGTGAGACCACATCTTGAGTATTGTGTGCAGTTTTGGTCACCTTATCTGAGGAAGGATGTTCTTGCCATGGAAGGAGTTCAGCAAAGATTCACCAGGCTGATACCTGGGATGGCAGGAATGACGTATGAGGAGAGATTGGGTCGATTGAGCTTGTACTCGCTGGAGTTTAGAAGAATGAGGGGATCTCATTGAAACTTATAAAATTCTGACAGGACTGGACAGACTAGATGCAGGAAGGATGTTCCCGATGGTCGGGGAGTCCAGAACCAGGGGTCACAGTCTAAGGATAAGGGGTAAGCCATTTAGGACAGAAATTAGGAGGAATTTCTTCACCCAGAGAGTGGTCAGCCTGTGGAATTTTCTACCACAGAAGGCAGTAGAGGCCAATTCATTAAATATATTCAAGAAGGAGTTGGATATATTTCTTAAGGCCAAAGGGATCAAGGGGTATGGGGAGAAAGCAGGGACAGGGTACTGAATTTGGATGATCAGCCATGATCACATTTGTGGTATCTTGAGGTGGCCATAGATGGAGACGGACACCGGTTAACTCCGTAACATGGTTTAATCAACACTTGCACATAAAAGCTTCTGCCATGAGGCAGAAAAAACAAAGAGTACAACCAGTACAGACCAGACTTAACTCAGGAGACCAATTGCCACAGCACCACCTGGTGGATCAGGTTACTCATAACCTCCCAGGTTACTACACTCCTCCCCCCTTAAGATTGCTGTATGCAATTCTTAAACAATAACCCTTACTAGGTACTACGTTTTAATTAACCAGTATGCTCTAACCATGGTTAACCACTGACTAATTTAACAGATTTGTATAAGTCTTTCTGGTTGCTTGCGAATCCTTTGTGAACGTCTTAATTCCACTTGTGGTGGATTCTCAGATTCACTCGCACTTGAGATTGGAGTAGTCTCTGATGTTGGTTTTACTCTGTCCCGCTGTGGCCTGGCAGTACCAGTGTCCACTGGCACCTTATAAACCATGCTGGGTCCTGGAACAGCCTCCTCTACTGCCCTTTGTTCCATCTGAGGCAGTTCCCCCTGCTGCCGGCTGAAAAGCTGATCCACACGCCGACGAACCCCTCGATCATCCCCTAGTAACATGGAGTACGAGACGGGTCCTGTAATGTCCTGGATTAGTCCTGGTATCCATTTAGGCCCATAGCCGAAGTTCCGGGTGTACACAGAGTCCCCTATGGCGAAATGGCGAGCTTTAGTATGCTTGTCATGGTACGCTTTTTGGTTTGTTTGTTTTGTCTCAACCTTGCTTTTGAGATCTGGGTGTATCAGGTCTAACGTGCACCGCAACTTTCTCCCCATCATCAACTCAGCCGGAGAAAGCCCCGTGGTAGCTTGGGGTGTTATACGATAACTAAACAAGGCTCTATTGAGCTTGGTCTCCAGGGTGTCACCTGAGCTCTTCCTCATGAGCTCCTTAAAAGTCTGCACGGCTCGCTCGGCTAACCCATTTGAGGCTGGGTGATATGGAGCCGAGGTGACATGTGTGATTCCATTCCTTACCATGAATTCTTTGCTCCCTTCACTAACAAAACACTGTGCATTGTCGGATACAATCATTTCTGGAATACCATGCGTGCTGAAGCTGTTCCTGATACAATTCAGTGTGGCATCAGTCGTTGCAGAGCTCACTGGATAGACGTCGATCCACTTTGAGTGAGCGTCTACCAGCACCAGAAACATTTTGCCCATAATAGGTCCCGCATAGTCTATGTGAATTCTCCTCCAGGGTTTGCTGGGCCACTCCCAGGGATGGAGTGGTGCCCCGGCAGGTGCTTTCCTCTGTTCCTGACATATAGTGCATGACTTTACCTTTGACTCAATTTCAGCATCCAAGTTAGGCCACGACAGGTAGCTCCTAGCCAGTCCTTTCATTCAAGTCATTCCTGGGTGCGATTGATGCAACTGTTCCATCAAAGTAGAGCATCCCCGCTCTGGGACTATGATGCGTGCTCCCCATAGCACACATCCATCTTGGACACTGAGCTCGTGCTGTCTCTGTCTGTACGGCGCGAACTCCAGTCCCTCACGGTGATCTGGCCAGCCTTTCAACACATACTCATGGACCCTTGACAGAATGGGGTCCTTGGCTGTCCAGCCCTGGATTTGCGCTGAAGTCATCAGGGGACTGATCTCCTGATCCAGCATCAGGATTTGCTCCTCAGGGGAAGTACTGCAAGGAGATTTTGAGAGGGGCGGGTGGCTGAGAGCATCAGCGTTCCCGTTTTCCTTGCCGGTTCTGTACTTGATCACATGTTCATAGGCTCTTAGCATTACTGCCCATCTCATTATTCTCTGTGATGCCATTTGAGGCACCGCTTTCATCTCTTTCAGTAAGCTAATAAGAGGCTTGTTGTCAGTACTGATTACAAACTTCCTCCCATATATGTACTTATGGAATTTCTTTACTCCAAATATAATGGCTAACCCCTCTTTATCAAGCTGTGAATAGTTCTTTTCCGCAGCTGTAAGCGTGCATGAAACAAACCCGATGGGCCTTTCCGCTCCATCTGGCATGCGGTGGGCCAACACTGCCCCCACTCCATAGGGTGGTGCGTCGCAGGACATTATCGGCTCCTTCTTCTCGTCGTAATGCACTAACACCCTGCTGGACTGAAGTAGCTCCTTTGACTGCTGAAACGCTTTCGCTTGCTCTGGCCCCCAACGCCATGGCTCCTCCTTTCTCAACAGTTTGGGCAGGGGTGCCAGCAGCATCGATAAGTTTGGAAGAAACCGGTTATAATAATTCAGGAGCCCTAGATAGGCTTTCAGTTCAGTCACTGAGGTGGGTGCAGGTGCATCCTGCACTGCCCGCACTTTCCCTGGTAATGGATGGAGGCCTGTGGCATCCACCCGATGTCCCAGGAATGTAACTTCCTTCTCCATGAAACTACACTTACTCCGTTTCAGGCATAGCCCCGCCTCTTCCAGCCGCTGTAGCACTTTGTCCAGTGTTTTTAAGTGATCCTGATCGTCACTTCCTGTTAGCAGAATATCATCTAAGTACACGGCCACCTTTGGAATGCCCTGCAGAATGCCCTCCATAGTCCGTTGGAATATTGCTGGGCTAGAACTGACACCAAATGGTAACCTGGCATACGTGAACAGCCCCTTGTGCGTGTTCACCGTGACAAACTTTTTTGATTCTTCATCTAGCAATATCTGCTGATACGCATGACTCATGTCCAGTTTGCTGAATCGTTCTCCCCCAGCGAGCGATGTTAACATGTCCTCCATTCTCGGAATGGGGTACTGTTCCAGTGATGATACTCTGTTCACTGTTAACTTATAGTCACCACACACCCTTACTTTACCGTCGGGCTTCAATACCGGGACTATTGGTGCCGCCCAGTCTGAAAATTTCACTGGTTCTATTACTTTGTCCTTTAGCAGGCGATCTAGTTCCGCCTCAACCTTGGTTTTCATTGCAAAAGATACCGTCCTTGGTTTAAAGAAATGAGGCGTGGCATCACTGGCTACATGAATCTTGGCTGTGGCTCCCCTTAAGGTGCCCAGTTCGTCCTTGAACACTAACTCATGCTTCATCAGCACTTCTTGCAGTGCCTCTGTACTGTCCTCCATTTTATTCATTGCCTGCCAGTCCACACTCAACTCACTGATCCACCCTCGCCCTAGCAGGTTTGGCCCTGACCCTGCTACCACTACCACCGTAAGCTCTTTGGTGACTCCTTTGTGTTCCACTTGTACTTTGGCCACCCCCAAAATGTCCACCTTCTGTCCTGTGTAGGTTTTGAGACTAACGGGGCATGTACCTAGCTCTGGTACTTTTGCTTCCCCCCATAGCTTGGCGTACTCAGTCTGCGACATTATGGTTACACTACATCCGGTGTCAATCTCAAACTTTACTTGACCTCCGTTCACTATCAAATACTGAGTGAGAGGAGGTACGTTCAGCCTTGAAGTGTCTATACTGTATATAGTGAAAACCTCCTCACTAGATTCACTAGACTCTTCCACCTCTTGTATGTAATTTGCCCGCCATTATGTCCGTGTATGATTGAGACACGGACAGCAGGAGTTGAACAAAACAAGTCTTTACTGAAAGGAGTCAATCGGGAAGCTGCAACTACAGAGGCTTACTAGCGCCTTTTATACAGGGGTGGTCACTGCCGGTACTGCAGTCTGAGACCAATTATTCTCTTAAAGGTACATACACAACAATTCCTCCCCTTTTAGATAAACAGTACATAACATTCATTTAACAACTAAATGATAACTAATTACAATCACAATTACGGTTGCTAGATACATTGGTAAAGTTTAAGCAATTATAAGTTCAGTCTTTGAGGAGGCTTCCTGATTCTGTCTGGATAACGCCTCTTTGGGGTATCAGGTTCTTCTGGCAAGGTTGAGTCGGGATCAATGTCGTTGTTTGGTTCATCTGCTTCCAATATCACCGATTCTGCGATAGCTGCAATTGGTACGTCGATTTCATTGCCAGGTGTATCAGATCGTGGTGTGGAGTTGACGTTTTCCAGTGACTCTAGAATCTGGTCAGCATGGCGTCTTACAATGCTCTCTCCAACGTCCACGGTATGCATGAGAGGTCCTTGCCGTGTACAAATCGTTCCTGGCTGCCATTTCTCAGTGCGGTAGTCCCGGGCCAAAACTGGTTGACCTATCTTAAAACTCCTGGTCGGCCTTTCATTCATATTCTGAAACTGCCTGTTCTCCACATCTCTTCGGACATTTGGCTTAACCAAATCCAAGCGGCATCGTAGTCTTCGATTGAAGAACATCATGGCTGGAGTTTGGTTGGTAACCGCATGTGTCGCATTCCGGTAGGCAAACAAGAAGTTGTCCACCTTGTGTTGTAGGGGTATATCTTCATTACACATTGCCTTGATAGCCTTCACAATCACAGAATCACAGAAACCCCACAGTGCAGATAGAGGCCATTTCGGCCCATCGAGCCTGCACCGACACATATCCCACCCGATCCCCGTAACCCCTACACCAACACATATCCCACCCTATCCCCGTAACCCCACGTATTTAATCCCCCTAACACTAAGGGTCAATTTGTCATAGCCAATCAACCTAACTCGCACATCTTTGGACTTGAATGTTTGAACAAACCTCTCGACCAATCCATTAGTGGCTGGATGATATGGGGCAGATGTGTAATGCTTAACACCATTGTTCTTTAAGAACCTCCGGAACTCTTCAGACACAAACTGTGGTCCATTGTCAGAGCAAATCTTTTCAGGCAGCCCATTCCTGGCGAATATGGTTCGTAAAACTGTGATAGTTTTTTCCGTGGTGGTTGAGGACATTTTTATTACCTCTGGCCACTTTGAATGTGCATCCACCGCAATTAAAAACATCGAATCCATGAAGGGACCAGCAAAATCAATGTGCACCCTTTGCCATGGAGATGAGGGCCACTCCCATGGATGTAGAGGAGCTTGTGGTGGGGCGTTTTGGACCTTCTGGCATCCTGCACAGCTCTTGGTCATCTCTTCGATTTCTCTATCGGTTCCCGGCCACCACACAAACGCTCTGGCTAAGTTCTTCATTTTTACCCCACCCAGATGACCCTCATGAAGCTCATTGAGCACTCTATCCGTCAACTTAGGTGGAATTACTACTCTGGATCCACACATCAAGGTTCCTCTGCACACTGACAGCTGTTCTCTTCTCGGCGAGAATGCTGGCAGCAGTGGTTCGCCATGTGCTGGCCATCCCTTCACCATTAAATCATAGACCCGTGATAGTGTCGGGTCATTCCGTGTTTCCTTTTCTATGTTTGCATTCGTCACAGGGAGACATTCGACTATGGTCGAGTGGAATAACTCCATTGGATCCACTGCAAGGTCTTCTTCTTCCACCGTCGGCAACGGTAGGCGTGACAATCCATCAGCATTCCCATGCTGTTTAGTTCCTTTGTACTCGATGTCATATTGGTGTGCCCCTAGGAAAAGGGACCACCTCTGCAGCCGGTACGCCCGTCTGAGGGTTGAAAATGGAGACAAGAGGTTGATGATCGGTTAGTAGAGTAAATTTTTGACCGTGCAGGTAGTGATTGAACTTCTTCACCCCCCACACTAGGCTGAGGGCCTCTCTGTCAATCTGGGCGTAGTTACGCTCGGCAGAAGTTAACGAGCGTGACGCTAAAGCTATCGGCCTCTCTACACCATCAAGGAATTTATGTGACAGTACCGCCCCAATGCCGTAGGGAGACGCATCACACGCCAGTCTGATCGGCAGTGCTGGGTTGTAGTGAGCCAATACTTCTCTTGAAGTGGTTAAGTCCTTACTCTTCTGAAAAGCACGCTTACAATCATTGCTCCATTTCCACGCTACCCCCGTTCGTAGCAGGGCGTTCAGTGGGTGCAGAATTGTCGACAAATTCGGCAAAAACTTATGGTAGTAATTCACCAATCCGAGGAATGACCTCAGTTGCGACACATTTTCAGGCGCTGGGGCCTTAACAACCGCTTCAATTTTGTCAGGGGACTTATGTAACCCCTCTTCATCAATCACGTGGCCACAATACGATATCTGTTTCTTAAAAAACTCGCACTTGGGGCGGTTGGCTCGTAGCCCATGTTCCCGTAGTCTAGTGAGCACCTGTTCTAGGTTGTGTCATCTTCACCTGTCACAAGGATGTTGTCCAAGTAACACTGAGTCCCCGGAATCCCTTGCAGGACTTGATCCATCGCTCTTTGCCATATCGCCGGAGCCGATGCTACTCCGAATACCAATCGATAATACTGATAAAGACATTTGTGAGTCTTTATCGTGAGATCCTTCCTAAAGGATTCTTCAAGCTCCATCTGCAAATATGCTTGTGCTAGGTCAATTTATGTAAAACGCTTCCCTCCAGACAGTGAGGCGAAGATGTCTTCTATCCTTGGAAGAGGATATTGTACTGTGTGAAGGACTGGGTTCACTGTCACCTTGAAATCCCCACAGATGCGAACCTTCCTTGGCAGCTCAGAATTATTGCTTAACATTTTCTTCATGACAGGAACGATGGGTGTTGCCCACTCGCTCCAGTCGACCTTAGACAACATGCCTGCCTTCTCCAGATTCTCCAGCTCTGCCTCGACGGCTGGGCGAATTGCATATGGTACCGGGCTTGCTTTGAAAAACTTGGGAATTGCATTCTCTTCTATTTTTATTGAGGCGGTTACGCCTTTAAGCGTGCCCAGTTCTTGTTGAAATACCTCTTTGGCGTTAGCTAAGATTGTTGACAATCGTCCAGGAGTGACGTCTTCATCTTTTTTACCGTCCACCGTCATTGCATGAATGGAGTGCCAATCTAAGCTTATCTTCCTGATCCATTCACATCCCAATAATGGTGGTCCACCATTTTGCAGTATGTAGAGATACAATTTCCGTATTTTCTTGCCGTTGTATTCGACAGGCGCCCTTATTTTTCCTCTGGGGTATACTTTTTGCCCCGTATACGTCGCCAAGACAATGGATGTCTCTCTCAAGGGTATGTGTGAGAATAGCTGCTCGTAGTCTCGTCGATTCATGATGGTTAGCGCTGATCCTGTATCCAATTCCATTTTAACTTGGGACCCTGCTATCGTGAGGGTGACCCAAATGGTTCGGTGATCCTCTTTTGCGATTACATTGTGAAGTTTGAGACAGCTTAGTCTCCTGTTCCCAGATTCACTATCGCTCATCTGGTCTTCGGAACTACTGCCCGTCATCTTTTGTACTTTCTTGCACGGTTTCTTAGTAGCCTTTTTGTTGTCGCTGGTCTTCTTCCCAGACCTGCAAACTCGTGCAATGTGTCCCATCTTTCCGCATTGCCTGCATATTTTGTCCTTGGACCAGCAGTCCTTCTGGTCATGGTTAGTTCTGCCGCAGCGATAACATTTTGCAAATCCCCGTGTCATTTTGTGGGTGCCGTATTCCTGTGGCTTTTGTTGAATTTCCGCAGCTCCCCTGGCTGCTGCTTCATACGATACTGCCACGCTGAAAGCCTTACCTAGCGTCAGCTCTTTTTCTGAGAGTAACTTCTTCTGTGTTCCTTCACTCAGGAGTCCACAGACAAATTTGTCCCGTAGGGTATCTGCCAGTCCTGCTCCGAACTGGCAGTGCTTTGATAGCTTGCGTAGTTCCGTAAGGTAGTCAGCATTGCTCTCATCTTTATGCTGAGTTCTCCTGTGGAATTTAAATCTTTCTGCTATCAACAGCGGTGCAGGGTTTAGGTGTTCCTGTAGGACAGCAACAATTTCGTTAAAACACTTCGCCTTCGGTTTGGCTGGAGTAATCAGGTCCCGCAATAGGCCGTACGTTCTAGCGCCCATTAAGTTTAGCAATACCGATGCCTTTTTCTCATCGGCTATTTCGTTTGCCTCGCAATATACCTCGACTCTTTCCACATACATGGTCCTGTCCTCTATTGTATTATCAAAGGCAGTGATACAGCCAGTCTTCGGCATCTTGAAAATCTAAAATGGCGCCTCCTGCGCTTTGCCTTCTTCCCCGATTTAACAAAATGGCACCTCCCGCGCTTTGCTTTCTTCCCCGCTGATTAAGATGGCGCCTCCCGCGCTTTGCCTTCTTCCCCGCTGTTGCTAGCGCTGCTTTCTGCAGTTTCCATTGCAACCTGTAGCTCCTCGCGGTTTCCTGCGCGTTTAATATTTCTTTTTTTTTATTATTTTCCCGTCGTGGAACAATCCTGTGGGACTCTTGCCTCCCTCTTCTCGGGTCTATACGCAGCCCGGCTTCGTAGCACCGGCCGCGCCCTGTGTGCTCCACCCTCTCCCTCTCCTCTTCCCGACAACGCTGCTCGGCCCCGTTGCAAGCCACCCGCTCAAGTTCGCGACCGCCGCAGCCCAGGAAGGATCAGTGTACTACCTGCCACCAGCCCGATTAGCTGAAGCACCGTCAACAGGAACCAGGCCCCGCTTTCGACAGCTTCTCCAGCAATCTTCAACTCCGCTAACACAGGGGCGGATGCCCACGGTCGACGCCCATTTCTACTGCTTCTTACTTCCTTCTGGCCTCGACCTCTGCTCACTTCGCTGCAGGAATGGATCTCAGGAGGTGGTGCAGACTGTAGGTAAGTTCGTATCTGCTCGTTGCCAGTATTATGTCCGTGTATGATTGAGACACGGACAGCAGGAGTTGAGCAAAACAAGTCTTTACTGAAAGGAGTCAATCGGGAAACTGCAACTACAGAGGCTTACTAGCGCCTTTTATATAGGGGTGGTCACTGCCGGTACTGCAGTCTGAGACCAGTTATTCTCTTAAAGGTACATACACAACACTCGCTTTGTGTACTTCTCCCTCCCCCCTTTAGCACTGCTTCTCTCACTCACTGCCCTTTTACAGACTTTCTTTAAGTGCCCTATTTTTCCACAATTGTGGCACTTTGCCTTTGCAAACCTGCAGTCCTTTGCATAATGGCTCATCCCGCCACATCGGTAGCAATCTCCAACCCTGACTAGTGGACTTTTCGCGCCAGCTTCCATCTCGAAAACAGCTCCTCCCACTGGTTTACTCCATTTATCATAATCACAATAATAATCAACTTTATTGTCATTGTTAGTGCACAAGTGCAGTACAACGAAATGTAGGCTTGCGGCTCCCGAGAGTGTACACTTAGATTAAGACATTTAAACATTCAACATTCATTTGGCTTGTAATACATTAACATAAACATAACCATAATAAAGTGCATTGGCAGACGTGCAGGCTTTAGAGTTTATTTGTGGAGTTCAGTAGGATGACAGCCCTGGGAAAGAAGCTGTTCCTAAATCTGGTCGTACGGGTGCGAATGCATCTGTAGCGTCTCCCAGATGGCAGGAGGGCGAACAGACTGTGGCTGGGGTGGGTAGGGTCTTTGATGATGGACCGTGACCTCCGTAAACAGCGTTTCTGGTATATGTGCTCTGTGGTTGGTAGCCGGGTGCCGGTAATGCGTTGGGCAGTTTTGACTACCCGCTGCAGGGCTTTCCGGTCATAGTAGCTACAGCTGCCATACCATACTGTGATACAGTTTGTCAGGATGCTCTCTATTGTGCAGCGGTAAAAGTTAGAGAGGATCAGGGGTGACAGGTTACATCCCTTCAGCCTCCTTAGGAAATATAGGCGCTGCTGGGCCTTCTTCACCAGAGAGGAGGTGTTGAGGGACCAGGAGAGGTCTTCCGTGATGTGGACTCCGAGGAAGTTAAAGCTGTCCACCCTTTCCACCACAGCCCCATTGATGTGGATGGGGGTGTGACTTCCGCCTTTAGACTTCCTGAAGTCTACAATGATTTATTTGGTTTTCTTTATGTTAAGTGCCAGGTTGTTATCAGCGCACCACTTCACGAGATGCTGGACCTCCTCCCTGTAGGCTGACTCATCGTTGTTGGTGATCTGGCCTACTACTGTGGTATCATCCGCAAACTTGATGATGGTGTTGGAACCATGAACAGCCACACAGTCGTGGGTGAAGAGGGAGTAGAGGAGGGGGCTCAGCACACATCCTTGTGGGGCCCCCGTGTTCGGGGGGGGGGAGGGGTGGTTACCTAATTTGACAGACTGGGGTCTGTTTGTTAGGAAGTCCAGGGTCCAGTTGCAGAGGGAAGTGTTCAGGCCAAGAGTGTGGAGTTTGGTGGCCAGCTTGTTGGGGACGATAGTGTTGAATGCTGAGCTGTAGTCTATGAACAGCATTCTGATGTAGGTCTCTTTACCATCTAAGTGATTCAGTGCAGAGTGTAGAGCAGTTGTGATTGCATCCTCCGTTGATCTGTTTGCACGATAGGCAAACTGGTGTTGGTCATGAGAGGCGGGGACATGGCTTTGATGTGAGCCAGGACCTGTATTGATTTCTTTGTGGGTTCAATGACGAGACATTTATGAAAGAGAATGAGTTTTAATCTAAAGTCTGTTCAACTCTTTATACAGCTTTACAGGAGACACGATGCTTGTGATGCATCTAGAATGAAACTGAAACTAAACTAACTGCCTTGCTTCTCTCGGTCACATGCCCTCTGCTGGCCAGGCACAAGCAATCAATACATGCAAACATGCTGATAAGGCATCATAATCAAACAGGCAAATACCATCTCTATTTGCTGATATCATTACAGGACCAGTCTCTCGAAACACTTCATTATGATGGGTGTGAGTGCGACAGGTCGATAGTCGTTCAGGCACGTCACAGCCATTTGTTTTGGCACAGGAATAATGGTAGCGGTCTTGAAGCATGTAGGGACTACTGCCTGGGCCAATGACAGATTGAAGATGGCGGTGAAGACATCAGCCAGCTGATCAGCACATTCCTTGAGTACGCGTCCAGGGATGCTATCCGGTCCAGCAGCTTTTCGTGTGTTCACTCCGCATAGAACACCCCTTACGTCGGAGGTCGACAGAGTGAGCACCTGGTCTTCCGAGGGTGGCAAGGCTTTGGTAGCCGGCTCCCTGTTGTCCCTGTCGAAGTGAGCGTAGAAGTTGTTAAGCTCCTCCGGAAGGGAGGCATCGCTAACCGGGGGGCTGGTGTTCTTGCTCTTGTAGTCAGTGATGGACTGGATGCCTTGCCACATGCGCCGGGGGTCCGAGTTGTTGTGGAAATGATCCTCTATCCGCAGTGTCTGTTTCCTTTTGGCAGTCCTGATACCCTTTTTTCTGTCACCTGACGAAGGAGAATGCTCCGAAAGCTTGTGATTTCAAATAAAGCTGTTGGACTATAACCTGGTGTTGTGTGACTTCTTACATACTGTTTAAGTCCTTAATGTCCTTGTTAGCCGTCTCCATGGCTTGTGCTTTTTTAAGTGCCGTCTCAAACGTTAATCCTTCTTCTGACAGCAACCTTTGCTGTATACTGTCGTCGTTAACTCCGCATACTAGTCTGTCCCTTAACATGACTGTGAGCGCATTTCCAAAATTACAGTCCTGTGCGAGCTTCCGAAGCTCCTCCACATACTCAGTAACGCTTTCTTCCGGCCTCCTAATCCTCGAATTGAATTTCCATCTGTGGTAAACCACTATCATACCTGTCTGTGTCTGTATGTGTATTCCACTAGGTACAGGTCTGGACATGCCTCGGCTGACTCCTCCCACTATTCCAGGTATATAAGTGACTACCTCCCAGTCCCTTAGTATTCTGGACGGGTCGACCACTCGAGACAAGACCTTCATTCTTTAGTTAATAAAATTGATGCGCCATCAATTACTCAAAAGACTGAAGTTGAGCGAGTAACAATCAGGCTTTTATTAACTAAAGAATGAAGGTCTTGTCTCGAGTGGTCGACCCGTCCAGAATACTAAGGGACTGGGAGGTAGTCACTTATATACCTGGAATAGTGGGAGGAGTCAGCCGAGGCATGTCCAGACCTGTACCTAGTGGAATACACATACAGACACAGACAGGTATGATAGTGGTTTATCATACCTGTCTGTGTCTGTATGTGTATTCCACTAGGTACAGGTCTGGACAGGTATGATAGTGGTTTACCACACCATCTCTGTACTATTTCACTAGGTTTTGGATTGAAATGATTCTTTAGTAGACTCACCAACACGTCAAAAGATTTTTCTCCTGGCCGCTCCGGGCTCAGCAGATTCCTCATCCGTGTATAAGTTTGCGCTCCCACACAACTCAGTAAAATGGTCCTTTTCTTTTCAGCACTGTCCACCTCATTTGCCATAAAGAAATGGCACAGTATTTCACAATACTCCTCCCAAGACTGCGACTTGCTGTCAAAAAGTGCCACGGAGCCTACCGTTCCTGCCATCCTTGGAGTCCGGTCACTTCAGCCAAAAAATCAAACTCCGTTTCGACTCCCGCGGCCTAGCCTCGTGCTTTTCCGACTAGTTTGCTAACCAACCCGAGCACCTCTTCCGAATACTCCCTAACTATGACTGATCCACCAAAACTTTTCCGTCCTTTATTCTCGTCGCCATATGTGGTATCTTGAGGTGGCCATAGATGGAGACGGACACCGGTTAACTCCGTAACATGGTTTAATCAACACTTGCACATAAAAGCATCTGCCATGAGGCAGCAAAAACAAAGAGTACAACCAGTACAGACCAGACTTAACTCAGGAGAGCAATTGCCACAGCACCACCTGGTGGATCAGGTTACTCATAACCTCCCAGGTTACTACAACATTGAATGGCGGAGCAGGCTCGAGGGGCCAAATGGCCTACTGCTGCTCCTATCTTTTATGTTTCTATGTAATCTAGATCAAGTAAGTAGTCAAGAAAGTAAACAAAAACAAAGTGAAACCATCAGTGAGTACATTGTAGCTCTTAAAAGCCTGTCTGCATTGTAACTTCGACACATTGTTAGATCGTGTGTTGTGAGATAAGTTTGTGTGTGGACTGGTGGATGAGCGCACACAGTCCAAGTTACTGAACACTCTGAACCTAACGTTTGACACAGCAGGCAAAATTGTCCCATCTATGGAGATACTGTCTAAGAATGCTAGGGAGCTCCATCCAACTCAAGTGACTGGGGCAGCTGAGGTCTACAGTCACAAAGCCATCGCCAAACCTAAAGCTGTGAGGACAAGTCAAAAGCATGTCGGTGGGAGCAGTTCAGTGAATTGTTATCACAGCAAAGGAAATCACTCACCACAGTCCTGCCCATAAATTACAGGAGGACATTAATAAACCCGCAGAATGGGCAAATAATGGGCAAATGAAATTGTGTCAGCCGTGGCTCATTTGGTAGCTGAGTCCGGGCAGAGCGGAGCTGGAGGGAGCACAGCGAGAGCGGAGCAGGCCCGAGCGGAGCTGGAGGGAGCACAGCGAGAGCGGAGCAGGCCCGAGCGGAGCTGGAGGGAGCTCAGCGAGAGCGGAGCTGGAGGGTGCACAGCGAGAGCGGAGCAGGCCCGAGCGGAGCTGGAGGGAGCACAGCGAGAGCGGAGCAGGCCCGAGCGGAGCTGGAGGGAGCACAGCGAGAGCGGAGCAGGCCCGAGCGGAGCTGGAGCGAGCACAGCGAGAGCGGAGCAGGCCCGAGCGGAGCTGGAGGGAGCTCAGCGAGAGCGGAGCAGGCCCGAGCGGAGCTGGAGGGAGCTCAGCGAGAGCGGAGCTGGAGGGTGCACAGCGAGAGCAGAGCAGGCCCGAGCGGAGCTGGAGCGAGCACAGCGAGAGCGGAGCAGGCCCGAGCGGAGCTGGAGCGAGCACAGCGAGAGCGGAGCAGGCCCGAGCGGAGCTGGAGCGAGCACAGCGAGAGCAGAGCTGGAGGGTGTACAGCGAGAGCGGAGCAGGCCCGAGCGGAGCTGGAGGGAGCACAGTGAGAGCAGAGCAGGCCCGAGCGGAGCTGGAGCGAGCACAGCGAGAGCGGAGCAGGCCCGAGCGGAGCTGGAGGGAGCACAGCGAGAGCGGAGCAGGCCCGAGCGGAGCTGGAGCGAGCACAGCGAGAGCGGAGCAGGCCCGAGCGGAGCTGGAGCGAGCACAGCGAGAGCGGAGCAGGCCCGAGCGGAGCTGGAGCGAGCACAGCGAGAGCGGAGCAGGCCCGAGCGGAGCTGGAGCGAGCACAGCGAGAGTGGAGCAGGCCCGAGCGGAGCTGGAGCGAGCACAGCGAGAGCGAAGCAGGCCCGAGCGGAGCTGGAGGGAGCACAGCGAGAGTGGAGCAGGCCCGAGCGGAGCTGGAGCGAGCACAGTGAGAGCGGAGCAGGCCCGAGCGGAGCTGGAGGGTGCTCAGCGAGAGCGGAGCAGGCCCGAGCGGAGCTGGAGCGAGCACAGCGAGAGGGGAGCAGGCCCGAGCGGAGCTGGAGGGAGAAAAGCGAGAGCGGAGCAGGCCCGAGCGGAGCTGGAGGGAGCACAGCGAGAGGGGAGCAGGCCCGAGCGGAGCTGGAGGGAGAACAGCGAGAGCGGAGCAGGCCCGAGCGGAGCTGGAGCCTGAGACCGGACGATATGTCCACCAGGGTCAGGGGGGCCGACCTGCAGCTGGGGCGGCGTTAGTTAAAGGGGAGGTGCCGGGCGGCTATATTGGTTGTTGGCCGCCTGCCAGCACCTGCCCCCGTTGCGGTCCCTGGCCCCCCGTGAAGCCCCCCGCAGGAGTGCCGGGCTTGTTTGCCGGCACTCCCGATCCCTGGTGGTCCAGCTGGGCCCCGGGTCTCGCTGCGCTAGGCCCCTTCCCTTTAGAGTCATACAGCACAGAAAGAGGCCCTTCGGCCCATCGTGTCTGCGCCGGCCATCAAGCCCTGTCTAATCTAACCCCATTTTCCAGCACTTGGTCCGTAGCCTTGTATGCTATGGCGTTTCAAGTGCTCACCCAAATGCTTCTTGAATGTTGTGAGGGTTCCTGGCTCTACCACCCTTTCAGGCAGTGAGTTCCAGACTCCAACCACCCTCTGGGTGAAAAAGTTTTTCCTCAAATCCCCTCTAAACCTCCTGCCCCTTACCTTGAAACTAGGCCCCCTGGTTATTGACCCCTCTACTAAGGGGAAAGGTTCCTTTCTATCCACCCTATCTATGCCCCTCATAATTTAGTACACCTCAATCAGGTCCCCCCTCAGCCTTCTCTGCTCCAAGGAAAACAACCCCAGCCTGTCCAGTCTTTCTTCATAGCTGAAGCGCTCCAGCCCAGGTAACATCCTGGTGAATCTCCTCTGCACCCTCTCCAAAGCAATCATATCCTCCCTATAGTGTGGCGACCAGAACTGCACACAGTACTCCAGCTGTGGCCTTACCAGCGTTTTGTACAGCTCCATCATAACCTCCCTGCTCTTATATTCTATGCCTCGGCTAATGAAGGCAAGTATCCCATATGCATTTTAACCACCTTATCCACCTGTTCTGCTGCCTTCAGGGATCTGTGCACATGCACACCAAGGTCCCACTGATCCTCTGTCTTTCCTAGGGTCTTACCAGTCACTGTGTATTCCCTTGCCTTGTTAGTCCCTCCAAAATGCATCACCTCACACTTTTCAGGGTTAAATTCCATTTGCCACTGTTCCGCCCATCTGACCAACCCATCTATATCGTCCTGTACCCTGAGGCTTCCCTCCTCGCTATTTACCACCCCACCAATTTACGTGTCATCTGCGAACTTACTGATCATACCTTTTACATTCACATCCAAATCATTTATGTAGACCATAAACAGCAAGGAGCCCAGCACCGATCCCTGTGGTACCCCACTGGACACAGGCTTCCAGTCACAAAAACAACCGTCGACCATCACCCTCTGCCTTCTGCCACTAAGCCAGTTTTGGATCCAATGTGCCAAGGCACCCTGGATCCCATGGGCTCTTACCTTCTTGACCAGTCTCCTATGCGGGACTTTAACGAAAGCCTTACTGAAATCCATGTATACCACATCCACTGCACTACCCTCATCCACCCCCTCGAAAAATTCAATCAAATTAGTCAGACATGATCTTCCCTTGACAAAGCCATGCTGACTATCCCTGATTAATCCTTGCCTCTCCAAGTGGAGGCTAATTCTGTCCCTCAGAGTTTTTTCCAATAATTTCCCTACCACTGATGTTAGGCTCACTGACCTGTAATTCCCTGGTTTATCCCTACTACCCTTCTTGAATAATGGTGCTACGTTAGCTGTTCTCCAGTCCTCTGGCACATCCCCTGTGGCCAGAGAGGTTCTGAAAATTTGTATCAGAGCCCCTGCAATCTCCTCCTTTGTCTCACACAGCAGCCTGGGATACATCTCGTCCGGGCCTGGGGATTTATCCACTTTTAAGCCTGCTAAAACCGCTAGTACCTCCTCCCTCTCGATGCTAATATGTTCAAGTATATCACAGTCCCCCTGCCCGATTTTTATGTCTACATCGTCCTTCTCCATAGTGAACACAGATGCAAAAAATTCATTTAAAACCCCACCTACATCCTCTGGCTCTACACACAGTTTGCCACTTTGGTCCCTAATGGGCCCTACTCTTACCCTAGTTATCCTCTTGCCCTTAATATACTTATAAAACATCTTAGGATTTTCCTTTATTTTGCTCGCCAGTGTTATTTCATGGCCCCTCCTCGCTCTCCTAATTTCTTTTTTAAGTACTTTTTATATACTTTTATATACTTTTTATACCTGCACTTTTTATACTCCTCTAGTGCTTCCTCTGTCTTTAGTCCTTTGTATCTGCCAAAAACCCTCCTTTTTTTCCTAATCCATTCTCGTATATCCCTTGACATCCACGGTTCCCTGGGCTTGTTGGTCCCACCCTTGACCTTTACGGGAACATGTTGCCATTGTACTCTCTCAATTTCCTTTCTGAAAGACTCCCATTGCTCCGATGTGGATTTTCCTACAAGTAGCTGATCCCAGTCCACTTTGGCCAGATCCTGCCTTATCATATTAAAATCGGCCTTCCCCCAATTTAGAACCTTTATTTCCTGCCCATCTCTGTCCTTTCCCATGGCTACCTTAAATCTCACCGAATTATGGTCACTGTTGTACAGATAACTGTAGCTGTAGTAAAGACAGCTGCTTGACGGTAGCTGTAGTAAAGAGAGCTGCTTGATGGCAGTCGTATAAATAGGAAGCCATCTTGGCCATGCGGCAGTACTGCAAGCGCTGGCACTGACTCAAGACCTAATAAAGAGTACTCAACAATATCTACTTGTAAGCCTCTTAATACTAAAATATAAGATAACATTACAACTGTCACCAAAGTGCTCACCTACTAACACTTCTACCACTTGCCCGGCCACATTCCCTAGAATTAGGTCCAGTACTGCCCCCTCTCTTGTAGGACTTTCTACATGCTGGCTCAAAAAGCTCTCCTGGATGCACTTTAAGAATTCTGCACCCTCTAAGTCTTTCACACTTTGACTATCCCAGTTAATATTGGGAAAGTTGAAATCCCCCACTATTATTACCCTATTTTTTGCACAGTTCTCTGAGATTTGCCTACATATCTGTTCCTCTATCTCCCCCTGACTGTTTGGGGTCCTATAGTACACTCCCAGCAAAGTGCTTGCCCCCTTTTTGTTTTTAAGTTCCACCCATATGGCCTCATTAGAGGAACCTGTTAATATATCATCCCTCCTTACAGCAGTAATTGACTCCTTAATTAATATTGCGACACCCCCTCCCCTTTTACCCCCCCATCTCGCCTGAAGATTCTATACCCCAGAATATTGAGCTGCCAGTCTTGCCCCTCCCTCAACCATGTCTCCGTGATAGCAACAATATCATACTCCCATGTGTTCATCAACACCTTCAGTTCATCCACCTTATTCGCCAGACTCCTTGCATTAAAATAAATGCCATCCAGCCTTGCCCTACTCCCTTGTGCTGCTACATATTTGCTCTGCCTTCCAAGCTGACTTGTTTTTTCCTCTATATTTGGCTGTACATCACCCCCTATTATAGCTCCACTCTGTATCCCATCCCCCTGCCAAGTTAGTTTAAACCCCCCCGAACAGTGCTAGCAAACCTCCCCGCAAGGATATTTGTCCCTTTCCGGTTCAGGTGCAACCCGTCCGACTTGCACAAGTCCCACCTTCCCCAGAAGCAGACCCAGTGATCCAGGAAACTAAAGCCCTCCCTCCTGCACCAACTCTTTAGCCACGCATTCATCTGCTCTATCCTCCTATTCCGATACTCACTAGCATGTGGCACCGGGAGTAATCCAGAGATTACAACCTTTGAGGTCCTGCTCTTTAATCTGCTACCTAGCTCCCTAAATTCTTGCTGCAGGACCTCATCCCTCTTCCTACCCATGTCGTTGGTCCCAATGTGAACCACGACCTCTGACTGTTCACCCTCCCCCTTCAGAATGCCCTGCAGCCGTTCAGTGACATCCTTGACCCTGGCACCAGGGAAGCAACAAGCCATCCTGGAGTCACGTCTATGGCCACAGAAATGCCTATCTGTTCCCCTTACGATAGAATCCCCTACCACTATTGCTCTCCCACTCTTTTTCCTCCCTTCCTGAGCAGCAAGAGCACCCCTGGTGCCAGGAAGTTGGCTGCTGCTGCCTTCCCCTGGTAAGTCATCCCCCTCAACAGTATCCAAATTGGTATATCTGTTTGAGAGGGGGATGGCCACAGGGGTCCCCTGCACTACCTGCCTGCTTCTACTGCTCCACCTGGAGGAAGGCCTGCAGTACCGCGGTGCGACGTGTCACTGCGCCATGTCGTGCTGCGATATTGGCTCACGGCGCCCCAAGAGGGATGCGGGGCGCTTCCAGTTGCGCCCATTCTCCCTCTCGGGGCGCTACCTGGGAAAATCAGCCACGGACGCGCTAACTTTTTCGAGGCGCTAAAATTAGTGCCCAAAGGCGGCGCTACCCAACTTTTACCCCTATATGTTTCAATAAGATCCCCTCTCATTCTTCTAAATCCAATGAGGCCCAACCTGCTCAACCTTTCTTCATAAGACAACCCCTTCATCTCAGGAATCAACCTCGTGAACCTTCTCTGAACTGCCTCCAATGCAAGTATATCCTTCCTTAAATAAGGAGACCAAAACTGTACGCAGTACTCCAGGTGTGGTCTCACCAACGCCCTGTACAGTTGTAGCAGGCCTTCCCTACTTTCATACTCCATTCCCCTTGCAATAAAGGCCAACACTCCATTTGCTTTCCTAATTACTTGCTGTACCTGCATGCTAACTTTTTGTGTTTCATGTACAAGGACCCCCCGATCCCTCTGTACCCCAGCATTCTGTAGTCTCTCTCCATTTAAATAACCTCACATTTTCCCACATTATACTCCATCTGCCAAATTTTTGTCCACTCACTTAACCTATCTATATCCCTTTGCAGACTCGTTCCACCACACCAACGGTTCCACCACAGACCCAATTCACGTACGGACCGGGGTCAAGCAAGGTTGTGTCATCGCACCAACGCTCTTCTCGATCTTCCTTGCTGCAATGCTCCATCTCACCCTCAGTAAGCTGCCCGCTGGAGTGGAGCTAATTTACAGAACAAACGGGAAACTGTTCAACCTCCGTCGCCTCCAGTCCAGATCCAAGGTCGTCCCATCCTCTGTCGTCGAATTACAGTATGCAGACGATGCTTGCGTCTGCGCTCAATCGGAGGTCGAACTCCAAACCATCGTCAGCACCGTCACCAAAGTGTACGAGAGCATGGGCCTTACACTAAACATCCGTAAGACAAAGGCCCTCTACCAACCTGCCCCCGCCACACAGTACTGCCCCCCGATTATCAAAATCCATGACAAGGCCTTGGACAACGTGGACCATTTTCCATACCTCGGGAGCCTACTGTCAACAAGGGCAGACGTCGATGACGAAGTCAAACACCGCCTTCAGTGTGCCAGTGCAGCCTTCGGTCGCCTGAGGAAGAGAGTGTTTGAAGACCAGGACCTCAAACCCGGCACTAAGCTCATGGTCTACAGAGCAGCAGTGATACCCGTCCTGCTGTATGCCTCAGAAACCAGCGCACTACTCGGAGCTTTGGCACAGCAAGAGAGCCCCAGGTGGGCAGAGGAAATGCTTCAAGGACACCCTCAAAGCCTCCTGTTGGAGGGCAGATTGCTGACCTGCTGCGACACCCTGCAAGCCCCTTTCGACACTCGTAAACCCAGCGACTCTGAGCTTGTGTGGCAGCAAGCTGAGCTTGCAGGAGAGCAGTCTGCACTTCCACTGCAGCACTGAGACACTGGGTCACTTCTGCCTGTGCTGCAATGGAAGCTGCGAGATCGCCCATCACACCCAGCATCACCCGTGGATCCACAAGGTCTCTCCTGAAGTTATCCATCCTGGAAATCATGGGCTCCAAGCTCCACACAAAGCCCCGTGCGATGTTGGAGCCGGACTCCTCCATGCTCCTTGACACTGACAAGAGGCTCTCTGGCAGGCCTGCCGTTGCACCAAGCATTTCCATGTGCACGCCCATCACCCTTCTTCTAAAGGCCTGTCCATCAAGGTCATCATCAGAACTCATGCGCGAAGTCGCCCTCCGGGGAACTGGCAACCGAGCTAGCCTTTCCCCCTGGCCTGGCTGCAGCCCACTCGTGCCCAGTGACTCACCACGTGCTGATCCTACCTCTATACTACCCAAAACAAGCGCTCTACTCGGAGCTCCGACACGGCAAGAGAGCCCCAGGTGGGCAGAGGAAACGTTTCAAGGACACCCTCAAAGCCTCCTTGAAAAAGTGCAACATCCCCACCGACACCTGGGAATCCCAGGCCCAAGACCGCACAAAGTGGAGGAGAAGCATCCGGGAAGGCGCCGAACACCTCGAGTCTCTTCGCCGGGAGCAAGCGGAAGCCAAGTGCAGGCAGCGCAAGGAGCGCACGTCAACCCAAGCACCCCACCCACCTGCCCCTTCAACCACCGTCTGCCCCACCTGTGACAGAGACTGTAGGTCCCGCATTGGACTCATCAGTCACCTGAGAACTCATTTTTAATGTGGAAGCGAGTCATCCTCGGTTCTGACGGACTGCCTAAAAGCCAGCACGTGGACTGGCCACTCATCCTGTCTCTGTCCTTCATTTGTTCAACCCACAGATATTACTGCAGATATTTCTATTTCTCTCTCCACGGACGTTGCCTGGCCTGCTGAGTTTTTCCAGCATTTTCTGTTGTTATTTCGGATTTCCAGCATCTGCAGCATTTTGCTGTCGATATTACTGCAGTAACTGTCTCTGACCACTGGGAGATGCCAGCACACCAGGGAGAAACTTTACAAAGTCAATTTCTCTCCACGGATGTTGCCTGACTTGCTGAGTTTTTCCAGCATTTTCTGTTGTTATTTCTGCTATTACCCTTGGCTGTCAGAGCGCTGGCCCGAGCCTCAGAGACCAATACGGAAATGAGGAACAGGAAACAACCTTTTCCCACACGGACATGGGGCAAGTAAGCATCATGACTCCCCATCTCCCCCCACCCACCAGCAGCTGTGCAATCTCCTGGGACAGGCAAAATAGACAAAATGATGACGGGATAGATTCAATAAGGAGAAGCTGTTTCCAGTGGCAGGAGGGTCGGTCACCAGAGGACACAGGTTGAAGATAATCCACAAGAGTGGAAGTCGCTGCCTGAAAGGAAGCAGATTCAACAGGAACTTTCAAAAGGGAATTGGATAAATACTGAAAAACAAAAAATATTAGCAAGGCTATGGGGAAAGAGCGGGGGAGTGGGACTAATTGGAGACCGAATGGCCTCCTTCTGTGCTGTATGGTTCTATGAAAACCTTGAGCTCAGTTATTACATGGTGAAGAGTCAGCCAGAAATTTCACAGAACCTCTGCTGGCTGTGAATTAATATGGCAATATAAATTACAGGGTACAATCCTAAAGGGTACGATCCTAAAGGGTTCAATCCTAAAGTGATCAATCCTAAAGTGATCAATCCTAAAGGGTTCAATCCTAAAGTGATCAATCCTAAAGTGATCAATCCTAAAGGGTACAATCCTAAAGGGTACAAACCTAAAGGGTTCAATCCTAAAGTGATCAATCCTAAAGGGTTCAATCCTAAAGTGATCAATCCTAAAGGGTTCAATCCTAAAGGGTACAATCCTAAAGGGTACAATCCTAAAGTGATCGATCCTAAAGGGTTCGATCCTAAAGGGTTCAATCCCAAAGGGTTCAATCCTAAAAGGTTCTATCCTAAAGGGGTGCATGAACAGAGAGGCCTGGGGGTATATGTGCACAAATCACTGAAGGTGGCAGGGCAGGTTGAGAAAGTGGTTAAAAAAGCTTAAGTGATTACACTTCAAAAGTACTTCATTGGCTGTAAAGCGCTTTGAGACGTCCGGTGGTCGTGAACAGCGCTGTAGAAATACAAGTCTTTCTTTCTAACAGGTAGGCAATGCCCATTAGACACCTACCAGTCTGGGTTCAGTGAATGTGTATGGAACTGGCTGACCATTTTCTGTGTGAGCTGGGGTCAGTAACCCTCCTGTGCTGTTAGTGTTGAAGCAATACCGAAGCTGATCTTCTGTCACAAGAATGTCACCCGGAGAACTGTTCACTTTAACTGGGGTAGTTGGACAATTGTTTTAATCTTCTAGCATCTGCAGCACTTTGTTTTATTATTTCATTCACAGCCAGGGTTATTCTTTTTCACTCCACCGACAGTGCCTGACTTGCTGAGTGCCTCCAGCAATTTCTGTTTTTATTCCATATTCAATTAGAGGGTGAGAAGGTTGGATCTCAAACAAGCCTGCTAAGCTTGAATAAAGGAGACTATGAAGGTATGAGAGCGGAATTGAGTAGAGTGGATTGGGAAAATAGATTAAAGGGTAAGACGATACATGATCAGTGGTGTACATTTAAGGAGTTATTTTACAACTTCCAAAAAATATATATTCCACTGAGAAGAAAAGGGTGTAAAAGAAAAGACAGCCATCCGTGGCTAAGTAAAGAAATTAAGGATAGTATTCGACTAAAAACAAGGGCATATAAGGTAGCCAAATCTAGTGGGAGGATAGAGGATTGGGAAAACTTTAAAAGACAGCAAAAAATAACAAAAAGATTGATTAAGAAAGGGAAGATAGATTATGAAAGTAAATTAGCAAAAAATATAAAAACAGATAGTAAGAGTTTTTCTAGTTTCTAAAAAGAAAAAGGGTGGCTAAAGTAAATGTTGGTCCCTTAGAGGATGAGACCAGGAAATTAATGGTGGGAAATATGGAGATGGCAAAAACACTGAATGAATATTTTATATCAGTCTTTACAGTAGAAGACACTAAGAATATCCCAACACTGGAAAAACAGGGGGCTAAAGGTGGGGAGGAGCTAAACACGATCAAAATCACTAAGGAAGTGGTACTCGGTAAAATAATGGGACTCAAGGCGAATAAATCACCTGGACCTGATGGCTTCCATCCTAGGGTCTTGAGGGAAGTGGCGGTAGGGATTGTGGATGCATTGGTAATAATTTTCCAAAACTCCCTGGACTCGGCAATCACAGAATCACAGAAACCCCACAGTGCAGATAGAGGCCGTTTCGGCCCATCGAGCCTGCACCGACACATATCCCACCCGATCCCCGTAACCCCTACACCAACACATATCCCACCCTATCCCCGTAACCCCACGTATTTAATCCCCCTAACACTAAGGGTCAATTTATCATAGCCAATCAACCTAACCCGCACATCTTTGGACTGTGGGAGGAAACCGGAGCACCCGGCGGAAACCCACGCAAACACAGGGAGAATGTGCAAACTCCACACAGACAGACACCCGAGGCCGGATTCGAACCCGGGTCCCTGGCGCTGTGAGGCAACAGTGCTAACCACTATGCCACCGGCAATGGTCCCGGCAGACTGGAAAACTGCTAATGTAACACCCTTTTTTAAAAAGGGCAGTAGACAGAAGGCTGGAAACTATAGTCCGGTTAGCCTAACATCTGTGGTAGGTAAAATTTTGGAGTCCATTATTAAGGAGACAGTAACAGGACATTTGGATAATCATAATTTAATAGGACAAAGTCAGCATGGTTTTATGAAGGGAAGTCATGTTTGACAAATTTGCTGGAGTTCTTTGAGGAAGTAACATATAGGGTGGATAAAGGGGAACCAGTGGACGTAGTGTATTTAGACTTCCAAAAGGCATTTGACAAGGTGCCACACAAAAGATTATTGCTTAAGATAAAAAATCACGGGATTGGGGGTAATATTCTGGCATGGATAGAGGATTGGCTATCTAACAGAAGGCAGAGAGTTGGGATAAATGGTACATTCTCAGACTGGCAATTAGTAACTAGTGGTGTTCTGCAGGGGTCAGTGCTGGGTCCCCAACTCTTTACAATCTATATTAACGATTTGGAGGAGGGGACCGAGTGTAACATATCAAAGTTTGCAGATGATACTAAGATGGGAGGGAAAGTAGTGAGTGAGGAGGACATAAAAAACCTGCAAAGTGACATAGACAGGCTAAGTAAGTGGGCAGAGATTTGGCAGATGGAATACAATACTGGAAAGTGTGAGGTTATGCACTTTGGCAGGAAAAATCGTAGAGCAAGTTATTATATTAATGGCAAGAAACTGGAAAGTACTGAATTACAAAGGGATCTGGGGGTCCTGGTGCACGAAACTCAAAAGGTTAGTATGCAGGTGCAGCAAGTGATTAAGGAGGCCAATGGAATGTTGGCTTTCATTGCTAGGGGGATAGAATATAAAAATAGGGAGGTATTGCTTCAGTTGTACAAGGTATTGGTGAGACCGCACCTGGAATACTGCGTACAGTTTTGGTGTCCATACTTAAGAAAGGACATACTTGCTCTCGAGTCAGTACAAAGAAGGTTCACTCGGTTAATCCCGGGGATGAGGGGATGGACATATGAGGAGAGGTTGAGTAGATTGGGACTCTACTCATTGGAGTTCAGAAGAATGAGAGGCGACCTTATTGAAACATATAAGATTGTGAAGGGGTTGGATCGGGTGGATGCGGGGAGGATGTTCCCGATGATGGGTGAAACTAGAACTAGGGGGCATAGTCTTAGAATAAGGGGCTGCTCTTTCAAAACTGAGATGAGGAGGAACTACTTCACTCAGAGGGTGGTAGGTCCATGGAATATGCTGCCCCAAAAAGCTGTAAAAGCTACATCATTACATAAATTTAAAACAGAAATAGACAGTTTCCTAGAAGTAAAGGGAATTAAGGGTTACGGGGAGCGGGCAGGAATTTGGACATGAGCCTCGGTCCAGATCGGTCATGGCCCTGTGGGTAGCGGAGCGGGCCCAGGGGCCGTGTAGCCTGATCCTGCTCCTATTTCGTGTGTCTAATTCTGTTAGATTCAGGAGATGGTTCTGTGATCGTGGATTGGCGGTTAGGATCAGATCAGCCATGATCTTATTAAATGGCGGAGCAGGCTCGAGGGGCCGATTGGCCTACTCCTGCTCCCATTTCTTATGTCCTTATGTTCTTCCATACATTGAGTAGTTCTGTTACTGGACCAGTAATGCAGAGAATGTGAGATCAAATCCCAGCTGGGCACTTTGAGAATTTGAAATCAGTTTAAAAAAAATCTGGAAATAAAAAGCTGGTGTCTGTAAATGTGAGCGTGAGGCTGTCGGATTGTAACAAAAACCCATCTGGTTCACTGATGCCCTTTAGGGAAGGAAATCTGCCATCCTTACCCGGTCTGGCCGATAATGTGACTCCAGACCCACAGCAATGTGGTTGACCCTTAACTGCCCTCTAATTGGCCCAGCAGCCACTCAGTTGTAGTAAACCACGACAAGCAAAGGTATCAGCTGTGGCTCAGTGGGCAGCACTGTTGCTGCCAAGGCAGAAGGTTGTGGGTTCAAGTCCCACTCCATAATCAAGGCTGGCACATCAGTGCTGTACTGAGGGAGGGCTGTACCGAGGGAGCGCTGTCCAGAGGGAGGGCTGTACCGAGGGAGCGCTGTACCGAGGGAGCGCTGTACCGAGAGAGTGCTGTACTGAGAGAGAACATATGAACATAAGAACATAAGAAGTAGGAGCAGGAGTAGGCCATACGGCCCCTCGGGCCTGCTCCGCCATTCAATAGGATCATGGCCGATCTGAATCTAGACTCACGTCCACTTCCCTGCCCGCTCCCCGTAACCCCTAATTCCCTTATCTGCTCGGAAACTGTCTATCTCCATTTTAAATTTATTTAATGTTGCAGCTTCCACAGCTCTCTGGGGTAGCAAATTCCATAGATTTACTACCCTCTGAGTGAAGAGGTTTCTCCTCATCTCAGTTTTGAAAGGGCAGCCCCTTATTCTAAGATTATGCCCCCTAGTTCTAGTCTCACCCATCAGTGGAAACATCCTCACCGCATCCACCCGATCAAGCCCCCTCACAATCTTATATGTTTCGCTAAGATCGCCTCTCATTCTTCTGAACTCCAATGAGTAGAGTCCCAACCTACTCAACCTTTCCTCATACGTCAACCTCCTCATCTCCGGAATCAACCGAGTGAACCTTCTCTGAACCGCCTCGAGAGCAAGTATATCTTTTCTTAAATATGGAAACCAAAACAGCACACAGTATTCCAGGTGTGGCCTCACCAATACCCTGTATAACTGCAGCAAGACTTCCCTGTTTTTATACTCCATCCCCCTTGCAATAAAAGCCAAGATTCCATTGGCCTTCCTGATCACCTGCTGTACCTGCATACTAACTTTTTGTGTTTCATGCACCGAGTGCTGTACCGAGGGAGGTCTGTACCGAGGGAGGTCTGTACCGAGGGAGGTCTGTACCGAGTCTGTACCGAGGGAGGTCTGTACCGAGGGAGGTCTGTACCGAGGGAGGTCTGTACCGAGGGAGGTCTGTACCGAGGGAGGTCTGTACCGAGGGAACGCTGTACTGAGGGAGCGCTGTACAGAGGGAGGGCTGTGCCGAGGGAGAGCTGTACTGAGGGAGCGCTGTACTGAGGGAGCGCTGTACTGAGGGAGCGCTGTACTGAGAGAGCGCTGTACTGAGGGAGCGCTGTACTGAGGGAGCGTTGTACTGAGAGAACGCTGTACCGAGGGAGTGCTGTACCGAGGGAGCGCTGTACCGAGGGAGTGCTGTACCGAGGGATCCCTGTACTGAGGGAGCGCTGTACTGAGGGAGCGCTGTACCGAGGGAACGCTGTACCGAGGGAGCGCTGTACCGAGGGAGCGCTGTACAGAGGGAGGGCTGTGCCGAGGGAGCGCTGTACTGAGGGAGCGCTGTACTGAGGGAGCGCTGTACTGAGAGAGCGCTGTACCGAGGGAGCGCTGTACCGAGGGAGCGCTGTACCGAGGGAGCGCTGTACCGAGGGAGCGCTGTACCGAGGGAGCGCTGTACCGAGGGAGCGCTGTACCGAGGGAGCGCTGTACCGAGGGAGCGCTGTACCGAGGGAGCGCTGTACCGAGAGAGCGCTGTACCGAGGGAGCGCTGTACCGAGGGAGACCTGTACCGAGGGAGCGCTGTACCGAGGGAGCGCTGTACTGAGGGAGGGCTGTACTGAGGGAGCGCTGTACCGAGGGAGGGCTGTACCGAGGGAGCGCTGTACCGAGGGAGGGCTGTACCGAGGGAGCGCTGTACTGAGGGAGAACTGTACCGAGGGAGCGCTGTACCGAGGGAGCGCTGTACTGTGAGAGCGCTGTACCGAGGGAGCGCTGTACCGAGGGAGCGCTGTACCGAGGGAGCGCTGTACTGAGGGAGGGCTGTACCGAGGGAGCGCTGTACCGAGGGAGCGCTGTACCGAGGGAGCGCTGCACTGAGGGAGCGCTGTACCGAGGGAGCGCTGTACCGAGGGAGCGCTGTACCGAGGGAGCGCTGTACCGAGGGAGCGCTGTACCGAGGGAGCGCTGTACCGAGGGAGCGCTGTACCGAGGGAGCGCTGCACTGAGGGAGCGCTGTACCGAGAGAGCGCTGTACCGAGGGAGCGCTGTACTGAGGGAGCGCTGTACTGAGGGAGGGCTGTACCGAGGGAGCGCTGTACTGAGGGAGCGCTGTACTGAGGGAGCGCTGTACCGAGGGGGAGCTGTACTGAGGGAGGGCTGTACCGAGGGAGCACTGTACTGAGGGAGGGCTGTACTGAGGGAGCGCTGTACTGAGGGAGCGCTGTACTGAGGGAGGGCTGTACCGAGGGAGCGCTGTACCGAGGGAGAACTGTACCGAGCGAGCACTGTACTGAGGGAGCGCTGTACTGAGGGAGCGCTGTACCGAGGGAGCGCTGTACTGAGGGAGAACTGTACCGAGGGAGAACTGTACCGAGGGAGCGCTGTACTGAGGGAGGGCTGTACTGAGGGAGCGCTGTACTGAGGGAGCGCTGTACTGAGGGAGCGCTGTACTGAGGGAGGGCTGTACCGAGGGAGCACTGTACTGAGGGAGGGCTGTACTGAGGGAGCGCTGTACTGAGGGAGCGCTGTACTGAGGGAGGGCTGTACCGAGGGAGCGCTGTACCGAGGGAGAACTGTACCGAGGGAGCACTGTACTGAGGGAGCGCTGTACTGAGGGAGCGCTGTACCGAGGGAGCGCTGTACTGAGGGAGAACTGTACCGAGGGAGCGCTGTACTGAGGGAGGGCTGTACTGAGGGAGCGCTGTACTGAGGGAGCGCTGTACTGAGGGAGCGCTGTACTGAGGGAGCGCTGTACTGAGGGAGGGCTGTACCGAGGGAGCGCTGTACCGAGGGAGCGCTGTACCGAGGGAGAACTGTACCGAGGGAGCGCTGTACCGAGGGAGGGCTGTACTGAGGGAGCGCTGTACTGAGGGAGCGCTGTACTGAGGGAGCGCTGTACTGAGGGAGCGCTGTACTGAGGGAGCGCTGTACTGAGGGAGGGCTGTACCGAGGGAGCGCTGTACCAAGGGAGCGCTGTACCGAGGGAGCGCTGTACCGAGGGAGCGCTGTACCGAGGGAGCGCTGTACTGAGAGAGCGCTGTACCGAGGGAGTGCAGTACTGAGGGAGCACTGTACCGAGGGGGGGCTGTACTGAGGGAGAGCTGTACTGAGGGAGGGCTGTACCGAGGGAGGGCTGTACCGAGGGAGCGCTGTACCGAGGGAGCGCTGTACTGAGGGAGGGCTGTACCGAGGGAGCGCTGTACTAAGGGAGCGCTGTACTGAGGGAGCGCTGTACTGAGGGGGGGCTGTACTGAGGGAGCGCTGTACTGAGGGGGGCTGTACTGAGGGAGCACTGTACTGAGGGAGGGCTGTACCGAGGGAGCGCTGTACTGAGGGAGGGCTGTATTGAGGGAGAGCTGTACTGAGGGAGCACTGTACTGAGGGAGGTCTGTATTGAGGGAGAGCTGTACCGAGGGGGGGCTGTACTGAGGGAGCGCTGTACCGAGGGAGAGCTGTACTGAGGGAGCACTGTACTGAGGGAGGGCTGTATTGAGGGAGAGCTGTACTGAGGGAGCGCTGTACTGAGGGAGCGCTGTACTGAGGGAGCGCTGTACTGAGGGGGGGCTGTACTGAGGGAGCGCTGTACTGAGGGAGGGCTGTACTGAGGGAGCGCTGTACTGAGGGAGGCTGTACTGAGGGAGCGCTGTACTGAGGGAGGGCTGTATTGAGGGAGAGCTGTACTGAGGGAGCACTGTACCGAGGGAGAGCTGTACTGAGGGAGCACTGTACTGAGGGAGCGCTGTACCGAGGGGGGGCTGTACTGAGGGAGCGCTGTACTGAGGGAGCACTGTACCGAGGGGGGGCTGTACTGAGGGAGGGCTGTACTGAGGGAGCGCTGTACTGAGGGGGGGCTGTACTGAGGGAGCGCTGTACTGAGGGAGGGCTGTATTGAGGGAGAGCTGTACTGAGGGGGGGCTGTACTGAGGGAGCGCTGTACTGAGGGGGGGCTGTACTGAGAGAGCGCTGTACTGAGGGAGAGCTGGACTGAGAGAGCGCTGTACTGAGGGAGGGCTGTACTGAGGGAGCACTGTACTGAGGGAGAGCTGTACTGAGGGAGCGCTGTACTGAGGGGGGGCTGTACTGAGGGAGCACTGTACTGAGGGAGAGCTGTACTGAGAGAGCGCTGTACTGAGGGAGAGCTGTACTGAGGGAGCGCTGTACTGAGGGAGGGCTGTACTGAGGGAGTGCTGTACTGAGGGGGGGCTGTACTGAGGGGGGCTGTACTGAGGGGGGGCTGTACTGAGAGAGCGCTGTACTGAGGGAGGGCTGTACTGAGGGAGTGCTGTACTGAGGGGGGGCTGTACTGAGGGAGAGCTGTACTGAGGGAGCGCTGTACCGAGGGAGAGCTGTACTGAGAGAGCGCTGTACTGAGGGAGCGCTGTACTGAGAGAGCGCTGTACTGAGGGAGAGCTGTACTGAGGGAGAGCTGTACTGAGAGAGCGCTGTACCGAGGGAGCGCTGTACCGAGGGAGAGCTGTACTGAGGGAGCACTGTACCGAGGGAGCACTGTACCGAGGGAGCACTGTACTGAGGGAGCGCTGTACTGAGGGAGCGCTGTACTGAGGGAGGGCTGTACTGAGGTAGGGCTGTACCGAGGGAGCACTGTACTGAGAGAGCGCTGTACTGAGGGAGGGCTGTACCGAGGGAGCACTGTACTGAGGGAGCACTGTACTGAGGGAGCGCTGTACTGAGAGAGCGCTGTACTGAGGGAGCGCTGTACTGAGGGAGCACTGTACTGAGGGAGGGCTGTACCGAGGGGGGGCTGTACTGAGGGAGGGCTGTACTGAGGGAGCGCTGTACTGAGGGGGGGCTGTACTGAGGGAGCGCTGTACTGAGGGAGGGCTGTATTGAGGGAGAGCTGTACTGAGGGGGGGCTGTACTGAGGGAGCGCTGTACTGAGGGGGGGCTGTACTGAGAGAGCGCTGTACTGAGGGAGAGCTGGACTGAGAGAGCGCTGTACTGAGGGAGGGCTGTACTGAGGGAGCACTGTACTGAGGGAGAGCTGTACTGAGGGAGCTCTGTACTGAGGGGGGGCTGTACTGAGGGAGCACTGTACTGAGGGAGAGCTGTACTGAGAGAGCGCTGTACTGAGGGAGAGCTGTACTGAGGGAGCGCTGTACTGAGGGAGGGCTGTACTGAGGGAGTGCTGTACTGAGGGGTGGCTGTACTGAGGGGGGCTGTACTGAGGGGGGGCTGTACTGAGAGAGCGCTGTACTGAGGGAGGGCTGTACTGAGGGAGTGCTGTACTGAGGGGGGGCTGTACTGAGGGAGAGCTGTACTGAGGGAGCGCTGTACCGAGGGAGAGCTGTACTGAGAGAGCGCTGTACTGAGGGAGCGCTGTACTGAGAGAGCGCTGTACTGAGGGAGAGCTGTACTGAGGGAGAGCTGTACTGAGAGAGCGCTGTACCGAGGGAGCGCTGTACCGAGGGAGAGCTGTACTGAGGGAGCACTGTACCGAGGGAGCACTGTACCGAGGGAGCACTGTACTGAGGGAGCGCTGTACTGAGGGAGGGCTGTACTGAGGTAGGGCTGTACCGAGGGAGCACTGTACTGAGAGAGCGCTGTACTGAGGGAGGGCTGTACCGAGGGAGCACTGTACTGAGGGAGCACTGTACTGAGGGAGCGCTGTACTGAGAGAGCGCTGTACTGAGGGAGCGCTGTACTGAGGGAGCACTGTACTGAGGGAGGGCTGTACTGAGAGAGCGCTGTACCGAGGGAGCGCTGTACCGAGGGAGCGCTGTACCGAGGGAGCGCTGTACCGAGGGAGCGCTGTACTGAGGGAGGGCTGTACCGAGGGAGCGCTGTACCGAGGGAGAACTGTACTGAGGGAGCGCTGTACTGAGGGAGCGCTGTACTGAGAGAGCGCTGTACCGAGGGAGAACTGTACCGAGGGAGCACTGTACTGAGGGAGCGCTGTACTGAGAGAGCGCTGTACCGAGGGAGCGCTGTACTGAGGGAGCGCTGTACTGAGGGAGCGCTGTACTGAGGGAGGGCTGTACCGAGGGAGCGCTGTACCGAGGGAGCGCTGTACTGAGGGAGCGCTGTACTGAGAGAGCGCTGTACCGAGGGAGCGCTGTACTGAGGGAGCACTGTACCGAGGGGGGGCTGTACTGAGGGAGAGCTGTACTGAGGGAGGGCTGTACCGAGGGAGCGCTGTACCGAGGGAGCGCTGTACTGAGGGAGGGCTGTACCGAGGGAGCGCTGTACTAAGGGAGCGCTGTACTGAGTGAGCGCTGTACTGAGGGGGGGCTGTACTGAGGGAGCGCTGTACTGAGGGGGGCTGTACTGAGGGAGCACTGTACTGAGGGAGGGCTGTACCGAGGGAGCGCTGTACTGAGGGAGGGCTGTATTGAGGGAGAGCTGTACTGAGGGAGCACTGTACTGAGGGAGGTCTGTATTGAGGGAGAGCTGTACCGAGGGGGGGCTGTACTGAGGGAGCACTGTACTGAGCGAGCGCTGTACTGAGGGAGCGCTGTACTGAGGGAGCGCTGTACCGAGGGAGAGCTGTACTGAGTGAGCACTGTACTGAGGGAGGGCTGTATTGAGGGAGAGCTGTACTGAGGGAGCGCTGTACTGAGGGAGCGCTGTACTGAGGGAGCGCTGTACTGAGGGGGGGCTGTACTGAGGGAGCGCTGTACTGAGGGAGGGCTGTACTGAGGGAGCGCTGTACTGAGGGAGGCTGTACTGAGGGAGCGCTGTACTGAGGGAGGGCTGTATTGAGGGAGAGCTGTACTGAGGGAGCGCTGTACCGAGGGAGAGCTGTACTGAGGGAGCACTGTACTGAGGGAGCGCTGTACCGAGGGGGGGCTGTACTGAGGGAGCGCTGTACTGAGGGAGCACTGTACCGAGGGGGGGCTGTACTGAGGGAGGGCTGTACTGAGGGAGCGCTGTACTGAGGGGGGGCTGTACTGAGGGAGCGCTGTACTGAGGGAGGGCTGTATTGAGGGAGAGCTGTACTGAGGGGGGGCTGTACTGAGGGAGCGCTGTACTGAGGGAGCGCTGTACTGAGGGAGGGCTGTATTGAGGGAGAGCTGTACTGAGGGGGGGCTGTACTGAGGGAGCGCTGTACTGAGGGGGGGCTGTACTGAGAGAGCGCTGTACTGAGGGGGGGCTGTACTGAGGGAGCACTGTACTGAGGGAGAGCTGTACTGAGAGAGCGCTGTACTGAGGGAGGGCTGTACTGAGAGAGCGCTGTACTGAGGGAGGGCTGTACTGAGGGAGGGCTGTACTGAGGGAGTGCTGTACTGAGGGGGGGCTGTACTGAGGGGGGGCTGTACTGAGAGAGCGCTGTACTGAGGGGGGGCTGTACTGAGAGAGCGCTGTACTGAGGGAGCGCTGTACCGAGGGAGCACTGTACTGAGGGAGCACTGTACTGAGGGAGCACTGTACTGAGGGAGCGCTGTACTGAGGGAGGGCTGTACTGAGGTAGGGCTGTACCGAGGGAGCACTGTACTGAGAGAGTGCTGTACTGAGGGAGGGCTGTACCGAGGGAGCACTGTACTGAGGGAGCACTGTACTGAGGGAGCGCTGTACTGAGAGAGCGCTGTACTGAGGGAGCGCTGTACTGAGGGAGCACTGTACTGAGGGAGGGCTGTACTGAGAGAGCGCTGTACTGAGGGAGCACTGTACTGAGGGAGCGCTGTCCTGAGGGAGGGCTGTACTGAGGTAGGGCTGTACCGAGGGAGCACTGTACTGAGAGAGCGCTGTACTGAGGGAGGGCTGTACCGAGGGAGCACTGTACTGAGGGAGCGCTGTACTGAGGGAGGGCTGTACCGAGGGAGCGCTGTCCAGAGGGAGGGCTGTACCGAGGGAGCGCTGTACCGAGGGAGCGCTGTACCGAGAGAGTGCTGTACTGAGAGAGAACATATGAACATAAGAACATAAGAAGTAGGAGCAGGAGTAGGCCATACGGCCCCTCGGGCCTGCTCCGCCATTCAATAGGATCATGGCCGATCTGAATCTAGACTCACGTCCACTTCCCTGCCCGCTCCCCGTAACCCCGAATTCCCTTATCTGCTCGGAAACTGTCTATCTCCATTTTAAATTTATTTAATGTTGCAGCTTCCACAGCTCTCTGGGGTAGCAAATTCCATAGATTTACTACCCTCTGAGTGAAGAGGTTTCTCCTCATCTCAGTTTTGAAAGGGCAGCCCCTTATTCTAAGATTATGCCCCCTAGTTCTAGTCTCACCCATCAGTGGAAACATCCTCACCGCATCCACCCGATCAAGCCCCCTCACAATCTTATATGTTTCGCTAAGATCGCCTCTCATTCTTCTGAACTCCAATGAGTAGAGTCCCAACCTACTCAACCTTTCCTCATACGTCAACCTCCTCATCTCCGGAATCAACCGAGTGAACCTTCTCTGAACCGCCTCGAGAGCAAGTATATCTTTTCTTAAATATGGAAACCAAAACTGCACACAGTATTCCAGGTGTGGCCTCACCAATACCCTGTATAACTGCAGCAAGACTTCCCTGTTTTTATACTCCATCCCCCTTGCAATAAAAGCCAAGATTCCATTGGCCTTCCTGATCACCTGCTGTACCTGCATACTAACTTTTTGTGTTTCATGCACCGAGTGCTGTACCGAGGGAGGTCTGTACCGAGGGAGGTCTGTACCGAGGGAGGTCTGTACCGAGGGAGGTCTGTACCGAGGGAACGCTGTACTGAGGGAGCGCTGTACAGAGGGAGGGCTGTGCCGAGGGAGAGCTGTACTGAGGGAGCGCTGTACTGAGGGAGCGCTGTACTGAGGGAGCGCTGTACTGAGAGAGCGCTGTACTGAGGGAGCGCTGTACTGAGGGAGCGCTGTACTGAGAGAACGCTGTACCGAGGGAGTGCTGTACCGAGGGAGTGCTGTACCGAGGGAGTGCTGTACCGAGGGATCCCTGTACTGAGGGAGCGCTGTACTGAGGGAGCGCTGTACCGAGGGAACGCTGTACCGAGGGAGCGCTGTACCGAGGGAGCGCTGTACAGAGGGAGGGCTGTGCCGAGGGAGCGCTGTACTGAGGGAGCGCTGTACTGAGGGAGCGCTGTACCGAGAGAGCGCTGTACCGAGGGAGCGCTGTACCGAGGGAGCGCTGTACCGAGGGAGCGCTGTACCGAGGGAGCGCTGTACCGAGGGAGCGCTGTACCGAGGGAGCGCTGTACCGAGGGAGCGCTGTACCGAGGGAGCGCTGTACCGAGAGAGCGCTGTACCGAGGGAGCGCTGTACCGAGGGAGACCTGTACCGAGGGAGCGCTGTACCGAGGGAGCGCTGTACCGAGGGAGGGCTGTACTGAGGGAGCGCTGTACCGAGGGAGGGCTGTACCGAGGGAGCGCTGTACCGAGGGAGGGCTGTACCGAGGGAGCGCTGTACTGAGGGAGAACTGTACCGAGGGAGCGCTGTACTGAGGGAGCGCTGTACTGTGAGAGCGCTGTACCGAGGGAGCGCTGTACCGAGGGAGCGCTGTACTGAGGGAGCGCTGTACTGAGGGAGGGCTGTACCGAGGGAGCGCTGTACCGAGGGAGCGCTGTACCGAGGGAGCGCTGTACCGAGGGAGCGCTGCACTGAGGGAGCGCTGTACCGAGGGAGCGCTGTACCGAGGGAGCGCTGTACCGAGGGAGCGCTGCACTGAGGGAGCGCTGTACCGAGAGAGCGCTGTACCGAGGGAGCGCTGTACTGAGGGAGCGCTGTACTGAGGGAGGGCTGTACCGAGGGAGCGCTGTACCGAGGGAGCGCTGTACTGAGGGAGCGCTGTACTGAGGGAGCGCTGTACCGAGGGGGAGCTGTACTGAGGGAGGGCTGTACCGAGGGAGCGCTGTACTGAGGGAGGGCTGTACTGAGGGAGCGCTGTACTGAGGGAGCGCTGTACTGAGGGAGGGCTGTACCGAGGGAGCGCTGTACCGAGGGAGAACTGTACCGAGGGAGCACTGTACTGAGGGAGCGCTGTACTGAGGGAGGGCTGTACTGAGGTAGGGCTGTACCGAGGGAGCACTGTACTGAGAGAGCGCTGTACTGAGGGAGGGCTGTACCGAGGGAGCACTGTACTGAGGGAGCACTGTACTGAGGGAGCGCTGTACTGAGAGAGCGCTGTACTGAGGGAGCGCTGTACTGAGGGAGCACTGTACTGAGGGAGGGCTGTACTGAGAGAGCGCTGTACCGAGGGAGCGCTGTACCGAGGGAGCGCTGTACCGAGGGAGCGCTGTACCGAGGGAGCGCTGTACTGAGGGAGGGCTGTACCGAGGGAGCGCTGTACCGAGGGAGAACTGTACTGAGGGAGCGCTGTACTGAGGGAGCGCTGTACTGAGAGAGCGCTGTACCGAGGGAGAACTGTACCGAGGGAGCACTGTACTGAGGGAGCGCTGTACTGAGAGAGCGCTGTACCGAGGGAGCGCTGTACTGAGGGAGCGCTGTACTGAGGGAGCGCTGTACTGAGGGAGGGCTGTACCGAGGGAGCGCTGTACCGAGGGAGCGCTGTACTGAGGGAGCGCTGTACTGAGAGAGCGCTGTACCGAGGGAGCGCTGTACTGAGGGAGCACTGTACCGAGGGGGGGCTGTACTGAGGGAGAGCTGTACTGAGGGAGGGCTGTACCGAGGGAGCGCTGTACCGAGGGAGCGCTGTACTGAGGGAGGGCTGTACCGAGGGAGCGCTGTACTAAGGGAGCGCTGTACTGAGTGAGCGCTGTACTGAGGGGGGGCTGTACTGAGGGAGCGCTGTACTGAGGGGGGCTGTACTGAGGGAGCACTGTACTGAGGGAGGGCTGTACCGAGGGAGCGCTGTACTGAGGGAGGGCTGTATTGAGGGAGAGCTGTACTGAGGGAGCACTGTACTGAGGGAGGTCTGTATTGAGGGAGAGCTGTACCGAGGGGGGGCTGTACTGAGGGAGCACTGTACTGAGCGAGCGCTGTACTGAGGGAGCGCTGTACTGAGGGAGCGCTGTACCGAGGGAGAGCTGTACTGAGTGAGCACTGTACTGAGGGAGGGCTGTATTGAGGGAGAGCTGTACTGAGGGAGCGCTGTACTGAGGGAGCGCTGTACTGAGGGAGCGCTGTACTGAGGGGGGGCTGTACTGAGGGAGCGCTGTACTGAGGGAGGGCTGTACTGAGGGAGCGCTGTACTGAGGGAGGCTGTACTGAGGGAGCGCTGTACTGAGGGAGGGCTGTATTGAGGGAGAGCTGTACTGAGGGAGCGCTGTACCGAGGGAGAGCTGTACTGAGGGAGCACTGTACTGAGGGAGCGCTGTACCGAGGGGGGGCTGTACTGAGGGAGCGCTGTACTGAGGGAGCACTGTACCGAGGGGGGGCTGTACTGAGGGAGGGCTGTACTGAGGGAGCGCTGTACTGAGGGGGGGCTGTACTGAGGGAGCGCTGTACTGAGGGAGGGCTGTATTGAGGGAGAGCTGTACTGAGGGGGGGCTGTACTGAGGGAGCGCTGTACTGAGGGAGCGCTGTACTGAGGGAGGGCTGTATTGAGGGAGAGCTGTACTGAGGGGGGGCTGTACTGAGGGAGCGCTGTACTGAGGGGGGGCTGTACTGAGAGAGCGCTGTACTGAGGGGGGGCTGTACTGAGGGAGCACTGTACTGAGGGAGAGCTGTACTGAGAGAGCGCTGTACTGAGGGAGGGCTGTACTGAGAGAGCGCTGTACTGAGGGAGGGCTGTACTGAGGGAGGGCTGTACTGAGGGAGTGCTGTACTGAGGGGGGGCTGTACTGAGGGGGGGCTGTACTGAGAGAGCGCTGTACTGAGGGGGGGCTGTACTGAGAGAGCGCTGTACTGAGGGAGCGCTGTACCGAGGGAGCACTGTACTGAGGGAGCACTGTACTGAGGGAGCACTGTACTGAGGGAGCGCTGTACTGAGGGAGGGCTGTACTGAGGTAGGGCTGTACCGAGGGAGCACTGTACTGAGAGAGTGCTGTCCTGAGGGAGGGCTGTACCGAGGGAGCACTGTACTGAGGGAGCACTGTACTGAGGGAGCGCTGTACTGAGAGAGCGCTGTACTGAGGGAGCGCTGTACTGAGGGAGCACTGTACTGAGGGAGGGCTGTACTGAGAGAGCGCTGTACTGAGGGAGCACTGTACTGAGGGAGCGCTGTCCTGAGGGAGGGCTGTACTGAGGTAGGGCTGTACCGAGGGAGCACTGTACTGAGAGAGCGCTGTACTGAGGGAGGGCTGTACCGAGGGAGCACTGTACTGAGGGAGCGCTGTACTGAGGGAGGGCTGTACCGAGGGAGCGCTGTCCAGAGGGAGGGCTGTACCGAGGGAGCGCTGTACCGAGGGAGCGCTGTACCGAGAGAGTGCTGTACTGAGAGAGAACATATGAACATAAGAACATAAGAAGTAGGAGCAGGAGTAGGCCATACGGCCCCTCGGGCCTGCTCCGCCATTCAATAGGATCATGGCCGATCTGAATCTAGACTCACGTCCACTTCCCTGCCCGCTCCCCGTAACCCCTAATTCCCTTATCTGCTCGGAAACTGTCTATCTCCATTTTAAATTTATTTAATGTTGCAGCTTCCACAGCTCTCTGGGGTAGCAAATTCCATAGATTTACTACCCTCTGAGTGAAGAGGTTTCTCCTCATCTCAGTTTTGAAAGGGCAGCCCCTTATTCTAAGATTATGCCCCCTAGTTCTAGTCTCACCCATCAGTGGAAACATCCTCACCGCATCCACCCGATCAAGCCCCCTCACAATCTTATATGTTTCGCTAAGATCGCCTCTCATTCTTCTGAACTCCAATGAGTAGAGTCCCAACCTACTCAACCTTTCCTCATACGTCAACCTCCTCATCTCCGGAATCAACCGAGTGAACCTTCTCTGAACCGCCTCGAGAGCAAGTATATCTTTTCTTAAATATGGAAACCAAAACTGCACACAGTATTCCAGGTGTGGCCTCACCAATACCCTGTATAACTGCAGCAAGACTTCCCTGTTTTTATACTCCATCCCCCTTGCAATAAAAGCCAAGATTCCATTGGCCTTCCTGATCACCTGCTGTACCTGCATACTAACTTTTTGTGTTTCATGCACCGAGTGCTGTACCGAGGGAGGTCTGTACCGAGGGAGGTCTGTACCGAGGGAGGTCTGTACCGAGTCTGTACCGAGGGAGGTCTGTACCGAGGGAGGTCTGTACCGAGGGAGGTCTGTACCGAGGGAGGTCTGTACCGAGGGAACGCTGTACTGAGGGAGCGCTGTACAGAGGGAGGGCTGTGCCGAGGGAGAGCTGTACTGAGGGAGCGCTGTACTGAGGGAGCGCTGTACTGAGGGAGCGCTGTACTGAGAGAGCGCTGTACTGAGGGAGCGCTGTACTGAGGGAGCGCTGTACTGAGAGAACGCTGTACCGAGGGAGTGCTGTACCGAGGGAGTGCTGTACCGAGGGAGTGCTGTACCGAGGGATCCCTGTACTGAGGGAGCGCTGTACTGAGGGAGCGCTGTACCGAGGGAACGCTGTACCGAGGGAGCGCTGTACCGAGGGAGCGCTGTACAGAGGGAGGGCTGTGCCGAGGGAGCGCTGTACTGAGGGAGCGCTGTACTGAGGGAGCGCTGTACCGAGAGAGCGCTGTACCGAGGGAGCGCTGTACCGAGGGAGCGCTGTACCGAGGGAGCGCTGTACCGAGGGAGCGCTGTACCGAGGGAGCGCTGTACCGAGGGAGCGCTGTACCGAGGGAGCGCTGTACCGAGGGAGCGCTGTACCGAGAGAGCGCTGTACCGAGGGAGCGCTGTACCGAGGGAGACCTGTACCGAGGGAGCGCTGTACCGAGGGAGCGCTGTACCGAGGGAGGGCTGTACTGAGGGAGCGCTGTACCGAGGGAGGGCTGTACCGAGGGAGCGCTGTACCGAGGGAGGGCTGTACCGAGGGAGCGCTGTACTGAGGGAGAACTGTACCGAGGGAGCGCTGTACTGAGGGAGCGCTGTACTGTGAGAGCGCTGTACCGAGGGAGCGCTGTACCGAGGGAGCGCTGTACTGAGGGAGCGCTGTACTGAGGGAGGGCTGTACCGAGGGAGCGCTGTACCGAGGGAGCGCTGTACCGAGGGAGCGCTGTACCGAGGGAGCGCTGCACTGAGGGAGCGCTGTACCGAGGGAGCGCTGTACCGAGGGAGCGCTGTACCGAGGGAGCGCTGCACTGAGGGAGCGCTGTACCGAGAGAGCGCTGTACCGAGGGAGCGCTGTACTGAGGGAGCGCTGTACTGAGGGAGGGCTGTACCGAGGGAGCGCTGTACCGAGGGAGCGCTGTACTGAGGGAGCGCTGTACTGAGGGAGCGCTGTACCGAGGGGGAGCTGTACTGAGGGAGGGCTGTACCGAGGGAGCACTGTACTGAGGGAGGGCTGTACTGAGGGAGCGCTGTACTGAGGGAGCGCTGTACTGAGGGAGGGCTGTACCGAGGGAGCGCTGTACCGAGGGAGAACTGTACCGAGGGAGCACTGTACTGAGGGAGCGCTGTACTGAGGGAGCGCTGTACCGAGGGAGCGCTGTACTGAGGGAGAACTGTACCGAGGGAGAACTGTACCGAGGGAGCGCTGTACTGAGGGAGGGCTGTACTGAGGGAGCGCTGTACTGAGGGAGCGCTGTACTGAGGGAGCGCTGTACTGAGGGAGGGCTGTACCGAGGGAGCACTGTACTGAGGGAGGGCTGTACTGAGGGAGCGCTGTACTGAGGGAGCGCTGTACTGAGGGAGGGCTGTACCGAGGGAGCGCTGTACCGAGGGAGAACTGTACCGAGGGAGCACTGTACTGAGGGAGCGCTGTACTGAGGGAGCGCTGTACCGAGGGAGCGCTGTACTGAGGGAGAACTGTACCGAGGGAGCGCTGTACTGAGGGAGGGCTGTACTGAGGGAGCGCTGTACTGAGGGAGCGCTGTACTGAGGGAGCGCTGTACTGAGGGAGCGCTGTACTGAGGGAGGGCTGTACCGAGGGAGCGCTGTACCGAGGGAGCGCTGTACCGAGGGAGCGCTGTACCGAGGGAGCGCTGTACTGAGGGAGCGCTGTACTGAGAGAGCGCTGTACCGAGGGAGCGCTGTACTGAGGGAGCACTGTACCGAGGGGGGGCTGTACTGAGGGAGAGCTGTACTGAGGGAGGGCTGTACCGAGGGAGGGCTGTACCGAGGGAGCGCTGTACCGAGGGAGCGCTGTACTGAGGGAGGGCTGTACCGAGGGAGCGCTGTACTAAGGGAGCGCTGTACTGAGGGAGCGCTGTACTGAGGGGGGGCTGTACTGAGGGAGCGCTGTACTGAGGGGGGCTGTACTGAGGGAGCACTGTACTGAGGGAGGGCTGTACCGAGGGAGCGCTGTACTGAGGGAGGGCTGTATTGAGGGAGAGCTGTACTGAGGGAGCACTGTACTGAGGGAGGTCTGTCTTGAGGGAGAGCTGTACCGAGGGGGGGCTGTACTGAGGGAGCACTGTACTGAGCGAGCGCTGTACCGAGGGAGAGCTGTACTGAGGGAGCACTGTACTGAGGGAGGGCTGTATTGAGGGAGAGCTGTACTGAGGGAGCGCTGTACTGAGGGAGCGCTGTACTGAGGGAGCGCTGTACTGAGGGGGGGCTGTACTGAGGGAGCGCTGTACTGAGGGAGGGCTGTACTGAGGGAGCGCTGTACTGAGGGAGGCTGTACTGAGGGAGCGCTGTACTGAGGGAGGGCTGTATTGAGGGAGAGCTGTACTGAGGGAGCACTGTACCGAGGGAGAGCTGTACTGAGGGAGCACTGTACTGAGGGAGCGCTGTACCGAGGGGGGGCTGTACTGAGGGAGCGCTGTACTGAGGGAGCACTGTACCGAGGGGGGGCTGTACTGAGGGAGGGCTGTACTGAGGGAGCGCTGTACTGAGGGGGGGCTGTACTGAGGGAGCGCTGTACTGAGGGAGGGCTGTATTGAGGGAGAGCTGTACTGAGGGGGGGCTGTACTGAGGGAGCGCTGTACTGAGGGGGGGCTGTACTGAGAGAGCGTTGTACTGAGGGAGAGCTGGACTGAGAGAGCGCTGTACTGAGGGAGGGCTGTACTGAGGGAGCACTGTACTGAGGGAGAGCTGTACTGAGGGAGCGCTGTACTGAGGGGGTGCTGTACTGAGGGAGCACTGTACTGAGGGAGAGCTGTACTGAGAGAGCGCTGTACTGAGGGAGAGCTGTACTGAGGGAGCGCTGTACTGAGGGAGGGCTGTACTGAGGGAGTGCTGTACTGAGGGGGGGCTGTACTGAGGGGGGCTGTACTGAGGGGGGGCTGTACTGAGAGAGCGCTGTACTGAGGGAGGGCTGTACTGTGGGAGTGCTGTACTGAGGGGGGGCTGTACTGAGGGAGAGCTGTACTGAGGGAGCGCTGTACCGAGGGAGAGCTGTACTGAGAGAGCGCTGTACTGAGGGAGCGCTGTACTGAGAGAGCGCTGTACTGAGGGAGAGCTGTACTGAGGGAGAGCTGTACTGAGAGAGCGCTGTACCGAGGGAGCGCTGTACCGAGGGAGAGCTGTACTGAGGGTGCACTGTACCGAGGGAGCACTGTACCGAGGGAGCACTGTACTGAGGGAGCGCTGTACTGAGGGAGGGCTGTACTGAGGTAGGGCTGTACCGAGGGAGCACTGTACTGAGAGAGCGCTGTACTGAGGGAGGGCTGTACCGAGGGAGCACTGTACTGAGGGAGCACTGTACTGAGGGAGCGCTGTACTGAGAGAGCGCTGTACTGAGGGAGCGCTGTACTGAGGGAGCACTGTACTGAGGGAGGGCTGTACTGAGAGAGCGCTGTACTGAGGGAGCGCTGTACTGAGGGAGCGCTGTACTGAGAGAACGCTGTACCGAGGGAGTGCTGTACCGAGGGAGTGCTGTACCGAGGGAGTGCTGTACCGAGGGATCCCTGTACTGAGGGAGCGCTGTACTGAGGGAGCGCTGTACCGAGGGAACGCTGTACCGAGGGAGCGCTGTACCGAGGGAGCGCTGTACAGAGGGAGGGCTGTGCCGAGGGAGCGCTGTACTGAGGGAGCGCTGTACTGAGGGAGCGCTGTACCGAGAGAGCGCTGTACCGAGGGAGCGCTGTACCGAGGGAGCGCTGTACCGAGGGAGCGCTGTACCGAGGGAGCGCTGTACCGAGGGAGCGCTGTACCGAGGGAGCGCTGTACCGAGGGAGCGCTGTACCGAGGGAGCGCTGTACCGAGGGAGCGCTGTACCGAGAGAGCGCTGTACCGAGGGAGCGCTGTACCGAGGGAGACCTGTACCGAGGGAGCGCTGTACCGAGGGAGCGCTGTACCGAGGGAGGGCTGTACTGAGGGAGCGCTGTACCGAGGGAGGGCTGTACCGAGGGAGCGCTGTACCGAGGGAGGGCTGTACCGAGGGAGCGCTGTACTGAGGGAGAACTGTACCGAGGGAGCGCTGTACTGAGGGAGCGCTGTACTGTGAGAGCGCTGTACCGAGGGAGCGCTGTACCGAGGGAGCGCTGTACTGAGGGAGCGCTGTACTGAGGGAGGGCTGTACCGAGGGAGCGCTGTACCGAGGGAGCGCTGTACCGAGGGAGCGCTGTACCGAGGGAGCGCTGCACTGAGGGAGCGCTGTACCGAGGGAGCGCTGTACCGAGGGAGCGCTGTACCGAGGGAGCGCTGCACTGAGGGAGCGCTGTACCGAGAGAGCGCTGTACCGAGGGAGCGCTGTACTGAGGGAGCGCTGTACTGAGGGAGGGCTGTACCGAGGGAGCGCTGTACCGAGGGAGCGCTGTACTGAGGGAGCGCTGTACTGAGGGAGCGCTGTACCGAGGGGGAGCTGTACTGAGGGAGGGCTGTACCGAGGGAGCACTGTACTGAGGGAGGGCTGTACTGAGGGAGCGCTGTACTGAGGGAGCGCTGTACTGAGGGAGGGCTGTACCGAGGGAGCGCTGTACCGAGGGAGAACTGTACCGAGGGAGCACTGTACTGAGGGAGCGCTGTACTGAGGGAGCGCTGTACCGAGGGAGCGCTGTACTGAGGGAGAACTGTACCGAGGGAGAACTGTACCGAGGGAGCGCTGTACTGAGGGAGGGCTGTACTGAGGGAGCGCTGTACTGAGGGAGCGCTGTACTGAGGGAGCGCTGTACTGAGGGAGGGCTGTACCGAGGGAGCACTGTACTGAGGGAGGGCTGTACTGAGGGAGCGCTGTACTGAGGGAGCGCTGTACTGAGGGAGGGCTGTACCGAGGGAGCGCTGTACCGAGGGAGAACTGTACCGAGGGAGCACTGTACTGAGGGAGCGCTGTACTGAGGGAGCGCTGTACCGAGGGAGCGCTGTACTGAGGGAGAACTGTACCGAGGGAGCGCTGTACTGAGGGAGGGCTGTACTGAGGGAGCGCTGTACTGAGGGAGCGCTGTACTGAGGGAGCGCTGTACTGAGGGAGCGCTGTACTGAGGGAGGGCTGTACCGAGGGAGCGCTGTACCGAGGGAGCGCTGTACCGAGGGAGCGCTGTACCGAGGGAGCGCTGTACTGAGGGAGCGCTGTACTGAGAGAGCGCTGTACCGAGGGAGCGCTGTACTGAGGGAGCACTGTACCGAGGGGGGGCTGTACTGAGGGAGAGCTGTACTGAGGGAGGGCTGTACCGAGGGAGGGCTGTACCGAGGGAGCGCTGTACCGAGGGAGCGCTGTACTGAGGGAGGGCTGTACCGAGGGAGCGCTGTACTAAGGGAGCGCTGTACTGAGGGAGCGCTGTACTGAGGGGGGGCTGTACTGAGGGAGCGCTGTACTGAGGGGGGCTGTACTGAGGGAGCACTGTACTGAGGGAGGGCTGTACCGAGGGAGCGCTGTACTGAGGGAGGGCTGTATTGAGGGAGAGCTGTACTGAGGGAGCACTGTACTGAGGGAGGTCTGTCTTGAGGGAGAGCTGTACCGAGGGGGGGCTGTACTGAGGGAGCACTGTACTGAGCGAGCGCTGTACCGAGGGAGAGCTGTACTGAGGGAGCACTGTACTGAGGGAGGGCTGTATTGAGGGAGAGCTGTACTGAGGGAGCGCTGTACTGAGGGAGCGCTGTACTGAGGGAGCGCTGTACTGAGGGGGGGCTGTACTGAGGGAGCGCTGTACTGAGGGAGGGCTGTACTGAGGGAGCGCTGTACTGAGGGAGGCTGTACTGAGGGAGCGCTGTACTGAGGGAGGGCTGTATTGAGGGAGAGCTGTACTGAGGGAGCACTGTACCGAGGGAGAGCTGTACTGAGGGAGCACTGTACTGAGGGAGCGCTGTACCGAGGGGGGGCTGTACTGAGGGAGCGCTGTACTGAGGGAGCACTGTACCGAGGGGGGGCTGTACTGAGGGAGGGCTGTACTGAGGGAGCGCTGTACTGAGGGGGGGCTGTACTGAGGGAGCGCTGTACTGAGGGAGGGCTGTATTGAGGGAGAGCTGTACTGAGGGGGGGCTGTACTGAGGGAGCGCTGTACTGAGGGGGGGCTGTACTGAGAGAGCGTTGTACTGAGGGAGAGCTGGACTGAGAGAGCGCTGTACTGAGGGAGGGCTGTACTGAGGGAGCACTGTACTGAGGGAGAGCTGTACTGAGGGAGCGCTGTACTGAGGGGGTGCTGTACTGAGGGAGCACTGTACTGAGGGAGAGCTGTACTGAGAGAGCGCTGTACTGAGGGAGAGCTGTACTGAGGGAGCGCTGTACTGAGGGAGGGCTGTACTGAGGGAGTGCTGTACTGAGGGGGGGCTGTACTGAGGGGGGCTGTACTGAGGGGGGGCTGTACTGAGAGAGCGCTGTACTGAGGGAGGGCTGTACTGTGGGAGTGCTGTACTGAGGGGGGGCTGTACTGAGGGAGAGCTGTACTGAGGGAGCGCTGTACCGAGGGAGAGCTGTACTGAGAGAGCGCTGTACTGAGGGAGCGCTGTACTGAGAGAGCGCTGTACTGAGGGAGAGCTGTACTGAGGGAGAGCTGTACTGAGAGAGCGCTGTACCGAGGGAGCGCTGTACCGAGGGAGAGCTGTACTGAGGGTGCACTGTACCGAGGGAGCACTGTACCGAGGGAGCACTGTACTGAGGGAGCGCTGTACTGAGGGAGGGCTGTACTGAGGTAGGGCTGTACCGAGGGAGCACTGTACTGAGAGAGCGCTGTACTGAGGGAGGGCTGTACCGAGGGAGCACTGTACTGAGGGAGCACTGTACTGAGGGAGCGCTGTACTGAGAGAGCGCTGTACTGAGGGAGCGCTGTACTGAGGGAGCACTGTACTGAGGGAGGGCTGTACTGAGAGAGCGCTGTACCGAGGGAGCGCTGTACCGAGGGAGCGCTGTACCGAGGGAGCGCTGTACCGAGGGAGCGCTGTACTGAGGGAGGGCTGTACCGAGGGAGCGCTGTACTGAGGGAGAACTGTACTGAGGGAGCGCTGTACTGAGGGAGCGCTGTACTGAGAGAGCGCTGTACCGAGGGAGAACTGTACCGAGGGAGCACTGTACTGAGGGAGCGCTGTACTGAGAGAGCGCTGTACCGAGGGAGCGCTGTACTGAGGGAGCGCTGTACTGAGGGAGCGCTGTACTGAGGGAGGGCTGTACCGAGGGAGCGCTGTACCGAGGGAGCGCTGTACTGAGGGAGCGCTGTACTGAGAGAGCGCTGTACCGAGGGAGCGCTGTACTGAGGGAGCACTGTACCGAGGGGGGGCTGTACTGAGGGAGAGCTGTACTGAGGGAGGGCTGTACCGAGGGAGCGCTGTACCGAGGGAGCGCTGTACTGAGGGAGGGCTGTACCGAGGGAGCGCTGTACTAAGGGAGCGCTGTACTGAGTGAGCGCTGTACTGAGGGGGGGCTGTACTGAGGGAGCGCTGTACTGAGGGGGGCTGTACTGAGGGAGCACTGTACTGAGGGAGGGCTGTACCGAGGGAGCGCTGTACTGAGGGAGGGCTGTATTGAGGGAGAGCTGTACTGAGGGAGCACTGTACTGAGGGAGGTCTGTATTGAGGGAGAGCTGTACCGAGGGGGGGCTGTACTGAGGGAGCACTGTACTGAGCGAGCGCTGTACTGAGGGAGCGCTGTACTGAGGGAGCGCTGTACCGAGGGAGAGCTGTACTGAGGGAGCACTGTACTGAGGGAGGGCTGTATTGAGGGAGAGCTGTACTGAGGGAGCGCTGTACTGAGGGAGCGCTGTACTGAGGGAGCGCTGTACTGAGGGGGGGCTGTACTGAGGGAGCGCTGTACTGAGGGAGGGCTGTACTGAGGGAGCGCTGTACTGAGGGAGGCTGTACTGAGGGAGCGCTGTACTGAGGGAGGGCTGTATTGAGGGAGAGCTGTACTGAGGGAGCGCTGTACCGAGGGAGAGCTGTACTGAGGGAGCACTGTACTGAGGGAGCGCTGTACCGAGGGGGGGCTGTACTGAGGGAGCGCTGTACTGAGGGAGCACTGTACCGAGGGGGGGCTGTACTGAGGGAGGGCTGTACTGAGGGAGCGCTGTACTGAGGGGGGGCTGTACTGAGGGAGCGCTGTACTGAGGGAGGGCTGTATTGAGGGAGAGCTGTACTGAGGGGGGGCTGTACTGAGGGAGCGCTGTACTGAGGGAGGGCTGTATTGAGGGAGAGCTGTACTGAGGGGGGGCTGTACTGAGGGAGCGCTGTACTGAGGGGGGGCTGTACAGAGAGAGCGCTGTACTGAGGGGGGGCTGTACTGAGGGAGCACTGTACTGAGGGAGAGCTGTACTGAGAGAGCGCTGTACTGAGGGAGGGCTGTACTGAGAGAGCGCTGTACTGAGGGAGGGCTGTACTGAGGGAGGGCTGTACTGAGGGAGTGCTGTACTGAGGGGGGGCTGTACTGAGGGGGGGCTGTACTGAGAGAGCGCTGTACTGAGGGGGGGCTGTACTGAGAGAGCGCTGTACTGAGGGAGCGCTGTACCGAGGGAGCACTGTACTGAGGGAGCACTGTACTGAGGGAGCACTGTACTGAGGGAGCGCTGTACTGAGGGAGGGCTGTACTGAGGTAGGGCTGTACCGAGGGAGCACTGTACTGAGAGAGCGCTGTACTGAGGGAGGGCTGTACCGAGGGAGCACTGTACTGAGGGAGCACTGTACTGAGGGAGCGCTGTACTGAGAGAGCGCTGTACTGAGGGAGCGCTATACTGAGGGAGCACTGTACTGAGGGAGGGCTGTACTGAGAGAGCGCTGTACTGAGGGAGCACTGTACTGAGGGAGCGCTGTCCTGAGGGAGGGCTGTACTGAGGTAGGGCTGTACCGAGGGAGCACTGTACTGAGAGAGCGCTGTACTGAGGGAGGGCTGTACCGAGGGAGCACTGTACTGAGGGAGCACTGTACTGAGGGAGCACTGTACTGAGGTAGCGCTGTACTGAGAGAGCGCTGTACTGAGGGAGCGCTGTACTGAGGGAGCACTGTACTGAGGGAGGGCTGTACTGAGAGAGCGCTGTACTGAGGGAGCGCTGTACTGAGGGAGCACTGTACTGAGGGAGGGCTGTACCGAGGGAGCACTGTACCGAGGGAGCACTGTACTGAGGGAGGGCTGTACCGAGGGAGCACTGTACTGAGAGAGCGCTGTACTGAGAGAGCGCTGTACTGAGGGAGGGCTGTACCGAGGGAGCGCTGTACTGAGGGAGGGCTGTACTGAGGGAGAGCTGTACTGAGGGGGTCTGTACTGAGGGAGCGCTGTACCGAGGGAGTGCTGTACCGAGGGAGCGCTGTACCGAGGGAGCGCTGTACTGAGGGAGGGCTGTACCGAGGGAGCACTGTACTGAGAGAGCGCTGTACTGAGAGAGCGCTGTACTGAGGAGGGCTGTACCGAGGGAGCGCTGTACTGAGGGAGGGCTGTACTGAGGGAGAGCTGTACTGAGGGGGGGCTGTACTGAGGGAGCGCTGTACCGAGGGAGTGCTGTACCGAGGGAGCGCTGTACCGAGGGAGCGCTGTACCGAGGGAGCGCTGTACCGAGGGAGCACTGTACCGAGGGAGCGCTGTACCGAGGGAGCGCTGTACCGAGGGAGCGCTGTACCGAGGGAGCGCTGTACCGAGGGAGCGCTGTACCGAGAGAGCGCTGTACCGAGGGAGCGCTGTACTGAGGGAGAACTGTACTGAGGGAGCGCTGTACTGAGGGAGGGCTGTACCGAGGGAGCGCTGTACTGAGGGAGAACTGTACCGAGGGAGCGCTGTACTGAGAGAGCGCTGTACCGAGGGAGCGCTGTACCGAGGGAGCGCTGTACTGAGGGAGCGCTGTACTGAGGGAGGGCTGTACCGAGGGAGCGCTGTACCGAGGGAGCGCTGTACCGAGGGAGCGCTGTACCGAGGGAGCGCTGTACCGAGGGAGCGCTGTACTGAGGGAGGGCTGTACCGAGGGAGCGCTGTACCGAGGGAGCGCTGTACCGAGGGAGCGCTGTACCGAGGGAGCGCTGTACTGAGAGAGCGCTGTACTGAGGGAGAACTGTACCGAGGGAGCGCTGTACCGAGGGAGCGCTGTACCGAGGGAGCGCTGTACCGAGGGAGGGCTGTACCGAGGGAGCGCTGTACCGAGGGAGCGCTGTACCGAGGGAGCGCTGTACCGAGGGAGCGCTGTACTGAGGGAGCGCTGTACTGAGAGAGCGCTGTACTGAGGGAGCGCTGTACTGAGAGAGCGCTGTACCGAGGGAGCGCTGTACTGAGGGAGCACTGTACCGAGGGGGGGCTGTACTGAGGGAGAGCTGTACTGAGGGAGGGCTGTACCGAGGGAGCGCTGTACCGAGGGAGAGCTGTACTGAGGGAGCGCTGTACTGAGGGAGGGCTGTACCGAGGGAGCACTGTACCGAGGGAGCGCTGTACTAAGGGAGCGCTGTACTGAGGGAGCGCTGTACTGAGGGGGGGCTGTACTGAGGGAGCGCTGTACTGAGGGGGGCTGTACTGAGGGAGCACTGTACTGAGGGAGGGCTGTACCGAGGGAGCGCTGTACTGAGGGAGGGCTGTATTGAGGGAGAGCTGTACTGAGGGAGCACTGTACTGAGGGAGGTCTGTATTGAGGGAGAGCTGTACCGAGGGAGGGCTGTACTGAGGGAGCACTGTACTGAGCGAGCGCTGTACCGAGGGAGAGCTGTACTGAGGGAGCACTGTACTGAGGGAGGGCTGTATTGAGGGAGAGCTGTACTGAGGGAGCGCTGTACTGAGGGAGCGCTGTACTGAGGGGGGGCTGTACTGAGGGAGCGCTGTACTGAGGGAGGGCTGTACTGAGGGAGCGCTGTACTGAGGGAGGCTGTACTGAGGGAGCGCTGTACTGAGGGAGGGCTGTATTGAGGGAGAGCTGTACTGAGGGAGCGCTGTACCGAGGGAGAGCTGTACTGAGGGAGCACTGTACTGAGGGAGCGCTGTACCGAGGGGGGGCTGTACTGAGGGAGCGCTGTACTGAAGGAGCACTGTACCGAGGGGGGTCTGTACCGAGGGACGGCTGTACTGAGGGAGCGCTGTACTGAGGGGGGGCTGTACTGAGGGAGCGCTGTACTGAGGGAGGGCTGTATTGAGGGAGAGCTGTACTGAGGGGGGGCTGTACTGAGGGAGCGCTGTACTGAGGGAGGGCTGTATTGAGGGAGAGCTGTACTGAGGGGGGGCTGTACTGAGGGAGCGCTGTACTGAGGGGGGGCTGTACTGAGAGAGCGCTGTACTGAGGGAGAGCTGTACTGAGGGAGCGCTGTACTGAGGGAGGGCTGTACTGAGGGAGTGCTGTACTGAGGGGGGGCTGTACTGAGGGGGGGCTGTACTGAGAGAGCGCTGTACTGAGGGGGGGCTGTACTGAGGGAGCACTGTACTGAGGGAGAGCTGTACTGAGAGAGCGCTGTACTGAGGGAGCGCTGTAACGAGGGAGAGCTGTACTGAGGGAGCACTGTACTGAGGGAGGGCTGTACCGAGGGAGCACTGTACTGAGGGAGCACTGTACTGAGGGTGCGCTGTACTGAGGGAGGGCTGTACTGAGGTAGGGCTGTACCGAGGGAGCACTGTACTGAGAGAGCGCTGTACTGAGGGAGGGCTGTACCGAGGGAGCACTGTACTGAGGGAGCACTGTCCTGAGGGAGCGCTGTACTGAGGGAGCGCTGTACTGAGGGAGCACTGTACTGAGGGAGGGCTGTACTGAGAGAGCGCTGTACTGAGGGAGCGCTGTACTGTGGGAGCACTGTACTGAGGGAGGGCTGTACCGAGGGAGCACTGTACTGAGGAGCACTGTACTGAGGGAGGGCTGTACCGAGGGAGCACTGTACTGAGAGAGCGCTGTACTGAGAGAGCGCTGTACTGAGGAGGGCTGTACGAGGGAGCGCTGTACGGAGGGAGGGCTGTACTGAGGGAGAGCTGTACTGAGGGGGGGCTGTACTGAGGGGGGGCTGTACTGAGGGGGGGCTGTACTGAGGGAGCGCTGTACTGAGGGATCTTATGGGGTACTGAGGGAGCGCTGTACTGAGGGAGCACTGTACTGAGGGAGGCTGTACGAAGGAGCACTGTACTGAGGGAGGTGACGAAGGGTACTGATGAGAGCGCTGTACTGAGGGAGCGCTGTACTGAGGGAGCGCCGTACGAGGAGCGCCGTACGAGAGAGCGCCGTACGAGGGAGCGCTGTACTGAGGGAGGGCTGTACTGAGGGAGGGCTGTACTGAGGGAGGCTGTACTGAGGGAGCTGTACTGAGGGGGAGCTGTACTGAGGGAGGGCTGTACCGAGGGAGCGCTGTACTGAGGGAGCACTGTACTGAGGGAGCGCTGTACCGAGGGAGCGCTGTGGGAGCTGTAGGGGAGAGCTGTACTGAGGGAGGCTGGACTGATAGGAGCACTGTAGCCGTACGAGGACCTGTACTGAGGGAGCGCGCTGTACGAGGGAGCGCTGTACTGAGGAGAGCGCTGTACTGAGGGAGCGCTGTACTGAGGGAGCGACTGTACTGAGGGGAGGCTGTACTGAGGGAGCGCTGTACTGAGGGTGCCTGTACTGAGGGAGGCTGTACGAGGGAGCGGCTGTACTGAGGGAGAGGGAGTCTGTACTGAGGGAGAGCTGTACTGAGGGAGCACTGTACTGAGGGAGGGCTGTACCGAGGGAGCGCTGTACTGAGAGAGCGCTGTACTGATGGAGCACTGTACTGAGGGAGCGCTGTACTGAGGGGGGGCTGTACTGAGGGAGCACTGTACTGAGGGAGCGCTGTACTGAGGGAGAGCTGTACTGAGGGAGGGCTGTACCGAGGGAGAGCTGTACTGAGGGAGCACTGTACTGAGGGAGCGCTGTACTGAGGGAGCACTGTACTGAGGGAGGGCTGTACCGAGGGAGCACTGTACTGAGGAAGCGCTGAACTGAGGGAGCACTGTACTGAGGGAGGGCTGTACCGAGGGAGCACTGTACTGAGGGAGCGCTGTACTGAGGGAGGTCTGTACTGAGGGAGAGCTGTACTGAGGGAGCACTGTACTGAGGGAGGGCTGTACCGAGGGAGCGCTGTACTGAGAGAGCGCTGTACTGAGGGAGCACTGTACTGAGGGAGCGCTGTACTGAGGGGGGGCTGTACTGAGGGAGCGCTGTACTGAGGGAGAGCTGTACTGAGGGAGGGCTGTACTGAGGGAGCGCTGTACTGAGGGTGGGCTGTACCGAGGAGAGCTGTACTGAGGGAGCACTGTACTGAGGGAGCGCTGTACTGAGGGAGCGCTGTACTGAGGGAGGGCTGTACCGAGGGAGCACTGTACTGAGGGAGCGCTGTACTGAGGGAGGTCTGTACTGAGGGAGAGCTGTACTGAGGGAGCACTGTACTGAGGGAGGGCTGTACTGAGGGAGCGCTGTTCTGAGGGGGAGCTGTACTGAGGAGCACTGTACTGAGGGAGCGCTGTACCGAGGGAGCGCTGTACTGAGGGAGGGCTGTATTGAGGGAGAGCTGTACTGAGGGAGCGCTGTACTGAGGGAGCACTGTACTGAGGGAGGGCTGTATTGAGGGAGAGCTGTACTGAGGGAGGGCTGTATTGAGGGAGCGCTGTACTGAGGGAGCGCTGTACTGAGGGAGCGCTGTACTGAGGGAGGGCTGTATTGAGGGAGAGCTGTACTGAGGGAGCACTGTATTGAGGGAGGGCTGTATTGAGGGAGAGCTGTACTGAGGGAGCACTGTATTGAGGGAGGGCTGTATTGAGGGAGAGCTGTACTGAGGGAGCGCTGTACCGAGGGAGCGCTGTACTGAGGGAGGGCTGTATTGAGGGAGAGCTGTACTGAGGGAGCGCTGTACCGAGGGAGCGCTGTACTGAGGGAGGGCTGTATTGAGGGAGAGCTGTACTGAGGGAGCACTGTACTGAGGGAGCGCTGTACTGAGGGAGCACTGTATTGAGGGAGGGCTGTATTGAGGGAGAGCTGTACTGAGGGAGCGCTGTACTGAGGGAGAGCTGTACTGAGGGAGGGCTGTACTGAGGGAGCGCTGTACTGAGGGAGCGCTGTACTGAGGGAGCGCTGTACTGAGGGAGGGCTGTATTGAGGGAGAGCTGTACTGAGGGAGCACTGTATTGAGGGAGGGCTGTATTGAGGGAGAGCTGTACTGAGGGAGAGCTGTACTGAGGGAGCACTGTACTATCACTACACTTCAAAAAGTACTTCATTGGAGGTAAAGAGCTGTGGGAGGTCCTGAAGTTGTAAAAGGCGCTGTAGAAATGTAAGGCTTATATTTGGTTTTTCAAGACTTTGACCATACGGACTGCAGTGGTTTAAGAAGAAGACACACCACCTTCTCAGGGCAACTAGGGGCAGCAATAAAGGTCAGACTTACCAGCAACGCTCACATCCTGAGAATGTTAAATAAAAATATTTACTAATTAATATATATTTCACAGTAAAGACAGTGAGAATTTAATTGGTTTCAACATTTGCTAAGTTGGATGTGATACTGATTGCAGTGTCAGGGTGCACAGTTAACTGTTAATGAGCCGGGGGTATAAACACCTCCATTAGAGACAACCTGCTGACACCACATTCAAACCTCCCGCCCAGCGCGGCAACACGTGCGCTTTACGGTGAGTCGCAGTGACTCACGGTAGCTGCAAGCAGCACGGAAAGTTTGTACCTACCACCCACTCAATGGGGGGACGCGCCCAGCCAATGATAGGAGGATGAGCCCAGCCAATGATAGGAGGATGTGCCCAGCCAATGATAGGAGAATGTGCCCAGCCAATGATAGGAGGATGAGCCCAGCCAATGACAGGAGGATGAGCCCAGCCAATGATAGGAGGATGTGCCCAGCCAATGATAGGAGGATGAGCCCAGCCAATGATAGGAGAATGAGCCCAGCCAATGATAGGAGAATGAGCCCAGCCAATGACAGGAGGATGAGCCCAGCCAATGATAGGAGGATGAGCCCAGCCAATGATAGGAGGATGTGCCCAGCCAATGATAGGAGGATGAGCCCAGCCAATGATAGGAGAATGAGCCCAGCCAATGATAGGAGAATGAGCCCAGCCAATGATAGGAGAATGTGCCCAGCCAATGATAGGAGAATGAGCCCAGCCAATGATAGGAGAATGAGCCCAGCCAATGATAGGAGAATGTGCCCAGCCAATGATAGGAGAATGTGCCCAGCCAATGATAGGAGGATGTGCCCAGCCAATGATAGGAGAATGTGCCCAGCCAATGATAGGAGAATGTGCCCAGCCAATGATAGGAGGATGAGCCCAGCCAATGATTGGAGAATGTGCCCAGCCAATGATAGGAGGATGAGCCCAGCCAATGATAGGAGAATGTGCCCAGCCAATGATAGGAGGATGTGCCCAGCCAATGATAGGAGAATGTGCCCAGCCAATGATAGGAGGATGAGCCCAGCCAATGATAGGAGAATGAGCCCAGCCAATGATAGGAGAATGTGCCCAGCCAATGATAGGAGAATGTGCCCAGCCAATGATAGGAGGATGTGCCCAGCCAATGATAGGAGAATGTGCCCAGCCAATGATAGGAGAATGTGCCCAGCCAATGATAGGAGGATGAGCCCAGCCAATGATAGGAGGATGAGCCCAGCCAATGATAGGAGAATGAGCCCAGCCAATGATAGGAGGATGAGCCCAGACAATGATAGGAGAATGTGCCCAGCCAATGATAGGAGGATGTGCCCAGCCAATGATAGGAGAATGTGCCCAGCCAATGATAGGAGGATGAGCCCAGCCAATGATAGGAGAATGAGCCCAGCCAATGATAGGAGAATGTGCCCAGCCAATGATAGGAGAATGTGCCCAGCCAATGATAGGAGGATGTGCCCAGCCAATGATAGGAGAATGTGCCCAGCCAATGATAGGAGAATGTGCCCAGCCAATGATAGGAGGATGAGCCCAGCCAATGATAGGAGAATGTGCCCAGCCAATGATAGGAGGATGAGCCCAGCCAATGATAGGAGAATGTGCCCAGCCAATGATAGGAGGATGTGCCCAGCCAATGATAGGAGAATGTGCCCAGCCAATGATAGGAGGATGAGCCCAGCCAATGATAGGAGAATGAGCCCAGCCAATGATAGGAGGATGTGCCCAGCCAATGATAGGAGAATGTGCCCAGCCAATGATAGGAGAATGAGCCCAGCCAATGATAGGAGAATGAGCCCAGCCAATGATAGGAGGATGTGCCCAGCCAATGATAGGTGAATGAGCCCAGCCAATGATAGGAGAATGAGCCCAGCCAATGATAGGAGGATGTGCCCAGCCAATGATAGGAGAATGAGCCCAGCCAATGATAGGAGAATGAGCCCAGCCAATGATAGGAGGATGAGCCCAGCCAATGATAGGAGGATGTGCCCAGCTAATGATAGGAGGATGTGCCCAGCCAATGATAGGTGAATGAGCCCAGCCAATGATAGGAGAATGAGCCCAGCCAATGATAGGAGGATGTGCCCAGCCAATGATAGGAGAATGAGCCCAGCCAATGATAGGAGGATGAGCCCAGCTAATGATAGGAGGATGAGCCCAGCCAATGATAGGAGGATGTGCCCAGCTAATGCCCCGCACTGTGGGGACGCCATTACCCGCTCTGCGCCCAGCCCCGGTGGGATGGGCCCTGGTAACGCGGGCGCTCGGGGTTCCTGTCAACGCCACTGTAGTGAAGGAGAGTCCGGATACTGGATCCCTCCCTCAGGCTGAGCTCTATAAATTACCTCCCAACGGCCGCTCCAAGCCGCACAGTTGGGTTTATCCCCGGCCCCATTCCATGCCCGGCCCCGGACAGCCCGCGGGCTCCGCGCCAGAGGGGACGGTTGGGGAGAAGGCGCCAAATGGAAGCTGCACGAGAGCTGGTGCGAGGGATGGAGAGAGGGAGAGTGAAAGGAGAGAGAGAGGAGAGGGAGATCAGAGGGAGAGTGAGGGGAGAGTGAGAGTGAGAGGGGAGTGAGGGGAGAGTGAGGTGAGAGTGAGATGAGAGTGAGGGGAGTGAGAGTGAGAGGGGAGTGAGGGGAGAGTGAGCGTGAGAGTGAGGGGAGAGTGAGGTGAGAGTGAGAAGAGAGTGAGGTGAGAGTGAGGTGAGGGTGAGAGTGAGGTGAGAGTGAGGTGAGAGTGAGAGGAGAGTGAGAGTGAGAGTGAGGGGAGAGTGAGAGGAGAGTGAGGGGAGTGAGAGGAGAGTGAGGGGAGTGAGAGGAGAGTGAGGGGAGAGTGAGGGGAGAGTGAGAGGAGAGTGAGGTGAGAGTGAGAGGAGAGTGAGAGTGAGGGGAGAGTGAGAGGAGAGTGAGAGGAGAGTGAGGGGAGTGAGAGGAGAGTGAGAGGAGAGTGAGGTGAGAGTGAGGGGAGTGAGAGTGAGGGGAGAGTGAGAGGAGAGTGAGAGTGAGGGGAGAGTGAGAGGAGAGTGAGGGGAGTGAGAGGAGAGTGAGGGGAGTGAGGGGAGAGTGAGGGGAGAGTGAGGTGAGAGTGAGAGTGAGAGTGAGGGGAGAGTGAGAGGAGAGTGAGGGGAGTGAGAGGAGAGTGAGAGGAGAGTGAGGGGAGTGAGAGGAGAGTGAGAGGAGAGTGAGGTGAGAGTGAGGGGAGTGAGAGTGAGGGGAGAGTGAGGTGAGAGTGAGGGGAGAGTGAGAGGAGAGTGAGGGGAGTGAGAGAGGAGAGTGAGGGGAGAGTGAGAGGAGAGTGAGGGGAGAGTGAGAGGAGAGTGAGGGGAGTGAGAGGAGAGTGAGAGGAGAGTGAGGGGAGAGTGAGGGGAGAGAGAGGTGAGAGAGAGGAGAGAGAGAGGAGAGTGAGAGTGAGGGGAGAGTGAGAGGAGAGTGAGGGGAGTGAGAGAGGAGAGTGAGGGGAGAGTGAGAGGAGAGTGAGGGGGGAGTGAGAGGAGAGTGAGAGGAGAGTGAGAGGAGAGTGAGAGTGAGGGGAGAGAGAGGTGAGAGAGAGGAGAGAGAGAGGAGAGTGAGAGTGAGGGGAGAGTGAGGGGAGAGTGAGAGAGAGAGGAGAGTGCGAGGAGAGTGAGAGAGAGAGGAGAGTGCGAGGAGAGTGAGAGAGAGAGGAGAGTGAGAGTGAGGGGAGAGTGAGAGTGAGTGGCGAGTGAGAGGAGAGTGAGGGGAGAGTGAGAGTGAGAGGAGAGTGAGGGGAGAGTGAGAGGAGAGTGAGAGTGAGGGGAGAGTGAGAGTGAGGGGAGAGTGAGGGGAGAGTGAGATCAGAGGGAGAGTGAGGGGAGAGTGAGAGTGAGGAGAGTGAGAGGGAGAGTGAGATCAGAGGGAGAGTGAGGGGAGAGGGAGAGTGAGAGTGAGGGGGGAGAGTGAGGGTGAGGGGAGAGGGTTAGGTGAGAGTGAGAGGAGGAGGGGAGAGTGAGGGTGAGGGGAGAGGGGTAGGGGAGAGTGAGAGGAGAGTGAGATCAGAGGGAGAGTGAGAGGAGAGTGAGGGAGAGTAAGATCAGAGGGAGAGTGAGAGGAGAGAGAGGAGAGTGAGGGGAGAGGGGAGGGAAGAGTGAGGGTGCTGAGTGACTGATGGTGCCTTCTGTCCCAGATCCCAGTGCCTGGTCCTGCCTCAGCGGAGCTAAGGGGAGGCTGGTTTTGCTGTACTCAGTGCCGCCTTGTCCTGAGTTTGGGATATTCCTGTGGGAATGAACACTGGCACCATGAAAGCACAAGGCTGCTGGGTAAAGCCAGTGAGTAGTTCTTCTAGCAGTGGGCATTAGCACAGATTAACCCTGGTGCCAGTGGAGGCCCTTGGCCCTGTGAATATCTGAGCACTATACCAAACAAGCCAGCAGCATTGAAAGCTCTTTCAACCTCAGCACCCCCCAAGCTGTGCTCAGACTCCCGGGCATGACTTCTGAGTTAAGAGGCATGACTTGGTAAACGCCACTACCAGTATTTTGAATGAGGCCAACATCAGGAAGATTAGCGGGCAACATAAAAGGGGCCCTGGAGCAGCTCTCAGAGGCTTCTGACTGGCCAGAGACAATAACCCCAACCCCGTTGTAATTCCTACAATACAAAGCTTAAAAATGTAGTAAACAGTGAGGAGGATAGTAACAGACTTCAGGAGGACACAGACAGACTGGTGAAATGGGCAGACACATGGCAGATGAAATTTAACACAGGGAAGTGTGAAGTGATTCACTTTGGAAGGAAGAATGAGGAGAGTCAATAGAAACTAAATGGTACAATTTTAAAGGGGGTGCAGGAACAGAGAGACCGGGGGGTGGACGTCCACTAATCTGTGAGAGTGGCAGGGCACGTTGAGAAGGCTGTTAAAAAGCACACGGGATCCTGGGTTTATTAATAGTGCAACAGAGTACAAAAACAAGGAAGTTAGGCTAAACCTTTATAAAACACTGGTTAGGCCCCAGCTAGAGTATTGGGTCCAATTCTGGGCACCGCACTTTAGGAAGGATGTGAAGGCCTTAGCGAGGGTGCAGAGGAGATTTACTGGAATGGTCCCAGGGATGAGGGGCTTCAGTTATCTGGAGAAGCTGGGGTTGTTCTCCTTAGAGCAGAGAAGGTTAAGGGGATACTTAATAGAGGGGCTCAAAATCATGAGGATAAACTTTCCATTGGCCGGAGCGTCGGTAACCAGAGGACACAGATTTAAGGTGATTGGCAAAGGAACCTGAGGGAGATGAGAATTAATTTAATGGAGCGAGTTGTTGTGATCTGGAACGCGCTGCCTGAAAGGGCGGTGGAAGCAGATTCAATAGTAACTTTCAAAAGAGAATTGGATAAATACTTAAAGGGGAATAAATTGCAGGGCTCTGGGGAAAGCGCAGGGTGTGGGACTAATTGGAGAGCTCTTTTAATAAGCTGGGACAGGCCGAATGGCCTCCTGTGCTGTATGATTCTCAGTTTACTAATACACGACACATTGTGCGACACCACTCACACTGCCTACTACACATTTGAAATCTTTATCGTGCTCAATTTCCCACAGGGCACCTTTTGTTGAGTCTGTGTGTTCCAGATATACTTATTTTAAATAACTGGACACAGACAACAGGAAAAACTTAAACAGGTCTTTACTACTTGAAGGTCAGGGCTGAACTGCTTTACAAATTACGACACAGGGTTTATATACCGGTGTGGTCACCACCGGTACTACAATATACAGTAGCAAGAGAAAGTAGTCCATCTTCTTAAGGTAGTTCTCTTAAGGTGGTACAGGTTACATACACCACAATTCCTCCCTTTTTAGCTTAACAGTGTACACCCCAATTTAAACATAACATGGATAACATATATACAACTTTCATGCAACTGTTCAAAGATTCAGTCTCTGAGGAGGCCTCCTGTTCCGAGTTGGATAATGCCTTTCAGGGGTCTCTGATTCTGGCTGCTGGGGTGACTCCTCTAATTGATCTCTTATGGATTGAACATCCTCATGTACGTTCGCGTTTGAGGTAGATGCTACAGGTTCAATAATTTCTTCCACTGGTGTCTCTGCCGTAGCCATGGGTTCGACCCTTGTTCTCGATTCTACAAGTTGGTCAGCATGACATCGTATTACGTTTTCACCAATCTCTACCGTGTACATCAGGGGTCCTTGTCTGGCACGAATTGTTCCAGATTGCCATTTCTCATTCTTATAGTCCCGGGCTAACACTGGTTGTCCTATTTCGAAACTCCGAGTGGGCTTGTTATTTACATGCTGGAACTGTTTGTTTTCGACTTCCCTACGCACATTTGGTTTTAACAAATCCAACCTGGACCGCAACCTCCTGTTATAAAACATCATGGCAGGACTTTGATTTGTCACTGCATGTGTGGCGTTTCGATACGCCATTAGGAAATTGTCCACCTTGTGTTGTAGTGGAATATGGTCTTCGCTCATGGCCTTTATCGCCTTTTTGAATGTTTGCACAAATCTCTCGGCCAACCCATTTGTAGCCGGATGATATGGGGCAGATGTATAGTGTTTCACCCCATTCTTCTTCATGAACTTCTGGAATTCTTCTGACACGAACTGCGGTCCGTTGTCTGAACATATCTGTCTGGCAATCCATTTCTTGCAAATATGGTTCTAAGAACTGCGATCGTCTTTTCTGAGGTAGTGGTCGCCATCTTAATCACTTCTGGCCATTTAGAATGTGCGTCTACTGCTATCAAAAACATGGAATGCATGAATGGACCTGCAAAGTCGATATGTACACGCTGCCATGGGGTTGACGGCCATTCCCATGGATGCAGCGGTGCAATTGGAGGTGCATTTTGAACTTTTTGGCACCCTGAGCAGCTTTTAGTCAGATCCTCTATTTGTTTGTCGATACCTGGCCACCACACATAAGCCCTAGCAAGGCTTTTCATCTTGACTCCCCCCAGATGACCTTCATGCAATTCCTTTAGAACTCTCTCCCTTAATTTAGGAGGAATAATCACCCTTGTTCCATACATCAATGTTCCTTGACAAACGGACAGCTGTTCTCGTCTGGCTGAGAATGCCGGTAACAGTGGTTCGCCATGTGCTGGCCATCCCTTCACTGTCAATTTGTAGACCCGAGACAGTGTCGGGTCGTTCCTGGTCTCTCTCTCAATACTCGCATTGGTGACTGGCAAACATTCGATGATGGTCGAGTGAAATAACTCAACAGGGTCAACTGTCGGTGCCTCTTCCGCTGTAGGTAGTGGCAGGCGCGACAGCCCATCAGCATTACCATGTTGCTTTGTACCTTTGAATTCGATCTCATATTGATGTGCCCCTAGGAAAAGGGACCATCTCTGGAGCCTCTGCGCTGTCATCACCGAAACACCCTTCTTAGGGTTAAAAATGGAAACCAACGGCTGGTGGTCTGTCAGCAGCGTAAACTTTTGGCCTTGCAGGTAATGATTAAATTTTTTTACTCCCCACACGAGGCTGAGAGCCTCCCTATCTATCTGAGCATAGTTGCGCTCAGCGGAGGTCAATGATCTGGATGCGAACGCGACTGGTCTTTCCAAGCCATTTGGCAACTTATATGATAGCACTACCCCAATACCATATGGAGAAGCATCACAAGCTAAACGAATAGGCAGCGTTGGGTTAAAGTGAGCCAACACTTCCTTAGAGGTGATCAATGCCTTGCTTTTGTGAAAAGCCCGCTTACAGTCCTCGCTCCACTTCCATGGCACTCCCTTTTGTAAAAGAGCGTTCAGCGGGTGTAGCACCGTGGATAAATTTGGCAGAAACTTATGGTAATAGTTAATCAACCCTAGGAACGACCTCAACTGGGATACATTTTCCGGAGCGGGAGCCTTCACAACAGCTTCGATCTTGTCAGGTGACTTGTGAAGCCCCTCCTGGTCAATGACGTGACCACAGTACGAGATTCAATTCTGAAAGAACTCACATTTCTGGCGATTAACTCGAAGTCCATACTCTTTCAATCTGGTGAGCACCTGTTCCAAATTAGCAAGGTGTTCTTCCTCATCATCTCCTGTAATAAGAATGTCGTCCAGATAGCATTGTGTGCCAAGAATTCCCTGTAATACCTGCTCCATGGCCCTTTGCCAAATCGCTGGAGCCGATGCCACTCCAAAAACCAGTCTATTATACCGATATAAGCCCTTATGCGTGTTGATCATGAGATACTGGCGTGACGCTTCATCAACTTCCATCTGTAAGTACGCCTGCGCCAGGTCTATCTTGGTGAAGTGTTTCCCGCCAGACAACGAAGCGAAGATATCCTCAATCCGCGGAAGCGGATATTGCACCGTGTGAAGAACCGGATTAACAGTGATCTTGAAATCGCCACAGATGCGAACCTTCCCCGGTTCCCCCGGCTTGTTGCTCAATGAACGCTTCATGATGGGAACAATGGGCGTGGCCCATTCGCTCCAGTCCACCTTTGACAGTACTCCTGAACGTTCTAGCCCTTCCAGCTCAGCTTCCACAGCAGGTCGTATCGCATAAGGTACCGGTCTGGCTTTGAAAAATTTCGGGTTTGCATGTTCTTCAACCTTGATGTTTGCCGTAATTCCTTTCAGTGTTCCCAGTCCCTGTTGGAACACCTCCTTAGCATCATCCAATATTCTGGACAGTCGTTTAGGTTTGACATCGTCCTTTTTACCGGAATCTACAGTTAGTGCTTTTAAGGAATGCCAGTCCATATTTATTCTCCTGATCCATTCCCGTCCCAGTAGTGGTGGACCTCCCTCAGGTAACACATACAAGTCCATTCCTTTGCTTTCTTTACCCTTGTGGACCACCTTTACTTTTATCTTTCCGATGGGGTACACTCTTTGCCCCGTGTATGTTTTTAATACAATCTCCGTATCCCTTAGGGTAATGTGTGAGAATAACCTTTTGTAAACTTGCTTATTCATGACCGTCAATGCCGATCCCGTGTCCAATTCTATCTTCACTTGGACTCCTGCTATCTGGAGTGTAACCCAAATAGTTTGGTGGTCTGCTGTGTTACCCACATTATGTATTCTTAGAGAACCCAGTTCCTTACTGCTGGAGTCTGAATCTGTCTTCTGTTCATCCGAACTGTTCTCTGTCACCTTGTGTACTTTTTTGTACTTCTTCTGTGGTGACTTTTTGTTGCTGGTCTTCTTTCCTGACCGGCATACTTTCGCTATGTGACCGAGTCTGCCACATTTTCTGCATTCTTGATCTTTGAACCAGCACTGGTTCTGATCGTGCGTTGTCCTTCCGCAACGATAGCACTTTACTGCACCCAATGCCATTTGAATGGTGCTGAGTTCCGATGGCCTTAGCTGCATTTCCGCGGTGCCTCGTGCTGCCGCCTCGTGCGATGCTGCAATGGTGACAGCTTTATCCAGCGTAAGGTCCTTTTCCTCTAGCAGTCGCTTCTGAATTCCTTCTTTTAATAGTCCACACACGAACTTACCTCTCAGAGCATCTGCTAGTCCTGTACCAAACTGACAGTACTTTGATAGCTTGCGCAGTTCAATTAAGAATTCAGCGTTGCTTTCCTCTTTCAGCTGCGTTCTTCTGTAAAATTTAAATCGTTCCGCTATCAGCAGCGGCGTGGGGTTTAAATGCTCTTGCAGGATAGTAACAATATTCGCGAAAGTCTTATCCGCCGGTTTATCTGGTGTTACAAGGTGCCTTAATAACCCGTACGTCTTCGCACCCATCGAGTTTAATAGGGTTAGTGCTTTCTTTTCAGCCGGTATCTCATTTGCTGTACAATAAACTTCAATACGCTCCACATAAGTGGCCCAATCTTCGACATCGCTATCAAAAGCAGTGATGTTACCGTTTTTAGGCATCCTTGTAAGTTTCTTTAAGTATTTTATTTTTTTTTAATATTTTTTTTTCAAAATGGCGGCTTCCCGCGCTTGGCGGCTTTTCCCGCGCTTGTCTTCTTCCTGCGCCGACTAAAATGGCGGCTTCCCGCACTTGGCTTCTTCCCCCGCTGGCTACAATGGCGATTACCGCGCTGTTGCCGTTCTCGCCTCCCAGCGGTCCTTAATTTCCCCCGACGCTGCTGCTTTTACTCCCCGCTGTCCTCGTGGGTATTAGCGCTTCCTTTCTTGCTGCACGTCTCTTCCGATTGCAGCCCGGCCCTTTACACCGGCTGCGGTCGAGTTCTCCGCCCTTTTTCCTCCGGTCTCGCCCCCCTTCTCCACTGACAACGCGGCCGACTTTCTGCCCGTGTTGCTAGATCGGCTTACCCACCACCGTGGAAGAAGGATGATCACTGCCTGTCGCTGATGGTGGACTTCGTGGCCAGCAATTCCAACCCGGGTTCTCGATGCCTCCCGTGCGAATGCGGTGCTCAGCAGGATGATGAGGGCGGATGCCTCTTCTCGACACCCATTCTGGGGACGAAGCTGCCTTGGATGCAATTGCCGCTGGGTAAGATCGACTCGTCGCCACTGTTGAGTCTGTGTGTTCCAGATATACTTATTTTAAATAACTGGACGCAGACAACAGGAAAAACTTAAACAGGTCTTTACTACTTGAAGGTCAGGGCTGAACTGCTTTACAAATTACTACACAGAGCTTATATACCGGTGTGGTCACCACCGGTACTACAATATACAGTAGCAAGAGAAAGTAGTCCATCTTCTTAAGGTAGTTCTCTTAAGGTGGTACAGGTTACATATACCACACCTTTAGCCTCCTTAACTGCCTTCACTCGCAAGCTTGTTAGGTACTTGCACTCAATGTAGCTGCATGATCCATACCCAGTTAATCATACCTACTAACAACAGAAAATGCTGGAAAAACTCAGCAAGTCAGGCAACATCCGTGGAGAGAAATTTGAGTTGACGTTTCGGGTTTGACCCTTCTTCAAAACTGGAGAGAAAAGGAACTAGATCGAAGGCAGGGCTGCGATCGGACAAAAGAATAAAAGAACCAAAAGAAGTAAAAGAGATTAGAAGCTAGACGAGATGGTAATAGGCTGTGATTAGGTGTAAAGTGTACTGGCAGGGCAAAAGATAGCTGCCAGGTGTGAGAGAGAAACAAAAGGAAAGGGGGGGGGGGAAAGGAAAGGAGTGGAAAAATATAAGTGAAAATGAAATAGGGGCCGAGGTTATGATCTGAAATTGTTGAACTCGATATTGAGTCCGGAAGGCTGCAGACTGCCTAATCGGAAGATGAGGTGCTGTTCCTCGAGTTTACGTTGAGCTTCCGTGGAACAGTACAAGAGGCCAAGGACGGTGAGGTCCGAGTGGGAATGGAGCGGTGAATTGAAATGACAGGCGACCGGAAGCTCGGGGTCACCCTTACGGACTGAACGGAGGTGTTCCGCAAAGCGGTCACCCAATCTGCATTTGGTCTCCCCAATGTAGAGGAGACCGCATCGTGAGCAGCGAATACAGTATACTAGATTGCGAGAAGTACAAGTAAATCGCTGTTTCACCTGGAAGGGGTGTTTGGGGCCCTGGACAGTGGGGAGGGGGGAGGTATAGGGGCAGGTGTTACATCTCCTCCGCTTGCACGGGAAGCTGCCGGGTGAAGGGGAAGGGCTGTTTGGGGTGATAGAAGAGTGGACTAGGGTGTCTCGGAGAGAGCGGTCCCTGCGGAATGCTGAAAGGGGAGGGGAGGGGAAGATACGTTTGGTGGTGGGATCACTTTGGAGGTAGCGGAAATGCCGGAGGATGATCCGTTGAATGTGGAGGCTGGTGGGGTGAAAGGTGAGGACAAGGGGAACCCTATCGTGGTTCCGGGAGGGAGGGGCAGGGGTGAGGGCAGAGGTGCGGGAGATAGAACTGACACGGTCGAGGGCAGTGTCAACCACGGTAGAGGGGAATCCTCGGTTGCGGAAAAAGGAAGACATGTCTGAAGCACTGGTGTGGAAGGTGGCATCGTCGGAGCAGATACGGCGGAGGCGGAGAAACTGGGAGAATGGAATAGAGTCCTTACAGGAAGCGGGGTGGGAGGAAGTGTAGTCCAGGTAGCTGTGGGAGTCAGTGGGCTTGCTATCGTAATCATACCTACTGCTGGCTGCACAATAGCCCTAATTATCACCGTACAATCTCCTAACATAATCAGCTTCTTACTTCTGCTTATTTGCTTGTCAGACCAGACAGTACAATTAGCAACTCTTCAGTCCTTTGAAAAGGCAGCACTTGGAGACTAGAGATGGGGAAGTTGAAGAGCCTCCCACGCTGCGGGCTGGTAACACTTTTATCATTTTCTTTATACTTGCTCAATCTACTCATTTACGCACTCACTGCTACCAATACATATACTCAATGTCTGACAAATTCTCCTGGAACTCAATGTGGTGCAACAACTGGAATATATCTGTCTCCAAGTGTTGAACAGTAACAGATTCAATGTGCAATGAAACACAAATGCAGCACCCAGGAAAGAACTTCTCAATCGTAGTCTTGGCAAATTGTTGCTGCTTCCGATGGCTGCCCAGCTTCTGCTAACTCTTCTCCATTATTCTCTTCCTCCTCCAGGGCCATAGCTTATTGCTGCTCTTTCAGAATAGGACTATGCCTCCTTTTATGGCGGTGTTCAGTACCCAGTATCACACTGCTAGCATTCTGCCAACTCACACAATGGGCCGAATGGAGGAGGCCATTCGGCCCATCGTGTCCATGCCGGCCGACAAAGAGCTCTCCAGTCTAATCCCACTTTCCAGCTCTTGGTCCGTAGCCCGGTAGGTTGCGGCACTTCGAGTGCATATCCAAGTACTTTTTAAATGTGATGAGGGTTTCTGCCTCTCCCACAGAATCACAGAATCTACAGTGCAGATAGAGGCCATTTCGGCCCATTGAGCCTGCACCGACACATATCCCACCCTATCCCTGTAACCCCATGTATTTAATCCCCTAACACTAAGGGTCAATTTATCATAGCCAAATCAACCTAACCTGCACATCTTTGGACTGTGGGAGGAAACCGGAGCACCCGGAGGAAACCCACGCAAACACGGGGAGAATGTGCAAACTCCACACAGACAGAACCCGGGTCCCTGGCGCTGTGAGGCAACAGTGCTAACCACTATGCCACCCACCCTTTCAGGCAGTGAGTTCCAGACCCCCACCACCCTCTGGGTGAAGAAAGTTCTCCTCAACTCCCCTCTAATCCTTCTACCAATTACTTTAAATCCATGCCCCCTGGTTATTGACCCTTCTACTAAGGGAAATAGTGTAGTGTATGTACCCGTCTACCTTTAAGAGAACTATTGTATGTAACCGTTCACCTTTAAGAGAACTATTTTAGGTGTGGCACTACTTTGTTTGGCTTTTGTATACTGTAATACCGACGGTGACCACACCAGTATATAAGTGTTGTGTCAGGATTTATTGGGCAGATTCGCCCTGACCTTCGAATAGTAAAGTCCTGTTTTAAGTTACTCTGGTAGTCTGTGTATTAATTAACTAAACAACCCACAGACTTTACAGTGGCGACGAGTCCGATCGTACCCTGCGGCAACAATACTTCCGAAGCAGTTAACGAGCGTCGAGAAGAGGCAACCGCTCTCGTCGTTCTGCTGGGAGAAAACTCGAGGCTGCAGAACTAGAAAGGAGGAAGAATTTAGAGACAAAGACTTCCATCAGCAACAGGCACTGACTGTCCCTTCTGCCACGGTGAGGAGTGAGCCGATCAGCACGAGAAGCAAGGCGGCCACGGTGACTGTGAGTAAGGGAAAGTAAAAAGAATAACCGGAGGATAAGGGCGGTGCACTCGACCACGGTCGAGGGGGAAAGGAGCCGGACAGAAGTCGGGTCCAGAGGCGCTGAGACTGGGGCAGCGTGGAGCAAGGAAGCCGCGGTACAGACAGGATGGGGCCGCAACGGCGTCGTGAGACAGCTAGACCGCGACCGGCGAAAAAGGCCGGGCAGCGACCGAAGCCACGAAGCGCTGCGACCGGGAACGTAGGCGCGGGAAGAGATAAACTCAGCCGCAGCCGGGGAGGGAAGCACCGGACTGCGAGAGGGCTGGGAGGCGCGATTGGGAGCCGAGCGAGCGGGAGAGGCAGAGCTGACCAAGGGAGACTGAGCGAGAGCCAGTCCAGCGGCTGAAACTGTTCTCCGTCAATGGGGTGTACCCAGCGCCGGTAGAGCCGAGCGAGCGGGAGAGAGACAGAGCCCGGGCAAGGGAGACTGAGCGAGAGCCAGTCCAGCGGCTGAAACTGTTCTCCGTCAACGGGGTGTACCCAGCGCCGGTAGAGCCGAGCGAGCGGGAGAGAGATAGAGCCCGAGCAAGGGGAACTGAGCGAGAGCCAGCCCAGCGGCTGAAACTGTTTGCCGTCAACGGGGTGTACCCAGCGCCGGTTGCCCTGCCGAGAAAAGGGAAAGCACTGAAGCCGACGCGCAGGCTGTGAACCTCAAAGCCAGCGGCCGTCGCCCGTGGGGAAAGTGTACCCCTCCCGCTAGGGAAGAAACACGGGAAGCCGCCATTAGGCGGGGAAGAAGACAGAAGCGGGAAACCGCCATTGAAGTGGGCGGGGAGAGAAGATAAGCGCGGGAAACCGCCATTTTCGCGGGAACCGCCATCTTGGAAAAAAAAAATGTTAAAGAAATAATTCGTGGTGTTTATCAGGAAGAGAGGAAGATGCCTAAGCATGGTAACATCAACGGTTTTAATTCCAAGGTAGAAGACTGGGCCACGTATGTGGAACGCATTGAGATCTATTGTGAGGCCAATAAAATAGAAGAAGATGACAAAGCTATAACCTTGCTAAACTCGATGGGCGCGAAGACATACGGGCTCTTGAAGCATCTACTATCACCGGCTAAACTGGCGGATCAGACTTTCGATGATATTGTGGCTGTTCTGAAGGATCACTTGAACCCCACACCGTTGATGTTGGCGGAATGATTCAAATTCTATGCGAGAACGCAACGGAAAGACGAAAGCAACGCAGAATACTTGGTCGAACTGCGTAGACTAGCGAAATACTGCCAGTTTGGAGGGAATCTGACAGAGGCATTGCGAGACAAGTTCGTGTGCGGATTGGCAAAGGAAGGAACACAAAAGCGACTACTCGAAGAGAACGACCTTACACTTGACAGGGCTGTCCTTATTGCAGCATCGCACGAAGCCGCAGCGAAGCGAACTGCGGAAATGCAGCTAAAGACAGCGGCACTCAGTGTGGATCAAATTACCTCGACAACAACAAAATGCTATCGTTGTGGGAAGACAACACACGACCAGAACCAATGCTGGTTTAAGAACCAGGAATGTAGGAAATGTGGCAAACTGGGGCACATAGCTAAGGTATGCCGGTTGGGGAAGAAGACCAACAACCAAAGGACCAACAACCAAAGGAAGCCATCACAGGAAAAGTACAACAAGGTACACAAGGTGGCTGAGAAGAGTTCAGACGAACAGAATTCGGACTCAGACCCAAATGGCCAGGAGCTGGGTAGTCTGAGAATTCACAATGTGAGTAAGGAAGCTGACCTACAAACTATCTGGGTCATGCTAAAAATAGCTGGAGTCCAAGTGAAAATGGAGTTGGACACTGGATCAGCTCTATCAGTCATAAATCGAAGGGATTACCACCAGCTATTCTCACATATACCCTTAAGAGATACCAAGTTCGTATTGCAGACATACACGGGGCATAAAGTATACCCCATGGGAAAGATAAGAGTCAAGGTGAGAGATAGGGGTAAAGAACACCCAAGAATGAACTTATATGTACTACCTGAGGGAGGACCACCACTTCTAGGACGGGAGTGGATCAAGAAAATAGACATGGAATGGCACTATCTAAAAGCCATAACGAGTGAGGACTCGGTGCAGACAATCAGCTCAGATTCTGAATCGGATGACGATAAGACCAACCCAAATGTGAAAGACAAGGCTAAAATGGACTTGCCGACTAAGGTTGGAAAAACAAAGGCATGCAGAAAGGCTTATGCTCCAGAGAAGAACAAAGTTTCAGAACAGATCTCCACCGAACAACGACAACATAGTTTGACAGAGAATTCTGAGTCTGTTCAGTTTAAGGACATATCCATGACGGAAGAACACCGAGCTCGGACTCAACTTTATTTCAAATTACGACAACAATTAGAACAATTGAGTTACCGTCTCGTACAAGAGATGAAAACAATGAAAAAGTTCTATGACACCGAATGGGAGAATCTGGAAAGACAACAGAAGCAGCTAGCTCAAGCAGAGAGCGACCATAGAGCCATCGTGACCAATCACCGATCACATCTCCCTTATGATGTTCAGGAGTTAGAATATTTGCAGAAAGAAGCAAATGAAGAGGAATCTTCAGGAAGCCAGGATTTTATTCCAGTTCTTCTCTACGACTCCTTACAAGCAGAGTTTGAGAAGTTGAAGGAACAGTATGAACAGGCCCAGGCTACAATCCTGGAGGGGGTTAACTCGGCAACCTCCGAAAAGCTAGTTTCAGTGGAAGCATATGAGCAACTAAAGGTTGAACATGAGCAAGAAGTCCAAAGGCTGCAGGAAATTCTTGATGAGCTCAAGGCCAAGACAAACTCATCGGTAGAAGTTCCATCCATAGATGAGAAATTAGAGGTGAAAGACATGGCAGAACATGAAAGTCAAGATGTCCAAGAACTCATAAAAATATTGAAGGAAACCCAAGACAAATATGAGGCGGCAATGACCGAGGTTCAACAACTTGAAGAACAGATTCAACTGGGGATTCTTTCAGTGAAAGAAAAGGCAACTGTAAGAAACACAGAGACTGTAAGAATGGCCCCTGAACATGAGCTAGAGAGCATCAAGGCGCAACTTCTCCGAGCGCTTAAAGCCAAAGTACAAGAGAAAAAAAAGGCGAAAGCATTGGAGGAAAAGGTGGATGAAATGGAGAAGACTCTGATCCACAGGGTCCCCGTGGAAGAGTTAACGGTCAGCCAACTCCTTCATATGCTGAGAGACAAGACTCTGCAATGGGAACCATTTGAACACGAGCTTCAATCTTCAAAGGGAAGGGGTTCGGAGCTCTCAAAAGTTTGGGGAATAGTTGAGGTTGCAACACAGATTTTACGGGGCTGCCGAAAGTACGCTGAATCACGTCAATGTGAACTACAGAATGTTGAAACAGCTGCTCCAGTAGAAGGATTGAATAGCCTGACCAATCAATCCCCGATGGAAGGGGAAGTATTGGAATCACAAATGAGGTCATTAGTGAAGGATTGGCAGGAAACCCAGGAAGAGCGGGATGAATATGAACGCATGAAGAAGTCTCTTCAGGAAAGATGTCTAGGGAGGGAACAACAGTCGGCTAACGTCCAGTTGGGTAAGGAAGAAGTAGCAGGCCCTCTCGCTAGACTAGCTCAGGACGACACCGAATATTACCATGACCTGTTGAGTGACACGGAATATTACGATGACTTGGTCTGCCCAGCTTGTGATGAAAACTCCCAAAGTGCAGAAATCAGGATGAAGCACTTAAAGTCTAAGGAACATAGGGAGATGGTGGCGCTACAGCTGGCAGCGGATAAGGGAGCCCCGAGAGTCTCCAAGAAGCAGAAAAGAAAAAGGCGAAGCAGAAGACGATAACCATCTAAATCATTATCACTTCTATCAGATCATGCGCGTGGGCCCTACGAAGGGGGCCAAATCAGTTGGAAAGTAGGAAAAATTACCAAGGCAGTCCAGCTGTTTGTAAAAGTCAGCACTGCTGGTTCAGCAGGACGGAAGTTCAAGCTGTTAAGCCAAGGGAAAGACTATTGGATGAGTCACGCTAGAAATGTGAACCGGCTACACCACAGAGATGTTGTTCGGACCGAGTCAAGACCAGAGACTGAATCTGTGAACTGTTCCCGCAGAGACTGAATCTGTGAACTGTTTCCCGCAGAGACTATATCTGTGAATTGTTTTACATGAAGTTGATTATATGTTATGTTTAATGGGGAATAAGTATGTTGTAAGCTAAAAAGGGAGGATTGTAGTGTATGTACCTGTCTACCTTTAAGAGAACTATTGTATGTAACCGTTCACCTTTAAGAGAACTATTTTAGGTGTGGCACTACTTTGTTTGGCTTCTGTATACTGTAATACCGACGGTGACCACACCAGTATATAAGTGGTTAGCACTGTTGCCTCACAGCGCCAGGGACCCGGGTTCGAATCCGGCCTCGGGCGACTGTCTGTGTGGAGTTTGCACATTCTCCCCGTGTTTGCGTGGGTTTCCTCCGGATGCTCCGGTTTCCTCCCACAGTCCAAAGATGTGCAGGTTAGGTTGATTGGCTATGATAAATTGACCTTTAGTGTTAGGGGGATTAAATACGTGGGGTTACAGGGATAGGGTGGGATATGTGTTGGTGTAGGGGTTACGGGGATCGGGTGGGATATGTGTCGGTGCAGGCTCGATGGGCCGAAATGGCCTCTATCTGCACTGTGGGGTTTCTGTGATTTCTGTGATTTCTGTGATAAGTGTTGTGTCAGGATTTATTGGGCATATTCGCCCTGACCTTCGAATAGTAAAGTCCTGTTTTAGGTTACTCTGGTAGTCTGTGTATTAATTAACTAAACAACCCACAGACTTTACAAATAGGTCCTTCCTATCCACTCTATCCAGGCCCTTCATAATTTTGTACACCTCAATCAAGTCTCCCCTCAGCCTCCTCTGTTCCAAAGAAAAAACCCCAGCCTCTCCAACCTTTCCTCATAGCTAAAATTCCCCAGCCCAGGCAACATCCTCATAAATCTCCTCTGCACCCTCTCTGGTGCAATCACATCTTCCTGTAATGTGGTGACCAGAACTGCATGCAGTATTCTAGCTGAGGCCTAACTAGTGTTTTATACAGTTCAAGCATAACCCCATATATACCATAGTACAGGTATATTGAACACCACTCCCCACTGCCCTCCAATGTAGCCCAAACAGTGCCTGAAAAAGCCATATATATCCACAATGATATTCCTCCTTCTCTCCTCAGTGTTGACTGTTTGCTGGGGATATAGGAGTTGTGTAGTGGTGACTTGAACCATGTCCTGAGCGGGTAACTCTGAGAAGAGCCAATGGTTCAGCTTGTCATTAGCCTAGAATAAATGGGGTTTCCATGATTCCCTTGAACGTGGGCTGTGTAGAAACTGCACTGACTTCCATCACACTGAGGTAGTGGCCTTCGGCTATTTGCAAATTGATAGAGCAGTATTATTTTCTGTTGATGAATGCCATGGGCACTAACGGAAGACACAAAGCAACCAAACGGTTCCTCCTTTGTCTCCACAATGACTGTGCGGTGGTCATTGCCACCAATGTTATCATGGACAGATTCATCTGCGACAGGTAGCTAAGTGAGAACGAGGTCAAGTAGGTTTTTCCCTCGTGTTGGTTCACTCACCACCTGTCGCAGGCCCAGACTGGCAGTTATGTCCTTCAGGACTCGGCCAGCTCGGTCAGTAGTGGTGCTACCGAGCCACTCTTGGTGATGGACATTGAAGTCCCCCACCCAGAGTACATCCTGTGCCCTTGCTACTCTCAGTGCTTCTTCCAAGTGGTGTTCAACATGGAGGAGTACTGATTCATCAGCTGAGGGAGGGCGGTCGGTGGTAATCAGCAGGAGTTGTTGTGATCTGGAATGCACTGTCTGAAAGGTCGGTGGAAGCAGATTCAATAGTAACATTCTCAAGAGAAAATGGATAAATTCTTGAAGGAAAAAAATGGCAGGGCTGTGGGGAAAGAGCGGAGGAGTGGGATTAATTGAGTAGCTCTACCAAAGAGCCGGCGCAGACACGATGGGCTCCTTCTGTATTGTATCATTCTCTGATTCTCTGATTGTTTGACTCGGATGGCTGCTCTAATGGCAGCTCTCAGCTCTTGAAAGCCTTGAGTCGCAGCATGGCCATGGTCTGGAGGCCATGATCCTTGCTGTGCCCCATTCTGGCCCATGTCACCTTCAGAGCTGCGGCCTGTGTTTCCATGGGGGTGGAAACATCGACTGGTCCCTGGCCAATCTTAGCTGGGGACCTGCTTCTTAGCTGGAGTAGGTGAAACCCTCATCATTGAAGGTGTGCGGTCACCTAGTGAACCACGTCTTGCCGGACAGTCATTGCCAGCTCTGTGTTAGTGAAATAAAAGCCCCTCTCTCGATTTCAGGAAATGGGGAACATTTTAACAGCTTTAACCCTCGTCAGGAGTGAGGCTGAAGAGAACCTCTGGGAGTGGGGCTGATAAAGAGGTGTTCCCTCTGCTGGGACAGGAACCCAGTGACTGACGGGGAGTGGTGCTGAAGGGGTGTTCCCTCTGCTGGGACAGGAACCCAGTGACTGACGGGGTGTGGTGCTGAAGGGGTGTTCCCTCTGCTGGGACAGGAACCCAGTGACTGATGGGGAGTGGTGCTAAAGGGGTGTTCCCTCTGCTGGGACAGAACCCAGTGACTGACGGGGAGTGGTGCTGAAGGGGTGTTCCCTCTGCTGGGACAGGAACCCAGTGACTGACGGGGAGTGGTGCTGAAGGGGTGTTCCCTCTGCTGGGACAGGAACCCAGTGACTGACGAGGAGTGGTGCTGAAGGGGTGTTCCCTCTGCTGGGACAGGAACCCAGTGACTGACGAGGAGTGGTGCTGAAGGGGTGTTCCCTCTGCTGGGACAGGAACCCAGTGACTGACGGGGTGTGGTGCTGAAGGGGTGTTCCCTCTGCTGGGACAGGAACCCAGTGACTGATGGGGAGTGGTGCTAAAGGGGTGTTCCCTCTGCTGGGACAGAACCCAGTGACTGACGGGGAGTGGTGCTGAAGGGGTGTTCCTTCTGCTGGGACAGGAACCCAGTGACTGATGGGGAGTGGTGCTGAAGGGGTGTTCCCTCTGCTGGGACAGGAACCCAGTGACTGATGGGGAGTGGTGCTAAAGGGGTGCTCCCTCTGCTGGGACAGGAACCCAGTGACTGACGAGGAGTGGTGCTGAAGGGGTGTTCCCTCTGCTGGGACAGGAACCCAGTGACTGATGGGGAGTGGTGCTAAAGGGGTGCTCCCTCTGCTGGGACAGGAACCCAGTGACTGATGAGGAGTGGTGCTGAAGGGGTGTTCCCTCTGCTGGGACAGGAACCCAGTGACTGACAGGGAGTGGTGCTAAAGGGGTGCTCCCTCTGCTGGGACAGGAACCCAGTTAGTAACCAACATCACAGTGACAATCCTGTCCAGTGCTAATGTCCACACAAATTCCAGCAGGGCTGACGATAGTGATGAGCAACAGGAACACTGGCTGATTTTATCTTCAGATCAGCTAACTTCAGATCGGCTAACAGCACAGACTGCTGACTGCCTTGAGTGTGTGTCAACCTCTAAATTCCTATTAATTGTTCCTTCCTCTTTTGTGGTGATATGAGGAATAACAACACGAGGCACTGTTTGGTGACTCTGCTACATGTTTGTTAATATAAATTGATCCCACATAACGTACAGAGGGTAGAGTACCAGGATCTTCAGTCTGAGAGGCAGAGACCGGTTGAAATGGTGTGTAAACTGCTCCTGTCTGTGACGCTGTCCCTTTGTGTCACTCTGGGTGAGTACCTGTCTCAGTTTGGTGTGTCTAGTTCAATGTCAGTGCGAGTTCGCACAGTGTTGTCTATGAATATGTAATTTACAGCTGAGAGTCACACCCAGGTGTTAATTCCAGTATCTGCTCGAGCTACTTAGAATCATAGAATCATAGAATGGTTACAGCACGGAGGGAGGCCATTCGGCCCGTCGAGCCCCTGCCGGCTCTCTGCAGGAGCACTGCAGCTAGTCCCACTCCCCCGCCCTTTCCCCGTAGCCCTGCAAATGTTTTTCTTTCAGATACTTATCCAACTCCCTTTTGAAAGCGGTGATTGATTCTGCCTCCACCGCCCTCTCAGGCAGAGCATTCCAGATCCTGACCACTCGCTGCGTAAAAAAGTTTTTCCTCATGTCGCCTTTGGTTCTTTTGCCAATCACCTTAAATCTGTGTCCTGTGGTTCTCGACCCTTCCGCCAATGGGAACAGTTTCTCTCTATCGACTCTGTCCAGACCCTTCATGATTTTGAACACCTCGATCAAATCTCCTCTCAGTCTTCACTGCTCCAAGGAGAACAACCCCAGTTTTTCCAGTCTATCCACGTAACTGAAGTTCCGCATCCCTGGGATCATTCTCGTAAATCTTTTCTGCACCCTCTCTAAGGTCTTCACATCCTTCCTAAAGTGCGGCACCCAGAATTGGACACAATTCTCCAGTTGAGGCCGAACCAGGGTTTTATAAAGGTTCATCATAACTTCCTTGCTTTTGTACTCTATGCCTCTATTTATGAAGCCCAGGATCCCGTAGCTTTTTTAACCGCTTTCTCAACCTGCCCTGCCACCTTCAATAATATGTGCACATATACCCCCAGGTCTCTCTGTTCATGCACCCCCTTTAGGATTGTACCCTTTAGTTTATATTGCCTCCCCTCATTCTTTCTACCAAAATGTATCACTTCGCACTTTTCTGCGTTAAATTTCATCTGCCACGTGTCCGCCCATTCCACCATCCTGTCTGTGCCCTCTTGAAGTCTATCGCTATCCTTCTCACCGTTTACTATACTTCCAAGTTTTGTGTCCTCTGCAAATTTTGAAATTGTGCCCTGTACACCCACGTCCAAGTTATTAATATATATCAAGAAAAGCAGTGGTGATAGAACCGACCCCTGGGGAACACCACTGTATACCTTCCTCCAGTCCGAAAAACAACCGTTCACCACTGCTCTCTGTTTCCTGTCACAGAGTCATAGAGTCATAGGCCTAGAAATTGGGTTTTGGCGCAGCGACGGCTTTAGCGCCGGAAGTTAGTGCCGGAGCTAAGTCGCGCTGGGCGGGCCAAAAATTCAATAGTTCTGCGCCCAAATGGCTGCCGGCGCTGCTGAGAGCTGTTTGCGCCTGAAAACTGGCGCTACGCGCTGAATATCGGCGCTATTCCAGCGCTGCGGCGCCCGCTGCGGTGCGGCAGGTTCGGGAAGTGCAGGCCTCCTCCTTCCCTTAAGGAGGAGCTGCCTGCACCCGGCCGCGGCCCGCGAAAATCTTTTTAAAAATGAGCCCGGCACCTCGGACAAGTGCCGGGCTTGCTTCTGTTCCACGGGGGGGGGGGGGGGATGTCCGGGGAGGGAGCTGCGGCCAGGCGGCCGGCGGGAAAGCGGCCGGCCGCCGCGGGGCCTTTAATGCGCCGGCGCAAAGTCATGTAAGACTCTGTTGCCAGAGTCTTAGTTGCGGCTGCCACGGGCGAGGCGGCCGCAACTGAATTTCGGCGCTGGGGCCCGTCGGCATGGCAACCGGGATGCTGCGCACACCGATGACGTCATCGGTGCCGGCGCAGCGCTACCGGTCTACCGCGGCGGAAGGGCCCCAGGCAATTTCGGCGCCGGCGCCAATTGCAGCGCTAGGCCCTCTAGCGCCGCAAAATCGGCGCTAAGGGCACTGAATTTCTAGGCCATAGAGTTTTACAGCACAGAAAGAGGCCCTTCGGCCCATCGTGTCTGCGCCGTCCATCAAGCCCTGTCCAGTCTAATCCCATTTTCCAGCATTTGGTCCATAGCCTTGTATGCAATGGCATTTCAAGTGCTCATCCAAATGCTTCTTGAATGTTATGAGGGTTCCTGCCTCTACCACCCTTTCAGGCAGTGAGTTCCAGATTCCAACCATCCTCTGGGTGAAAAAGTTCCTCCTCAAATCCCCTCTAAATCTCCTGCCCCTTACCTTGAATCTATGCCCCCTTGTTATTGACCCCCCTACTAAGGGGAAAAGTTCCTCTTTATCTACCCTATCTATGCCCCTCATCATTTTGTACACCTCAATCAGGTCCCCCCTCAGCCTTCTTTGCTCCAAGGAAAACAACCCCAGCCTGTTTAGTCTTTCTTCATAGCTGAGGCGCTCCATCCCAGGTAACATCCTGGTGAATCTTCTCTGCACCCTCTCCAAAGCAATCACATCCTTCCTATAGTGAGGCGACCAGAACTGCACACAGTACTCCAGCTGTGGCCTCACCAGCGTTTTGTACAGCTCCATCATAACCTCCCTGCTCTTATATTCTATGCCTCGGCTAATGAAGGCAAGTATCCCATATGCCTTTTTAACCACCTTATCTACCTGTTCCGCTGCCTTCAGGGATCTATGTACATGTACACCAAGGTCCCTCTGACCCTCTGTACTTCCTAGGGTCCTACCACTCATTGTGTATTCCCTTGCCTTATTTGTCCGTCCAAAATGCATCACCTCGCACTTTTCAGGGTTAAATTCCATTTGCCACTTTTCCGCCCATCTGACCAACCCGTTTATATCGTCCTGTAGCCTGAGGCTTTCCTCCTCGCAATTTACCACCCCACCAATTTTCGTGTCATCTGCAAACTTACTGATCATACCTTTTACATTCTCATCCAAATCATTTATGTAGATCACAAACAACAAGGGTCCCAGCACCGATCCCTAAGGTACCCCACTGGACACAGGCTTCCAGTCACAAAAGCAACCTTCGACCATCACCCTCTGCCTCCTGCCACTCAGCCAGTTTAGGATCCAACGCGCCAAGGCACCCTGGATCCCATGGGCTCTTACCTTCTTGACCAGTCTCCTATGCGGGACTTTGTCAAAAGCTTTACTGAAATCCATGTAAGCCACATCCACAGCATTTCCCTCATCCACACACCTAGTCACCCCCTCGAAAAATTCAATCAGATTGGTCAGACATGATTTACCCTTGACAAAGCCATGCTGACTATCCCCGATTAATCCTTGCCTCTCCAAGTGGAGACTAATTTTGTCCCTCAGAATTTTTTCCAATAATTTCCCTACCACAGATGTTAGGCTCACTGGCCTGTAATTCCCTGGTTTATCCCTGCTACCCTTCTTGAATAATGGTACTACGTTAGCTGTTCTCCAGTCCTCTGGTACATCCCCTGTGGCCAGAGAGGTTCTGAAAATTTGTGTCAGAGCCCCTGCAATCTCCTCCTTTGCCTCACACAACAGCCTGGGATACATCTCGTCCGGGCCTGGGGATTTATCCACTTTTTGGCCTGCTAAAACCGCTAGTACCTCCTCCCTCTCGATGCTAATATGTTCAAGTATGTCACAGTCCCCCTGCCCGATTTCTATGTCTACATCGTCTTTCTCCATAGTGAACACAGATGCAAAACATTCATATAAAACCCCGCCTACATCATCTGGCTCTACACACAGATTGCCACTTTGGTCCCTAATGGGCCCTACCCTTTCCCTGGTTATCCTCTTGCCCTTAATATACTTATAAAACATCTTAGGATTTTCCTTTATTTTGCTCGCCAGTGTTATTTCATGGCCCCTCCTCGCCCTCCTAATTTCTTTTTTAATTATGCCCCTGCACTTTTTATACTCCTCTAGGGCTTCCTCTTCTTTAGTCTTTTGTAACTGCCAAAAGCCCCCCTTTTATTTCTAATGCATTTTTGTATATCCCTTGTCATCCAAGGTTCCCTTTGCTTGTTGGTCCCACCCTTGACCTTTACGGGAACATGTTGGCGTTGTACTCTCTCTATTTCCCTTCTGAAAGTCTCCCACTGCTTTGGTGTGGATTTTCCTACAAGTAGCTGCTCCCAGTCCACTTTGGCCAGATCCTGCCTTATCATATTAAAATCGGCCTTTCCCCAATTTAGAACTTAACCATTTTCATATCCATGCTGCCACTGTCCCTTTTATTCCATGGGCTTCAACTTTGCTGGTAAGCCTATTATGTGGCACTTTATCGAACACCTTTTGGAAATCCATGTAGACCACGTCAACTGCATTGCCCTCATCAACCCTCTCTGTTACCTCATCAAAAAACTCCATCAACACGATTTGCCTTTAACAAACCCGTGCTGGCTTTCCTTAATTAATCCACACTTGTCCAAGTGACTGACTGTTAATTTTGTCCCTGATTATTGTTTCTGAAAGCTTCCCCACTACCGAGGTTAAACTGACTGGCCTGTAGTTGCTGGGTTTATCTTTACACCCTTTTTTGAACAAGGGTGCAATTTGCAATTCTCCAGTCCTCTGGCACCACCCCCGTTTCTAAGGAGGATTGGAAGATTATGGCCAGTTTCTTCCGTGATTTCCTCCTTCACTTCCCTCAGCATCCTAGGATGCATCCCTTCTGGTCCTGGTGACTTATCTACTTTAAGTACAGCCAGCTTTTCTAGTACCCCGTCTTTATTAATTTTTATCCCATCCAGTATCTCCACTACCTCCTCCTTCACTATGTCTGTGGCAGCATCTTCTTCCTTGGTGAAGACAGATGCAAAGTACTCATTTAGTACCTCAGCCATACCCTCAGCCTCCATGCGTAGGTCTCATTTTTGGTCCCTAATCGGTCCCACCCCTCCTCTTAGTACCCATTTACTATTTATATGCCTATGGAAGACGATAGTTAAACCATTCTCTGTTTATATGCCTATGGAAGACAGGATGCCTATTTTCACCAGGATGCTACCAGGGCTGGAGCGCTTCAGCTATGAAGAGAGACTGGGCAGAGTGGGTTTGTTTTCCTTGGAGCAGAGGAGGCTGAGGGGGGACATGATTGAGGTGTACAAAATTATGAGGGGCATAGATGGGATGGATACTGAGGAGCTTTTTCCCTTAGTAGAAGGGTCAATAACTAGGGGGCATAGATTCAAGGTAAAGGGCGGGAGATTTAGAGGGGATGTGAGAAAGAACTTTTTCACCCAGAGGGTGGTTGGAGTCTGGAACTCACTGCCTGAAAGGGTTGTGGAGGCAGGAACCCTCACAACATTTAAGAAGCATTTGGATGAGCACTTTGATGCGCTATCAATTACTCATAAAAGACTGAGAGTTAGAAGAGTAACCAAAGGCTTTTATTAACAACAGAATGGAGGTCTGCCTCGCGTGGTCGACCGGTCCATGATACTAAGGGCTGGGGAGCAGTCACCTTTATACTAGGACCTGTGGGAGGAGTCAGCCGAGGCATGTCCAGGCATGTACACAGTGGAATACAAACAGGACAAACAGGAATACAAACAGTGGTTTACCACATTCACCCCTTGTTTAAAATTGAGTCCGGCGGGGTGAAGTGTATTAAAAGTTAGTGTATTGGAGTCTCTCCGGAGGTCTTGTCTGCCGCTGTGATCTGCGTGGCGACGGCAGGGGTAGTGAAGTTTCCGGCGTCGAGTCCAGCGTAGGCTGTGGCACAGGCGTGTCGTCCTCGTAGATGTCGAGCGGGTCGCGGGGCCCAGGCCTGCCGTCTGCTGGGGCTGGATATCGGATCGTGGGGGGGGGGTGGTAGTGGGTAGTGGGTTACTGCGGCCCCCGAGGGTGCAAGGTCTCTTATGGAGACTGTGTCCTCCCGCCCGTCCGGGTATGCGATGTAAGCATACTGGGGGTTGGCGTGGAGGAGGTCGACCCTCTCGACCAGGGGGTCCGTTTTATGGGTCCTCACGTGTCTTCTCAGTAGGACCGGCCCTGGGGACGTCAGCCATGGCGGTAGCGATGTCCCCGATGTGGACTTCCTTGGGAAGACAAACATTTTCTCATGAGGGGTGGCGTTAGTGGCAGTGCAGAGCAGTGACCGAATAGAGTGGAGCGCATCGGGGAGCACATCCTGCCAGCGGGAGGTTGGAAGGCCCCTAGACTTTAAGGCTAGCAGGACGGCCTTCCAAACTGTCGCATTTTCTCTTTCCACCTGTCCGTTCCCCCGGGGGTTGTAACTGGTGGTCCTGCTTGTGGCAATACCCCTAGTTAGCAGGTACTGACGGAGTTCGTCGCTCATAAACGATGAGCCCCGGTCGCTATGGATATAGCTGGGGAAGCCGAACAGGGTGAAGAGGTTGTTCAGACATTTAATGACCGTGGCACTGGTCATGTCCGGGCAGGGGAAGGCGAACGGGAAACGGGAGTACTCATTAATAATATTGAGGAAGTACACATTGCGGTCGGAGGAGGGGAGAGGCCCTTTAAAATCGACGCTCAGGCGCTCGAAGGGGCGAGTGGCTTTTATCAGGTGGGCCCTGTCTGGTCTATAAAAGTGCGGTTTGCACTCAGCGCAGACTTGGCAGTTCCTGGTCATGGTCCTGACCTCCTCAATAGAGTAAGGCAGGTTGCGGGCCTTGATGAAGTGGAAGAACCTGGTGACCCCCGGGTGGCAGAGGTCATTGTGGAGGGCCCGCAGTCTATCGATCTGCGCGCTGGCGCAGGTGCCACGCGATAGCGCATCCGGGGGTTCATTTAGCTTCCCGGGCCGGTACAAGATCTCGTAGTTGTAGGTGGAAAGTTCGATTCTCCACCTCAAGATCTTGTCATTTTTGATTTTGCCCCTCCGCTTGTTGTTAAACATAAAAGCAACTGAACGCTGGTCAGTGAGCAGGGTAAATCGTTTTCCGGCCAGGTAGTGCCTCCAATGACGCACAGCCTCCACAATCGCCTGGGCCTCCTTCTCAACAGCGGAGTGTCTGGTCTCCGGGCCTTGGAGGGTTCGTGAAAAGAAGGCCACGGGTCTCCCCGCCTGATTGAGGGTAGCGGCCAGGGCAAAGTCAGACGCGTCGCTTTCCACCTGGAAGGGGATGGATTCGTCCACTGCGTGCATGGTGGCTTTGGCAATGTCCTCCTTGATACGGTGGAAGGCTAAGCGGGCCTCTGCCGTCAAGGGAAAAGAGGTGGACTTGATCAGCGGACGGGCCTTGTCCGCATAGTAGGGGACCCACTGGGCGTAATAGGAGAAAAACCCTAGGCACCTCTTCAGGGCCTTGAGGCAGTGGGGTAGTGGAAGTTCCATAAGGGGACGCATCCGGTCGGGGTCGGGGCCGATGACTCCGTGTTCCACAACACAGCCAAGGATGGCGAGGCGGTTTGTGCGGAATATGCACTTCTCCTTGTTATATGTCAGGTTTAGGAGTTGGGCGGTGCGGAGGAATTTTTCGAGGTTTGCGTCATGGTCCTGCAAGTCACGGCCGCAGATGGTCACATTGTCCAGATATGGGAAAGTGGCCTGCAACGCATTTTGATCTACCATCCGGTCCATCTCCCTTTGGAAGACGGAGACCCCGTTGGTGACGCCAAAGGGAACCCTAAGGAAGTGATAGAGGCGGCCGTTTGCCTCAAAGGCAGTGTACTGGCGGTCCTCAGGGCGGATGGGGAGCTGGTGGTACGCTGATTTCAGGTCAATGGTCGAGAAGACGCGGTACTGCGCGATCTGGTTGACCATATCAGCTATACGGGGGAGTGGGTAGGCGTCCAGCAGGGTGTAGCGATTTATTGTCTGGCTGTAGTCGATGACCAGGCGCTGCTTCTCGCCGGTCTTAACGACCACAACCTGGGCTCGCCAGGGGCTGGTGCTGCCCTCAATAATCCCTTCTTTCAGGAGCCGCTCCACTTCGGTTTTAATGAAAACCCTGTCCCCGGCACTGTATCGCCTGCTCTTTGTGGCGATGGGCTTACAGTCGGGGGTGAGGTTAGCAAACAGTTGGGGGGGGGTGACACTGAGTGTGGAGAGGTTGCACCTGGTGCGCGGCGGGCAGTTTGGAAGCTGCTGGCTGCGGACTGTGAGTGGGGGTAGGGGTCCACCGTACGCCATCGTAACACTTTTAAGGTGGCACTGAAAATCTAACCCCAGCAGGACGGCAGCGCAGAGGTCAGGCAGGACCAGAAGTTTAAAATGATCGTACACGGTCCCGTCTACTACGAGTGTCACCACGCAGTAGTCGCCGATGTCCGCCGACTGGGACTCGGAGGCCATAGAAATCCGCTGTTGCGCAGGCAGGACTGGGAGAGAGCAACGCCGCACCGTGTCGGGGTGGATGAAGCTCTCCGTGCTCCCAGAGTCAAAAAGGCAGATTGTATCGTGACCATTTACCTTAATGTCCATTGTGGAACTGGCCAGTTGGTGCGGTCTCGCTTGGTCCAGTGTAACGGATGCCAGCGTAGGGGTCGGTGTGTCGCTGCGGGTATCAGATGAGGCGGTGTCGGGGGCCTGCTGCGTCCCGGCTGTCATCCAAGATGGCGGCGTCCATGATCCCCATGTGGCTGGAGGCGTCCAAAATGGCTGCTGTACCGGTGATTCGCACATGGCCGGGGAGGTCCAAGATGGCGGCCCGCATGGCCCACACGCGGCGCTGCTGGGGTTCGGGGTGGCTTTGGCCCTGCAGACGCTAGCGTAGTGTCCCTTCTTCCCGCAGCCCGAGCAGATCGCGTTTTTCGCCGGGCAGCGCGCTCTGGGGTGTTTTGCCTGGCCACAGAAGTAGCATTTCTGGCCTTGGGGCACTGCTGTCTGGCCTTGGGACACTGCTGCGGTAGTTGGGCCGTTGTTGGGGTGTGGCTGGGGTGGCACGGCGCTTTGAGGCGGTCCTACCGTGTCCCAGGCTGTCATTCCCCGCGGCGTCCACGGTGCAGAGGAGTAGGCATCCATGCCCTGGTAGGCTGCATCCAACGATAGTGCGAGTTCAGAGGCCTTGTTGAGGTCGAGGTTACTCTGCTCCAACAGTCGCTGTCGGGTGTAATTGGATCTGTGGCCCGCTACAAAAGCGTCCCGGATAAGTTCCTCTGTGTACACGGCGGCCTTTACATCCTTACAATCACAGGCCCGGCCAAGCACAGACAGTGCCTGAAGGTATTCCACGGTCGATTCCCCAGGTTGTTGTTTACGACTCCCCAGGAGGTGCCTGGCGTACACTTCGTTCACTGGGCGCGTGTACTGGTCCTTGAGGAGCTTGATAGCGTCCGCGTACGAGGTCGCGTCTTGGATGACCGAGTACACTCGGTTATTCACTTTGGAGGTCAGGACATCCAGTTTGTCCTCGTCCGATTTGATTGCTTCGGAGGCGGTCAGGAATTTTTCGAAACACTTAAGCCAGTGAGTAAACTTGGTGGATGAGTCCGCCTCCCGATGATCTAAGTCCAGGCATGCTGGTGTGAGGATCTTCTCCATTATAAAAATGTTGTTAATAACATTGATGCGCTATCAATTACTCATAAAAGACTGAGAGTTAGAAGAGTAACCAAAGGCTTTTATTAACAACAGAATGGAGGTCTGCCTCGCGTGGTCGACCGGTCCATGATACTAAGGGCTGGGGAGCAGTCACCTTTATACTAGGACCTGTGGGAGGAGTCAGCCGAGGCATGTCCAGGCATGTACACAGTGGAATACAAACAGGACAAACAGGAATACAAACAGTGGTTTACCACACACTTGAAATGCCATAGCATACAAGGCTACGGACCAAATGCTGGAATATGGGATTAGATTAGACAGGGTGTGATGGCCGGCGTGGACACGATGGGCCGAAGGGCCTCTATCCATGCTGTATAACTCTATGACTCTATGACTCTAATAGTCAGGTTCGAATCCGGCCTCGGGTGACTGTCTGTGTGGAGTTTGCACATTCTCCCCGTGTTTGCGTGGGTTTTCTCCGGGTGCTCCGGTTTCCTCCCACAGTCCAAAGATGTGCGGGTTAGGTTGATTGGCTGTGATAAATTGACCCTTAGTGTTAGGGGGATTAAATACTTGGGGTTACGGGGATAGGGTGGGATATGTGTTGGTGTAGGGGTTATGGGGATCGGGTGGGATATGTGTCGGTGCAGGCTAGATGGGCCGAAATGGCCTCTATCTGCATTGTGGGGTTTCTGTGATCTGTGTGATTCTCTATTTATATGCCTATATGGAAGACGATAGTTGAACCATTCTCTATTTATATGCCTATATGGAAGATGATAGTTAAACCATACTCTATTTGTGCTTTGTATCTGAGTGCTGTAAGCAGCTCAATGTGTTAATTCCAGTATTACCCATTACGAATGTTTACCCTTAATCCCTAACACATTGAGTTTAAGTAACAGAGTTTCACATTGAACATTGTCAAGTAGTTGTTGGATGTCAAGGTTCACCCATCATAGGGAATATCACAGTCTGCTTGGTTGTCACACCCTGAAAGAAGTGGAGGAGGTTGGTCAGGTAGGATTTCCCCCTTCTGAATCCATGTTAACTCCTGTTAACTGGGCTCAGGCTCCACTCTGGGGACTCGAGCACATAATCTAGGCTGATAATTGCTCCAACATCATTAGAACAGTTGATGGGGTCATTTATCTCACTGGTGTGTGAGAACTTGCTGTGTGCCAACTGACTGCCACTTTTCCCAACATTACAATAGTGACTGAAAAGTAGCTGTGAAGCGCTTTGGGCCATCCTATGGATGTGAAAGGTGCTACATGAATGCAAGGTCATTCTTATTGTCCAAAGGATCCTCCTGCTAATCAATTCCAGCAATGCACACTACTGTGAACAGATGTGTCTGCAACAGGAAGGTGGGTGAGGATGAGGTCAAGCAACTTTCTCGCCCTTGTTTGTTCACTCACCACCTGACACTGACATAGTTATGTTCTTGAAGACATGGCCAATTTGATATTGAAGTTTTCCCACCCAGAGTATATTCTGCGCTCTTGTTTCCCTCAGTGCTTCTTCCAGCCGATGTTCAACGTGGAGAAGTACTGATTTATCAGTTGAAAGGAATAAACAAATGGTTGCAGGGTGTTTCCTTGGCCTTGTTTGGCCCTACACCATCAGACTTCATGAAGACCGACTCACAGGACTACGACCACCTGACCCTGTGCCCCATGGTGGGTGTGGTGTATGTAACCTGTTCCACCTTAAGAGAACTACCTTAAGAGATGTATTACTTTCTCTTGGCTGCTGTATACTGTAATACTGGTGGTGACCACACCGGTATATAAACGTTGTGTAGTGATTTGCTGGGCAGTTCAGCCCTGACCTCCGAATAGTAAAGACCTGTTAAAGTTATTCTTGTTGTCTGTGTCCAGTGATTTATAATAAGCATAACTGGGACACACAGACTCAACAGTGGCGACGAGTCCGATCTTACCCTGCGGCAGTTTTACATCCAAGGCAGCTTCGTCCTCAGAACGGGCGTCAAGAAGAGGCATCCGCCCTCATCATCCTGCTGAGCACCACATCGCACGGGAGGCATCGAGAACCCGGGTTAAAAAGAAAAATTCTGACCACGAAGCCCTCCATCAGCGACAGGCAGTGATCATCCCTTCTACCACGGTGGTGGGTAAGCCGATCAGCGACACGAGCAGAAAGTCGGCCGTGTTGGCTGTGGAGTAGGGGAGGGAAAACGGAGGAAAAAGGGCGGAGAACTCGACCGCGGCCGGTGAAAAGGGCCGGGCTGCAATCAGGGCCGAGAGGCGCAGCGACTGGGGCAGCGTTAAGGCCACGAGAACCGCGGGGAACTCAACCGCAGCCGGTGTAAAGGACCGGCCTGCAAGCGGGGCTGAGAGGCGCAACAGCAAGGGAAGCGTGAATGCCCACGGGAACCGCGGGGGAGCAAAAAGCAGCGTCGGGGAATTGAGAACCGCTGGGGAGGCGAGAACGGCAGCAGCATGGCAATCGCCATTGCAGCCAGCGGGGGAAGAAGGCAAATGCGGGAAGCCGCCATTGTAGTCGGTGGGGAAAGAAGACGAGCGCGGGAAAAACCGCCAAGTGCGGGAAGCCGCCATTTTAGTAGGCGGGGGAAGAAGACAAGCGCGGGAAGCCGCCATTTTGGGAAAAAGAAAATTTAAAGAAACTTGCAAGGATGCCTAAACATGGTAACATCAATGCTTTTGATAGCGGTGTCAAAGATTGGGCCACGTATGTAGAACGCATGGAAGTTTATTGTAAAGCAAATGAGGTACCAGATGATAAGAAAGCACTAACCTTATTAAACTCAATGGGTGCGAAGACGTATGGGCTATTGAAGCACCTTGTATCACCAGATAAACCGGCGGATCAGACTTTCGCGAATATTGTTACTGTCCTGAAAAATCATTTAAACCCCACGCCGCTGCTGATAGCGGAACGATTTAAATTTTACAGAAGAACGCAGCTGAAAGAAGAAAGCAACGCTGAATTCCTAATTGAACTGCGTAAGCTATCAAAGTACTGTCAGTTTGGAACAGGACTAGCAGATGTGCTGAGAGATAAATTTGTGTGTGGATTGTTAAAAGAAGGAACACAAAAGCGACTGCTAGAGGAGAATGATCTTACGCTTGATAAAGCTGTCACTATTGCAGCATCGCACGAAGCCGCAGCGAGAGGCACTGCGGAAAAGCAGCTAAGGTCATCGGAACTCAGCACCAATCAAATGGCCTTGGGTGCAGTAAAGTGTTACCGTTGTGGAAAGACAACGCACGATCAGAACCAGTGCTGGTTCAAAAATCAGGAATGCAGAAAATGTGGCAGGCTTGGTCACATAGCTAAAGTATGCCGGTCAGGAAAGAAGACCAGCAACAAAAAGTCACCGCAGGAAAAGTGCAGAAAGGTACACAAGGTGACAGGGAACAGTTCGGATGAACAGAAGTCAGATTCAGACTCTAGCAGTAAGGAACTGGGTTGTCTAAGAGTACACAATGTGGGTAATGAAGCAGACCTCCAAACTTTCTGGGTCACACTTCAGATAGCAGGAGTCCAAGTGAAGATGGAATTGGACACTGGATCGGCATTGACGGTCATGAATAAGCAAGATTACAAAAGGTTATTCCCACATATTCCCCTACGGGATACGGAGATTGTATTGAAAACATACACAGAGCAAAGAGTATACCCCATCGGAAAGATAAAGGTAAAGGTGGTCCACAAGGGCAAAGAAAGCCGAGGAATGGACTTATATGTGCTACCTGAGGGAGGTCCACCACTACTGGGACGGGAGTGGATCAGGAGAATAAATATGGACTGGCATTCCTTAAAAGCACTAACGGTAGATTCCGGTAAAAAAGAAGATGTCAAACCTAAACGATTGTCCAGAATATTGGACGATGCTAAAGAGGTGTTCCAACAGGGACTGGGAACACTGAGAGGAATTACGGCAAACATCAAGGTTGAAGAACATGCAAACCCGAAATTTTTCAAAGCCAGACCGGTACCTTATGCGATACGACCTGCTGTGGAAGCTGAGCTGGAAGGGCTAGAACGTTCAGGAGTACTGTCTAAGGTGGACTGGAGTGAGTGGGCCACGCCCATTGTTCCCGTCATGAAGCATTCATCGAGCAATAAGCCGGGGGAACCGGGGAAGGTTCACATCTGTGGAGATTTCAAGATCACTGTTAATCCGGTGCTTCACACGTTGCAATATCCGCTTCCGCGGATTGAGGATATCTTCGCTTCGTTGTCTGGCGGGAAACACTTCACCAAGATAGACCTGGCGCAGGCGTACTTACAGATGGAAGTTGAGGAAGAGTCGCGCCAGTATCTCACGATCAACACGCATAGAGGCTTATATCGGTATAATAGACTGGTTTTTGGAGTGGCATCGGCTCCAGCAATTTGGCAGAGGGCCATGGAGCAGGTATTACAGGGAATTCCAGGCACACAATGTTACCTGGACGATATTCTGATTACAGGAGATGATGATGAGGAACACCTTGCAAATTTGGAACTGGTGCGCACCAGATTGAAAGAATATGGACTTCGAGTTAATTGCCAGAAATGTGAGTTCTTTCAGAAGCGGATCTCGTACTGTGGTCATGTCATTGACCAGAAGGGGCTTCATAAGTCTCCTGACAAGATCGAAGCTGTTGTGAAAGCTCCCGCTCCGGATAATGTATCCCAGTTGAGGTCGTTCCTAGGGTTGATTAACTATTACCATAAGTTTCTGCCAAATTTATCCACGGTGCTGCACCCGCTGAATGCTCTTTTGCAGAAGGGAGTACCATGGAAGTGGAACGAGGACTGTAAGAGGGCCTTTCACAAAAGCATGGCATTGATCACCTCAGAGGAAGTGTTGGCTCACTTCAACCCAACACTGCCTATTCGTCTGGCTTGTGATGCTTCTCCATATGGTATTGGGGCAGTACTCTCACACAAGTTGCCAAATGGCTTGGAGAGGCCAGTCGCGTTCGCATCCAGATCATTGACCTCCGCTGAGCGCAACTATGCTCAGATAGATAGGGAGGCTCTCAGCCTTGTGTGGGGAGTAAAGAAGTTTAATCATTACCTGCAGGGCCAAAAGTTTACGCTACTGACAGACCACCAGCCGTTGGTATCCATTTTTAACCCTAAGAAGTGTGTTTCGGTGATGACAGCACAGAGGCTCCAGAGATGGTCCCTTTTCCTAGGGGCACATCAATATCAGATTGAATTCAAAGGTACAAAGCAGCATGGTAATGCTGATGGGCTGTTGCGCCTGCCACTACCTACAGCGGAGGAGGCACCGACTGTTGACCCTGTTGAGTTATTTCACTCGACCATCATCGAATGTTTACCAGTCACCAATGCAAGTATTGAAAGAGAAACCAGGAACGACCCGACACTGTCCCGGGTCTACGAATTGACAGTGAAGGGATGGCCAGCACATGGTGATCCACTGTTACCGGCATTCTCAGCAAGACGAGAACAGCTGTCCATCTGTCAAGGAACATTGATGTATGGAACAAGGGTGATTATTCCTCCTAAGTTAAGAGAGAGAGTTCTAAAGGAACTGCATGAAGGTCATCTGGGGGGAGTCAAGATGAAAAGCCTTGCTAGGGCTTATGTGTGGTGGCCGGGTATCGACCAACAGATAGAGGATCTGACGAAAAGCTGCTCAGGGTGCCAAAAAGTTCAAAATGCACCTCCGATTGCACCGCTGCATCCATGGGAATGGCCTTCAACCCCATGGCAACGTGTACATATTGACTTTGCTGGTCCATTCATGGACTCCATGTTTTTAATTGCGGTGGACGCACATTCTAAATGGCCAGAAGTGATTAAGATGACTACCACTACCTCGGAAAAGACGATTGCGGTGCTAAGAACGATATTTGCAAGAAATGGATTGCCAGAACAAATATGTTCAGACAACGGACCGCAGTTCGTGTCAGAAGAATTCCAGAAATTCATGAAGAAGAATGGGGTGAAACATTATACCTCTGCCCCATATCATCCGGCTACAAACGGGTTGGCTGAGAGATTTGTACAAACGTTCAAAAAAGCAATTAAGGCCATGAGCGAAGATCAGATTCCACTACAACACAAGGTGGACAATTTCCTACTGGCATATCGAAACACCACTCATGCAGTGACAAACCAAAGTCCTGCCATGATGTTCTATAACAGGAGGTTGCGGTCCAGGTTGGACTTGTTAAAACCAAATGTGCGGAGGGAAGTCGAAAACAAACAGTTCCAGCATATAAATAACAAGACCACTCGGAGTTTCGAAATAGGACAACCAGTGTTAGCCCGGGACTATAAAAATGAGAAATGGCAATCTGGAACAATTCGGGCCAGACAAGGACCCCTGATGTACACGGTAGATATTGGTGAAAATGTAATACGACGTCATGCTGACCAACTGGTAGAATCGAGAACAAGGGTCGAACCCATGGTTACGGCAGAGACAACCGTGGAAGAAGTTAGTGAACCTAAAGCATCTACCTCAGAAGTGAATGTACCTGATGATGATGTCCAATCCATAAGAGATCAATTAGAGGAGTCACCCCAGCAACGAGAATCAGAGACCCCTGAAAGGCGTTATCCAACTCGGATCAGGAGGCCTCCTCAGAGACTGAATCTTTGAACTGTTTTGCATGAAGTTGTATATATATATATATGTTATTATTATGTTATGTTAAATGGGGATATACACTGTTAAGCTAAAAAGGGAGGATTGTGGTGTATGTAACCTGTTCCACCTTAAGTGAACTACCTTAAGAGATGTACTACTTTCTCTTGGCTGCTGTATACTGTAATACCGGTGGTGACCACACCGGTATATAAACGTTCTGTAGTGATTTGCTGGGCAGTTCAGCCCTGACCTCCAAATAGTAAAGACCTGTTAAAGTTATTCTTGTTGTCTGTGTCCAGTGATTTATAATAAGCATAACTGGGACACACAGACTCAACAGTGGGTCTATCCTATTGGTAGACAGGGCACACCCAGGGATGGTGATGGGGGAAATAACAACAGAAAATGCTGGAAAAACTCAGCAGGTCAGGCAACATCCGTGGACAGAAATTTGAGTTGACGTTTCGGGTCGACCCCTTCTTCAAAACTGGAAAGAAAAGATAGATCGGAGGCAGGGCTGCGATTGGACAAAAGAATAAAAGAAACAAAGAAGTAAAAAAGAGACAATAAAAGGTGTTAGAAGCTAGACGAGATGGTAATAGGCTGAGGTTATGATCTGAAATTGTTGAACTCGATATTGAGACCGGAAGGCTGCAGAGTGCCTAATCGGAAGATGAGGTGCTGTTCCTCGAGTTTACATTGAGCTTCCGTGGAACAATACAAGAGGCCAAGGACGGTGAGGTCCGAGTGGGAATGGAGCGTTGAATTAAAATGACAGGCGACCGGAAGCTCGGGGTCACCCTTACGGACTGAACGGAGGTGTTCCGCAAAGCAGTCACCCAATCTGCGTTTGGTCTCCCCAATGTAGAGGAGACCACATCGTGAGCAGTGAATACAGTATACTAGATTGCGAGAAGTACAAGTAAATCGCTGCTTCACCTGGAAGGGGTGTTTGGGGCCCTGGACAGTGGGAAGTGGGGAGGTATAGGGGCAGGTGTTACATCTCCTGCGCTTGCACGGGAAGGTGCCAGGCGAAGGGGAAGGGCTGTTTGGGGTGATAGAGGAGTGGACTAGGGTGTCTCGGAGGGAGCGGTCCCTGCGGAATGCTGAAAGGGGAGGGGAGGGGAAGATACGTTTGGTGGTGGGATCACTTTGGAGGTAGCGGAAATGCCGGAGGATGAACCATTGAATGTGGAGGCTGGTGGGGTGAAAGGTGAGGACAAGGGGAACCCTATCGTGGTTCCGGGAGGGAGGGGCAGGGGTGAGGGCAGAAGTCCGGGAGATAGAACTGACACGGTCGAGGGCAGTGTCAATCACGGTAGAGGGGAATCCTCGGTTACAGAAAAAGGAAGACATGTCTGAAGCACTGGTGTGGAAGGTGGCATCGTCGGAGCAGATACGGCGGTGATGGGGGAGTCTGGGTTGTTGCAGGATAGATGTGACTCTGAGAGTTCTCTATGGAGTGACTGGAGCTGAGTGGTTCAAGCTGTTCCTTGTCTAGTCTGTGGGATAGTTTTCCCAACTTGGACACCAGTCATCAGATGTTAATGGTTCATAGAGTCATAATAGCACAGAAGGTTGCCATTTGGCCCATCCAGTCCGTGCCGGCTCTCTGTAGAGCAATCCAGTCAGTCCCATTGCCCCGCTCTATCCCCGTAGCCCTGAACGTTTATTTCCCTCATGTACCTATCCAGTCTCCCCTTGAAGACAGTATCTCTGTTTCTACCACTTCCGTCGGCAGCGAATTCCAGGTCCTCACCACTCACCGCATAAAAAACTTTTTCCTCACATCCCCCCTGTATCTCTTGCCCAAAACTTTAAATCTGTGTCCCCTAGTCCTTGTACCATCAACTAGTGGGAACAGCCTTTCCCCGTCTAGCCTATCCAAACCTGTCATAATCTTGTACACCTCTATCAAATCACCCCTCAACCTCCTTTACTCCAACCTGTCCTTGTAGCTAAGATCCCCCATCCCCGGAACCATTCTGATAAATCTCCTCTGCACCCTTTCAAGGGCCTTCACAAGCTTCCTAAAGTGTGGTGACCAGAACTGGACACAATACTCCAGTTGTGGTCTAACCAGCGCTTTATAAAGGTTCAGCATAACTTCTCTACTTTTGTACTCAATACCTCTATTTATGAAGCCCAAGGTCCCATATGCTTTGCTAACCACTCTCTCAATATGTCCCGCCACCTTCAGGGACCTATGCACATTAACTCCCAGGTCCCTCTGTCCCTGTACACTCTTTAAAACTGTGCGATTAAGTGTATATTGCCAATCCCTGTCCCTTCTAAGAACATAAGAATTAGGAGCAGGAGTCGGCCATTCACCCCTCGAGCCTGCTCCGCCATTCAATAAGATCATGGCTGATCATCGGCCTCAACTCCTATGAGGGCGCTAATGGGGCGCAAAGCAACTAGCGCCCGGGCGCGGCGATGTTTACAGATCGTGACATCAGTCGAGTGTGCAACAACCCGGGAGCGCCCCGGACCGGATGTTGAGTGGCGCCCCCTGCCTTTCCACCTGCCGCTAGCAACGACAGGACGAGGGGAACGTTTTGCAGTCAGGAAGGGACTGGGGGAGCGCTATTTAAATACGACCTCTTCCTGCCTTTCTTTGTCGGTGACATTTTTACACCATGCTTTCTGAGAGAGAGAGAGAGGCTTCTGGAGAGATTCAACGCTGTGTGAAGGAGTTTTGGGTACTGAGCAGCACTTTGCAGGTTGGTTTTGATTTGACCTTCCTTGCATCGATTTAGAAGAGACTATGGGGCTGCACTCTGAGCTCTTTCCCTGGGCCTCTCCATTGTTCTTTCCAGCAGATTTGATGTACAGGTCTCTCCAGGCCGAGATTCTAGGCTGCAATGAGCAGGGTGTGGATGGAGAGCAAGATCGACCCTTCGCTTTAAGAACTGGCCGGCGCCAGTGTGTCTGTGTTCCATTGCTGACTGACATCACATGAGCTTCGCCAGCGCTCTGAGGTAGCACCTCGCTCCTCAGCGTTAGCGCCTTAAGAGAGGTGAGTAGCGCCTGATTTAGTGCTCAAATCAGCTCCGGGGGCGATAGAGGCCAGCTTTGTAGTCGGAGGCGATAATTAGTGCCAGGCGCTGAACTTTGCGCCCGGCCGATAATTGCACCCCAAATGGGGCGATACCGAATTTCTGCCCCCAAATATATTACATCCACTGGTTCCCCTTTATCTACCCTGCTAATTACATCCTCAAAAAACTCTAATAAATTTGTCAAACACGATTTCCCTTTCATAAAACCATGTTGACTCTGCCTAATCATGTTATGATTTTCTAAGTGACTTGATACCACTTCCTTAACAATGGATTCCAGCATTTCCCCGACGACTGATGTCAGGCTAACTGGCCTGTAGTTCCCAGTTTTTTCTCTCCCTCCTTTCTTGAATAGCGGTGTTACATTTGCGACCTGCCAATCTGCTGGGACTGTTCCATAATCTAGGGAATTTTGGAAGATCACAACCAATGCATCCACTATCTCTGCAGTCACCTCTTTTAGAACCCAAGGATGTAGGCCATCGGGTCCAGGGGATTTGTCGGCTTTTAGCCCCATTAGTTTCTCTAGTATTTTTTCTCTACTGATATTAATTACGTTAAGTTCCCCACCCTCATTAGGCCCTTCGTTCCCCACCATGGTTCTGCTAAAATGTATCACCTCACACTTCTCTGTATTAAATTCCATCTGCCACTTGTCTGCCCATTCTGCCAGCCTTTCTATGTCCTGTTGCAGTCGATTGGTATCATTATCACTGTGTGCCACACCCCCAAGTTTGGTGTCATCGGCAAATTTAGAAATTCTACTCTGTATTCCAATATCCAGGTCATTTATATATATAAAGCAGTGGCCCCAGCACCGACCCTTGGGGAACACCACTGTCTACCATCCTCCAGTCTGAAAAACAGCCATTTACCACAACTCGCTGTTTTCTGTCCTTAAGCCAATTCCTTATCCAAGCTGCCACTGACCCACCTATTCCATGAGCCTCAATTTTGTTAACCAGCCTTCTATACGGTACTTTGTCAAACGCCTTCCAAAAATCCATGCAGACAACATCCATTGCATTCCCTTCATCAATCCTCTCTGTTACTTCATCAATAAATTCAATTAGATTAGTCAAACACGATCTGCCTTTCACAAATCCGTGTTGGCTCTCCTTAATTAGCTTAAACCTCTCTGGGCAGAGATTGCCTGGGTCAGTGTCACTAGGCCGGCCTAATATGATTGTGTTCTCTAGTAACTGTTTACAATCGAGTGGGCTACTCGGCTGTTTCAGAGGTCATCAAGAGCCAAGCACTTAGTGTGGGACTGGAGTTACTGGCAGCCAGACCGTGTAGGGGTGACAGGCTCCCCTCCCTGAAGGACACTGGCGAACCAGCTGGGGTTTTCCGAGAGTCTGGCAGCTTTGATGGTCACTTTTCCTGGTGTGGGCAGCTAGCGCCACATCTCAGCACCTCCCCTGGGCAGTGGGGGCCTAGGCTGAGCCAGCAGTCTGGGTGCCTGCCACTGAACCTTTGGTGATCGATTCTCGCCTGCTCCCTACACACTCGGATCGGGAGTGTGGATCCTGGCAGGTGCCTTTCGTCCCCACAGAATGTTGGCAGATTTGATTAACTCGTCCTCCTAGGCCAGAGGATCGCTTCTTTTCCATGGTTTATTTTAATTTTTAATGTTTCAGGAGTGATGCAGGGTCCAGAGGTCATTCAGTTTCCGGAACTGATGAGAGTCCGAAAAGGGGGCGTGGTGCAGATACAGTGTGCGATGGTGAAGGGCAGCGTGGGAGACACTGCGGTCCACTGGGATGTGAACAGAGCAGGTTCCAGTCATAGGCTCCTGAATCATTCCGCGACTGACGAGGTTACCCGATCCCAAGGCATCACTGACCGATTTCAATCTTCCAGAGATCACAAGTACAACAGTTTCATTCTCACCATCAGAGACATGCAGCAAAGTCACGATGGTACATACTACTGTGGTATTATGGAAAAGAAAGACAAGACGGGGACCAAGATAACAGTATTAAGTAAGTAGCTTTTAGATAACACTGGAATATTCACACTGACTGTACTGTGAACCTGTTAGGTAACACTGGAATATTCACACTGACTGTACTGGGATCCTGTTAGATAACACTGGAATATTCACACTGACTGCACTGGGAACCTGTTAGATAACACTGGAATATTGACACTGACTGTACCGGGAACCTGTTAGATAACACTGGAATATTCACACTGACTGTACTGGGAACCTGTTAGATAACACTGGAATATTCACACTGACTGTACCGGGAACCTGTTAGATAACACTGGGATATTCACACTGACTGTATGGGAACCTGTTAGATAACACTGGAATATTCACACTGACTGTACTGGGAATCTGTTAGATAACACTGGAATATTCACACTGACTGCACTGGGAACCTGTTAGATAACACTGGAATATTGACACTGACTGTACCGGGAACCTGTTAGATAACACTGGAATATTCACACTGACTGTACTGGGAACCTGTTAGATAACACTGGAATATTCACACTGACTGTACCGGGAACCTGTTAGATAACACTGGGATATTCACACTGACTGTATGGGAACCTGTTAGATAACACTGGAATATTCACACTGACTGCACTGGGAATCTGTTAGATAACACTGGAATATTCACACTGACTGCACTGGGAACCTGTTAGATAACACTGGAATATTAACACTGACTGTACCGGGAACCTGTTAGATAACACTGGAATATTCACACTGACTGTTTTGGGAACCTGTTAGATAACACTGGAATATTGACACTGACGGTACCGGGAACCTGTTAGATAACACTGGAATATTCACACTTACTGTACTGGGAACCTGTTAGATAACACTGGAATATTCACACTGACTGTACCGGGAACCTGTTAGATAACACTGGAATATTCACACTGACTGTACTGGGAACCTGTTAGATAACACTAGAATATTCGCACTGACTGTACTGGGAACCTGTTAGATAACACTGGAATATTCACACTGACTGTACTGGGAACCTGTTAGATAACACTGGGATATTCACACTGACTGTACCGGGAACCTGTTAGATAACACTGGAATATTCACAATGACTGCAATGGGAACCTGTTAGATAACACTGGAATATTCACACTGACTGTACCGGGAACCTGTTAGATAACACTGGAATATTCACAATGACTGCACTGGGAACCTGTTAGATAACACTGGAATATTGACACTGACTGTACCGGGAACCTGTTAGATAAAACTGGAATGTTCACACTGACTGTACCGGGAACCTGTTAGATAACACTGGAATATTCACAATGACTGCACTGGGAACCTGTTAGATAACACTGGAATATTCAAACTGACAGTACCGGGAACCTGTTAGATAACACTGGAATATTCACATTGACTGTACTGGGAACGTGTTAGATAACACTGGAATATTCACACTGACTGTACTGGGAACCTGTTAGATAACACCGGAAAATTAACACTGACTGTACTGGGAACCTGTTAGATAACACTGGAATATACATACTGACTGTACTGGGAACCTGTAAGATAACACTGGAATATACACACTGACTGTACCGGGAACCTGTAAGATAACACTGGAATATTCACACTGACTGTACTGGGAACCTGTTAGATAACACTGGAATATTCACACTGACTGCACTGGGAACCTGTTAGATAACACTGGAATATTGGCACTGACTGTACTGGGAACCTGTTAGATAACACTGGAATATTCACAATGACTTCACTGGGAACCTGTTAGATAATACTGGAATATTCACACTGACTGTACCGGGAACCTGTTAGATAACACTGGAATGTTCAAACTGACTGTACCGGGAACCTGTTAGATAACACTGGAATATTCACAATGACTGCACTGGGAACCTGTTAGATAACACTGGAATATTCAAACTGACAGTACCGGGAACCTGTTAGATAACACTGGAATATTCACATTGACTGTACTGGGAACGTGTTAGATAACACTGGAATATTCACACTGACTGGACTGGGAACCTGTTAGATAACACCGGAAAATTAACACTGACTGTACTGGGAACCTGTTAGATAACACTGGAATATACATACTGACTGTACTGGGAACCTGTAAGATGACACTGGAATATACACACTGACTGTACCGGGAACCTGTAAGATAATACTGGAATATTCACACTGACTGTACCGGGAACCTGTTAGATAACACTGGAATATTCACACTGACTGCACTGGGAACCTGTTAGATAACACTGGAATATTCACACTGACTGTACTGGGAACCTATTAGAAAACACTGGAATATTCACACTGACTGCACTGGGAACCTGTTAGATAACACTGGAATATTCACACTGACTGTACTGGGAACCTGTTCGATAACACTGGAATATTCACACTGACTGCAATGGGAACCTGTTAGATAACACTGGAATATTCACACTGACAGTACTGGGAACCTGTTAGATAACACTGGAATATTCACACTGACTGTACCGGGAACCTGTTAGATAACACTGGAATATTCACACTGACTGTACTGGGAACCTGTTAGATAACACCGGAATATTCACACTGACTGTACCGGGAACCTGTTAGTTAACACTGGAATATTCACACTGACTGTACTGGGAACCTGTTAGATAACACTTGAATATTCACACTGACTGTACCGGGAACCTGTTAGATAACACTGGAATATTCACATTGACTGTAGTGGGAACCTGTTAGATAACACTGGAATATTCACACTGACTGTACCGGGAACCTGTTAGATAACACTGGAATATTCACACTGACTGTACTGGGAACCTGTAAGATAACACTGGAATATTCACGCTGACTGTACTGGAAACCTGTTAGATAACACTGGAATATTCACACTGACTGTACCAGGAACCTGTTAGATAACACTGGAATACTCGCACTGACTGTACTGGGAACCTGTAAGATAACACTGGAATATTCACACTGACTGTACTGGGAACCTGTTAGATATCACTGGAATATTCACACTGACTGTACTGGGAACCTGTTAGATAACACTGGAATATTCACACTGACTGTACTGGGAACCTGTTAGATAACACTGGAATATTCACACTGACTATATTTGGAACCTGTAAGCTAACACTGTAATATTCACACATAACATAAGAACATAAGAACATAAGAAATAGGAGCAGGAGTAGGCCAATCGGCCCCTCGAGCCTGCTCCGCCATTCAATAAGATCATGGCTGGTCTGACCCTAACCGCCAATCTACTATCACAGAACCATCTCCTGAATCTAACAGAATTAGAGACACGAAATAGGAGCAGGATCAGGCTACACGGCCCCTGGGCCTGCTCCGCTACCCACAGGGACATAACCGATCCGAACCTAGACTCATGTCCAAATTCCTGCCCGCTCCCCGTAACCCTTAATTCCCTTTACTTCTAGGAAACTGTCTATTTCTGTTTTAAATTTATGTAATGATGTAGCTTCTACAGCTTTTTGGGGCAGCATATTCCATGGACCTACCACCCTCTGAGTGAAGTAGTTCCTCCTCATCTCAGTTTTGAAAGAGCAGGTCCTTATTCTAAGACTATGCCCCCTAGTTCTAGTTTCACCCATCATCGGGAACATCCTCCCCGCATCCACCCGATCCAAACACTTCACAATGTTATATGTTTCAATATGATCGCCTCTCATTCTTCTGAACTCCAATGAGTAGAGTCCCAATCTACTCAACTTCTCCTCATATGTCCATCCCCTCATCCCTGGGATTAACCGAGTGAACCTTCTTGGTACTGACTCGAGAGCAAGTATGTCCTTTCTTAAGTATGGACAACAAAATTGTGCGCAGTATTCCAGGTGCGGTCTCACCAATACCTTGTACAACTGAAGCAATACCTCCCTATTTTTATATTCTATCCCCCTAGCAATGAAAGCCAACATTCCATTGGCCTTCTTAATCACTTGCTGCACCTGCATACTAACCTTTTGAGTTTCGTGCACCAGGACCCCCAGATCCCTTTGTACTTCAGTACTTTCCAGTTTCTTGCCATTAAGATAATAACTTGCTCTATGATTTTTCCTGCCAAAGTGCATAACCTCCCACTTTCCGGTATTGTATTCCATCTGCCAAACCTCTGCCCACTTACTTAGCCTGTCTATGTCCCCTTGCAGGTTTTTTATGTCCTCCTCACTCAGTACTTTCCCTCCCATCTTAGTATCATCTGCAAACTTTGATATGTTACACTCGGTCCCCCCCTCCAAATCGTACTGGGAACCTGTTAGATAACACTGGAATATTCATACTGACTGTACTGAGAACCTGTTAGGTAACACTGGAATATTCACACTGACTGTACCGGGAACCTGTTAGATAACACTGGAATATTCACACTGACTGTACCAGGAACCTGTTACATAACACTGGAATATTCACACTGACTGTACCGGGAACCTATTAGATAACACTGGAATATTCACACTGACTGTACCAGGAACCTGTTAGATAACACTGGAATATTCACACTGACTGTACTGGGAATCTGTTAGAGAACCCTGGAATATTCACACTGACTGTATTGGGAACCTGTTAGATAACACTGGAAGATTCACACAGACTGTACCGGGAACCTGTTAGATAACACTGGAATATTCACACAGACTGTACCGGGAACCTGTTAGATAACACTGGAATATTCACACTGACTGTACCAGGTACCTGTTAGATAACACTGGAATATTCACACTGACTGTACCGGGAACCTATTAGATAACACTGGATATTCACACTGACTGTACCGGGAACCTGTTAGATAACACTGGAATATTCACACTGACTGCACCGGGAACCTGTTAGATAACACTGGAATATTCACACTGACTGTACCGGGAACCTGTCAGATAACACTGGAATATTCACACTGACTGTACCGGGAGACTGTTAGATAACACTGGAATATTCGCACTGACTGTACTGGGAGCCTGTTAGATAACACTGGAATATTCACACTGACTGTACTGGGAACCTGTTAGATAACACGGGAATATTCACACTGACTGTGCTGGGAACCTGTTGATAACACTGGAATATTCACACTGACTGTACTGGGAACCTGTTAGATAACACTGGAATATTCACACTGACTGTACCGGGAACCTGTTAGATAACACTGGAATATTCACACTGACTGTACCGGGAACCTGTTAGATATCACTGGAATATTCACACTGACTGTACTGGGAACCTGTTAGATAACACAGGAATATTCACACTGACTGTACCGGGAACCTGTTAGATAACACTGGAATATTCACACTGACTGTATCTGGAACCTGTTAGATAACACTGGAATATACAGACTTACTGTACCGGGAACCTGTTAGATATCACTGGAATATTCACACTGACTGTACCGGGAACCTGTTAGATAACACTGGAATATTCACACTGACTGTACAGGGAACCTGTTGATAACACTGGAATATTCACACTGACTGCACTGGGAACCTGTTAGATAACACTGGAATATTCACACTGACTGTACTGGGAACCTGTTGGATAACACTGGAATATTCACAATGACTGTACTGGGAAACTGTTAGATAAAACTGGAATAGTCACACTTACTGTACTGGACACCTGTTAGATAACACTGGAATAATCATACTGACTGTACCGGCAATCTGTTAGATAAAACTGGAATATTCATTCTGACTGCACCGGGAATCTGTTAGATCACACTGGAATATTCACACAGACTGCACCAGGAACCTGTTAGATAACACTAGCATATTCACACTGACTGTAATGGGAACCTGTTAGATAACACTGGAATATTCACACTGACTGTACCGGGAACCTGTTAGATAACACTGGAATATTCACACTGACTGTACCAGGAACCTGTTAGATAACACTGGAATATTCACACTGACTGCACTGGGAACCTATTAGATAACACTGGAATATTCACACTGACTGTACTGGGAACCTGTTAGATAATAGTGGAATATTCATACTGACTGTACCGGGAATCTGTTAGATAAAACTGGAATATTCATACTGACTGTACTGGGAATCTGTTAGATAACACTGGAATATTCACACTGACTGTACCGGGAATCTGTTAGATAACACTGGAATATTCACACTGACCGTCCTGGGAACCTGTTAGATTACACTGGAATATTCACACTGACTGTACTGGGAACCTGTTAGATAACACTGGAATATTCACACTGACTGTACTGGGAACCTGTTAGATAACACTGGAATATTCACACTGACTGTACTGGGAACCTGTTAGATAACACTGGAATATTCACACTGACTGTACCAGGAACCTGTTAGATAACACTGGAATATTCATACTGACTGTACAGGGAACCTGTTAGATAACACTGGAATATTCACACTGACTGTACCGGGAACCTGTTAGATAACACTGGAATATGCACACTGACTGTACCGGGAATCTGTTAGGTAACACTGGAATATTCACACTGACTGTACTGTGAACCTGTTAGATAACACTGGAATATTCACACTGACTGTACTGGGAACCTGTTAGATAACACTGGAATACTCACACTGACTGTACTGGGAACCTGTTAGACAACACTGGAATATTCACACTGACTGCACTGGGAACCTGTTAGATAACATTGGAAAATTCACACTGACTGCACCGGGAACCTGTTAGATAACACTGGAATATTCACACTGACTGTACCGGGAACCTGTCAGATAACACTGGAATATTCACACTGACTGTACCGGGAGACTGTTAGATAACACTGGAATATTCGCACTGACTGTACTGGGAGCCTGTTAGATAACACTGGAATATTCACACTGACTGTACTGGGAACCTGTTAGATAACACGGGAATATTCACACTGACTGTGCTGGGAACCTGTTGATAACACTGGAATATTCACACTGACTGTACTGGGAACCTGTTAGATAACACTGGAATATTCACACTGACTGTACCGGGAACCTGTTAGATAACACTGGAATATTCACACTGACTGTACCGGGAACCTGTTAGATATCACTGGAATATTCACACTGACTGTACTGGGAACCTGTTAGATAACACAGGAATATTCACACTGACTGTACCGGGAACCTGTTAGATAACACTGGAATATTCACACTGACTGTATCTGGAACCTGTTAGATAACACTGGAATATACAGACTTACTGTACCGGGAACCTGTTAGATATCACTGGAATATTCACACTGACTGTACCGGGAACCTGTTAGATAACACTGGAATATTCACACTGACTGTACAGGGAACCTGTTGATAACACTGGAATATTCACACTGACTGCACTGGGAACCTGTTAGATAACACTGGAATATTCACACTGACTGTACTGGGAACCTGTTGGATAACACTGGAATATTCACAATGACTGTACTGGGAAACTGTTAGATAAAACTGGAATAGTCACACTTACTGTACTGGACACCTGTTAGATAACACTGGAATAATCATACTGACTGTACCGGCAATCTGTTAGATAAAACTGGAATATTCATTCTGACTGCACCGGGAATCTGTTAGATCACACTGGAATATTCACACAGACTGCACCAGGAACCTGTTAGATAACACTAGCATATTCACACTGACTGTAATGGGAACCTGTTAGATAACACTGGAATATTCACACTGACTGTACCGGGAACCTGTTAGATAACACTGGAATATTCACACTGACTGTACCAGGAACCTGTTAGATAACACTGGAATATTCACACTGACTGCACTGGGAACCTATTAGATAACACTGGAATATTCACACTGACTGTACTGGGAACCTGTTAGATAATAGTGGAATATTCATACTGACTGTACCGGGAATCTGTTAGATAAAACTGGAATATTCATACTGACTGTACTGGGAATCTGTTAGATAACACTGGAATATTCACACTGACTGTACCGGGAATCTGTTAGATAACACTGGAATATTCACACTGACCGTCCTGGGAACCTGTTAGATTACACTGGAATATTCACACTGACTGTACTGGGAACCTGTTAGATAACACTGGAATATTCACACTGACTGTACTGGGAACCTGTTAGATAACACTGGAATATTCACACTGACTGTACTGGGAACCTGTTAGATAACACTGGAATATTCACACTGACTGTACCAGGAACCTGTTAGATAACACTGGAATATTCATACTGACTGTACAGGGAACCTGTTAGATAACACTGGAATATTCACACTGACTGTACCGGGAACCTGTTAGATAACACTGGAATATGCACACTGACTGTACCGGGAATCTGTTAGGTAACACTGGAATATTCACACTGACTGTACTGTGAACCTGTTAGATAACACTGGAATATTCACACTGACTGTACTGGGAACCTGTTAGATAACACTGGAATACTCACACTGACTGTACTGGGAACCTGTTAGACAACACTGGAATATTCACACTGACTGCACTGGGAACCTGTTAGATAACATTGGAAAATTCACACAGACTGTACCGGGAACCTGTTAGATAACACTGGAATATTCACACTGACTGTGCTGGGAACCTGTTAGATAACACTGGAATATTCATACTGACAGTACTGGGAACCTGTTAGATAACACTGGATTATTCACACTGACTGTACCGGGAACCTGTTAGATAACACTGGAATATTCACACTGACTGTACAGGGAACCTGTTAGATAACACTGGAATATTCACACTGACTGTACTGGGAACCTGTTAGATAACACTGGCATATTCACACTGACTGTACTGAGAACCTGTTAGATAACACTGGAATGTGCACACTGACTGTACTGGCAACCTGTTAGATAACACTGGAATATTCACACTGACTGTACCGGGAACCTGTTAGATAACACTGGAATATTCACACTGACTGTACTGGGAACCTGTTTGATAACACTGGAATATTCACACTGACTGTACCGGGAACCTGTTAGATAACACTGGAATATTCACACTGACTGTACCGGGAACCTGTTAGATAACACTGGAATATTCACACAGACTGTACCGGGATCCTGTTAGATAACACTGGAATATTCACACTGACTGCACCGGGAACCTGTTAGATAACACTGGAATATTCCCACTGACTGCACTGGGAACCAGTTAGATAACACTGGAATATTCCCACTGACTGTACCGGGAACCTGTTAGATAACACTGGAATATTCGCACTGACTGTACTGGGAGCCTATTAGATAACACTGGAATATTCACACTGACTGTACTGGGAACCTGTTAGATAACACTGGAATATTCACACTGACTGTACGGGGAACCTGTTGATAACACTGGAATATTCACACTGACTGTACTGGGAACCTCTTAGATAACACTGGAATATTCACACTGACTGTACCGGGAACCTGTTAGATAAAACTGGAATATTCATATTGACTGTACCGGGAATCTGTTAGCTAACACTGGAATATTCACACTGACTGTACCGGTAATCTGTTAGTTAACACTGGAATATTCACACTGAATGTACTGGGAACCTGTTAGATAACACTGGAATATTCACACTGACTGTACTGGGAACCTGTTAGATAACACTGGAATATTCATACTGACTGTACTGGGAACCTGTTAGATAACACTGGAATATTCACACTGACTGTACCAGGAACCTGTTAGATAAAACTGGAATATTCACACTGACTGTACTGGGAACCTGTTAGATAATACTGGAATATTCACACTGACTTTACTGGGAACCTGTTAGATAACACTGGAATATTCACACTGACTGTACCGGGAACCTGTTAGATAACACTGGAATATTCACACTGACTGTACCGGGAACCTGTTAGAAAGCACTGGAATATTCACACTGACTGTACTGGGAACCTGTTAGATAACACTGGAATATTCACACTGACTGTACCGGGAACCTGTTAGATAACACTGGAATATTCACACTGACTGTACCGGGAACCTGTTAGATAACACTGGAATATTCACACTGACTGTACTGTGAACCTGTTAGGTAACAGCGGAATATTCATACTGACTGTACCGGGAATCTGTTAGATAAAACTGGAATATTCATATTGACTGTACCGGGAATCTGTTAGCTAACACTGGAATATTCACACTGACTGTACCGGTAATCTGTTAGATAACACTGGAATATTCACACTGACTGTACTGGGAACCTGTTAGATAACACTGGAATATTCACACTGACTGTACTGGGAAACTGTTAGATAACACTGGAATATTCACACTGACTGTACTGGGAACCTGTTAGACAACACTGGATTATTCACACTGACTGCACTGGGAACCTGTTAGATAACACTGGAATATTCACACTGACTGTACTGGGAACCTGTTAGATAACACTGTAATATTCACACTGACTGTACTGGGAACCTGTTAGATAACACTGGAATATTCACACTGACTGTACTGGGAACCTGTTAGATAACACTGGAATATTCACACTGACTGTACTGGGAACCTGTTAGATAACACTGGAATATTCACACAGACTGTACCGGGAACCTGTTAGATAACACTGGAATATTCACACTGACTGTACTGGGAACCTGTTAGATAACACTGGAATATTCATACAGACTGTACTGGGAACCTGTTAGATAACACTGGAATATTCACACTGACTGTACCAGGAACCTGTTAGATAAAACTGGAATATTCACACTGACTGTACTGGGAACCTGTTAGACAACACTGGAATATTCACACTGACTTTACTGGGAACCTGTTAGATAACACTGGAATATTCACACTGACTGTACTGGGAACCTGTTAGATAACACTGGAATATTCACACTGACTGTACCGGGATCCTGTTAGATAACACTGGAATATTCACACTGACTGTACCGGGAACCTGTTAGAAAGCACTGGAATATTCACACTGACTGTACTGGGAACCTGTTAGATAACACTGGAATATTCACACTGACTGTACCGGGAACCTGTTAGATAACACTGGAATATTCACACTGACTGTACCGGGAACCTCTTAGATAACACTGGAATATTCACACAGACTGTACCGGGAACCTGTTAGATAACACTGGAATATTCACACTGACTGTACCGGGAACCTGTTAGATAACACTGGAATATTCACACTGACTGCACTGGGAACCTGTTAGATAACACTGGAATATGCACACTGACTGTACCGGGAACCTGTTAGATAACAGTGGAATATTCATACTGACTGTACCGGGAATCTGTTAGATAAAACTGGAATATTCATACTGACTGTACCGGGAATCTGTTAGATAACACTGGAATATTCACACTGACTGTACCGGGAATCTGTTAGATAACACTGGAATATTCACACTGACTGTACTGTGAACCTGTAAGATAACACTGGAATATTCACACTGACTGTACTGGGAACCTGTTAGATAACACTGGAATATTCACACTGACTGTGCTGGGAACCTGTTAGATAACACTGGAATATTCACACTGACTGTACTGGGAACCTGTTAGATAACACTGGAATATTCACACTGACTGTACTGGGAACCTGTTGATAACACTGGAATATTCACACTGACTGTACTGGGAACCTCTTAGATAACACTGGAATATTCACACCGACTGTACCCGGAACCTGTTAGATAACACTGGAATATTCACACTGACTGTACAGGGCACCTGTGAGATATCACTGGAATATTCACACTGACTGTACTGGGAACCTGTTAGATAACACAGGAACATTCACACTGACTGTACCGGGAACCTGTTAGATAACACTGGAATATTCACACTGACTGTACCGGGAACCTGTTAGATAACACTGGAATATTCACACTGACTGTACTGGGAACCTGTTAGGTAACAGCGGAATATTCATACTGACTGTACCGGGAATCTGTTAGATAAAACTGGAATATTCATATTGACTGTACCGGGAATCTGTTAGCTAACACTGGAATATTCATACTGACTGTACCGGTAATCTGTTAGATAACACTGGAATATTCACACTGACTGTACTGGGAACCTGTTAGATAACACTGGAATATTCACACTGACTGTACTGGGAAACTGTTAGATAACACTGGAATATTCACACTGACTGTACTGGGAACCTGTTAGACAACACTGGATTATTCACACTGACTGCACTGGGAACCTGTTAGATAACACTGGAATATTCACACAGACTGTACCGGGAACCTGTTAGATAACACTGGAATATTCACACTGACTGTACTGGGAACCTGTTAGATAACACTGGAATATTCATACTGACTGTACTGGGAACCTGTTAGATAACACTGGAATATTCACACTGACTGTACCAGGAACCTGTTAGATAAAACTGGAATATTCACACTGACTGTACTGGGAACCTGTTAGATAACACTGGAATATTCACACTGACTGTACTGGGAACCTGTTAGATAACACTGGAATATTCACACTGACTGTACCAGGAACCTGTTGGATAACACTGGAATATTCACACTGACTTTACTGGGAACCTGTTAGATAACACTGGAATATTCACACTGACTGTACTGGGAACCTGTTAGATAACACTGGAATATTCACACTGACTGTACCGGGATCCTGTTAGATAACACTGGAATATTCACACTGACTGTACCGGGAACCTGTTAGAAAGCACTGGAATATTCACACTGACTGTACTGGGAACCTGTTAGATAACACTGGAATATTCACACTGACTGCACCGGGAACCTGTTAGATAACACTGGAATATTCACACTGACTGTACCGGGAACCTGTTAGATAACACTGGAATATTCACACAGACTGTACCGGGAACCTGTTAGATAACACTGGAATATTCACACTGACTGTACCGGGAACCTGTTAGATAACACTGGAATATTCACACTGACTGTACTGGGAACCTGTTAGATAACAGTGGAATATTCATACTGACTGTACCGGGAATCTCTTAGATAAAACTGGAATATTCATACTGACTGTACCGGGAATCTGTTAGATAACACTGGAATATTCACACTGACTGTCCTGGGAATCTGTTAGATAACACTGGAATATTCACACTGACTGTACTGTGAACCTGTAAGATAACACTGGAATATTCACACTGACTGTACTGGGAACCTGTTAGATAACACTGGAATATTCACACTGACTGTGCTGGGAACCTGTTAGACAACACTAGAATATTCACACTGACTGCACTGGGAACCTGTTAGATAACACTGGAAAATTCACACAGACTGTACCGGGAACCTGTTAGATAACATTGGAATATTCACACTGACTGTACTGGGAACCTGTTAGATAACACTGGAATATTCATACTGACAGTACTGGGAACCTGTTAAATAACACTGGAATATTCACACTGACTGTTCCGGGAACCTGTTAGATAACACTGGAATATTCACACTGACTGTACCGGGATCCTGTTAGATAACACTGGAATATTCACACTGACTGTACCGGGCACCTGTTAGAAAGCACTGGAATATTCACACTGACTGTACTGGGAACCTGTTAGATAACACTGGAATATTCACACTGACTGTACCGGGAACCTGTTAGATAACACTGGAATATTCACACTGAATGTACCGGGAACCTGTTAGATAACACTGGAATATTCACACTGACTGTACCGGGAACCTGTTAGAAAGCACTGGAATATTCACACTGACTGTACTGGGAACCTGTTAGATAACACTGGAATATTCACACTGACTGTACCGGGAACCAGTTAGATAACACTGGAATATTCACACTGACTGTACCGGGAACCTGTTAGATAACACTGGAATATTCACACAGACTGTACCGGGAACCTGTTAGATAACACTGGAATATGCACACTGACTGTACCGGGAACCTGTTAGATAACACTGGAATATTCACACTGACTGTACTGGGAACCTGTTAGATAACACTGGAATATGCACACTGACTGTACCGGGAACCTGTTAGATAACAGTGGAATATTCATACTGACTGTACCGGGAATCACTTAGATAAAACTGGAATATTCATACTGACTGTACCGGGAATCTGTTAGATAACACTGGAATATTCACACTGACTGTACTGTGAACCTGTAAGATAACACTGGAATATTCACACTGACTGTACTGGGAACCTGTTAGATAACACTGGAATATTCACACTGACTGTGCTGGGAACCTGTTAGACAACACTAGAATATTCACACTGACTGCACTGGGAACCTGTTAGATAACACTGGAAAATTCACACAGACTGTACCGGGAACCTGTTAGATAACATTGGAATATTCACACTGACTGTCCTGGGAACCTGTTAGATAACACTGGAATATTCAGACTGACAGTACTGGGAACCTGTTGGATAACACTGGAATATTCACACTGACTGTAGAGTCATAGAGTCATAGAGTCATAGAGTTTTACAGCACAGAAAGAGGCCCTTCGGCCCATCGTGTCTGCGCCGCCCATCCATCCCTGTCCAGTCTAATCCCATTTTCCAGCATTTGGTCCATAGCCTTGTATGCAATGGCATTTCAAGTGCTCATCCAAATGCTTCTTGAATGTTGTGAGGGTTCCTGCCTCTACCACCCTTTCAGGCATTGAGTTCCACATTCCAACCACCCTCTGGGTGAAAAAGTTCCTCCTCAAATCCCCTCTAAATCTCCTGCCCCTTACCCTGAATCTATGCCCCCTTGTTATTGACCCCCCTACTAAGGGGAAAAGTTCCTCTTTGTCTACCCTATCTATGCCCCTCATCATTTTGTACACCTCAATCAGGTCCCCCCTCAGCCTTCTTTGCTCCAAGGAAAACAACCCCAGCCTGTCCAGCCTCTCTTCATAGCTGAGGCGCTCCATCCCAGGTAACATCCTGGTGAATCTTCTCTGCACCCTCTCCAAAGCAATCACATCCTTCCTATAGTGAGGCGACCAGAACTGCACACAGTACTCCAGCTGTGGCCTCACCAGCGTTTTGTACAGCTCCATCATAACCTCCCTGCTCTTATATTCTATGCCTCGGCTAATGAAGGCAAGTATCCCATATGCCTTTTTAACCACCTTATCTACCTGTTCCGCTGCCTTCAGGGATCTATGTACATGTACACCAAGGTCCCTCTGACCCTCTGTACTTCCTAGGGTCCTACCACTCATTGTGTATTCCCTTGCCTTATTTGTCCGTCCAAAATGCATCACCTCGCACTTTTCAGGGTTAAATTCCATTTGCCACTTTTCCGCCCATCTGACCAACCCGTTTATATCGTCCTGTAGCCTGAGGCTTTCCTCCTCACAATTTACCACCCCACCAATTTTCGTGTCATCTGCGAACTTACTGATCATACCTTTTACATTCTCATCCAAATCATTTATGTAGATCACAAACAACAAGGGACCCAGCACCGATCCCTGAGGTACCCCACTGGACACAGTCTTCCAGTCACAAAAGCAACCTTCGACCATCACCCTCTGCCTCCTGCCACTCAGCCAGTTTATGATCCAACGCGCCAAGGCACCCTGGATCCCATGGGCTCTTACCTTCTTGACCAGTCTCCTATGTGGGACTTTGTCAAAAGCTTTACTGAAGTCCATGTAAACCACATCCACAGCATTTCCCTCATCCACCCCCCTAGTCACCCCCTCGAAAAATTCAATCAGATTTGTCAGACATGATTTACCCTTGACAAAGCCATGCTGACTATCCCCGATTAATCCTTGCCTCTCCAAGTGGAGACTAATTTTGTCCCTCAGAATTTTTTCCAATAATTTCCCTACCACAGATGTTAGGCTCACTGGCCTGTAATTCCCTGGTTTATCCCTGCTACCCTTCTTGAATAATGGTACTACGTTAGCTGTTCTCCAGTCCTCTGGTACATCCCCTGTGGCCAGAGAGGTTCTGAAAATTTGTGTCAGAGCCCCTGCAATCTCCTCCTTTGCCTCCCACAGCAACCTGGGATACATCTCGTCTGGGCCTGGGGATTTATCCACTTTTTGGCCTGCTAAAACCGCTAGCACCTCCTCCCTCTCGATGCTAATATGTTCAAGTATGTCACAGCCCCCTTGCCCGATTTCTATGTCTGCATCGTCTTTCTCCATAGTGAACACAGATGCAAAAAATTCATTTAAAACCCCGCCTACATCATCTGGCTCTACACACAGATTGCCACTTTGGTCCCTAATGGGCCCTACCCTTTCCCTGGTTATCCTCTTGCCCTTAATATACTTATAAAACATCTTAGGATTTTCCTTTATTTTGCTCGCCAGTGTTATTTCATGGCCCCTCCTCGCCCTCCTAATTTCTTTTTTAAGTATGCCCCTGCATTTTTTATACTCCTCTAGGGCTTCTTCCGTCTTTAGTCTTTTGTAACTGCCAAAAGCCCCCCTTTTATTTCTAATGCATTTTTGTATATCCCTTGTCATCCAAGGTTCCCTTTGCTTGTTGGTCCCACCCTTGACCTTTACAGGAACATGTTGGCGTTGTACTCTCTCTATTTCCCTTCTGAAAGTCTCCCACTGTTTTGATGCGGATTTTCCTATAAGTAGCTGCTCCCAGTCCAATTTGGCCAGATCCTGCCTTATCATATTAAAATCGGCCTTCCCCCAATTTAGAACCCTTATTTCCGGGCCGTCTTTGTCTTTTTCCATGACCACCTTAAATCTCACCGAATTGTGGTCACTGTCGCCAAAATGCTCTCCTACTGACACTTCCACCACTTGCCCGGCTACATTCCCCAGAATTAGGTCCAGTACCGCCCCCTCTCTTGTAGGACTTTCTACATGTTGGCTCAAAAAGCTCTCCTGGATGCACTTTAAGAATTCTGCACCCTCTAAGCCTTTCACACTCTGACTATCCCAATTTATATTGGGGAAGTTGAAATCCCCCACTATTATTACCCTATTATTTTCACACTTTTCTGAGATTTGCCTACATATCTGTTCCTCTATCTCCCCCTGACTGTTTGGGGGCCTATAGTACACTCCCAGCAAAGTGCTTGCCCCCTTTTTGTTTTTAAGTTCTACCCATATGGCCTCATTAGAGGAACCCGCTAATATATCATCCCTCCTTACAGCAGTAATTGACTCCTTAATTAATATTGCAACACCCCCTCCCCTTTTACACCCCCCTCTGTCTCGCCTGAAGATTCTATACCCCGGAATATTGAGCTGCCAGTCCTGACCCTCCCTCAACCATGTCTCCGTGATAGCAACAATATCGTACTCCCATGTGTTCAACAACAACTTCAGTTCATCCACCTTATTTGCAAGACTCCTTGCATTAAAATAAATGCCTTCCAGCCCTGCCATATTCTCTTTTGCCTTCACATATTTGCTTTGCCTTCCCAGCTGACTTGTTTTTCCCTCTGTATTTGTACTGGGGACCTGTTAGATAACACTGGAATATTCACACTGACTGTACAGGGAACCTGTTAGATAACACTGAAATATTGACACTGACTGTACTGGGAACCTGTTAGATAACACTGGAATATTCACACTGACTGTACTGGGAACCTGTTAGATAACACTGGAATATGCACACTGACTGTACTGGGAACCTGTTAGATAACACTGGAATATTCACACTGACAGTACCGGGAACCTGTTAGATAATACTGGAATATTCACACTGACTGTACTGGGAACCTGTTAGATAACACTGGAATATTCACACTGACTGTACCGGGAACCTGTGAGATAACACTGGAATATTCACACTGACTGTACCGGGAACCTGTTAGATAACACTGGAATATTCACACAGACTGTACCGGGAACCTGTCAGATAACACTGGAATATTCACACTGACTGTACTGGGGACCTGTTAAATAACACTGGAATATTCACACTGACTGTACCGGGAACCTGTTAGATAACACTGGAATATTCACACTGACTGTACTGGGAACCTGTTAGATAACACTGGAATATTCACACTGACTGTACCGGGAACCTGTTAGATAACACTGGAATATTCACACTGACTGTACCGGGAACCTGTTAGATAACACTGGAATATTCGAACTGACTGTACTGGGAGCCTGTTAGTTAACACTGGAATATTCACACTGACTGTACTGGGAACCTCTTAGATAACACTGGAATATTCACACTAACTGTACCGGGAACCTTTTAGATAACACTGGAATATTCACACTGACTGCACTGGGAACCTGTTAGATATCACTGGAATATTCACACTGACTGTACTGGGAGCCTATTAGATAACACTGGAATATTCACACTGACTGTACTGGGAACCTGTTAGATAACACTGGAATATTCACACTGACTGTACTGGGAACCTGTTGATAACACTGGAATATTCACACTGACTGTACTGGGAACCTCTTAGATAACACTGGAATATTCACACTAACTGTACCGGGAACCTTTTAGATAACACTGGAATATTCACACTGACTGTACTGGGAACCTGTTAGATATCACTGGAATATTCACACTGACTGTACTGGGAACCTGTTAGATAACACAGGAATATTCACACTGACTGCACCGGGAACCTGTTAGATAACACTGGAATATTCACACTGACTGTACCAGGAACCTGTTAGATAACACTGGAATATTCACACTGACTCGACTGGGAACCTGTTAGATAACAGTGGAATATTCACACTGACTGTACCGGGAACCTGTTAGACAACACTGGAATATTCACACTGACTGTACTGGGAACCTGTTAGTTAACACTGGAATATTCACACTGACTGTACTGGGAACCTGTTAGATAACACTGGAATATTCACACTGACTGTACTGGGAACCTGTTGATAACACTGGAATATTCACACTGACTGTACTGTGAACCTCTTAGATAACACTGGAATATTCACACTGACAGTAACGGGAAGCTGTTAGATAACACTGGAATATTCACACTGACTGTACTGGGAACCTGTTAGATAACACTGGAATATTCACACTGACTGTACTGGGAACCTGTTAGATAACACTGGAATATTCACACTGACTGTACCGGGAACCTGTTAGATAACACTGGAATATTCACACTGACTGTACCGGGAACCTGTTAGAAAGCACTGGAATATTCACCCTGACTGCACCGGGAACCTGTTAGATAACACTGGAATATTCATAGAAACATAGAAACATAGAAACATAGAGATAGGAACAGGAGTAGGCCATTCGGCCCTTCGAGCCTGCTCCGGCATTCAATGAGATCATGGCTGATCTTCATCTGAGATCATAGCTGATCTTACCAGTTCAGTACCCCGTCCCCGCCTTTTCTCCGTAACCCTTAATCCCCTTAGCCTTCAGAAATATATCCAATTCTCTCTTGAAAATATTTATTGAATTAGCCTTCACAGCCCTCTGTGGCAGGGAATTCCACAGGCTCACCACTCTTTGAGTGAAGAAATTCTTCCTCATCTCTGTTTTAAATGATTCGCCCGCTATTTTTAGACTGTGGCCCCTGGTTCTGTGCTCCCCGGCCATTGGAAACATTCTCTCTGAATTCAGCCTGTCCAGGCCTGCCATAATTTATATGTTTCGATGAGATCCCCTCTCAATCTTCTAAACTCCAGTGAGTACAAGCCCAAACTATTTACACTGACTGTACTGGGAACCTGTTAGATAACACTGGAATATTCACACTGACTGTACCGGGAACCTGTTAGATAACAGTGGAATATTCATACTGACTGTACCGGGAATCTGTTAGATAAAACTGGAATATTCACACTGACTGTACCGGGAATCTGTTAGATAACACTGGAATATTCACACTGACTGTACCGGGAATCTGTTAGATAACACTGGAATATTCACACTGACTGTACTGTGAAGCTGTAAGATAACACTGGAATATTCACACTGACTGCACTGGGAACCTGTTAGATAACACTGGAATATTCACACTGACTGTACTGGGAACCTGTTAGACAACACTGGAATATTCACACTGACTGCACTGGGAACCTGTTAGATAACACTGGAAAATTCACACTGACTGTACAGGGAACCTGTTAGATAACACTGGAATATTCACACTGACTGTACTGGGAACCTGTTAGATAACACTGGAATATTCACACTGACTGTACTGGGAACCTGTTGATAACACTGGAATATTCACACTGACTGTACTGGGAACCTCTTAGATAACACTGGAATATTCACACTGACAGTAACGGGAGCTGTTAGATAACACTGGAATATTCACACTGACTGTACTGGGAACCTGTTAGATAACACTGGAATATTCACACTGACTGTACTGGGAACCTGTTAGATAACACTGGAATATTCACACTGACTGTGCCGGGATCCTGTTAGATAACACTGGAATATTCACACTGACTGTACCGGGAACCTGTTAGATAACACTGGAATATTCACACTGACTGTACCGGGAACCTGTTATAAAGCACTGGAATATTCACCCTGACTGCACCGGGAACCTGTTAGATAACACTGGAATATTCACACTGTCTGTACTGGGAACCTGTTAGATAACACTGGAATATTCACACTGACTGTACCGGGAACCTGTTAGATAACAGTGGAATATTCATACTGACTGTACCGGGAATCTGTTAGATAAAACTGGAATATTCACGCTGACTGTACCGGGAATCTGTTAGATAACACTGGAATATTCACACTGACTGTACCGGGAATCTGTTAGATAACACTGGAATATTCACACTGACTGTACTGTGAACCTGTAAGATAACACTGGAATATTCACACTGACTGTACTGGGAACCTGTTAGATAACACTGGAATATTCACACTGACTGTACTGGGAACCTGTTAGACAACACTGGAATATTCACACTGACTGCACTGGGAACCTGTTAGATAACACTGGAAAATTCACACAGACTGTACCGGGAACCTGTTAGATATCACTGGAATATTCACACTGACTGTACTGGGAAACTGTTAGATAACACTGGAATATTCATACTGACAGTACTGGGAACCTGTTAGATAACACTGGAATATTCACACTGACTGTACCGGGAACCTGTTAGATAACACTGGAATATTCACACTGACTGTACAGGGAACCTGCTAGATAACACTGGAATATTCACACTGACTGTACTGGGAACCTGTTAGATAACACTGGAATATTCACACTGACTGTACTGGCAACCTGTTAGATAACACTGGAATATTCACACTGACTGTACTGGGAACCTGTTAGATAACACTGGAATATTCACACTGACTGTACTGGGAACCTGTTAGATAACACTGGGATATTCACACTGACTGTACTGGGAGGCTGTTAGATAACACTGGGATATTCACACTGACTGTACTGGGTAGCTGTTGGATAATAGTGGAATATTCACACTGACTGTACTGGGAACCTGTTTGATAACACTGGAATATTCGCACTGACTGTACTGGGAACCTGTTAGATAACAATGGAATATTCACATTGACTGCACTGGGAACCTGTTAGATAACACTGGAATATTCACACTGACTTTTTTGGGATCCTGTTAGATAACACTGGGATATTCACACTGACTGTACTGGGAACCTGTTAGATAACACTGGAATATTCGCACTGACTGTACTGGGAAGCTGTTGGATCACAGTGGAATATTCACACTGACTGTACTGGGAACCTGTTAGATAACACTGGAATATTCACACTGACTGTTATGGGAAACTGTTAGATAACACTGGAATATTCACACTGACTGTGCAGGTAACCTGTGAGGTAAACTGGAATATTCACTCTGACTGTACTGGGAAACTGTTGGATAAAATTGGAATATTCACATTGACGGCACCGGGAACCTGTTCGATAACAGTGGAATGTTCACACTGACTGTACCGGGAACCTGTTAGATAACACTGGAATATCCACACTGACTGCACTGGGAACCTGTTAGATAACACTGGAATATTCACACTGACTGTACTGGCAACCTGTTAGATAACACTGGAATATTCACACTGACTGTCCTGGGAACCTGTTAGATAACACTGGAATATTCACACTGACTGTACTGGGAACCTGTTAGATAACACTGGGATATTCACACTGACTGTACTGGGAAGCTGTTAGATAGCACTGGGATATTCACACTGACTGTACTGGGAAGCTGTTGCATAACAGTGGAATATTCACACTGACTGTACCGGGAACCTGTTAGATAACACTGGAATATTCACATTGACAGCACTGGGAACCTGTTAGGTAACACAGAAATATTCATATTGACTGTACTGGGTACCTGTTAGGTAACACTGGAATATTCACACTGACTGTACTGGGAACCTGTTAGGTAACACTGGAATATTCACACTGACTGTACCGGGAACCTGTTAGATAAGACTGGAATATACACACTGACTGTACCAGGAACCTGTTAGAAAACACTGGAATATTCACACTGACTGTACTGGGGACCTATTAGATAAAACTGGAATATTCACACTGACTCCATTGGGAACCTGTTAGATAACACTGGAATATTCACACTGACTGTACTGGGAACCTATTAGATAAAACTGGAATATTCACACTGACTGTACTGGGAACCTGTTAGACAACACTGGAATATTCACACTGACTGTACTGGGAACCTGTTAGACAACACTGGAATATTCACACTAACTGCACCAGGAACCTGTTAGATAACACTGGAATATTCACACTGACTGTACTGGGACCCTGTTAGATAACACTGGAATATTCACACTGACTGTACCAGGAACCTGTTAGATAACACTGGAATATTCACACTGACTGTACTGGGAACCTGTTAGATAACACTGGAATATTCACACTGACTGTACCGGGAACCTGTTAGATAACACTGGAATATTCGCACTGACTGTACCGGGAACCTGTTAGACAACACCGGAATATTAACACTGACTGTACCGGGAACCTGTTAGATAACACTGGAATATTCACACTGACTGCACTGGGAACCTGTTAGATAACACTGGAATATTCACACTGACTGTACCGGGAAACTGTTGGATAACACTGGAATATTCGCACTGAATGTACTGGGAACCTGTAAGATAACACTGGAATATTTACACTGACTTTTTTGGGATCCTGTTAGATAACATTGGAATATACACACTGACTGTACTGGGAACCTGTTAGATAACACTGGAATATTCACACTGACTGTACTGGGAACCTGTTAGATAACACTGGAATATTCGCACTGACTGTACTGGGAACCTGTTAGATAACACTGGAATATTCACACTGACTGTACTGGGAACCTGTAAGATAACACTGGAATATTCACACTGACTGTTTTGGGAACCTGTTAGATAACACTGGAATATACACACTGACTGTACCGGGAACCTGTTAGATAACTCTGGAATATTCACACTGACTGTACTGGGAACCTGTTAGATAACACTGGAATATTCACACTGACTGTACAGGGTACCTGTTAGATAACACTGGAATAATCACACTGACTCTACCAGGAAACTGTTAGATGAAATTGGAATATTCACACTGACTGCACCGTGAACCTGTTAGATAACACTGGAATGTTCACACTGACTGTACCGGGAACCTGTTAGATAACACTGGAATATTCACACTGACTGTACTGGGAACCTGTTAGATAACATTGGAATATTCTCACTGACTGTACTGGGAACCTGTTAGATAACACTGGAATATTCACACTGACTGTACTGGGAACCTGTTAGATAATAGTGGAATATTCACACTGACTGTACTGGGAACTTATTAGATAAAACTGGAATATTCACACTGACTGTACTGGGAACCTGTTAGACAACACTGGAATATTCACACTGACTGTAATGGGAACCTGTTAGACAACACTGGAATATTCACCCTGACTGTACCAGGAACCTGTTAGATAACACTGGAATATTCACACTGACTGTACCGGGAACTTGTTAAATATCACTGGAATATTCACACTGACTGTACCAGGAACCTGTTAGATAACACTGGAATATTCACACTGATTGTACTGGGAACCTGTTAGATAACACTCGAATATTCACACTGACTGTACCAGGAACCTGTTAGATAACACTGGAATATTCACACTGAATGTACCGGGAAACTGTTAGATATCAGTGGAATATTCCCACTGACTGTACTGGGAACCTGTTAGATAATACTGGAATATTCACACTGACTGCACTGGGAACCTGTTAGATAACACTGGAATATTCACAGTGACTGCACCAGGATCCTGTTAGAAAACCCTGGAATATTCACACTGACTGTACCGGGAAACTGTTAGATAACAGTGGAATATTCCCACTGACTGTACTGGGAACCTGTTAGATAATACTGGAATATTCACACTGAATGTACTGGGAACCTGTTAGATAACACTGGAATATTCACACTGACTGTTTTGGGATCCTGTTCGATAACACTGGGATATTCACACTGACTGTACTGGGAACCTGTTAGATAACACTGGAATATTCGCACTGACTGTCCTGGGAAGCTGTTGGATCACAGTGGAATATTCCCACTGACTCTACTGGGAACCTGTTAGATAACACTGGAATATTCACACTGACTGTTATGGGAACCTGTTAGATAACACTGGAATATTCACACTGACTGTACAGGTAACCTGTGAGGTAAACTGGAATATTCACTCTGACTGTACTGGGAAACTGTTGGATAAAATTGGAATATTCACATTGACTGCACCGGGAACATGTTCGATAACAGTGGAATGTTCACACTGACTGTACCGGGAACCTGTTAGATAACACTGGAATATTCACACTGACTGCACTGGGAACCTGTTAGATAACACTGGAATATTCACACTGACTGTACTGGCAACCTGTTAGATAACACTGGAATATTCACACTGACTGTCCTGGGAACCTGTTAGATAACACTGGAATATTCACACTGACTGTACTGGGAAGCTGTTAGATAGCACTGGGATATTCACACTGACTGTACTGGGAAGCTGTTGCATAACAGTGGAATATTCACACTGACTGTACCGGGAACCTGTTAGATAACACTGGAATATTCACATTGACTGCACTGGGAACCTGTTAGGTAACACAGAAATATTCATATTGACTGTACTGGGTACCTGTTAGGTAACACTGGAATATTCACACTGACTGTACTGGGAACCTGTTAGGTAACACTGGAATATACACACTGACTGTATCGGGAACATGTTAGATAACACTGGAATATTCACACTGACTGTACCGGGAACCTGTTAGATAAGACTGGAATATACACACTGACTGTACCAGGAACCTGTTAGAAAACACTGGAATATTCACACTGACTGTACCGGGAACCTATTAGATAAACCTGGAATATTCACACTGACTGTACTGGGAACCTGTTAGACAACACTGGAATATTCACACTGACTGTACTGGGAACCTGTTAGACAACACTGGAATATTCACACTAACTGCACCAGGAACCTGTTAGATAACACTGGAATATTCACACTGACTGTACTGGGACCCTGTTAGATAACACCGGAATATTAACACTGACTGTACTGGGAACCTGTTAGATAACACTCGAATATTCACACTGACTGTACTGGGAACCTGTTAGATAACACTGGAATATTCACACTGACTGTACTGGGAACCTGTTAGATACCACTGGAATATTCACATTGACTATACTGGGTACCTGTTAGGTAACACTGGAATATTCACACTGACTGTTTTGGGAACCTGTTAGATAACACTGGAATATTCACACTGACTGTACCGGGAAACTGTTGGTTAACAGTGGAATATTCCAACTGACTGTACTGGGTACGTGTTAGATAACACTGGAATATTCACATTGACTGTACTGTGTACCTATTAGGTAACAGTGGAATAATCACACTGACTGTTTTGGGAACCTGTTAGATAACACTGGAATATTCACACTGACTGTGCTGGGAACCTGTTAGATAACACTGGAATATTCACACTGACTCTACTAGGAACCTGTTAGATAACACTGGGATATTCACACTGACTGTACCAGGAACCTGTTAGATAACACTGGAATATTCACACTGACTGTACTGGGTACCTGTTAGGTAGCACTGGAATATTCACACTGACTGTACTGGGAACCTGTTAGATAACACTGGAATATTCACACTGACTGTACTGGGAACCTATTAGATAAAACAGGAAAATTCACACTGACTGTACTGGGAACCTGTTAGATAACACTGGAATATCCACACTGACTGTACTGGGAACCTGTTAGATAACACTGGAATATTCACACTGACTGTACTGGGAACCTGTTAGAGAACACTAGAATATTCACACTGACTGGACTGGGATCCTGATAGATAACACTGGAATATTCACACTGACTGCACTGGGATCCTGTTAGATAACACTGGGATATTCACACTGACTGCACTGGGAACCTGTTAGAGAACCCTGGAATATTCACACTGACTGTACCTGGAGCTGTTAGATAATACTGGAATATTCACACTGACTGTACCGGGAACCTGTTAGATAACATTGGAAAATTCTCACTGACTGTACTGGGAACCTATTAGATAACACTGGAATATTCACACTGACTGTTTTGGGAACTTGTCAGATAACACTGGAATATTCACACTGACTGTACTGGGAACCTGTTAGATAACACTGGAATATTCACACTGACTGTATAGGGAACCTGTTAGATAACACTGGAATATTCACACTGACTGTACCGGGAACCTGTTAGATAACACTGGAATATACACACAGACTGTACCAGGAACCTGTTAGCAAACACTGGAATATTCACACTGACTGTACTGGGAACCTAATAGATATAACTGGAATATTCACACTGACTCTACTGGGAACCTGTTAGATAACACTGGAATATTCACACTGACTGTACTGGGAACTTATTAGATAAAACTGGAATATTCACACTGACTGTACTGGGAACCTATTAGACAACACTGGATTATTCACACTGACTGTACTGGGAACCTGTTAGACAACACCGGAATATTCACACTGACTGTACCAGGAACCTGTTAGATAACACTGGAATATTCACACTGACTCTACCAGGAACCTGTTAGATAACACTGGAATATTCACACTGACTGTACTGGGAACTTATTAGATAAAACTGGAATATTCACACTTACTGTACTGGGAACCTGTTAGACAACACTGGATTATTCACACTGACTGTACTGGGAACCTGTTAGACAACACTGGAATATTCACACTGACTGTACCAGGAACCTGTTAGATAACACTGGAATATTCACACTGACTGTACTGGGAACCTGTTAGATAGCATTGGAATATTCTCACTGACTGTACTGGGAACCTGTTAGATAACACTGGAATATTCACACTGACTGTACTGGGAACCTGTTAGATAACACTGGAATATTCCCACTGACTGTTCCGGGAACCTGTTAGATAACACTGGAATATTCACACTGACTGTACTGGGAACCTGTTAGATAACACTGGAATATTCACACTGACTGTATCGGGAACCTGTTAGATAACACTGGAATATTCACACTGACTGTACCGGGAACCTGTTAGATAACACTGGAATATACACACTGACTATACCACGAACCTGTTAGCAAACACTGGAATATTCACACTTACTGTATTGGGAACCTATTAGATAAAACTGGAATATTCACACTGACTCTGCTGGGAACCTGTTAGATAACGCTGGAATATTCACACTGAGTGTACTGGGAACTTATTAGATAAAACTGGAATATTCACACTGACTGTACTGGGAACCTGTTAGACAACACTGGAATATTCACACTGACTGTAATGGGAACCTGTTAGACAACACTGGAATATTCACACTGACTGTACCAGGAACCAGTTAGATAACACTGGAATATTCACACTGACTGTACTGGGAACCTGTTAGATAACACTCAAATATTCACACTGACTGTACCAGGAACCTGTTAGATAACACTGGAATATTCACACTGACTGTACCAGGAACCAGTTAGATAACACTGGAATATTCACACTGACTGTACTGGGAACCTGTTAGATAACACTCAAATATTCACACTGACTGTACCAGGAACCTGTTAGATAACACTGGAATATTCACACTGCCTGTACTGGGAACGTGTTAGATAACACTGGAATATTCACACTGACTGCACTGGGATCCTGTTAGAAAACCCTGGAATATTCACACTGACTGTACCGGGAAACTGTTAGATAACAGTGGAATATTCCCACTGACTGTACTGGGAACCTGTTAGATAATGCTGGAATATTCACACTGAATGTACTGGGAACCTGTTAGATAACACTGGAATATTCACACTGACTGTTTTGGGAACCTGTGAGATAACATTGGGATATTCACACTGACTGTACTGGGAACCTGTTAGATAACACTGGAATATTCGCACTGACGGTACTGGGAAGCTGTTGGATCACAGTGGAATATTCACACTGACTGTACTGGAAACCTGTTAGATAACACTGGAATATTCACACTGACTGTTATGGGAACCTGTTAGATAACATTGGAATATTCACACTGACTGCACTGGGAACCTGTTAGATAACACTGGAATATTCACACTGACTGTACTGGCAACCTGTTAGATAACACTGGAATATTCACACTGACTGTACTGGGGACCTGTTGGATAACAGTGGAATATTCACACTGACTGTACCGGGAACCTGTTCGATAACACTGGAATATTCACATTGACTGCACTGGGAACCTGTTAGGTAACACAGAAATATTCATATTGACTGTACTGGGTACCTGTTAGGTAACACTGGAATATTCACACTGACTGTACTGGGAACCTGTTAGATAACACTGGAATATTCACACTGACTGTATCGGGAACATGTTAGATAACACTGGAATATTCACACTGACTGTACCGGGAACCTGTTAGATAAGACTGGAATGTACACACTGACTGTACCAGGAACCTGTTACAAAACACTGGAATATTCACACTGACTGTACTGGGAACCTATTAGATAAAACTGGAATATTCACACTGACTGTACTGGGAACCTGTTAGACAACACTGGAATATTCACACTGACTGTACTGGGAACCTGTTAGATAACACTGGAATATTCACACTGACTGTACTGGGAACCTGTTAGATAACACTGGAATATTCACACTGACTGTCCTGGGAACCTGTTAGAAAACACTAGAATATTCACACTGACTGTACTGGGAACCTGATAGATAACACTGGAATATTCACACTGACTGTACTGGGATCCTGTTAGATAACACTGGGATATTCACACTGACTGCACTGGGAACATGTTAGAGAACCCTGGAATATTCACACTGACTGTACCGGGAAATTGTTAGATAACACTGGAATATTCGCACTGAATGTACTGGGAACCTGTAAGATAACACTGGAATATTCACACTGACTTTTTTGGGAACCTGTCAGATAACACTGGAATATACACACTGACTGTACTGGGAACCTGTTAGATAACACTGGAATATTCACACTGACTGTACCGGGAACCTGTTAGATAACACTGGAATATTCACACTGACTGTACCGGGAACCTGTTAGATAACATTGGAAAATTCTCACTGACTGTACTGGGAACCTGTTAGATAACACTGGAATATTCACACTGACTGCACTGGGAACCTGTTAGATAACACTGGAATATTCACACTGACTGTACTGGCAACCTGTTAGATAACACTGGAATATTCACACTGACTGTCCTGGGAACCTGTTAGATAACACTGGAATATTCACACTGACTGTACTGGGAAGCTGTTAGATAGCACTGGGATATTCACACTGACTGTACTGGGAAGCTGTTGCATAACAGTGGAATATTCACACTGACTGTACCGGGAACCTGTTAGATAACACTGGAATATTCACATTGACTGCACTGGGAACCTGTTAGGTAACACAGAAATATTCATATTGACTGTACTGGGTACCTGTTAGGTAACACTGGAATATTCACACTGACTGTACTGGGAACCTGTTAGGTAACACTGGAATATACACACTGACTGTATCGGGAACATGTTAGATAACACTGGAATATTCACACTGACTGTACCGGGAACCTGTTAGATAAGACTGGAATATACACACTGACTGTACCAGGAACCTGTTAGAAAACACTGGAATATTCACACTGACTGTACCGGGAACCTATTAGATAAACCTGGAATATTCACACTGACTGTACTGGGAACCTGTTAGACAACACTGGAATATTCACACTGACTGTACTGGGAACCTGTTAGACAACACTGGAATATTCACACTAACTGCACCAGGAACCTGTTAGATAACACTGGAATATTCACACTGACTGTACTGGGACCCTGTTAGATAACACCGGAATATTAACACTGACTGTACCGGGAACCTGTTAGATAACACTGGAATATTCACACTGACTGCACTGGGAACCTGTTAGATAACACTGGAATATTCGCACTGACTGTACCGGGAACCTGTTGGACAACACCGGAATATTAACACTGACTGTACTGGGAACCTGTTAGATAACACTCGAATATTCACACTGACTGTACTGGGAACCTGTTAGATAACACTGGAATATTCACACTGACTGTACTGGGAACCTGTTAGATACCACTGGAATATTCACATTGACTATACTGGGTACCTGTTAGGTAACACTGGAATATTCACACTGACTGTTTTGGGAACCTGTTAGATAACACTGGAATATTCACACTGACTGTACCGGGAAACTGTTGGTTAACAGTGGAATATTCCAACTGACTGTACTGGGTACGTGTTAGATAACACTGGAATATTCACATTGACTGTACTGTGTACCTATTAGGTAACAGTGGAATAATCACACTGACTGTTTTGGGAACCTGTTAGATAACACTGGAATATTCACACTGACTGTGCTGGGAACCTGTTAGATAACACTGGAATATTCACACTGACTCTACTAGGAACCTGTTAGATAACACTGGGATATTCACACTGACTGTACCAGGAACCTGTTAGATAACACTGGAATATTCACACTGACTGTACTGGGTACCTGTTAGGTAGCACTGGAATATTCACACTGACTGTACTGGGAACCTGTTAGATAACACTGGAATATTCACACTGACTGTACTGGGAACCTATTAGATAAAACTGGAAAATTCACACTGACTGTACTGGGAACCTGTTAGATAACACTGGAATATCCACACTGACTGTACTGGGAACCTGTTAGATAACACTGGAATATTCACACTGACTGTACTGGGAACCTGTTAGAGAACACTAGAATATTCACACTGACTGGACTGGGATCCTGATAGATAACACTGGAATATTCACACTGACTGCACTGGGATCCTGTTAGATAACACTGGGATATTCACACTGACTGCACTGGGAACCTGTTAGAGAACCCTGGAATATTCACACTGACTGTACCTGGAGCTGTTAGATAATACTGGAATATTCACACTGACTGTACCGGGAACCTGTTAGATAACATTGGAAAATTCTCACTGACTGTACTGGGAACCTATTAGATAACACTGGAATATTCACACTGACTGTTTTGGGAACTTGTCAGATAACACTGGAATATTCACACTGACTGTACTGGGAACCTGTTAGATAACACTGGAATATTCACACTGACTGTATAGGGAACCTGTTAGATAACACTGGAATATTCACACTGACTGTACCGGGAACCTGTTAGATAACACTGGAATATACACACAGACTGTACCAGGAACCTGTTAGCAAACACTGGAATATTCACACTGACTGTACTGGGAACCTAATAGATATAACTGGAATATTCACACTGACTCTACTGGGAACCTGTTAGATAACACTGGAATATTCACACTGACTGTACTGGGAACTTATTAGATAAAACTGGAATATTCACACTGACTGTACTGGGAACCTATTAGACAACACTGGATTATTCACACTGACTGTACTGGGAACCTGTTAGACAACACCGGAATATTCACACTGACTGTACCAGGAACCTGTTAGATAACACTGGAATATTCACACTGACTGTACTGGGAACTTATTAGATAAAACTGGAATATTCACACTTACTGTACTGGGAACCTGTTAGACAACACTGGATTATTCACACTGACTGTACTGGGAACCTGTTAGACAACACTGGAATATTCACACTGACTGTACCAGGAACCTGTTAGATAACACTGGAATATTCACACTGACTGTACTGGGAACCTGTTAGATAGCATTGGAATATTCTCACTGACTGTACTGGGAACCTGTTAGATAACACTGGAATATTCACACTGACTGTACTGGGAACCTGTTAGATAACACTGGAATATTCCCACTGACTGTTCCGGGAACCTGTTAGATAACACTGGAATATTCACACTGACTGTACTGGGAACCTGTTAGATAACACTGGAATATTCACACTGACTGTATCGGGAACCTGTTAGATAACACTGGAATATTCACACTGACTGTACCGGGAACCTGTTAGATAACACTGGAATATACACACTGACTATACCACGAACCTGTTAGCAAACACTGGAATATTCACACTTACTGTATTGGGAACCTATTAGATAAAACTGGAATATTCACACTGACTCTGCTGGGAACCTGTTAGATAACGCTGGAATATTCACACTGAGTGTACTGGGAACTTATTAGATAAAACTGGAATATTCACACTGACTGTACTGGGAACCTGTTAGACAACACTGGAATATTCACACTGACTGTAATGGGAACCTGTTAGACAACACTGGAATATTCACACTGACTGTACCAGGAACCAGTTAGATAACACTGGAATATTCACACTGACTGTACTGGGAACCTGTTAGATAACACTCAAATATTCACACTGACTGTACCAGGAACCTGTTAGATAACACTGGAATATTCACACTGACTGTACCAGGAACCAGTTAGATAACACTGGAATATTCACACTGACTGTACTGGGAACCTGTTAGATAACACTCAAATATTCACACTGACTGTACCAGGAACCTGTTAGATAACACTGGAATATTCACACTGCCTGTACTGGGAACGTGTTAGATAACACTGGAATATTCACACTGACTGCACTGGGATCCTGTTAGAAAACCCTGGAATATTCACACTGACTGTACCGGGAAACTGTTAGATAACAGTGGAATATTCCCACTGACTGTACTGGGAACCTGTTAGATAATGCTGGAATATTCACACTGAATGTACTGGGAACCTGTTAGATAACACTGGAATATTCACACTGACTGTTTTGGGAACCTGTGAGATAACATTGGGATATTCACACTGACTGTACTGGGAACCTGTTAGATAACACTGGAATATTCGCACTGACGGTACTGGGAAGCTGTTGGATCACAGTGGAATATTCACACTGACTGTACTGGAAACCTGTTAGATAACACTGGAATATTCACACTGACTGTTATGGGAACCTGTTAGATAACATTGGAATATTCACACTGACTGCACTGGGAACCTGTTAGATAACACTGGAATATTCACACTGACTGTACTGGCAACCTGTTAGATAACACTGGAATATTCACACTGACTGTACTGGGGACCTGTTGGATAACAGTGGAATATTCACACTGACTGTACCGGGAACCTGTTCGATAACACTGGAATATTCACATTGACTGCACTGGGAACCTGTTAGGTAACACAGAAATATTCATATTGACTGTACTGGGTACCTGTTAGGTAACACTGGAATATTCACACTGACTGTACTGGGAACCTGTTAGATAACACTGGAATATTCACACTGACTGTATCGGGAACATGTTAGATAACACTGGAATATTCACACTGACTGTACCGGGAACCTGTTAGATAAGACTGGAATGTACACACTGACTGTACCAGGAACCTGTTACAAAACACTGGAATATTCACACTGACTGTACTGGGAACCTATTAGATAAAACTGGAATATTCACACTGACTGTACTGGGAACCTGTTAGACAACACTGGAATATTCACACTGACTGTACTGGGAACCTGTTAGATAACACTGGAATATTCACACTGACTGTACTGGGAACCTGTTAGATAACACTGGAATATTCACACTGACTGTCCTGGGAACCTGTTAGAAAACACTAGAATATTCACACTGACTGTACTGGGAACCTGATAGATAACACTGGAATATTCACACTGACTGTACTGGGATCCTGTTAGATAACACTGGGATATTCACACTGACTGCACTGGGAACATGTTAGAGAACCCTGGAATATTCACACTGACTGTACCGGGAAATTGTTAGATAACACTGGAATATTCGCACTGAATGTACTGGGAACCTGTAAGATAACACTGGAATATTCACACTGACTTTTTTGGGAACCTGTCAGATAACACTGGAATATACACACTGACTGTACTGGGAACCTGTTAGATAACACTGGAATATTCACACTGACTGTACCGGGAACCTGTTAGATAACACTGGAATATTCACACTGACTGTACCGGGAACCTGTTAGATAACATTGGAAAATTCTCACTGACTGTACTGGGAACCTGTTAGATAACACTGGAATATTCACACTGACTGTTTTGCGAACCTGTTAGATAACACTGGAATATTCACACTGACTGTACTGGGAACCTGTTAGATAACACTGGAATATTCAGACTGACTGTATCGGGAACCTGTTAGATAACACTGGAATATTCACACTGACTGTACCGTGAACCTGTTAGATAACACTGGAATATACACACTGACTGTACCAGGAACCTGTTAGCAAACAATGGAATATTCACACTGACTGTACTGGGAACCTAATAAATATAACTGGAATATACACACTGACTCTACTGGGAACCTGTTAGATAACACTGGAATATTCACACTGACTGTACTGGGAACTTATTAGATAAAACTGGAATATTCACACTGACTGTACTGGGAACCTGTTAGACAACACTGGATTATTCACACTGACTGTACTGGGAACCTGTTAGACAACACTGGAATATTCACACTGACTGTACCAGGAACCTGTTAGATAACACTGGAATATTCACACTGAGTGTACCGGGAACCTGTTAGATATCACTGGAATATTCACACTGACTGTACCAGGAACCTGTTAGATAACACTGGAATATTCACACTGACTGTACCGGGAACCTGTTAGATAACACTGGAATATTCTCACTGACTGTACCGGGAACCTGTTAGATAACTCTGGAATATTCACACTGACTGTACTGGGATCCTGTTAGATAACACTGGAATATTCACACTGATTGTACTGGGAAGCTGTTAGATAACACTGGAATATTCACACTGACTGTACTGGGATCCTGTTAGTTAACACTGGAATATTCACACTGGCTGCACTGGGAACCTGTTAGATAACACTGGAATATTCACACTGACTGTAACAGGAACCTGTTACATAGCACTGGAATATTCACACTGACTGTACTGGGAACGTGTTAGATAACACTGGAATATTCACACTGACTGCACTGGGAACCTGTTAGATATCACTGGAATATTCACAGTTACTGCACCGGGATCCTGTTAGAGAACCCTGGAATATTCACACTGACTGTACCTGGAAACTGTTAGATAACAGTGGAATATTCCCACTGACTCTACTGGGAACCTGTTAGATAATACTGGAATATTCACACTGAATGTCCTGGGAACCTGTTAGATAACACTGGAATATTCACACTGACTGTTTTGGGAAACTGTTAGATAAAACTGGGATATTCACACTGACTGTACTGGGAACCTGTTAGATAACACTGGAATATTCGCACTGACTGTACTGGGAAGCTGTTGGATCACAGTGGAATATTCACACTGACTGTACTGGGAACCTGTTAGATAACACTGGAATATTCACACTGACTGTTATGGGAACCTGTTAGATAACACTGGAATATTCACACTGACTGTACTGGTAACCTGTGAGATAACACTGGAATATTCACTCTAACTGTACCTGGAAACTGTTAGATAAAATTGGAATATTCACACTGACTGTACCAGGAACCTGTGAGAAAACACTGGAATATTCACACTGACTGTACTGGGAACCTGTTAGATAACACTGGAATATTCACACTGACTGTTATGGGAACCTGTTAGATAACACTGGAATATTCACACTGACTGTACTGGTAACCTGTTAGGAAACACTGGAATATTCACACTGACTGTACCGGGAACCTGTTAGATAACACTGGAATATACACACTGATTGTACCAGGAACCTATTAGAAAACACTGGAATATTCACACTGACTGTACTGGGAACCTATTGGATAAAACTGGAATATTCACACTGACTCTACTGGGAACCTCTTAGATAACACTGGAATATTCACACTGACTGTACTGGGAACCTGTTAGATAACACTGGCATATTCGCACCGACTGTACCGGGAACCTGTGAGACAACACCGGAATATTAACAATGACTGTACTGGGAACCTGTTAGATAACACTCGAATATTCACACTGACTGTACTGGGAACCTGTTAGATAACACTGGAATATTCACACTGACTGTACTGGGAACCTGTTAGATAACAGTGGAATGTTCACATTGACTGTACTGGGTACCTGTTAGGTAACACTGGAATATTCACACTGACTGTTTTGGGAACCTGTTAGATAACACTGGAATATTCACACTGACTGTACCGGGAAACTGTTAGATAACAGAGGAATATTCCCACTGAGTGTACTGGGTACCTGTTAGATAACACTGGAATATTCACATTGACTGTACTGTGTACCTGTTAGGTAACAGTGTAATAATCACACTGACTCTTTTGGGAACCTGTTAGATAACACTTGAATATTCACACTGACTGTACTGGGAACCTGTTAGATAACACTGGAATATTCACACTGACTGTACTGGGAACCTGTTAGATAACACTGGAATATTCACACTGACTGTTCCGGGAACCTGTTAGATAACACTGGAATATTCACACTGACTGTACTGGGAACCTGTTAGATAAAACTGGAATATTCACACTGACTGTACTGGGAACCTGTTAGACAACACTGGAATATTCACACTGACTGTACTGGGAACCTGTTAGATAACACTGGAATATTCACACTGACTGTACTGGGAACCTGTTAGAAAACACTAGAATATTCACACTGACTGTACTGGGAACCTGATAGATAACACTGGAATATTCACACTGACTGTACTGGGATCCTGTTAGATAACACTGGGATATTCACACTGACTGCACTGGGAACATGTTAGAGAACCCTGGAATATTCACACTGACTGTACCGGGAAATTGTTAGATAACACTGGAATATTCGCACTGAATGTACTGGGAACCTGTAAGATAACACTGGAATATTCACACTGACTTTTTTGGGAACCTGTCAGATAACACTGGAATATACACACTGACTGTACTGGGAACCTGTTAGATAACACTGGAATATTCACACTGACTGTACCGGGAACCTGTTAGATAACACTGGAATATTCACACTGACTGTACCGGGAACCTGTTAGATAACATTGGAAAATTCTCACTGACTGTACTGGGAACCTGTTAGATAACACTGGAATATTCACACTGACTGTTTTGGGAACCTGTTAGATAACACTGGAATATTCACACTGACTGTACTGGGAACCTGTTAGATAACACTGGAATATTCACACTGACTGTACTGGGAACCTGTTAGAGAACACTAGAATATTCACACTGACTGGACTGGGATCCTGATAGATAACACTGGAATATTCACACTGACTGCACTGGGATCCTGTTAGATAACACTGGGATATTCACACTGACTGCACTGGGAACCTGTTAGAGAACCCTGGAATATTCACACTGACTGTACCTGGAGCTGTTAGATAATACTGGAATATTCACACTGACTGTACCGGGAACCTGTTAGATAACATTGGAAAATTCTCACTGACTGTACTGGGAACCTATTAGATAACACTGGAATATTCACACTGACTGTTTTGGGAACTTGTCAGATAACACTGGAATATTCACACTGACTGTACTGGGAACCTGTTAGATAACACTGGAATATTCACACTGACTGTATAGGGAACCTGTTAGATAACACTGGAATATTCACACTGACTGTACCGGGAACCTGTTAGATAACACTGGAATATACACACAGACTGTACCAGGAACCTGTTAGCAAACACTGGAATATTCACACTGACTGTACTGGGAACCTAATAGATATAACTGGAATATTCACACTGACTCTACTGGGAACCTGTTAGATAACACTGGAATATTCACACTGACTGTACTGGGAACTTATTAGATAAAACTGGAATATTCACACTGACTGTACTGGGAACCTATTAGACAACACTGGATTATTCACACTGACTGTACTGGGAACCTGTTAGACAACACCGGAATATTCACACTGACTGTACCAGGAACCTGTTAGATAACACTGGAATATTCACACTGACTCTACCAGGAACCTGTTAGATAACACTGGAATATTCACACTGACTGTACTGGGAACTTATTAGATAAAACTGGAATATTCACACTTACTGTACTGGGAACCTGTTAGACAACACTGGATTATTCACACTGACTGTACTGGGAACCTGTTAGACAACACTGGAATATTCACACTGACTGTACCAGGAACCTGTTAGATAACACTGGAATATTCACACTGACTGTACTGGGAACCTGTTAGATAGCATTGGAATATTCTCACTGACTGTACTGGGAACCTGTTAGATAACACTGGAATATTCACACTGACTGTACTGGGAACCTGTTAGATAACACTGGAATATTCCCACTGACTGTTCCGGGAACCTGTTAGATAACACTGGAATATTCACACTGACTGTACTGGGAACCTGTTAGATAACACTGGAATATTCACACTGACTGTATCGGGAACCTGTTAGATAACACTGGAATATTCACACTGACTGTACCGGGAACCTGTTAGATAACACTGGAATATACACACTGACTATACCACGAACCTGTTAGCAAACACTGGAATATTCACACTTACTGTATTGGGAACCTATTAGATAAAACTGGAATATTCACACTGACTCTGCTGGGAACCTGTTAGATAACGCTGGAATATTCACACTGAGTGTACTGGGAACTTATTAGATAAAACTGGAATATTCACACTGACTGTACTGGGAACCTGTTAGACAACACTGGAATATTCACACTGACTGTAATGGGAACCTGTTAGACAACACTGGAATATTCACACTGACTGTACCAGGAACCAGTTAGATAACACTGGAATATTCACACTGACTGTACTGGGAACCTGTTAGATAACACTCAAATATTCACACTGACTGTACCAGGAACCTGTTAGATAACACTGGAATATTCACACTGACTGTACCAGGAACCAGTTAGATAACACTGGAATATTCACACTGACTGTACTGGGAACCTGTTAGATAACACTCAAATATTCACACTGACTGTACCAGGAACCTGTTAGATAACACTGGAATATTCACACTGCCTGTACTGGGAACGTGTTAGATAACACTGGAATATTCACACTGACTGCACTGGGATCCTGTTAGAAAACCCTGGAATATTCACACTGACTGTACCGGGAAACTGTTAGATAACAGTGGAATATTCCCACTGACTGTACTGGGAACCTGTTAGATAATGCTGGAATATTCACACTGAATGTACTGGGAACCTGTTAGATAACACTGGAATATTCACACTGACTGTTTTGGGAACCTGTGAGATAACATTGGGATATTCACACTGACTGTACTGGGAACCTGTTAGATAACACTGGAATATTCGCACTGACGGTACTGGGAAGCTGTTGGATCACAGTGGAATATTCACACTGACTGTACTGGAAACCTGTTAGATAACACTGGAATATTCACACTGACTGTTATGGGAACCTGTTAGATAACATTGGAATATTCACACTGACTGCACTGGGAACCTGTTAGATAACACTGGAATATTCACACTGACTGTACTGGCAACCTGTTAGATAACACTGGAATATTCACACTGACTGTACTGGGGACCTGTTGGATAACAGTGGAATATTCACACTGACTGTACCGGGAACCTGTTCGATAACACTGGAATATTCACATTGACTGCACTGGGAACCTGTTAGGTAACACAGAAATATTCATATTGACTGTACTGGGTACCTGTTAGGTAACACTGGAATATTCACACTGACTGTACTGGGAACCTGTTAGATAACACTGGAATATTCACACTGACTGTATCGGGAACATGTTAGATAACACTGGAATATTCACACTGACTGTACCGGGAACCTGTTAGATAAGACTGGAATGTACACACTGACTGTACCAGGAACCTGTTACAAAACACTGGAATATTCACACTGACTGTACTGGGAACCTATTAGATAAAACTGGAATATTCACACTGACTGTACTGGGAACCTGTTAGACAACACTGGAATATTCACACTGACTGTACTGGGAACCTGTTAGATAACACTGGAATATTCACACTGACTGTACTGGGAACCTGTTAGATAACACTGGAATATTCACACTGACTGTCCTGGGAACCTGTTAGAAAACACTAGAATATTCACACTGACTGTACTGGGAACCTGATAGATAACACTGGAATATTCACACTGACTGTACTGGGATCCTGTTAGATAACACTGGGATATTCACACTGACTGCACTGGGAACATGTTAGAGAACCCTGGAATATTCACACTGACTGTACCGGGAAATTGTTAGATAACACTGGAATATTCGCACTGAATGTACTGGGAACCTGTAAGATAACACTGGAATATTCACACTGACTTTTTTGGGAACCTGTCAGATAACACTGGAATATACACACTGACTGTACTGGGAACCTGTTAGATAACACTGGAATATTCACACTGACTGTACCGGGAACCTGTTAGATAACACTGGAATATTCACACTGACTGTACCGGGAACCTGTTAGATAAGACTGGAATGTACACACTGACTGTACCAGGAACCTGTTACAAAACACTGGAATATTCACACTGACTGTACTGGGAACCTATTAGATAAAACTGGAATATTCACACTGACTGTACTGGGAACCTGTTAGACAACACTGGAATATTCACACTGACTGTACTGGGAACCTGTTAGATAACACTGGAATATTCACACTGACTGTACTGGGAACCTGTTAGATAACACTGGAATATTCACACTGACTGTCCTGGGAACCTGTTAGAAAACACTAGAATATTCACACTGACTGTACTGGGAACCTGATAGATAACACTGGAATATTCACACTGACTGTACTGGGATCCTGTTAGATAACACTGGGATATTCACACTGACTGCACTGGGAACATGTTAGAGAACCCTGGAATATTCACACTGACTGTACCGGGAAATTGTTAGATAACACTGGAATATTCGCACTGAATGTACTGGGAACCTGTAAGATAACACTGGAATATTCACACTGACTTTTTTGGGAACCTGTCAGATAACACTGGAATATACACACTGACTGTACTGGGAACCTGTTAGATAACACTGGAATATTCACACTGACTGTACCGGGAACCTGTTAGATAACACTGGAATATTCACACTGACTGTACCGGGAACCTGTTAGATAACATTGGAAAATTCTCACTGACTGTACTGGGAACCTGTTAGATAACACTGGAATATTCACACTGACTGCACTGGGAACCTGTTAGATAACACTGGAATATTCACACTGACTGTACTGGCAACCTGTTAGATAACACTGGAATATTCACACTGACTGTCCTGGGAACCTGTTAGATAACACTGGAATATTCACACTGACTGTACTGGGAAGCTGTTAGATAGCACTGGGATATTCACACTGACTGTACTGGGAAGCTGTTGCATAACAGTGGAATATTCACACTGACTGTACCGGGAACCTGTTAGATAACACTGGAATATTCACATTGACTGCACTGGGAACCTGTTAGGTAACACAGAAATATTCATATTGACTGTACTGGGTACCTGTTAGGTAACACTGGAATATTCACACTGACTGTACTGGGAACCTGTTAGGTAACACTGGAATATACACACTGACTGTATCGGGAACATGTTAGATAACACTGGAATATTCACACTGACTGTACCGGGAACCTGTTAGATAAGACTGGAATATACACACTGACTGTACCAGGAACCTGTTAGAAAACACTGGAATATTCACACTGACTGTACCGGGAACCTATTAGATAAACCTGGAATATTCACACTGACTGTACTGGGAACCTGTTAGACAACACTGGAATATTCACACTGACTGTACTGGGAACCTGTTAGACAACACTGGAATATTCACACTAACTGCACCAGGAACCTGTTAGATAACACTGGAATATTCACACTGACTGTACTGGGACCCTGTTAGATAACACCGGAATATTAACACTGACTGTACCGGGAACCTGTTAGATAACACTGGAATATTCACACTGACTGCACTGGGAACCTGTTAGATAACACTGGAATATTCGCACTGACTGTACCGGGAACCTGTTGGACAACACCGGAATATTAACACTGACTGTACTGGGAACCTGTTAGATAACACTCGAATATTCACACTGACTGTACTGGGAACCTGTTAGATAACACTGGAATATTCACACTGACTGTACTGGGAACCTGTTAGATACCACTGGAATATTCACATTGACTATACTGGGTACCTGTTAGGTAACACTGGAATATTCACACTGACTGTTTTGGGAACCTGTTAGATAACACTGGAATATTCACACTGACTGTACCGGGAAACTGTTGGTTAACAGTGGAATATTCCAACTGACTGTACTGGGTACGTGTTAGATAACACTGGAATATTCACATTGACTGTACTGTGTACCTATTAGGTAACAGTGGAATAATCACACTGACTGTTTTGGGAACCTGTTAGATAACACTGGAATATTCACACTGACTGTGCTGGGAACCTGTTAGATAACACTGGAATATTCACACTGACTCTACTAGGAACCTGTTAGATAACACTGGGATATTCACACTGACTGTACCAGGAACCTGTTAGATAACACTGGAATATTCACACTGACTGTACTGGGTACCTGTTAGGTAGCACTGGAATATTCACACTGACTGTACTGGGAACCTGTTAGATAACACTGGAATATTCACACTGACTGTACTGGGAACCTATTAGATAAAACTGGAAAATTCACACTGACTGTACTGGGAACCTGTTAGATAACACTGGAATATCCACACTGACTGTACTGGGAACCTGTTAGATAACACTGGAATATTCACACTGACTGTACTGGGAACCTGTTAGAGAACACTAGAATATTCACACTGACTGGACTGGGATCCTGATAGATAACACTGGAATATTCACACTGACTGCACTGGGATCCTGTTAGATAACACTGGGATATTCACACTGACTGCACTGGGAACCTGTTAGAGAACCCTGGAATATTCACACTGACTGTACCTGGAGCTGTTAGATAATACTGGAATATTCACACTGACTGTACCGGGAACCTGTTAGATAACATTGGAAAATTCTCACTGACTGTACTGGGAACCTATTAGATAACACTGGAATATTCACACTGACTGTTTTGGGAACTTGTCAGATAACACTGGAATATTCACACTGACTGTACTGGGAACCTGTTAGATAACACTGGAATATTCACACTGACTGTATAGGGAACCTGTTAGATAACACTGGAATATTCACACTGACTGTACCGGGAACCTGTTAGATAACACTGGAATATACACACAGACTGTACCAGGAACCTGTTAGCAAACACTGGAATATTCACACTGACTGTACTGGGAACCTAATAGATATAACTGGAATATTCACACTGACTCTACTGGGAACCTGTTAGATAACACTGGAATATTCACACTGACTGTACTGGGAACTTATTAGATAAAACTGGAATATTCACACTGACTGTACTGGGAACCTATTAGACAACACTGGATTATTCACACTGACTGTACTGGGAACCTGTTAGACAACACCGGAATATTCACACTGACTGTACCAGGAACCTGTTAGATAACACTGGAATATTCACACTGACTCTACCAGGAACCTGTTAGATAACACTGGAATATTCACACTGACTGTACTGGGAACTTATTAGATAAAACTGGAATATTCACACTTACTGTACTGGGAACCTGTTAGACAACACTGGATTATTCACACTGACTGTACTGGGAACCTGTTAGACAACACTGGAATATTCACACTGACTGTACCAGGAACCTGTTAGATAACACTGGAATATTCACACTGACAGTACTGGGAACCTGTTAGATAGCATTGGAATATTCTCACTGACTGTACTGGGAACCTGTTAGATAACACTGGAATATTCACACTGACTGTACTGGGAACCTGTTAGATAACACTGGAATATTCCCACTGACTGTTCCGGGAACCTGTTAGATAACACTGGAATATTCACACTGACTGTACTGGGAACCTGTTAGATAACACTGGAATATTCACACTGACTGTATCGGGAACCTGTTAGATAACACTGGAATATTCACACTGACTGTACCGGGAACCTGTTAGATAACACTGGAATATACACACTGACTATACCACGAACCTGTTAGCAAACACTGGAATATTCACACTTACTGTATTGGGAACCTATTAGATAAAACTGGAATATTCACACTGACTCTGCTGGGAACCTGTTAGATAACGCTGGAATATTCACACTGAGTGTACTGGGAACTTATTAGATAAAACTGGAATATTCACACTGACTGTACTGGGAACCTGTTAGACAACACTGGAATATTCACACTGACTGTAATGGGAACCTGTTAGACAACACTGGAATATTCACACTGACTGTACCAGGAACCAGTTAGATAACACTGGAATATTCACACTGACTGTACTGGGAACCTGTTAGATAACACTCAAATATTCACACTGACTGTACCAGGAACCTGTTAGATAACACTGGAATATTCACACTGACTGTACCAGGAACCAGTTAGATAACACTGGAATATTCACACTGACTGTACTGGGAACCTGTTAGATAACACTCAAATATTCACACTGACTGTACCAGGAACCTGTTAGATAACACTGGAATATTCACACTGCCTGTACTGGGAACGTGTTAGATAACACTGGAATATTCACACTGACTGCACTGGGATCCTGTTAGAAAACCCTGGAATATTCACACTGACTGTACCGGGAAACTGTTAGATAACAGTGGAATATTCCCACTGACTGTACTGGGAACCTGTTAGATAATGCTGGAATATTCACACTGAATGTACTGGGAACCTGTTAGATAACACTGGAATATTCACACTGACTGTTTTGGGAACCTGTGAGATAACATTGGGATATTCACACTGACTGTACTGGGAACCTGTTAGATAACACTGGAATATTCGCACTGACGGTACTGGGAAGCTGTTGGATCACAGTGGAATATTCACACTGACAGTACTGGAAACCTGTTAGATAACACTGGAATATTCACACTGACTGTTATGGGAACCTGTTAGATAACATTGGAATATTCACACTGACTGCACTGGGAACCTGTTAGATAACACTGGAATATTCACACTGACTGTACTGGCAACCTGTTAGATAACACTGGAATATTCACACTGACTGTACTGGGGACCTGTTGGATAACAGTGGAATATTCACACTGACTGTACCGGGAACCTGTTCGATAACACTGGAATATTCACATTGACTGCACTGGGAACCTGTTAGGTAACACAGAAATATTCATATTGACTGTACTGGGTACCTGTTAGGTAACACTGGAATATTCACACTGACTGTACTGGGAACCTGTTAGATAACACTGGAATATTCACACTGACTGTATCGGGAACATGTTAGATAACACTGGAATATTCACACTGACTGTACCGGGAACCTGTTAGATAAGACTGGAATGTACACACTGACTGTACCAGGAACCTGTTACAAAACACTGGAATATTCACACTGACTGTACTGGGAACCTATTAGATAAAACTGGAATATTCACACTGACTGTACTGGGAACCTGTTAGACAACACTGGAATATTCACACTGACTGTACTGGGAACCTGTTAGATAACACTGGAATATTCACACTGACTGTACTGGGAACCTGTTAGATAACACTGGAATATTCACACTGACTGTCCTGGGAACCTGTTAGAAAACACTAGAATATTCACACTGACTGTACTGGGAACCTGATAGATAACACTGGAATATTCACACTGACTGTACTGGGATCCTGTTAGATAACACTGGGATATTCACACTGACTGCACTGGGAACATGTTAGAGAACCCTGGAATATTCACACTGACTGTACCGGGAAATTGTTAGATAACACTGGAATATTCGCACTGAATGTACTGGGAACCTGTAAGATAACACTGGAATATTCACACTGACTTTTTTGGGAACCTGTCAGATAACACTGGAATATACACACTGACTGTACTGGGAACCTGTTAGATAACACTGGAATATTCACACTGACTGTACCGGGAACCTGTTAGATAACACTGGAATATTCACACTGACTGTACCGGGAACCTGTTAGATAACATTGGAAAATTCTCACTGACTGTACTGGGAACCTGTTAGATAACACTGGAATATTCACACTGACTGTTTTGCGAACCTGTTAGATAACACTGGAATATTCACACTGACTGTACTGGGAACCTGTTAGATAACACTGGAATATTCAGACTGACTGTATCGGGAACCTGTTAGATAACACTGGAATATTCACACTGACTGTACCGTGAACCTGTTAGATAACACTGGAATATACACACTGACTGTACCAGGAACCTGTTAGCAAACAATGGAATATTCACACTGACTGTACTGGGAACCTAATAAATATAACTGGAATATACACACTGACTCTACTGGGAACCTGTTAGATAACACTGGAATATTCACACTGACTGTACTGGGAACTTATTAGATAAAACTGGAATATTCACACTGACTGTACTGGGAACCTGTTAGACAACACTGGATTATTCACACTGACTGTACTGGGAACCTGTTAGACAACACTGGAATATTCACACTGACTGTACCAGGAACCTGTTAGATAACACTGGAATATTCACACTGAGTGTACCGGGAACCTGTTAGATATCACTGGAATATTCACACTGACTGTACCAGGAACCTGTTAGATAACACTGGAATATTCACACTGACTGTACCGGGAACCTGTTAGATAACACTGGAATATTCTCACTGACTGTACCGGGAACCTGTTAGATAACTCTGGAATATTCACACTGACTGTACTGGGATCCTGTTAGATAACACTGGAATATTCACACTGATTGTACTGGGAAGCTGTTAGATAACACTGGAATATTCACACTGACTGTACTGGGATCCTGTTAGTTAACACTGGAATATTCACACTGGCTGCACTGGGAACCTGTTAGATAACACTGGAATATTCACACTGACTGTAACAGGAACCTGTTACATAGCACTGGAATATTCACACTGACTGTACTGGGAACGTGTTAGATAACACTGGAATATTCACACTGACTGCACTGGGAACCTGTTAGATATCACTGGAATATTCACAGTTACTGCACCGGGATCCTGTTAGAGAACCCTGGAATATTCACACTGACTGTACCTGGAAACTGTTAGATAACAGTGGAATATTCCCACTGACTCTACTGGGAACCTGTTAGATAATACTGGAATATTCACACTGAATGTCCTGGGAACCTGTTAGATAACACTGGAATATTCACACTGACTGTTTTGGGAAACTGTTAGATAAAACTGGGATATTCACACTGACTGTACTGGGAACCTGTTAGATAACACTGGAATATTCGCACTGACTGTACTGGGAAGCTGTTGGATCACAGTGGAATATTCACACTGACTGTACTGGGAACCTGTTAGATAACACTGGAATATTCACACTGACTGTTATGGGAACCTGTTAGATAACACTGGAATATTCACACTGACTGTACTGGTAACCTGTGAGATAACACTGGAATATTCACTCTAACTGTACCTGGAAACTGTTAGATAAAATTGGAATATTCACACTGACTGTACCAGGAACCTGTGAGAAAACACTGGAATATTCACACTGACTGTACTGGGAACCTGTTAGATAACACTGGAATATTCACACTGACTGTTATGGGAACCTGTTAGATAACACTGGAATATTCACACTGACTGTACTGGTAACCTGTTAGGAAACACTGGAATATTCACACTGACTGTACCGGGAACCTGTTAGATAACACTGGAATATACACACTGATTGTACCAGGAACCTATTAGAAAACACTGGAATATTCACACTGACTGTACTGGGAACCTATTGGATAAAACTGGAATATTCACACTGACTCTACTGGGAACCTCTTAGATAACACTGGAATATTCACACTGACTGTACTGGGAACCTGTTAGATAACACTGGCATATTCGCACCGACTGTACCGGGAACCTGTGAGACAACACCGGAATATTAACAATGACTGTACTGGGAACCTGTTAGATAACACTCGAATATTCACACTGACTGTACTGGGAACCTGTTAGATAACACTGGAATATTCACACTGACTGTACTGGGAACCTGTTAGATAACAGTGGAATGTTCACATTGACTGTACTGGGTACCTGTTAGGTAACACTGGAATATTCACACTGACTGTTTTGGGAACCTGTTAGATAACACTGGAATATTCACACTGACTGTACCGGGAAACTGTTAGATAACAGAGGAATATTCCCACTGAGTGTACTGGGTACCTGTTAGATAACACTGGAATATTCACATTGACTGTACTGTGTACCTGTTAGGTAACAGTGTAATAATCACACTGACTCTTTTGGGAACCTGTTAGATAACACTTGAATATTCACACTGACTGTACTGGGAACCTGTTAGATAACACTGGAATATTCACACTGACTGTACTGGGAACCTGTTAGATAACACTGGAATATTCACACTGACTGTTCCGGGAACCTGTTAGATAACACTGGAATATTCACACTGACTGTACTGGGAACCTGTTAGATAAAACTGGAATATTCACACTGACTGTACTGGGAACCTGTTAGACAACACTGGAATATTCACACTGACTGTACTGGGAACCTGTTAGATAACACTGGAATATTCACACTGACTGTACTGGGAACCTGTTAGAAAACACTAGAATATTCACACTGACTGTACTGGGAACCTGATAGATAACACTGGAATATTCACACTGACTGTACTGTGATCCTGTTAGATAACACTGGGATATTCACACTGACTGCACTGGGAACATGTTAGAGAACCCTGGAATATTCACACTGACTGTACCGGGAAATTGTTAGATAACACTGGAATATTCGCACTGAATGTACTGGGAACCTGTAAGATAACACTGGAATATTCACACTGACTTTTTTGGGAACCTGTCAGATAACACTGGAATATACACACTGACTGTACTGGGAACCTGTTAGATAACACTGGAATATTCACACTGACTGTACCGGGAACCTGTTAGATAACACTGGAATATTCACACTGACTGTACCGGGAACCTGTTAGATAACATTGGAAAATTCTCACTGACTGTACTGGGAACCTGTTAGATAACACTGGAATATTCACACTGACTGTTTTGGGAACCTGTTAGATAACACTGGAATATTCACACTGACTGTACTGGGAACCTGTTAGATAACACTGGAATATTCACACTGACTGTACTGGGAACCTGTTAGAGAACACTAGAATATTCACACTGACTGGACTGGGATCCTGATAGATAACACTGGAATATTCACACTGACTGCACTGGGATCCTGTTAGATAACACTGGGATATTCACACTGACTGCACTGGGAACCTGTTAGAGAACCCTGGAATATTCACACTGACTGTACCTGGAGCTGTTAGATAATACTGGAATATTCACACTGACTGTACCGGGAACCTGTTAGATAACATTGGAAAATTCTCACTGACTGTACTGGGAACCTATTAGATAACACTGGAATATTCACACTGACTGTTTTGGGAACTTGTCAGATAACACTGGAATATTCACACTGACTGTACTGGGAACCTGTTAGATAACACTGGAATATTCACACTGACTGTATAGGGAACCTGTTAGATAACACTGGAATATTCACACTGACTGTACCGGGAACCTGTTAGATAACACTGGAATATACACACAGACTGTACCAGGAACCTGTTAGCAAACACTGGAATATTCACACTGACTGTACTGGGAACCTAATAGATATAACTGGAATATTCACACTGACTCTACTGGGAACCTGTTAGATAACACTGGAATATTCACACTGACTGTACTGGGAACTTATTAGATAAAACTGGAATATTCACACTGACTGTACTGGGAACCTATTAGACAACACTGGATTATTCACACTGACTGTACTGGGAACCTGTTAGACAACACCGGAATATTCACACTGACTGTACCAGGAACCTGTTAGATAACACTGGAATATTCACACTGACTCTACCAGGAACCTGTTAGATAACACTGGAATATTCACACTGACTGTACTGGGAACTTATTAGATAAAACTGGAATATTCACACTTACTGTACTGGGAACCTGTTAGACAACACTGGATTATTCACACTGACTGTACTGGGAACCTGTTAGACAACACTGGAATATTCACACTGACTGTACCAGGAACCTGTTAGATAACACTGGAATATTCACACTGACTGTACTGGGAACCTGTTAGATAGCATTGGAATATTCTCACTGACTGTACTGGGAACCTGTTAGATAACACTGGAATATTCACACTGACTGTACTGGGAACCTGTTAGATAACACTGGAATATTCCCACTGACTGTTCCGGGAACCTGTTAGATAACACTGGAATATTCACACTGACTGTACTGGGAACCTGTTAGATAACACTGGAATATTCACACTGACTGTATCGGGAACCTGTTAGATAACACTGGAATATTCACACTGACTGTACCGGGAACCTGTTAGATAACACTGGAATATACACACTGACTATACCACGAACCTGTTAGCAAACACTGGAATATTCACACTTACTGTATTGGGAACCTATTAGATAAAACTGGAATATTCACACTGACTCTGCTGGGAACCTGTTAGATAACGCTGGAATATTCACACTGAGTGTACTGGGAACTTATTAGATAAAACTGGAATATTCACACTGACTGTACTGGGAACCTGTTAGACAACACTGGAATATTCACACTGACTGTAATGGGAACCTGTTAGACAACACTGGAATATTCACACTGACTGTACCAGGAACCAGTTAGATAACACTGGAATATTCACACTGACTGTACTGGGAACCTGTTAGATAACACTCAAATATTCACACTGACTGTACCAGGAACCTGTTAGATAACACTGGAATATTCACACTGACTGTACCAGGAACCAGTTAGATAACACTGGAATATTCACACTGACTGTACTGGGAACCTGTTAGATAACACTCAAATATTCACACTGACTGTACCAGGAACCTGTTAGATAACACTGGAATATTCACACTGCCTGTACTGGGAACGTGTTAGATAACACTGGAATATTCACACTGACTGCACTGGGATCCTGTTAGAAAACCCTGGAATATTCACACTGACTGTACCGGGAAACTGTTAGATAACAGTGGAATATTCCCACTGACTGTACTGGGAACCTGTTAGATAATGCTGGAATATTCACACTGAATGTACTGGGAACCTGTTAGATAACACTGGAATATTCACACTGACTGTTTTGGGAACCTGTGAGATAACATTGGGATATTCACACTGACTGTACTGGGAACCTGTTAGATAACACTGGAATATTCGCACTGACGGTACTGGGAAGCTGTTGGATCACAGTGGAATATTCACACTGACTGTACTGGAAACCTGTTAGATAACACTGGAATATTCACACTGACTGTTATGGGAACCTGTTAGATAACATTGGAATATTCACACTGACTGCACTGGGAACCTGTTAGATAACACTGGAATATTCACACTGACTGTACTGGCAACCTGTTAGATAACACTGGAATATTCACACTGACTGTACTGGGGACCTGTTGGATAACAGTGGAATATTCACACTGACTGTACCGGGAACCTGTTCGATAACACTGGAATATTCACATTGACTGCACTGGGAACCTGTTAGGTAACACAGAAATATTCATATTGACTGTACTGGGTACCTGTTAGGTAACACTGGAATATTCACACTGACTGTACTGGGAACCTGTTAGATAACACTGGAATATTCACACTGACTGTATCGGGAACATGTTAGATAACACTGGAATATTCACACTGACTGTACCGGGAACCTGTTAGATAAGACTGGAATGTACACACTGACTGTACCAGGAACCTGTTACAAAACACTGGAATATTCACACTGACTGTACTGGGAACCTATTAGATAAAACTGGAATATTCACACTGACTGTACTGGGAACCTGTTAGACAACACTGGAATATTCACACTGACTGTACTGGGAACCTGTTAGATAACACTGGAATATTCACACTGACTGTACTGGGAACCTGTTAGATAACACTGGAATATTCACACTGACTGTCCTGGGAACCTGTTAGAAAACACTAGAATATTCACACTGACTGTACTGGGAACCTGATAGATAACACTGGAATATTCACACTGACTGTACTGGGATCCTGTTAGATAACACTGGGATATTCACACTGACTGCACTGGGAACATGTTAGAGAACCCTGGAATATTCACACTGACTGTACCGGGAAATTGTTAGATAACACTGGAATATTCGCACTGAATGTACTGGGAACCTGTAAGATAACACTGGAATATTCACACTGACTTTTTTGGGAACCTGTCAGATAACACTGGAATATACACACTGACTGTACTGGGAACCTGTTAGATAACACTGGAATATTCACACTGACTGTACCGGGAACCTGTTAGATAACACTGGAATATTCACACTGACTGTACCGGGAACCTGTTAGATAACATTGGAAAATTCTCACTGACTGTACTGGGAACCTGTTAGATAACACTGGAATATTCACACTGACTGCACTGGGAACCTGTTAGATAACACTGGAATATTCACACTGACTGTACTGGCAACCTGTTAGATAACACTGGAATATTCACACTGACTGTCCTGGGAACCTGTTAGATAACACTGGAATATTCACACTGACTGTACTGGGAAGCTGTTAGATAGCACTGGGATATTCACACTGACTGTACTGGGAAGCTGTTGCATAACAGTGGAATATTCACACTGACTGTACCGGGAACCTGTTAGATAACACTGGAATATTCACATTGACTGCACTGGGAACCTGTTAGGTAACACAGAAATATTCATATTGACTGTACTGGGTACCTGTTAGGTAACACTGGAATATTCACACTGACTGTACTGGGAACCTGTTAGGTAACACTGGAATATACACACTGACTGTATCGGGAACATGTTAGATAACACTGGAATATTCACACTGACTGTACCGGGAACCTGTTAGATAAGACTGGAATATACACACTGACTGTACCAGGAACCTGTTAGAAAACACTGGAATATTCACACTGACTGTACCGGGAACCTATTAGATAAACCTGGAATATTCACACTGACTGTACTGGGAACCTGTTAGACAACACTGGAATATTCACACTGACTGTACTGGGAACCTGTTAGACAACACTGGAATATTCACACTAACTGCACCAGGAACCTGTTAGATAACACTGGAATATTCACACTGACTGTACTGGGACCCTGTTAGATAACACCGGAATATTAACACTGACTGTACCGGGAACCTGTTAGATAACACTGGAATATTCACACTGACTGCACTGGGAACCTGTTAGATAACACTGGAATATTCGCACTGACTGTACCGGGAACCTGTTGGACAACACCGGAATATTAACACTGACTGTACTGGGAACCTGTTAGATAACACTCGAATATTCACACTGACTGTACTGGGAACCTGTTAGATAACACTGGAATATTCACACTGACTGTACTGGGAACCTGTTAGATACCACTGGAATATTCACATTGACTATACTGGGTACCTGTTAGGTAACACTGGAATATTCACACTGACTGTTTTGGGAACCTGTTAGATAACACTGGAATATTCACACTGACTGTACCGGGAAACTGTTGGTTAACAGTGGAATATTCCAACTGACTGTACTGGGTACGTGTTAGATAACACTGGAATATTCACATTGACTGTACTGTGTACCTATTAGGTAACAGTGGAATAATCACACTGACTGTTTTGGGAACCTGTTAGATAACACTGGAATATTCACACTGACTGTGCTGGGAACCTGTTAGATAACACTGGAATATTCACACTGACTCTACTAGGAACCTGTTAGATAACACTGGGATATTCACACTGACTGTACCAGGAACCTGTTAGATAACACTGGAATATTCACACTGACTGTACTGGGTACCTGTTAGGTAGCACTGGAATATTCACACTGACTGTACTGGGAACCTGTTAGATAACACTGGAATATTCACACTGACTGTACTGGGAACCTATTAGATAAAACTGGAAAATTCACACTGACTGTACTGGGAACCTGTTAGATAACACTGGAATATCCACACTGACTGTACTGGGAACCTGTTAGATAACACTGGAATATTCACACTGACTGTACTGGGAACCTGTTAGAGAACACTAGAATATTCACACTGACTGGACTGGGATCCTGATAGATAACACTGGAATATTCACACTGACTGCACTGGGATCCTGTTAGATAACACTGGGATATTCACACTGACTGCACTGGGAACCTGTTAGAGAACCCTGGAATATTCACACTGACTGTACCTGGAGCTGTTAGATAATACTGGAATATTCACACTGACTGTACCGGGAACCTGTTAGATAACATTGGAAAATTCTCACTGACTGTACTGGGAACCTATTAGATAACACTGGAATATTCACACTGACTGTTTTGGGAACTTGTCAGATAACACTGGAATATTCACACTGACTGTACTGGGAACCTGTTAGATAACACTGGAATATTCACACTGACTGTATAGGGAACCTGTTAGATAACACTGGAATATTCACACTGACTGTACCGGGAACCTGTTAGATAACACTGGAATATACACACAGACTGTACCAGGAACCTGTTAGCAAACACTGGAATATTCACACTGACTGTACTGGGAACCTAATAGATATAACTGGAATATTCACACTGACTCTACTGGGAACCTGTTAGATAACACTGGAATATTCACACTGACTGTACTGGGAACTTATTAGATAAAACTGGAATATTCACACTGACTGTACTGGGAACCTATTAGACAACACTGGATTATTCACACTGACTGTACTGGGAACCTGTTAGACAACACCGGAATATTCACACTGACTGTACCAGGAACCTGTTAGATAACACTGGAATATTCACACTGACTCTACCAGGAACCTGTTAGATAACACTGGAATATTCACACTGACTGTACTGGGAACTTATTAGATAAAACTGGAATATTCACACTTACTGTACTGGGAACCTGTTAGACAACACTGGATTATTCACACTGACTGTACTGGGAACCTGTTAGACAACACTGGAATATTCACACTGACTGTACCAGGAACCTGTTAGATAACACTGGAATATTCACACTGACTGTACTGGGAACCTGTTAGATAGCATTGGAATATTCTCACTGACTGTACTGGGAACCTGTTAGATAACACTGGAATATTCACACTGACTGTACTGGGAACCTGTTAGATAACACTGGAATATTCCCACTGACTGTTCCGGGAACCTGTTAGATAACACTGGAATATTCACACTGACTGTACTGGGAACCTGTTAGATAACACTGGAATATTCACACTGACTGTATCGGGAACCTGTTAGATAACACTGGAATATTCACACTGACTGTACCGGGAACCTGTTAGATAACACTGGAATATACACACTGACTATACCACGAACCTGTTAGCAAACACTGGAATATTCACACTTACTGTATTGGGAACCTATTAGATAAAACTGGAATATTCACACTGACTCTGCTGGGAACCTGTTAGATAACGCTGGAATATTCACACTGAGTGTACTGGGAACTTATTAGATAAAACTGGAATATTCACACTGACTGTACTGGGAACCTGTTAGACAACACTGGAATATTCACACTGACTGTAATGGGAACCTGTTAGACAACACTGGAATATTCACACTGACTGTACCAGGAACCAGTTAGATAACACTGGAATATTCACACTGACTGTACTGGGAACCTGTTAGATAACACTCAAATATTCACACTGACTGTACCAGGAACCTGTTAGATAACACTGGAATATTCACACTGACTGTACCAGGAACCAGTTAGATAACACTGGAATATTCACACTGACTGTACTGGGAACCTGTTAGATAACACTCAAATATTCACACTGACTGTACCAGGAACCTGTTAGATAACACTGGAATATTCACACTGCCTGTACTGGGAACGTGTTAGATAACACTGGAATATTCACACTGACTGCACTGGGATCCTGTTAGAAAACCCTGGAATATTCACACTGACTGTACCGGGAAACTGTTAGATAACAGTGGAATATTCCCACTGACTGTACTGGGAACCTGTTAGATAATGCTGGAATATTCACACTGAATGTACTGGGAACCTGTTAGATAACACTGGAATATTCACACTGACTGTTTTGGGAACCTGTGAGATAACATTGGGATATTCACACTGACTGTACTGGGAACCTGTTAGATAACACTGGAATATTCGCACTGACGGTACTGGGAAGCTGTTGGATCACAGTGGAATATTCACACTGACTGTACTGGAAACCTGTTAGATAACACTGGAATATTCACACTGACTGTTATGGGAACCTGTTAGATAACATTGGAATATTCACACTGACTGCACTGGGAACCTGTTAGATAACACTGGAATATTCACACTGACTGTACTGGCAACCTGTTAGATAACACTGGAATATTCACACTGACTGTACTGGGGACCTGTTGGATAACAGTGGAATATTCACACTGACTGTACCGGGAACCTGTTCGATAACACTGGAATATTCACATTGACTGCACTGGGAACCTGTTAGGTAACACAGAAATATTCATATTGACTGTACTGGGTACCTGTTAGGTAACACTGGAATATTCACACTGACTGTACTGGGAACCTGTTAGATAACACTGGAATATTCACACTGACTGTATCGGGAACATGTTAGATAACACTGGAATATTCACACTGACTGTACCGGGAACCTGTTAGATAAGACTGGAATGTACACACTGACTGTACCAGGAACCTGTTACAAAACACTGGAATATTCACACTGACTGTACTGGGAACCTATTAGATAAAACTGGAATATTCACACTGACTGTACTGGGAACCTGTTAGACAACACTGGAATATTCACACTGACTGTACTGGGAACCTGTTAGATAACACTGGAATATTCACACTGACTGTACTGGGAACCTGTTAGATAACACTGGAATATTCACACTGACTGTCCTGGGAACCTGTTAGAAAACACTAGAATATTCACACTGACTGTACTGGGAACCTGATAGATAACACTGGAATATTCACACTGACTGTACTGGGATCCTGTTAGATAACACTGGGATATTCACACTGACTGCACTGGGAACATGTTAGAGAACCCTGGAATATTCACACTGACTGTACCGGGAAATTGTTAGATAACACTGGAATATTCGCACTGAATGTACTGGGAACCTGTAAGATAACACTGGAATATTCACACTGACTTTTTTGGGAACCTGTCAGATAACACTGGAATATACACACTGACTGTACTGGGAACCTGTTAGATAACACTGGAATATTCACACTGACTGTACCGGGAACCTGTTAGATAACACTGGAATATTCACACTGACTGTACCGGGAACCTGTTAGATAACATTGGAAAATTCTCACTGACTGTACTGGGAACCTGTTAGATAACACTGGAATATTCACACTGACTGTTTTGCGAACCTGTTAGATAACACTGGAATATTCACACTGACTGTACTGGGAACCTGTTAGATAACACTGGAATATTCAGACTGACTGTATCGGGAACCTGTTAGATAACACTGGAATATTCACACTGACTGTACCGTGAACCTGTTAGATAACACTGGAATATACACACTGACTGTACCAGGAACCTGTTAGCAAACAATGGAATATTCACACTGACTGTACTGGGAACCTAATAAATATAACTGGAATATACACACTGACTCTACTGGGAACCTGTTAGATAACACTGGAATATTCACACTGACTGTACTGGGAACTTATTAGATAAAACTGGAATATTCACACTGACTGTACTGGGAACCTGTTAGACAACACTGGATTATTCACACTGACTGTACTGGGAACCTGTTAGACAACACTGGAATATTCACACTGACTGTACCAGGAACCTGTTAGATAACACTGGAATATTCACACTGAGTGTACCGGGAACCTGTTAGATATCACTGGAATATTCACACTGACTGTACCAGGAACCTGTTAGATAACACTGGAATATTCACACTGACTGTACCGGGAACCTGTTAGATAACACTGGAATATTCTCACTGACTGTACCGGGAACCTGTTAGATAACTCTGGAATATTCACACTGACTGTACTGGGATCCTGTTAGATAACACTGGAATATTCACACTGATTGTACTGGGAAGCTGTTAGATAACACTGGAATATTCACACTGACTGTACTGGGATCCTGTTAGTTAACACTGGAATATTCACACTGGCTGCACTGGGAACCTGTTAGATAACACTGGAATATTCACACTGACTGTAACAGGAACCTGTTACATAGCACTGGAATATTCACACTGACTGTACTGGGAACGTGTTAGATAACACTGGAATATTCACACTGACTGCACTGGGAACCTGTTAGATATCACTGGAATATTCACAGTTACTGCACCGGGATCCTGTTAGAGAACCCTGGAATATTCACACTGACTGTACCTGGAAACTGTTAGATAACAGTGGAATATTCCCACTGACTCTACTGGGAACCTGTTAGATAATACTGGAATATTCACACTGAATGTCCTGGGAACCTGTTAGATAACACTGGAATATTCACACTGACTGTTTTGGGAAACTGTTAGATAAAACTGGGATATTCACACTGACTGTACTGGGAACCTGTTAGATAACACTGGAATATTCGCACTGACTGTACTGGGAAGCTGTTGGATCACAGTGGAATATTCACACTGACTGTACTGGGAACCTGTTAGATAACACTGGAATATTCACACTGACTGTTATGGGAACCTGTTAGATAACACTGGAATATTCACACTGACTGTACTGGTAACCTGTGAGATAACATTGGAATATTCACTCTAACTGTACCTGGAAACTGTTAGATAAAATTGGAATATTCACACTGACTGTACCAGGAACCTGTGAGAAAACACTGGAATATTCACACTGACTGTACTGGGAACCTGTTAGATAACACTGGAATATTCACACTGACTGTTATGGGAACCTGTTAGATAACACTGGAATATTCACACTGACTGTACTGGTAACCTGTTAGGAAACACTGGAATATTCACACTGACTGTACCGGGAACCTGTTAGATAACACTGGAATATACACACTGATTGTACCAGGAACCTATTAGAAAACACTGGAATATTCACACTGACTGTACTGGGAACCTATTGGATAAAACTGGAATATTCACACTGACTCTACTGGGAACCTCTTAGATAACACTGGAATATTCACACTGACTGTACTGGGAACCTGTTAGATAACACTGGCATATTCGCACCGACTGTACCGGGAACCTGTGAGACAACACCGGAATATTAACAATGACTGTACTGGGAACCTGTTAGATAACACTCGAATATTCACACTGACTGTACTGGGAACCTGTTAGATAACACTGGAATATTCACACTGACTGTACTGGGAACCTGTTAGATAACAGTGGAATGTTCACATTGACTGTACTGGGTACCTGTTAGGTAACACTGGAATATTCACACTGACTGTTTTGGGAACCTGTTAGATAACACTGGAATATTCACACTGACTGTACCGGGAAACTGTTAGATAACAGAGGAATATTCCCACTGAGTGTACTGGGTACCTGTTAGATAACACTGGAATATTCACATTGACTGTACTGTGTACCTGTTAGGTAACAGTGTAATAATCACACTGACTCTTTTGGGAACCTGTTAGATAACACTTGAATATTCACACTGACTGTACTGGGAACCTGTTAGATAACACTGGAATATTCACACTGACTGTACTGGGAACCTGTTAGATAACACTGGAATATTCACACTGACTGTTCCGGGAACCTGTTAGATAACACTGGAATATTCACACTGACTGTACTGGGAACCTGTTAGATAAAACTGGAATATTCACACTGACTGTACTGGGAACCTGTTAGACAACACTGGAATATTCACACTGACTGTACTGGGAACCTGTTAGATAACACTGGAATATTCACACTGACTGTACTGGGAACCTGTTAGAAAACACTAGAATATTCACACTGACTGTACTGGGAACCTGATAGATAACACTGGAATATTCACACTGACTGTACTGGGATCCTGTTAGATAACACTGGGATATTCACACTGACTGCACTGGGAACATGTTAGAGAACCCTGGAATATTCACACTGACTGTACCGGGAAATTGTTAGATAACACTGGAATATTCGCACTGAATGTACTGGGAACCTGTAAGATAACACTGGAATATTCACACTGACTTTTTTGGGAACCTGTCAGATAACACTGGAATATACACACTGACTGTACTGGGAACCTGTTAGATAACACTGGAATATTCACACTGACTGTACCGGGAACCTGTTAGATAACACTGGAATATTCACACTGACTGTACCGGGAACCTGTTAGATAACATTGGAAAATTCTCACTGACTGTACTGGGAACCTGTTAGATAACACTGGAATATTCACACTGACTGTTTTGGGAACCTGTTAGATAACACTGGAATATTCACACTGACTGTACTGGGAACCTGTTAGATAACACTGGAATATTCAGACTGACTGTATCGGGAACCTGTTAGATAACACTGGAATATTCACACTGACTGTACCGTGAACCTGTTAGATAACACTGGAATATACACACTGACTGTACCAGGAACCTGTTAGCAAACAATGGAATATTCACACTGACTGTACTGGGAACCTAATAAATATAACTGGAATATACACACTGACTCTACTGGGAACCTGTTAGATAACACTGGAATATTCACACTGACTGTACTGGGAACTTATTAGATAAAACTGGAATATTCACACTGACTGTACTGGGAACCTGTTAGACAACACTGGATTATTCACACTGACTGTACTGGGAACCTGTTAGACAACACTGGAATATTCACACTGACTGTACCAGGAACATGTTAGATAACACTGGAATATTCACACTGAGTGTACTGGGAACCTGTTAGATATCACTGGAATATTCACACTGACTGTACCAGGAACCTGTTAGATAACACTGGAATATTCACACTGACTGTACCGGGAACCTGTTAGATAACACTGGAATATTCTCACTGACTGTACCGGGAACCTGTTAGATAACTCTGGAATATTCACACTGACTGTACTGGGATCCTGTTAGATAACACTGGAATATTCACACTGATTGTACTGGGAAGCTGTTAGATAACACTGGAATATTCACACTGACTGTACTGGGATCCTGTTAGTTAACACTGGAATATTCACACTGGCTGCACTGGGAACCTGTTAGATAACACTGGAATATTCACACTGACTGTAACAGGAACCTGTTAGATAGCACTGGAATATTCACACTGACTGTACTGGGAACGTGTTAGATAACACTGGAATATTCACACTGACTGCACTGGGAACCTGTTAGATATCACTGGAATATTCACAGTTACTGCACCGGGATCCTGTTAGAGAACCCTGGAATATTCACACTGACTGTACCTGGAAACTGTTAGATAACAGTGGAATATTCCCACTGACTCTACTGGGAACCTGTTAGATAATACTGGAATATTCACACTGAATGTCCTGGGAACCTGTTAGATAACACTGGAATATTCACACTGACTGTTTTGGGAAACTGTTAGATAAAACTGGGATATTCACACTGACTGTACTGGGAACCTGTTAGATAACACTGGAATATTCGCACTGACTGTACTGGGAAGCTGTTGGATCACAGTGGAATATTCACACTGACTGTACTGGGAACCTGTTAGATAACACTGGAATATTCACACTGACTGTTATGGGAACCTGTTAGATAACACTGGAATATTCACACTGACTGTACTGGTAACCTGTGAGATAACACTGGAATATTCACTCTAACTGTACCTGGAAACTGTTAGATAAAATTGGAATATTCACACTGACTGTACCAGGAACCTGTGAGTAAACACTGGAATATTCACACTGACTGTACTGGGAACCTGTTAGATAACACTGGAATATTCACACTGACTGTTATGGGAACCTGTTAGATAACACTGGAATATTCACACTGACTGTACTGGTAACCTGTTAGGAAACACTGGAATATTCACACTGACTGTACCGGGAACCTGTTAGATAACACTGGAATATTCACACTGACTGTACCGGGAACCTGTTAGATAACACTGGAATATTCACACTGACTGTCCTGGGAACCTGTTAGAAAACACTAGAATATTCACACTGACTGTACTGGGAACCTGATAGATAACACTGGAATATTCACACTGACTGTACTGGGATCCTGTTAGATAACACTGGGATATTCACACTGACTGCACTGGGAACATGTTAGAGAACCCTGGAATATTCACACTGACTGTACCGGGAAATTGTTAGATAACACTGGAATATTCGCACTGAATGTACTGGGAACCTGTAAGATAACACTGGAATATTCACACTGACTTTTTTGGGAACCTGTCAGATAACACTGGAATATACACACTGACTGTACTGGGAACCTGTTAGATAACACTGGAATATTCACACTGACTGTACCGGGAACCTGTTAGATAACACTGGAATATTCACACTGACTGTACCGGGAACCTGTTAGATAACATTGGAAAATTCTCACTGACTGTACTGGGAACCTGTTAGATAACACTGGAATATTCACACTGACTGTTTTGGGAACCTGTTAGATAACACTGGAATATTCACACTGACTGTACTGGGAACCTGTTAGATAACACTGGAATATTCAGACTGACTGTATCGGGAACCTGTTAGATAACACTGGAATATTCACACTGACTGTACCGTGAACCTGTTAGATAACACTGGAATATACACACTGACTGTACCAGGAACCTGTTAGCAAACAATGGAATATTCACACTGACTGTACTGGGAACCTAATAAATATAACTGGAATATACACACTGACTCTACTGGGAACCTGTTAGATAACACTGGAATATTCACACTGACTGTACTGGGAACTTATTAGATAAAACTGGAATATTCACACTGACTGTACTGGGAACCTGTTAGACAACACTGGATTATTCACACTGACTGTACTGGGAACCTGTTAGACAACACTGGAATATTCACACTGACTGTACCAGGAACCTGTTAGATAACACTGGAATATTCACACTGAGTGTACTGGGAACCTGTTAGATATCACTGGAATATTCACACTGACTGTACCAGGAACCTGTTAGATAACACTGGAATATTCACACTGACTGTACCGGGAACCTGTTAGATAACACTGGAATATTCTCACTGACTGTACCGGGAACCTGTTAGATAACTCTGGAATATTCACACTGACTGTACTGGGATCCTGTTAGATAACACTGGAATATTCACACTGATTGTACTGGGAAGCTGTTAGATAACACTGGAATATTCACACTGACTGTACTGGGATCCTGTTAGTTAACACTGGAATATTCACACTGGCTGCACTGGGAACCTGTTAGATAACACTGGAATATTCACACTGACTGTAACAGGAACCTGTTAGATAGCACTGGAATATTCACACTGACTGTACTGGGAACGTGTTAGATAACACTGGAATATTCACACTGACTGCACTGGGAACCTGTTAGATATCACTGGAATATTCACAGTTACTGCACCGGGATCCTGTTAGAGAACCCTGGAATATTCACACTGACTGTACCTGGAAACTGTTAGATAACAGTGGAATATTCCCACTGACTCTACTGGGAACCTGTTAGATAATACTGGAATATTCACACTGAATGTCCTGGGAACCTGTTAGATAACACTGGAATATTCACACTGACTGTTTTGGGAAACTGTTAGATAAAACTGGGATATTCACACTGACTGTACTGGGAACCTGTTAGATAACACTGGAATATTCGCACTGACTGTACTGGGAAGCTGTTGGATCACAGTGGAATATTCACACTGACTGTACTGGGAACCTGTTAGATAACACTGGAATATTCACACTGACTGTTATGGGAACCTGTTAGATAACACTGGAATATTCACACTGACTGTACTGGTAACCTGTGAGATAACACTGGAATATTCACTCTAACTGTACCTGGAAACTGTTAGATAAAATTGGAATATTCACACTGACTGTACCAGGAACCTGTGAGAAAACACTGGAATATTCACACTGACTGTACTGGGAACCTGTTAGATAACACTGGAATATTCACACTGACTGTTATGGGAACCTGTTAGATAACACTGGAATATTCACACTGACTGTACTGGTAACCTGTTAGGAAACACTGGAATATTCACACTGACTGTACCGGGAACCTGTTAGATAACACTGGAATATACACACTGACTGTACCAGGAACCTATTAGAAAACACTGGAATATTCACACTGACTGTACTGGGAACCTATTGGATAAAACTGGAATATTCACACTGACTCTACTGGGAACCTCTTAGATAACACTGGAATATTCACACTGACTGTACTGGGAACCTGTTAGATAACACTGGCATATTCGCACCGACTGTACCGGGAACCTGTGAGACAACACCGGAATATTAACAATGACTGTACTGGGAACCTGTCAGATAACACTCGAATATTCACACTGACTGTACTGGGAACCTGTTAGATAACACTGGAATATTCACACTGACTGTACTGGGAACCTGTTAGATAACAGTGGAATGTTCACATTGACTGTACTGGGTACCTGTTAGGTAACACTGGAATATTCACACTGACTGTTTTGGGAACCTGTTAGATAACACTGGAATATTCACACTGACTGTACCGGGAAACTGTTAGATAACAGTGGAATATTCCCACTGAGTGTACTGGGTACCTGTTAGATAACACTGGAACATTCACATTGACTGTACTGTGTACCTGTTAGGTAACAGTGTAATAATCACACTGACTTTTTTGGGAACCTGTTAGATAACACTGGAATATTCACACTGACTGTACTGGGAACCTGTTAGATAACACTGGAATATTCACACTGACTGTACTGGGAACCTGTTAGATAACACTGGAATATTCACACTGACTGTTCCGGGAACCTGTTAGATAACACTGGAATATTCACACTGACTGTACTGGGAACCTGTTAGATAACACTGGAATATTCACACTGACTGTATCGGGAACCTGTTAGATAACACTGGAATATTCACACTGACTCTACCGGGAACCTGTTAGATACCACTGGAATATACACACTGACTATACCACGAACCTGTTAGCAAACACTGGAATACTCCCACTGACTGTACTGGGAACCTGTTATATAATATTGGAATATTCACACTGACTGCACTGGGAACCTGTTAGATAACACTGGAATATTCACAGTGACTGCACCGGGATCCTGTTAGAAAACCCTGGAATATTCACACTGACTGTACCGGGAAACTGTTAGATAACAGTGGAATATTCCCACTGACTGTAGTGGGAACCTGTTAGATAATGCTGGAATATACACACTGAATGTACTGGGAACCTGTTAGATAACACTGGAATATTTACACTGACTGTTTTGGGAACCTGTTAGATAACACTGGGATATTCACACTGACTGTACTGGGAACCTGTTAGATAACACTGGAATATTCGCACTGACTGTACTGGGAAGCTGTTGGATCACAGTGGAATATTCACACTGACTGTACTGGGAACCTGTTAGATAACACTGGAATATTCACACTGACTGTTATGGGAACCTGTTAGATGACACTGGAATATTCACACTGACTGCACTGGGAACCTGTTAGATAACACTGGAATATTCACACTGACTGTACTGGCAACCTGTTAGATAACACTGGAATATTCACACTGACTGTACTGGGAACCTGTTAGATAACACTGGAATATTCACACTGACTGTACTGGGAACCTGTTAGATAACACTGGGATATTCACACTGACTGTACTGGGAAGCTCTTAGATAGCACTGGGATATTCACACTGACTGTACTGGGAAGCTGTTGGATAACAGTGGAATATTCACACTGACTGTACCGGGAATCTGTTAGATAACACTGGAATATTCACATTGACTGCACTGGGAACCTGTTAGGTAACACAGAAAAATTCATATTGACTGTACTGGGTACCTGTTAGGTAACACTGGAATATTCACACTGACTGTACTGGGAACCTGTTAGATACCACTGGAATATTCACACTGACTGTATCGGGAACATGTTAGATAACACTGGACTATTCACACTGACTGTACCGGGAACCTGTTTGGTAAGACTGGAATATACACACTGACTGTACCGGGAACCTGTTAGATAACACTGGAATATTCACACTGACTGTACTGGGAACCTGTTAGATAACACTGGAATATTCACACTGACTGTTCCGGGAACCTGTTAGATAACACTGGAATATTCACACTGACTGTACTGGGAACCTGTTAGATAACACTGGAATATTCACACTGACTGTATCGGGAACCTGTTAGATAACACTGGAATATTCACACTGACTCTACCGGGAACCTGTTAGATACCACTGGAATATACACACTGACTATACCACGAACCTGTTAGCAAACACTGGAATATTCACACTGACTGTACTGGGAACCTATTAGATAAAACTGGAATATTCACACTGACTCTACTGGGAACCTGTTAGATAACGCTGGAATATTCACACTGACTGTACCGGGAAACTGTTAGATATCAGTGGAATACTCCCACTGACTGTACTGGGAACCTGTTATATAATATTGGAATATTCACACTGACTGCACTGGGAACCTGTTAGATAACACTGGAATATTCACAGTGACTGCACCGGGATCCTGTTAGAAAACCCTGGAATATTCACACTGACTGTACCGGGAAACTGTTAGATAACAGTGGAATATTCCCACTGACTGTAGTGGGAACCTGTTAGATAATGCTGGAATATACACACTGAATGTACTGGGAACCTGTTAGATAACACTGGAATATTTACACTGACTGTTTTGGGAACCTGTTAGATAACACTGGGATATTCACACTGACTGTACTGGGAACCTGTTAGATAACACTGGAATATTCGCACTGACTGTACTGGGAAGCTGTTGGATCACAGTGGAATATTCACACTGACTGTACTGGGAACCTGTTAGATAACACTGGAATATTCACACTGACTGTTATGGGAACCTGTTAGATGACACTGGAATATTCACACTGACTGCACTGGGAACCTGTTAGATAACACTGGAATATTCACACTGACTGTACTGGCAACCTGTTAGATAACACTGGAATATTCACACTGACTGTACTGGGAACCTGTTAGATAACACTGGAATATTCACACTGACTGTACCGGGAACCTGTTAGATAACACTGGAATATTCACACTGACTGCACTGGGAACCTGTTAGATAACACTGGAATATTCGCACTGACTGTACCGGGAACCTGTTAGACAACACCGGAATATTAACACTGACTGTGCTGGGAACCTGTTACATAACACTCGAATATTCACACTGACTGTACTGGGAACCTGTTAGATAACACTGGAATATTCACACTGACTGTACTGGCAACCTGTTAGATAACACTGGAATATTCACACTGACTGTACTGGCAACCTGTTAGATAACACTGGAATATTCACACTGACTGTACTGGGAACCTGTTAGATAACACTGGAATATTCACACTGACTGTACTGGCAACCTGTTAGATAACACTGGAATATTCACACTGACTGTACTGGCAACCTGTTAGATAACACTGGAATATTCACACTGACTGTACTGGGAACCTGTTAGATAACACTGGGATATTCACACTGACTGTACTGGGAAGCTGTTATATAGCACTGGGATATTCACACTGACTGTACTGGGAAGCTGTTGGATAACAGTGGAATATTCACACTGACTGTACCGGGAATCTGTTAGATAACACTGGAATATTCACATTGACTGCACTGGGAACCTGTTAGGTAACACAGAAATATTCATATTGACTGTACTGGGTACCTGTTAGGTAACACTGGAATATTCACACTGACTGTACTGGGAACCGGTTAGATACCACTGGAATATTCACACTGACTGTATCGGGAACATGTTAGATAACACTGGAATATTCACACTGACTGTACCGGGAACCTGTTAGGAAAGACTGGAATATACACACTGACTGTACCGGGAACCTGTTAGAAAACACTGGAATATTCACACTGACTGTACTGGGAACCTATTAGATAAAACTGGAATATTCACACTGACTGTACTGGGAACCTGTTAGACAACACTGGAATATTCACACTGACTGTACTGGGACCCTGTTAGACAACACTGGAATATTCACACTGACTGTACCAGGAACCTGTTAGATAACACTGGAATATTCACACTGACTGTACTGGGAACCTATTAGATAAAACTGGAATATTCACACTGACTGTACTGGGAACCTGTTAGACAACACTGGAATATTCACACTGACTGTACTGGGAACCTGTTAGATAACACTGGAATATTCACACTGACTGTACTGGGAACCTGTTAGATAACACTGGAATATTCACACTGACTGTCCTGGGAACCTGTTAGAAAACACTAGAATATTCACACTGACTGTACTGGGAACCTGATAGATAACACTGGAATATTCACACTGACTGTACTGGGATCCTGTTAGATAACACTGGGATATTCACACTGACTGCACTGGGAACATGTTAGAGAACCCTGGAATATTCACACTGACTGTACCGGGAACCTGTCAGATAACACTGGAATATACACACTGACTGTACTGGGAACCTGTTAGATAACACTGGAATATTCACACTGACTGTACCGGGAACCTGTTAGATAACACTGGAATATTCACACTGACTGTACCGGGAACCTGTTAGATAACATTGGAAAATTCTCACTGACTGTACTGGGAACCTGTTAGATAACACTGGAATATTCACACTGACTGTTTTGGGAACCTGTTAGATAACACTGGAATATTCACACTGACTGTACTGGGAACCTGTTAGATAACACTGGAATATTCAGACTGACTGTATCGGGAACCTGTTAGATAACACTGGAATATTCACACTGACTGTACCGTGAACCTGTTAGATAACACTGGAATATACACACTGACTGTACCAGGAACCTGTTAGCAAACAATGGAATATTCACACTGACTGTACTGGGAACCTAATAAATATAACTGGAATATACACACTGACTCTACTGGGAACCTGTTAGATAACACTGGAATATTCACACTGACTGTACTGGGAACTTATTAGATAAAACTGGAATATTCACACTGACTGTACTGGGAACCTGTTAGACAACACTGGATTATTCACACTGACTGTACTGGGAACCTGTTAGACAACACTGGAATATTCACACTGACTGTACCAGGAACCTGTTAGATAACACTGGAATATTCACACTGAGTGTACTGGGAACCTGTTAGATATCACTGGAATATTCACACTGACTGTACCAGGAACCTGTTGATAACACTGGAATATTCACACTGACTGTACCGGGAACCTGTTAGATAACACTGGAATATTCTCACTGACTGTACCGGGAACCTGTTAGATAACTCTGGAATATTCACACTGACTGTACTGGGATCCTGTTTGATAACACTGGAATATTCACACTGATTGTACTGGGAAGCTGTTAGATAACACTGGAATATTCACACTGACTGTACTGGGATCCTGTTAGTTAACACTGGAATATTCACACTGACTGTACTGGGAACCTGATAGATAACACTGGAATATTCACACTGACTGTACTGGGATCCTGTTAGATAACACTGGAATATTCACACTGACTGTACTGGGATCCTGTTAGATAACACTGGAATATTCACACTGACTGTACTGGGATCCTGTTAGTTAACACTAGAATATTCACACTGACTGTACTGGGAACCTGATAGATAACACTGGAATATTCACACTGACTGTACTGGGATCCTGTTAGATAACACTGGGATATTCACACTGACTGCACTGGGAACATGTTAGAGAACCCTGGAATATTCACACTGACTGTACCGGGAAATTGTTAGATAACACTGGAATATTCGCACTGAATGTACTGGGAACCTGTAAGATAACACTGGAATATTCACACTGACTTTTTTGGGAACCTGTCAGATAACACTGGAATATACACACTGACTGTACTGGGAACCTGTTAGATAACACTGGAATATTCACACTGACTGTACCGGGAACCTGTTAGATAACACTGGAATATTCACACTGACTGTACCGGGAACCTGTTAGATAACATTGGAAAATTCTCACTGACTGTACTGGGAACCTGTTAGATAACACTGGAATATTCACACTGACTGTTTTGGGAACCTGTTAGATAACACTGGAATATTCACACTGACTGTACCGTGAACCTGTTAGATAACACTGGAATATACACACTGACTGTACCAGGAACCTGTTAGCAAACAATGGAATATTCACACTGACTGTACTGGGAACCTAATAAATATAACTGGAATATACACACTGACTCTACTGGGAACCTGTTAGATAACACTGGAATATTCACACTGACTGTACTGGGAACTTATTAGATAAAACTGGAATATTCACACTGACTGTACTGGGAACCTGTTAGACAACACTGGATTATTCACACTGACTGTACTGGGAACCTGTTAGACAACACTGGAATATTCACACTGACTGTACCAGGAACCTGTTAGATAACACTGGAATATTCACACTGAGTGTACTGGGAACCTGTTAGATATCACTGGAATATTCACACTGACTGTACCAGGAACCTGTTAGATAACACTGGAATATTCACACTGACTGTACCGGGAACCTGTTAGATAACACTGGAATATTCTCACTGACTGTACCGGGAACCTGTTAGATAACTCTGGAATATTCACACTGACTGTACTGGGATCCTGTTAGATAACACTGGAATATTCACACTGATTGTACTGGGAAGCTGTTAGATAACACTGGAATATTCACACTGACTGTACTGGGATCCTGTTAGTTAACACTGGAATATTCACACTGGCTGCACTGGGAACCTGTTAGATAACACTGGAATATTCACACTGACTGTAACAGGAACCTGTTAGATAGCACTGGAATATTCACACTGACTGTACTGGGAACGTGTTAGATAACACTGGAATATTCACACTGACTGCACTGGGAACCTGTTAGATATCACTGGAATATTCACAGTTACTGCACCGGGATCCTGTTAGAGAACCCTGGAATATTCACACTGACTGTACCTGGAAACTGTTAGATAACAGTGGAATATTCCCACTGACTCTACTGGGAACCTGTTAGATAATACTGGAATATTCACACTGAATGTCCTGGGAACCTGTTAGATAACACTGGAATATTCACACTGACTGTTTTGGGAAACTGTTAGATAAAACTGGGATATTCACACTGACTGTACTGGGAACCTGTTAGATAACACTGGAATATTCGCACTGACTGTACTGGGAAGCTGTTGGATCACAGTGGAATATTCACACTGACTGTACTGGGAACCTGTTAGATAACACTGGAATATTCACACTGACTGTTATGGGAACCTGTTAGATAACACTGGAATATTCACACTGACTGTACTGGTAACCTGTGAGATAACACTGGAATATTCACTCTAACTGTACCTGGAAACTGTTAGATAAAATTGGAATATTCACACTGACTGTACCAGGAACCTGTGAGAAAACACTGGAATATTCACACTGACTGTACTGGGAACCTGTTAGATAACACTGGAATATTCACACTGACTGTTATGGGAACCTGTTAGATAACACTGGAATATTCACACTGACTGTACTGGTAACCTTTTAGGAAACACTGGAATATTCACACTGACTGTACCGGGAACCTGTTAGATAACACTGGAATATACACACTGACTGTACCAGGAACCTATTAGAAAACACTGGAATATTCACACTGACTGTACTGGGAACCTATTGGATAAAACTGGAATATTCACACTGACTCTACTGGGAACCTCTTAGATAACACTGGAATATTCACACTGACTGTACTGGGAACCTATTAGATAAAACTGGAATATTCACCCTGACTGTACTGGGAACCTGTTAGATAACACTGGCATATTCGCACCGACTGTACCGGGAACCTGTGAGACAACACCGGAATATTAACAATGACTGTACTGGGAACCTGTTAGATAACACTCGAATATTCACACTGACTGTACTGGGAACCTGTTAGATAACACTGGAATATTCACACTGACTGTACTGGGAACCTGTTAGATAACAGTGGAATGTTCACATTGACTGTACTGGGTACCTGTTAGGTAACACTGGAATATTCACACTGACTGTTTTGGGAACCTGTTAGATAACACTGGAATATTCACACTGACTGTACCGGGAAACTGTTGGATAACAGTGGAATATTCCCACTGAGTGTACTGGGTACCTGTTAGATAACACTGGAATATTCACATTGACTGTACTGTGTACCTGTTAGGTAACAGTGTAATAATCACACTGACTCTTTTGGGAACCTGTTAGATAACACTGGAATATTCACACTGACTGTACTGGGAACCTGTTAGATAACACTGGAATATTCACACTGACTGTACTGGGAACCTGTTAGATAACACTGGAATATTCACACTGACTGTTCCGGGAACCTGTTAGATAACACTGGAATATTCACACTGACTGTACTGGGAACCTGTTAGATAACACTGGAATATTCACACTGACTGTATCGGGAACCTGTTAGATAACACTGGAATATTCACACTGACTCTACCAGGAACCTGTTAGATACCACTGGAATATACACACTGACTATACCACGAACCTGTTAGCAAACACTGGAATATTCACACTGACTGTACTGGGAACCTATTAGATAAAACTGGAATATTCACACTGACTCTACTGGGAACCTGTTAGATAACGCTGGAATATTCACACTGACTGTACCGGGAAACTGTTAGATATCAGTGGAATACTCCCACTGACTGTACTGGGAACCTGTTAGATAATATTGGAATATTCACACTGACTGCACTGGGAACCTGTTAGATAACACTGGAATATTCACAGTGACTGCACCGGGATCCTGTTAGAAAACCCTGGAATATTCACACTGACTGTACCGGGAAACTGTTAGATAACAGTGGAATATTCCCACTGACTGTAGTGGGAACCTGTTAGATAATGCTGGAATATACACACTGAAAGTACTGGGAACCTGTTAGATAACACTGGAATATTTACACTGACTGTTTTGGGAACCTGTTAGATAACACTGGGATATTCACACTGACTGTACTGGGAACCTGTTAGATAACACTGGAATATTCGCACTGACTGTACTGGGAAGCTGTTGGATCACAGTGGAATATTCACACTGACTGTACTGGGAACCTGTTAGATAACACTGGAATATTCACACTGACTGTTATGGGAACCAGTTAGATGACACTGGAATATTCACACTGACTGCACTGGGAACCTGTTAGATAACACTGGAATATTCACACTGACTGTACTGGCAACCTGTTAGATAACACTGGAATATTCACACTGACTGTACTGGGAACCTGTTAGATAACACTGGAATATTCACACTGACTGTACTGGGAACCTGTTAGATAACACTGGGATATTCACACTGACTGTACTGGGAAGCTCTTAGATAGCACTGGGATATTCACACTGACTGTACTGGGAAGCTGTTGGATAACAGTGGAATATTCACACTGACTGTACCGGGAATCTGTTAGATAACACTGGAATATTCACATTGACTGCACTGGGAACCTGTTAGGTAACACAGAAAAATTCATATTGACTGTACTGGGTACCTGTTAGGTAACACTGGAATATTCACACTGACTGTACTGGGAACCTGTTAGATACCACTGGAATATTCACACTGACTGTATCGGGAACATGTTAGATAACACTGGACTATTCACACTGACTGTACCGGGAACCTGTTTGGTAAGACTGGAATATACACACTGACTGTACCGGGAACCTGTTAGAAAACACTGGAATATTCACACTGACTGTACTGGGAACCTATTAGATAAAACTGGAATATTCACACTGACTGTACTGGGAACCTGTTAGACAACACTGGAATATTCACACTGACTGTACTGGGACCCTGTTAGACAACACTGGAATATTCACACTGACTGTACCAGGAACCTGTTAGATAACACTGGAATATTCACACTGACTGTACTGGGAACCTGTTAGATAACACTGGAATATTCACACTGACTGTACCGGGAACCTGTTAGATAACACTGGAATATTCGCACTGACTGTACCGGGAACCTGTTAGACAACACCGGAATATTAACACTGACTGTACCGGGAACCTGTTAGGTAACACTGGAATATTCACACTGACTGCACTGGGAACCTGTTAGATAACACTGGAATATTCGCACTGACTGTACCGGGAACCTGTTAGACAACACCGGAATATTAACACTGACTGTGCTGGGAACCTGTTAGATAACACTCGAATATTCACACTGACTGTACTGGGAACCTGTTAGATAACACTGGAATATTCACACTGACTGTACTGGCAACCTGTTAGATAACACTGGAATATTCACACTGACTGTACTGGCAACCTGTTAGATAACACTGGAATATTCACACTGACTGTACTGGGAACCTGTTAGATAACACTGGAATATTCACACTGACTGTACTGGCAACCTGTTAGATAACACTGGAATATTCACACTGACTGTACTGGCAACCTGTTAGATAACACTGGAATATTCACACTGACTGTACTGGGAACCTGTTAGATAACACTGGGATATTCACACTGACTGTACTGGGAAGCTGTTAGATAGCACTGGGATATTCACACTGACTGTACTGGGAAGCTGTTGGATAACAGTGGAATATTCACACTGACTGTACCGGGAATCTGTTAGATAACACTGGAATATTCACATTGACTGCACTGGGAACCTGTTAGGTAACACAGAAATATTCATGTTGACTGTACTGGGTACCTGTTAGGTAACACTGGAATATTCACACTGACTGTACTGGGAACCTGTTAGATACCACTGGAATATTCACACTGACTGTATCGGGAACATGTTAGATAACACTGGAATATTCACACTGACTGTACCGGGAACCTGTTAGGTAAGACTGGAATATACACACTGACTGTACCGGGAACCTGTTAGAAAACACTGGAATATTCACACTGACTGTACTGGGAACCTATTAGATAAAACTGGAATATTCACACTGACTGTACTGGGAACCTGTTAGACAACACTGGAATATTCACACTGACTGTACTGGGACCCTGTTAGACAACACTGGAATATTCACACTGACTGTACCAGGAACCTGTTAGATAACACTGGAATATTCACACTGACTGTACTGGGAACCTGTTAGATAACACTGGAATATTCACACTGACTGTACCGGGAACCTGTTAGATAACACTGGAATATTCGCACTGACTGTACCGGGAACCTGTTAGACAACACCGGAATATTAACACTGACTGTACCGGGAACCTGTTAGATAACACTGGAATATTCACACTGACTGCACTGGGAACCTGTTAGATAACACTGGAATATTCGCACTGACTGTACCGGGAACCTGTTAGACAACACCGGAATATTAACACTGACTGTACTGGGAACCTGTTAGATAACACTCGAATATTCACACTGACTGTACTGGGAACCTGTTAGATAACACTGGAATATTCACACTGACTGTACTGGGAACCTGTTGGATAACAGTGGAATATTCCCACTGACTGTACTGGGTACCTGTTAGATAACACTGGAATATTCACATTGACTGTACTGTGTACCTGTTAGGTAACAGTGGAATAATCACACTGACTGTTTTGGGAACCTGTTAGATAACACTGGAATATTCACACTGACTGTACTGGGAACCTGTTAGATAACACTGGAATATTCACACTGACTCTACTAGGAACCTGTTAGATTACACTGGGATATTCACACTGACTGTACCAGGAACCTGTTAGATAACACTGGAATATTCACACTGACTGTACTGGGTACCTGTTAGGTAGCACTGGAATATTCACACTGACTGTACTGGGAACCTGTTAGATAACACTGGAATATTCACACTGACTGTACTGGGAATGTATTAGATAAAACTGGAAAATTCACACTGACTGTAATGGGAACCTGTTAGATAACACTGGAATATTCACACTGACTGTACTGGGAACCTGTTAGATAACACTGGAATATTCACACTGACTGTCCTGGGAACCTGTTAGAAAACACTAGAATATTCACACTGACTGTACTGGGAACCTGATAGATAACACTGGAATATTCACACTGACTGTACTGGGATCCTGTTAGATAACACTGGGATATTCACACTGACTGCACTGGGAACATGTTAGAGAACCCTGGAATATTCACACTGACTGTACCGGGAAACTGTTAGATAACACTGGAATATTCGCACTGAATGTACTGGGAACCGGTAAGATAACACTGGAATATTCACACTGACTTTTTTGGGAACCTGTCAGATAACACTGGAATATACACACTGACTGTACTGGGAACCTGTTAGATAACACTGGAATATTCACACTGACTGTACCGGGAACATGTTAGATAACACTGGAATATTCACACTGACTGTACCGGGTACCTGTTAGATAACATTGTAAAATTCTCACTGACTGTACTGGGAACCTGTTAGATAACACTGGAATATTCACACTGACTGTTTTGGGAACCTGTTAGATAACACTGGAATATTCACACTGACTGTACTGGGAACCTGTTAGATAACACTGGAATATTCAGACTGACTGTATCGGGAACCTGTTAGATAACACTGGAATATTCACACTGACTGTACCGGGAACCTGTTAGATAACACTGGAATATACACACTGGCTGTGCCAGGAACCTGTTAGCAAACAATGGAATATTCACACTGACTGTACTGGGAACCTAATAAATATAACTGGAATATTAACACTGACTCTACTGGGAACCTGTTAGAAAACACTGGAATATTCACACTGACTGTACTGGGAACTTATTAGATAAAACTGGAATATTCACACTGACTGTACTGGGAACCTGTTAGACAACACTGGATTATTCACATTGACTGTACTGGGAACCTGTTAGACAACACTGGAATATTCACACTGACTGTACCAGGAACCTGTTAGATAACACTGGAATATTCACACTGACTGTACTGGGAACCTGTTAGATATCACTGGAATATTCACACTGACTGTACCAGGAACCTGTTAGATAACACTGGAATATTCACACTGACTGTACCGGGAACCTGTTAGATAACACTGGAATATTCTCACTGACTGTACCGGGAACCTGTTAGATAACTCTGGAATATTCACACTGACTGTACTGGGATCCTGTTAGATAACACTGGAATATTCACACTGACTGTACTGGGAAGCTGTTAGATAACACTGGAATATTCACACTGACTGTACTGGGATCCTGTTAGTTAACACTGGAATATTCACACTGGCTGCACTGGGAACCTGTTAGATAACACTGGAATATTCACACTGACTGTACCAGGAACCTGTTAGATAGCACTGGAATATTCACACTGACTGTACTGGGAACGTGTTAGATAACACTGGAATATTCACAGTGACTGTTTTGGGAACCTGTTAGATAACACTGGAATATTCACACTGACTGTACTGGGAACCTGTTAGATAACACTGGAATATTCAGACTGACTGTATCGGGAACCTGTTAGATAACACTGGAATATTCACACTGACTGTACCGGGAACCTGTTAGATAACACTGGAATATACACACTGGCTGTGCCAGGAACCTGTTAGCAAACAATGGAATATTCACACTGACTGTACTGGGAACCTAATAAATATAACTGGAATATTCACACTGACTCTACTGGGAACCTGTTAGAAAACACTGGAATATTCACACTGACTGTACTGGGAACTTATTAGATAAAACTGGAATATTCACACTGACTGTACTGGGAACCTGTTAGACAACACTGGATTATTCACATTGACTGTACTGGGAACCTGTTAGACAACACTGGAATATTCACACTGACTGTACCAGGAACCTGTTAGATAACACTGGAATATTCACACTGACTGTACTGGGAACCTGTTAGATATCACTGGAATATTCACACTGACTGTACCAGGAACCTGTTAGATAACACTGGAATATTCACACTGACTGTACCGGGAACCTGTTAGATAACACTGGAATATTCTCACTGACTGTACCGGGAACCTGTTAGATAACTCTGGAATATTCACACTGACTGCACTGGGATCCTGTTAGATAACACTGGAATATTCACACTGACTGTACTGGGAAGCTGTTAGATAACACTGGAATATTCACACTGACTGTACTGGGATCCTGTTAGTTAACACTGGAATATTCACACTGGCTGCACTGGGAACCTGTTAGATAACACTGGAATATTCACACTGACTGTACCAGGAACCTGTTAGATAGCACTGGAATATTCACACTGACTGTACTGGGAACGTGTTAGATAACACTGGAATATTCACAGTGACTGCACTGGGATCCTGTTAGAGAACCCTGGAATATTCACACTGACTGTACCGGGAAACTGTTAGATATCAGTGGAATATTCCGACTGACTGTACTGGGAACCTGTTAGATAATACTGGAATATTCACACTGAATGTCCAGGGAACCTGTTAGATAACACTGGAATATTCACACTGACTGTTTTGGGAACCTGTTAGATAAAACTGGGATATTCACACTGACTGTACTGGGAACCTGTTAGATAACACTGGAATATTCGCACTGACTGTACTGGGAAGCTGTTGGATCACAGTGGAATATTCACACTGACTGTACTGGGAACCTGTTAGATAACACTGGAATATTCACACTGACTGTTATGGGAACCTGTTAGATAACACTGGAATATTCACACTGACTGTACTGGTAACCTGTGAGATAACACTGGAATATTCACTCTGACTGTACCTGTATACTGTTAGATAAAATTGGAATATTCACATTGACTGCACCGGGAACCTGTTAGATAACAGTGGAATGTTCAGACTGACTGTCCCGGGAACCTGTTAGATAACACTGGAATATTCACACTGACTGCACTGGGAACCTGTTAGATAACACTGGAATATTCACACTGACTGTACTGGCAACCTGTTAGATAACACTGGAATATTCACACTGACTGTACTGGGAACCTGTTAGATAACATTGTAAAATTCACACTGACTGTACTGGGAACCTGTTAGATAACACTGGAATATTCAGACTGACTGTATCGGGAACCTGTTAGATAACACTGGAATATTCACACTGACTGTACCGGGAACCTGTTAGATAACACTGGAATATACACACTGGCTGTGCCAGGAACCTGTTAGCAAACAATGGAATATTCACACTGACTGTACTGGGAACCTAATAAATATAACTGGAATATTAACACTGACTCTACTGGGAACCTGTTAGAAAACACTGGAATATTCACACTGACTGTACTGGGAACTTATTAGATAAAACTGGAATATTCACACTGACTGTACTGGGAACCTGTTAGACAACACTGGATTATTCACATTGACTGTACTGGGAACCTGTTAGACAACACTGGAATATTCACACTGACTGTACCAGGAACCTGTTAGATAACACTGGAATATTCACACTGACTGTACTGGGAACCTGTTAGATATCACTGGAATATTCACACTGACTGTACCAGGAAGCTGTTAGATAACACTGGAATATTCACACTGACTGTACCGGGAACCTGTTAGATAACACTGGAATATTCTCACTGACTGTACCGGGAACCTGTTAGATAACTCTGGAATATTCACACTGACTGTACTGGGATCCTGTTAGATAACACTGGAATATTCACACTGACTGTACTGGGAAGCTGTTAGATAACACTGGAATATTCACACTGACTGTACTGGGATCCTGTTAGTTAACACTGGAATATTCACACTGGCTGCACTGGGAACCTGTTAGATAACACTGGAATATTCACACTGACTGTACCAGGAACCTGTTAGATAGCACTGGAATATTCACACTGACTGTACTGGGAACGTGTTAGATAACACTGGAATATTCACAGTGACTGTTTTGGGAACCTGTTAGATAACACTGGAATATTCACACTGACTGTACTGGGAACCTGTTAGATAACACTGGAATATTCAGACTGACTGTATCGGGAACCTGTTAGATAACACTGGAATATTCACACTGACTGTACCGGGAACCTGTTAGATAACACTGGAATATACACACTGGCTGTGCCAGGAACCTGTTAGCAAACAATGGAATATTCACACTGACTGTACTGGGAACCTAATAAATATAACTGGAATATTCACACTGACTCTACTGGGAACCTGTTAGAAAACACTGGAATATTCACACTGACTGTACTGGGAACTTATTAGATAAAACTGGAATATTCACACTGACTGTACTGGGAACCTGTTAGACAACACTGGATTATTCACATTGACTGTACTGGGAACCTGTTAGACAACACTGGAATATTCACACTGACTGTACCAGGAACCTGTTAGATAACACTGGAATATTCACACTGACTGTACTGGGAACCTGTTAGATATCACTGGAATATTCACACTGACTGTACCAGGAACCTGTTAGATAACACTGGAATATTCACACTGACTGTACCGGGAACCTGTTAGATAACACTGGAATATTCTCACTGACTGTACCGGGAACCTGTTAGATAACTCTGGAATATTCACACTGACTGTACTGGGATCCTGTTAGATAACACTGGAATATTCACACTGACTGTACTGGGAAGCTGTTAGATAACACTGGAATATTCACACTGACTGTACTGGGATCCTGTTAGTTAACACTGGAATATTCACACTGGCTGCACTGGGAACCTGTTAGATAACACTGGAATATTCACACTGACTGTACCAGGAACCTGTTAGATAGCACTGGAATATTCACACTGACTGTACTGGGAACGTGTTAGATAACACTGGAATATTCACAGTGACTGCACTGGGATCCTGTTAGAGAACCCTGGAATATTCACACTGACTGTACCGGGAAACTGTTAGATATCAGTGGAATATTCCGACTGACTGTACTGGGAACCTGTTAGATAATACTGGAATATTCACACTGAATGTCCAGGGAACCTGTTAGATAACACTGGAATATTCACACTGACTGTTTTGGGAACCTGTTAGATAAAACTGGGATATTCACACTGACTGTACTGGGAACCTGTTAGATAACACTGGAATATTCGCACTGACTGTACTGGGAAGCTGTTGGATCACAGTGGAATATTCACACTGACTGTACTGGGAACCTGTTAGATAACACTGGAATATTCACACTGACTGTTATGGGAACCTGTTAGATAACACTGGAATATTCACACTGACTGTACTGGTAACCTGTGAGATAACACTGGAATATTCACTCTGACTGTACCTGTATACTGTTAGATAAAATTGGAATATTCACATTGACTGCACCGGGAACCTGTTAGATAACAGTGGAATGTTCAGACTGACTGTCCCGGGAACCTGTTAGATAACACTGGAATATTCACACTGACTGCACTGGGAACCTGTTAGATAACACTGGAATATTCACACTGACTGTACTGGCAACCTGTTAGATAACACTGGAATATTCACACTGACTGTACTGGGAACCTGTTAGATATCACTGGAATATTCACACTGACTGTACTGGGAACCTGTTAGATAACACTGGGTTATTCACACTGACTGTACTGGGAAGCTGTTAGATAGCACTGGGATATTCACACTGACTGTACTGGGAAGCTGTTAGATAACACTGGAATATTCGCACTGACTGTACTGGGAACCTGTTAGATAACACTGGAATATTCACATTGACTGCTCTGGGAACCTGTTAGATAACACAGGAAAATTCATATTGACTGTACTGGGTACCTGTTCGGTAACACTGGAATATTCACACTGACTCTACTGGGAACCTGTTAGATAACACTGGAATATTCGCACTGAATGTACTGGGAACCTGTAAGATAACACTGGAATATTCACACTGACTTTTTTGGGAACCTGTCAGATAACACTGGAATATACACACTGACTGTACTGGGAACCTGTTAGATAACACTGGAATATTCACACTGACTGTTTTGGGAACCTGTTAGATAACACTGGAATATTCACACTGACTGTACTGAGAACCCTCTCGGAGCGGGTGCAGAGCATTCTGAAGGGGGAGGGTGATCAGCCAGTTGTCGTGGTACATGTAGGTACCAACGATGTAGGTAAAAAGAGGGAGGAGGTCCTACAAGCTGAATTTAGGGAGTTAGGAGCTAAATTGAAAAGTAGGACCTCAAAGGTAGTAATCTCTGGATTGCTACCAGTGCCACGAGCTAATAAGTTTAGAGAGAGTAAGATAGATAAGCTAAATACGTGGCTTGAGCAGTGGTGCAAGGGAGAGGGATTTAAATTCTTGAGGCATTGGAACCAGTTCTTGGGGAGGAGGAGGAGTGACCTGTACCAAGGGGACGGTCTACACCTGAACTGTGAGGGAGCCGATGTCCTCGGGGTAATATTTTCTAGGGCGGTTCGGGAGGATTTAAACTAATTTGGCAGGGGGATGGGAACCTAGGTAGTGGAAAAGAGGGAAGTCATATGAAGTCAGAAATAGATGGTAGAAAGGTGAGAAGCAATAAGCAAAGGAGAGAAACACAAAGGGCCAAACTAATTCATAATGAGAGTGTGAAAAAAGCAAGCCTGAAGGCCTTGTATCTTAATGCTAGAAGCATTAGGAACAAGGTGGATGAATTAGTTGTGGAAATAGAGGTAAACAAGTATGATTTGATTGGGATTACAGAAACGTGGCTGCAGGGTGGGCAAGGCTGGGAACTTAACATCCAGGGATATACAATATTTAGGAAGGATCGGCAAAAAGGTAGGGGAGGTGGGGTAGCATTGCTGGTAAAGGAGGGGATTAATGCAATGGAAAGGAAGGATATTAACTCGGATGAAACGGAATCTGTATGGGTAGAAATGAGAAATAGCAAGGGGAGGAAAACGTTAGTGGGTGTGATATATAGGCCTCCAAATAGTAATATGGAGGTGAGGGAAGGCATAAAAAGGGAAATTAGAGAAGTGTGCGATAAGAGCACAGCTGTCATCATGGGTGACTTTAATTTACATATTGATTGGACTACCCAAATTAGTAAAAATTCTGAGGAGGAGGAATTCCTGGAATGTTTTCGGGACGGTTATCTGGACCAATATGTCGAGGAGCCGACTCGAGATCAGGCCATTTTAGACTGGGTATTGTGCAATGAGAAGGGACTTATCAGCAATCTTCTTGTACGAGGCCCCTTGGGTCAGAGCGATCATAATATGATCGAGCTCTCAGTCGAGATGGAGAGTGAGGAAATTGAATCAGAGACTAAGGTCCAGAACTTAAATAAAGGGAATTACGAGGGTATGAGACGGGAATTGGGTAAGATTGATTGGGTGGTGTTTCTGGGGGGATTGACAGTGGATAGACAATGGCAAGCATTCAAAGATAGAATGGAAGAATTCCAGAACATGTTTATACCGGTTTGGCATAAAAATAAACCTAAAAAGGTGACTCAACCGTGGATAACGAGGGAAATTAGGGACAGCATAAAATCAAAAAAAAGGGCATATCAACTGGCAAAAAAAAGCACCAGACCGGAAGATTGGGGGCAGTACAGGATACAGCAAAAGAGGACAAAGGGATTAATCAGGAAGGGGAAAATAGAATACGAAAGTAAACTTGCAGCAAACATAAAGACAGACTGCAAAAGCTTTTATCGGTATATCAGGAGGAAAAGACTGGTAAAATCCCAAGTCGGTCCCTTGCAGTCCGATTCGGGAGAATATATAATGGAGAATAAGGAAATGGCAGACCAATTAAACTCATACTTTGGTTCTGTATTCACAAAGGAGGACACAAATAACCTCCCAGGAATATCGGCAAACATAGGGACTAATGAGAGGGAGGAGCTGACAGAAATTAGTATCTCTAGGGATATGGTGTTGGGTAAGTTGAGGGGACTGAAGGCCGACAAATCCCCGGGGCCTGATAAACTACATCCTAGGGTACTTAAGGAGGTGGCCCTGGAGATAGCAGATGCTCTAAGGATCATCTTCCGGAACTCCATTGACTCGGGAACAGTACCCGTGGATTGGAGGGTAGCTAATGTTACCCCAATATTTAAAAAGGGGGGTAGAGAGAAAGCAGGGAATTATAGACCAGTAAGCCTTACATCGGTTGTGGGCAAAATGCTAGAGTCCATTATTAAGGATAAAATAGCGGAGCACTTGACAAATGGGGAAAGGATCGGACAGAGTCAACATGGATTTACAAAGGGTAAATCGTGTTTGACTAATCTGCTGGAATTTTTTGAGGAAGTAACTGGTAAAATAGATGGGGGAGAGCCAGTGGATGTGGTGTACCTTGACTTCCAGAAAGCCTTCGATAAGGTTCCACACAAAAGATTATCATGCAAAATTAAGGCTCATGGGATTGGGGGCAAAGTATTAACGTGGATAGAGAACTGGCTGGCGGATAGAAAACAGAGAGTTGGAATAAACGGCTCGTTTTCGGAGTGGCAGGCAGTGACCAGCGGGGTGCCGCAAGGATCTGTCCTGGGACCCCAGCTGTTCACAATATATATAAATGATCTGGATCAGGGAATTGGATGCAATATTTCCAAATTCGCTGACGACACTAAACTAGGAGGAGGGGTGGGCTCTGATGAGGATGTCAGGAGGCTACAGTGCGATTTGGACAGGTTGGGGGAATGGGCAGATACGTGGCAGATGCACTATAATGTGGATAAATGCGAGGTTATCCACTTTGGGGGTAAAAACAGGAGGGTAGATTATTATCTAAATGGCAATAGATTGGGAGATGGGGCAGTGCAGAGGGACCTGGGTGTTCTTGTGCACCAGTCACTGAAGGAGAGCATGCAGGTGCAACAGGCGATTAAGAAGGCAAATGGTATGTTGGCCTTCATATCAAGGGGGTTCGAGTATAGGAATAGGGATACCTTACTACAGCTGTACAAGGTGCTGGTGAGACCGCATCTGGAGTATTGTGTACAGTTTTGGTCGCCCCATCTGCGGAAGGATGTTCTTGCCATGGAAAGAGTGCAACGGCGATTCACCAGGCTGATACCTGGAATGGCGGGAATGACCTACGAAGAGAGATTAAATAGTTTGGGCTTGTACTCACTGGAGTTTAGAAGATTGAGAGGGGATCTCATCGAAACATATAAATTATGGCAGGCCTGGACAGGCTGAATTCAGAGAGAATGTTTCCAATGGCCGGGGAGCACAGAACCAGGGGCCACAGTCTAAAAATAGCGGGCAAATCATTTAAAACAGAGATGAGGAAGAATTTCTTCACTCAAAGAGTGGTGAGCCTGTGGAATTCCCTGCCACAGAGGGCTGTGAAGGCTAATTCAATAAATATTTTCAAGAGAGAATTGGATATATTTCTGAAGGCTAAGGGGATTAAGGGTTACGGAGAAAAGGCGGGGACGGGGTACTGAACTGATAAGATCAGCTATGATCTCAGACGAAGATCAGCCATGATCTCATTGAATGGTGGAGCAGGCTCGAAGGGCCGAATGGCCTACTCCTGTTCCTATCTCTATGTATCTATGTATAACACTGGAATATTCACACTGACTGTATCGGGAACCTGTTAGGAAACACTGGAATATTCACACTGACTGTACCGGGAACCTGTTAGAAAACACTGGAATATTCACACTGACTGTACTGGGAACCTATTGGATAAAACTGGAATATTCACACTGACTCTACTGGGAACCTCTTAGATAACACTGGAATATTCACACTGACTGTACTGGGAACCTATTAGATAAAACTGGAATATTCACACTGACTGTACTGGGAACCTGTTAGATAACACTGGAATATTCGCACTGACTGTACCGGGAACCTGTCAGACAACACCGGAATATTAACACTGACTGTACCGGGAACCTGTTAGATAACACTGGAATATTCACACTGACTGCACTGGGAACCTGTTAGATAACACTGGAATATTCGCACTGACTGTACCGGGAACCTGTTAGACAACACCGGAATATTCACATTGACTGTACTGGGTACCTGTTAGGTAACACTGGAATATTCACACTGACTGTTTTGGGAACCTGTTAGATAACACTGGAATATTCACACTGACTGTACGGGAAACTGTTTGATAACAGTGGAATATTCCCACTGACTGTACTGGGTACCTGTTAGATAACACTAGAATATTCACATTGACTGTACTGGGTACCTGTTAGGTAACACTGGAATATTCACACTGACTGTTTTGGGAACCTGTTAGATAACACTGGAATATTCACACTGACTGTACTGGGAACCTGTTAGATAACACTGGAATATTCACACTGACTCTACTGGGAACCTGTTACATAACACTGGGATATTCACACTGACTGTACCCGGAACCTGTTAGATAACACTGGAATATTCACACTGACTGTACTGGGTACCTGTTTGGTAACACTGGAATATTCACACTGACTGTTTTGGGAACCTGTTCGATAATACTGGAATAATCACACTGACTGTACCGGGAACCTGTTCGATAATACTGGAGTATTCGCACTGACTGTACTGGGAACCTGTTAGATAACACTGGAATATTCACACTGACTGTACTGGGAACGTATTAGATAACACTGGAATATTCACAATGACTGTACTGGGAACCTGTTAGATAACACTGGAATATTAACACTGGCTGTTCCGGGAACCTGTTCGATAACACTGGAATATTCACTCTGACTGTACTGGGAACCTGTTAGATAACACTGGAATATTCACACTGACTGTACTGGGTACCTGTTAGATAACACTGGAATATTCACACTGACTGTACTGGGAACCTGTTAGATAACACTGGAATATTCACACTGACTGTCCTGGGAACCTGTTAGATAACACTGGAATATTCACACTGACTGTACTGGGAACCTGTTAGATAACGCTGGAATATTCACACTGACTGTACTGGGAACCTGTTAGATAACACTGGAATATTCACACTGACTGTACCGGGAATCTGTTAGATAACACTGGAATATTCACACTGACTGTACCGGGAACCTGTTTGATAACACTGGAATATTCACACTGACTGTACCGGGAACCTGTTAGATAACACTGGAATATTCACACTGACTGTACCGGGAACCTGTTAGATAACACTGGAATATTCACACTGACTGTACCGGGAACCTGTTAGATAACACTGGAATATTCACACTGACTGTACCGGGAACCTGTTAGATAACACTGGAATATTAACACTGACTGTACTGGGAACCTGTTAGGTAACACTGGAATATTCACACTGACTGTACTGGGAACCTGTTAGATAACACTGGAATATTCACACTGACTGTACTGGGAACCTGTTAGATAACACTGGGATATTCACACTGACTGTACCCGGAACCTGTTAGATAACACTGGAATATTCACACTGACTGTACTGGGTACCTGTTTGGTAACACTGGAATATTCACACTGACTGTTTTGGGAACCTGTTAGATAATACTGGAATATTCACACTGACTGTACCGGGAACCTGTTCGATAACACTGGAGTATTCGCACTGACTGTACTGGGAACCTGTTAGATAACACTGGAATATTCACACTGACTGTACTGGGAACGAAATAGATAACACTGGAATATTCACAATGACTGTACTGGGAATCTGTTAGATAACACTGGAATATTAACACTGGCTGTTCCGGGAACCTGTTAGATAACACTGGAATATTCACTCTGACTGTACTGGGAACCTGTTAGATAACACTGGAATATTCACACTGACTGTACCGGGAACCTGTTAGATAACACTGGAATATTCACACTGACTGTCCTGGGAACCTGTTAGATAACACTGGAATATTCACACTGACTGTACTGGGAACCTGTTAGATAACGCTGGAATATTCACACTGACTGTACTGGGAACCTGTTAGATAACACTGGAATATTCACACTGACTGTACCGGGAATCTGTTAGATAACACTGGAATATTCACACTGACTGTACCGGGAACCTGTTAGAAAGCACTGGAATATTCACACTGACTGTACCGGGAACCTGTTAGATAACACTGGAATATTCACACTGACTGTACCGGGAACCTGTTAGATAACACTGGAATATTCACACTGACTGTACCGGGAACCTGTTAGATAACACTGGAATATTCACACTGACTGTACCGGGAACCTGTTAGATAACACTGGAATATTAACACTGACTGTACTGGGAACCTGTTAGGTAACACTGGAATATTCACACTGACTGTACTGGGAACCTGTTAGATAACACTGGAATATTCACACTGACTGTACTGGGAACCTGTTAGATAACACTGGAATATTCACGCTGACTGTACCGGGAACCTGTTAGATAACACTGGAATATTCACACTGACCTTACTGGGAACCTGTTAGATAACACTGGAATATTCAAACTTACTGTACTGGGCACCTGTTAGATAACACTGGAATATTCACACTGACTGTACTGGGAACTGGTTAGATAGCACTGGAATAATCACACTGACTGTACTGGGAACCTGTTAGATAACACTGGAATTTTCACACTGACTGTACTGGGAACCTGTTAGATAATACTGGAATATTCACACTGACTGTACCGGGAACCTGTTAGACAATACTGGAATTTACACACTGACTGTACCAGGAACCTGTTAGAAAACACTGGAACATTCACACTGACTGTACTGGGAACCTATTGGATAAAACTGGAATATTCACACTGACTCTACTGGGAGCCTCTTAGATAACACTGGAATATTCACACTGACTGTACTGGGAACCTATTAGATAAAACTGGAATATTCACACTGACTGTACTAGGAACCTGTTCGATAACACTGGAATATTCGCACTGACTGTACCGGGAACCTGTTAGACAACACCGGAATATTAACACTGACTGTACCGGGAACCTGTTAGATAACACTGGAATATTCACACTGACTGCACTGGGAACCTGTTAGATAACACTGGAATATTCGCACTGACTGTACCGGGAACCTGTTAGACAAAACCGAATATTAACACTGACTGTACTGGGAACCTGTTAGATAACACTGGAATATTCACACTGACTGTACTGGGAACCTGTTAGGTAACAGTGGAATATTCACACTGACTGTACTGGGAACCTGTTAGATAACACTGGAATATTCACATTGACTGTACTGGGTACCTGTTAGGTAACACTGGAATATTCACACTGACTGTTTTGGGAACCTGTTGGATAACACTGGAATATTCACACTGACTGTACCGGGAAACTGTTTGATAACAGTGGAATATTCCCACTGACTGTTTTGGGAACCTGTTAGATAACACTGGAATATTCACACTGAGTGTACTGGGAACCTGTTAGATAACACTGGAATATTCACACTGACTCTACTGGGAACCTATTAGATAACACTGGGATATTCACACTGACTGTACCAGGAACCTGTTAGATAACACTGGAATATTCACACTGACTGTACTGGGTACCTGTTTGGTAACACTGGAATATTCACACTGACTGTTTTGGGAACCTGTTAGATAACACTGGAATATTCACACTGACTGTACCGGGAACCTGTTCGATAACACTGGAGTATTCACACTGACTGTACTGTGAACCTGTTAGATAACACTGGAATATTCACACTGGCTTTACTGGGAACGTATTAGATAACACTGGAATAATCACAATGACTGTACTGGGAACCTGTTAGATAACACTGGAATATTCACATTGACTGTTTCGGGAACCTGTTAGATAACACTGGAATATTCACTCTGACTGTACTGGGAACCTGTTAGATAACACTGGAATATTCACACTGACTGTACTGGGAACCTGTTAGACAACACTGGAATATTCACACTGACTGTACTGGGAACCTGTTAGATAACACTGGAATATTCAAACTGACTGTACCGGGAACCTGTTAGATAACACTGGAATATTCACACTGGCTCTACTGGGAACGTATTAGATAATACTGGATATTCACACTGACTGTGCTGGGTACCTGTTAGATAACACTGTAATATTCACACTGACTGTACTGGGTACCTGTTAGATAACACTGGAATATTCACACTGACTGTACCGGGAACCTGTTAGATAACACTGGAATATTCACACTGACTGTCCTGGGAACCTGTTAGATAACACTGGAATATTCACACTGACTGTACTGGGAAGCTGTTAGATAACGCTGGAATATTCACACTGACTGTACTGGGAACCTGTTAGATAACACTGGAATATTCACACTGACTGTACCGGGAATCTGTTAGATAACACTGGAATATTCACACTGACTGTACCGGGAACCTGTTAGATAACACTGGAATATTCACACTGACTGTACTGGGAACCTGTTAGATAACACTGGAATATTCACAGTGACTGCACCGGGAACCTGTTAGATAACACTGGAATATTCACACTGACTGTACCGGGAACCTGTTAGATAACACTGGAATATTCACACTGACTGTACCGGGAACCTGTTAGATAACACTGGAATATTAACACTGACTGTACTGGGAACCTGTTAGGTAACACTGGAATATTCACACTGACTGTACTGGGAACCTGTTAGATAACACTGGAATATTCACACTGACTGTACTGGGAACCTGTTAGATAACACTGGAATATTCGCACTGACCTTACTGGGAACCTGTTAGATAACACTGGAATATTCAAACTTACTGTACTGGGAACCTGTTAGATAACACTGGAATATTCACACTGACTGTACTGGGAACTGGTTAGATAGCACTGGAATAATCACACTGACTGTACTGGGAACCTGTTAGATAACACTGGAATATTCACACTGACTGTACCGGGAACCTGTTAGATAACACTGGAATTTTCACACTGACTGTACTGGCAACCTGTCAGATAACACTGGAATTTTCACACTGACTGTACTGGCAACCTGTCAGATAACATAGAAATAGTAGATGCATTGCTGGTCATTTTCCAAAATTCTATGGTCTCTGGAAAAATTCCTATGGATTGAAGTGTAGCTAATGTAACCCCACTATTTAAAAAATGTGGTCGAGAGATAACGGGGAATTTAAGACCACTAAGCCTGACATCGGTCGTGGGGAAAATGCTAGAGTCTATTATAAAAGATGTAATAGCAGAGCACTTGGAAAACAATGACAGGATCGGACAAAGTCAACATGGATTTACAAAAGGTAAATCATGCTTGACTAATCTACTGGAAATTTTTGAGGATGTAACTGGTAGAATCGATAAGGGAGAACCAGTGGATGTGGTGTATTTGGACTTTCAGAAGGCTTTTGATAAGGTCCCACATAAGAGATTAGCGTGTAAAGTTAAGGCACATGGGATTGGGGGCAAGGTACTGACTTGGATAGAGAACTGGTTGGCAGACAGGAAGCAAAGAGTTGGAATAACCGGGTCTTTTTCCGAGTGGAAGGCAGTGACTAGTGGGGTACCGCAGGGATCGCTGCTAGGACCCCAGCTATTCACAATATATATTAATGATCTAGACGAGGGAACTAGATGTAATATCTCCAAGTTTGCAGATGACACAAAGCTGGGTAGGTGTGTGTGCTGTGAGGAGGATGCAGAGAAACTCCAGTATGATTTGAGCAGGTTGGGTGATTGGGCAGATGCATGGCAGCTGCAGTACAATGTGGATAAATGCAAGATTATCCACTTTAGTGGCAAAGACAGGAAGACAGATTATTATCTTCATGGCAATAGATTGGGAAAAGGGGAAGTGCAATGAGACCTGGGTGTCCTTGTGCACCAGTCGCTGAAGGTAAGCATGCAGGTGCAGCAGGCGGTTAAGAAGGCAAATGGTATGTTGGCTTTCATAGTGAGAGGATTCGAGTACAGGAACAAGGATGTCTTGCTGCAGTTGTACAGGGCCTTGGTGAGACCACATCTTGAGTATTGTGTGCAGTTTTGGTCGCCTTATCTGAGGAAGGATTGGAGGGAGTGCAGCGAAGATTCACCAGACTGATACCTGGGATGGCAGGAATGAAGTATGAGGAGAGATTGGGTCGATTGGGCTTATACTCACTGGAGTTTAGAAAAATGAGAGGGGATCTCATCGAAACTTATAAAATTCTAACAGGACTGGACAGAGTAGATGCAGGAAGAATGTTCCCGATGGCGGGGGAGTCCAGAACCAGGGGTCACAGTCTAAGGATAAGGGGTAAGCCATTTAGGACAGAGATGAGGAGGAATTTCTTCACCCAGAGAGTGGTGAACCTGTGGAATTCTCCACCACAGAAGGCAGTTGAGGCCAATTCATTAAATATATTCAAGAACGAGTTGTATATATTTCTTAAGGCTAAAGGGATCAAGGGATATGGGGAGAAAGCAGGGACAGGGTACTGAATTTGGATGATCAGTCATGATCTCATTAAATGGCGGACAGGCTCGAAGGGCCGAATGGCCTACTCCTGCTCCTATCTTCTATGTTTCTATGTTTCACCTCTAAGACAACAGGTTGTGAATTCAAGTCACACTCCAGAGCAAGAGCAGAAAATCTACACTGACACTCCCAGTGCAATACTGAGGGAGTGTCCCCTGTCGGAGGGGCAGTAATGAGTGAGCGTGCACTATCGGACGGTCAGTACTGAGGGAGTGCTGCACTGTCGGAGGGTCAGTACTGAGGGAGCACTGCACTGTCGGAGGGGCAGTACTGAGGGAGGGCTGCACTGTCAGAGGGGCAGTACTGAGATAGTGATGCACTGTCAGAGGGGCAGTACTGAGGGAGTGCAGCACTGTCTGTGGGGCAGTACTGAGTGAGTGCCGCACTGTCGGAGGGGCAGTACTGAGGGAGCGCTGCACTGTCAGAGGGTCAGTACTGAGGGAGCGCTGCACTGTCGGAGGGGCAGTACTGAGGGAGCGCTGCACTGTCGGAGGGGCAGTACTGAGGGAGTGCTGCACTGTCGGAGGGGCAGTACTGACGGAGCGCTACACTGTCGGAGGGGCAGTACTGAGGGAGCGCTGCACTGTCGGACGGTCAGTACTGAGGGAGTGCTGCACTGTCGGAGGGTCAGTACAGAAGGAGCGCTGCACTGTTGGAAGGTCAGTACTGAGGGAGCGCTGCACTGTCGGACAGTCAGTACTGAGGGAGTGCTGTACTGTCGGAGGGTCAGTACAGAAGGAGCGCTGCACTGTTGGAAGGTCAGTACTGAGGGAGTGCTGCACTGTCGGAGGGTCAGTGCTGACGGAGCGCCGCACTGTCGGAGGGGCAGTACTGAGGGAGCGCTGCACTGATGGAGGGGCGGTACTGAGGAAGCACTGCACTGTCGGAGGGTCAGTACTGAAGGAGCGCTGCATTGTCAGAGGGGCAGTACTGAGGGAGCGCTGCACTGTAGGAGCGGCAGTACTGAGGGACTGCTGCACTGTCGGAGGGGCAGTACTGAGGGAGCGCTGCACTGTCGGAGGGGCAGTACTGAGGGAGCGCTGCACTGCAGGAGGGGCAATACTGAGGGAGTGCTGCACTCTAGGAGGGGCAATACTGAGGGAGCACCGCACTTTCGGAGGGACAGTACTGAGGGAGCGCTGCACTGTCAGAGGGGCAGTACTGAGGGAGCGCTGCAATATGGGAGGGGCAGTACTGAGGGAGCGCCGCACTGTCAGAGGGGCAGTAGTGAGGGAGTGCTGCACTGTCGGAGGGGCAGTACTGAGGGAGCGCTGCACTGAGGGAGGGGCAGTACTGAGGGAACACCGCACTGTCAGAGGGGCAGTACTGAGGGAGTGCTGCATTGTCGGAGGGGCAGTACTGAGGGAGCGCTGCACTGTGGGATTGGCAGTACTGAGGGAGCGCTGCACTGTCGGAGGGACAGTACTGAGGGAGCGCTGCACTGTTGGAGGGGCAGTACTGAGGGAGCCCTGCACTGTCGGAGGGGCAGTACTGAGGGAGCGCCGCACTGTCGGAGGGCAGTACTGAGGGAGCACCGCACTGTCGGAGGGGCAGTACTGAGGGAGCGCCGCACTGTTGGAGGGGCAGTACTGAGGGAGCGCCGCACTGTGGGAGGGGCAGTACTGAGGGAGCGCTGCACTGTCGGAGGGACAGTACTGAGGGAGCGCTGCACTGTTGGAGGGGCAGTACTGAGGGAGCGCTGCACTGTTGGAGGGGCAGTACTGAGGGAGCACCGCACTGTGGGAGAGGCTGTCTTTCGGATGTGACTTTGAACCGAGGCCCCATCTACTCTCTTCGGTTGGTGTAATACATCCCAGGCGTCATTCGACTCACTAAACCAACTGACTAAACCAACTGACGAAACCAACTGACTAAACCAACTCACTAAAACAAATGTTCTGGTCATTATCACATCGCTGTTCTTTGGAGCTTGCTGTGCGCCAATTGGCCGCCGCGTTTCCTGCATTACAACAGTGACTCCACTTCAAAAAGGTACTTTATTGGCTGTAAAATGCCTTGGGATGTCCTGAGATTGTGAAAAGTGTTTTATAAATTCAAGCATTTCTTTTTCCTTTAACTCCTTCCTCTGTCAACCACTTTACACTTGTCTGCATTAAATTTCATCTGCAGTTGTTCTGCCAACTTAAACATTTTGACAAACTGAATCTGTAATTCCTGGGCTGTCTCCTCCAATTCCACTCTCACTTCCAGCTAAGTGTAACCTGCAAATTTGATCACTTTGCATTGTGTTTCTGATTGACATAAATCTGAAGCAGAAGTGGTCCCAGCACTAATTCCGCCAACATAATCCCAACAAGGATTTGTTGTTTTCCACCATTTACCCAATTTCGGATTGATACTCAACTCGAACTTTGAAGCCCCACAGTGTAACTAGTAACCTTTCGTGGGGAACTTTGTCAGATGCCTTTTGGAAATCTAATGACACCACATCCTAGGACTTATCACAATGCACTTGGGATAACGCTTCCTCAAAGAAGTCGAGGAAGTTGATCAGACAGGATCTTCCCCTTCTGAATCCACATTGACTGTTGTTCACTGGAATATTATTCTACAGCGAATCTCTAGTTTACTTCCAGATCCTCAATTCCTTTATTTTACACAGCAGTGAAGTGGACACCTCTCTATTAAATACTGAATCAATGCTGCCTCGATCACCCCTTTCAACACTCAGGCCGTGATGCAACCCGCAGACTGATTGTGAGTTTTTTGCTATTCTCTTCCCTTAAAGGTGACAGTTTCCCCAAACTTACTCAGCCGGAGGTGAATGCTGTCCGAGAGGGTCACACTGCCCAGTTGCAGTGCACCTTGCAGTATGTCGACTTGACAGCTACTGACTTACATTGGTATCGCCGCAGTCCAGGGGGATTCCAGCGGTTTGTAACACACCGTGCTGATAACTCTGTGGAGATGAACGACGATTTAACGGGCTATTTTCAATCTACCAAAGACATCGCCGGGAAAGTAGTCACTCTAACAATCAGACACGTTCGACTCGAAGATGCAACTGTCTATTATTGTAACATATGGTCAGATGTGTACGGGAGTGGAACCCAGCTGAATGTAGCCAGTAAGTACATTTTTTAAATTTGTTCTCAGGATCCGGACGATGCTGACGTGGCCTCAGGTATTACCCACCCCTAGCTGTCCTGAGCAGGCGGTGGTGGGCCTTCTCCTTGATCCACTGCAGTCCTTGTGATGAGGGTGCTCCCACAGTGGAGTCGGGTAGAGAATTCCACAACTCTGCCTCAGTGTTGATAAAGGATCTGCAATATATGTCAGGATAATGTGTGACCTGGATCAAACATTGGAGGGGCTGGTGTTCCCATTATAGTTCTGGTCTGCATGGTAAAGGTTGCAGGGCTGAGGGTGCTACAGTGTGGCTTGCAGCCACCATGCGACAGTGTTGGAGGGGTGGGTTTGGGTCTAATGGCAGGGACACTGATAAAGCATACGGCTTTGTACTCTCTCTCTCTCCTCTCTCTCTCACACATATTCCCCTCCAACTGCCTCACAGATGTCACATTGCCATTTTTCAACTGTCAACGTAACTCGATGATAATTAGAGGCTGTTTGCTTCAAAATTGACCTCATTTGATTTTGAAAACTGAAACTCTAATGAGGAAAGAATGGGGCTGAAAATCTGCAATACGGCTCTGCTGTCAAACTGTGGCTGAGTGGAGATTGCGGCCCACCATGTAATGTATGTACCTTTAAGGGGGGGAACTACTTTCTACAGCTCATGTATACTGTAGTACCGGCAGTGACCACACATGTATATAACGCTGAGTAGTAATCTGTTGTTTCAGTTGCAGTTTGAACCACGTTGAGTAAACACCTGTAGAATCGTTCCCTGCAGTCTGTTGCCTGATTATTGAAGGACACAACATTAAGATACACGGACATAACATTGGCGACGAGGCAGATTCGAACCTACCTGCAACTCTGCATCACCTCCCAGGGATTCGCTCCTGGAGAACAGTGGAAGAAGGTCGAGTCCAGAAGCACGGGCGTCGACCACGGGCAACTGCCCAGTCATCCAGCGGAGATTTGGGCATCGCAGGGGAGGCTGTCGAGAGCCAGGCTTGGCTTTCCAGTCACGGTGGTCCAGCGAAACGGGCTGGCAACAGGTACTGCGCAGACCCTTCCCGGACAGCGGCGGGCTAGAGCCCGACCGAGCAGCACAGAAAAAGGCCAAGCAACGTCGACGGGGGAGAGAGAGAGGGCAGAGCGCACAGGGCGCAGCCGGTGTTCAGGACCGAGCGGTGTCAACAGGGGAGAGAGACGAGAGAGAGCAGAGCTCAGCCGGTGTTCAAGGGCCGAGCAGCGTCAACGGGGGAGAGAGGCGCGCAGGAAAACGCGAGACGCTGCCATTGCCATGAGGACCGCAGAGAGCGGCGTTGGCAGCAGCGCAGGAGCAGCGCACGAAACCCACAGGGCGTCGCCATTTGCCACGAGGACCGCCGAGAGCAGCGTTGGCAGCAGCGCAGGAGATGCCATTTTAAGCCGCAGCAGGGAAGAAAGGAAAGCGCGGGAGACGCCATTTTAAGCCAGTCTAACCACACCCAAAAATGCCGAAGAGTGGCAGTATCACAGCGTTCGACAATGAAGTCGAAGATTGGACGACATATGTCGAACGCATAGAAGTATACTGCAAGGCGAATGAAGCGCCAGATGACAAGAAAGCGCTGGTATTGTTGAATTCAATGGGTGCAAAAACGTATGGCTCACTACGAAACCTAGTAACCACAGAGAAGCCAGTAGAAAAGGATTTTGAAAACATAGTGTCAATCCTACAGGACCACTTAAACCCCACACCGCTGCTGTTTTTTAGAAAACAGGTCTCGTATTGTGGCCACGTTATCGATAAAGAGGGGTTACATAAGTCCCCAGAGAAGATTGAGGCAGTAGTCAAGGCTCCAGCACCGGAAAATGTGTCACAACTGAGGTCGTTCCTCGGGCTGGTAAACTACTACCATAAGTTCTTGCCAAATTTGTCTACAATACTACACCCACTGAACACCCTACTGCAAACTGGGGTGCCATGGAAGTGGAGTGACGAATGTAGACGAGCTTTCCAGAAGAGCAAAACACTAATCACATCGAAAGAGGTATTGACCCATTACAACCCAGCATTACCAACTCGGTTGGCATGTGATGTGTCACCCTACGGCATTGGAGCGGTGCTGTCGCACAAATTCTCGGACGGCTCAGAGAGGCCAATAGCCTTTGCGTCACGATCACTAACCTCAGCCGAGTGTAACTACACCCAGATTGACAGGGAGGCCCTCAGCCTAGTGTGGGGAGTGAAAAAGTTCAATCACTATCTGCACGGGCAGAAATTCACCTTGCTGACTGATCAACAGCCTCTTGTCTCCATTTTTAATCTGAAGAAGGGCGTTCCGGTGATGACTGCGCAACGACTACAAAGATGGTCACATTTTCTAGGGGCACACCACTATCAGATTGAATATAAGGGCACGAAACAGCATGGAAATGCTGATGGGCTATCATGCCTGCCACTGCCTACTGCGGAGGAAGCACCAGCAGTGGATCCTGTCGAAATATTCCAGTCGACTATAGTTGAATACCTACTGGTAACTAACGCTTGTATCGAAAAGGAAACCCGAAATGACCCGACACTGTCTCGGGTATATGATTTGACGGTGAAGGGATGGCCAGCATATGGCGACTCACTGTTGCCGGCATTCTTGACAAGGAGAGAACAGCTGTCAGTGTGCCTGGGGACCTTGATGTGTGGATCCCGAGTGGTAATTCCACCCAAGTTAAGGGATAGAGTGCTCAATGAGCTTCATGAGTGTCATCTGGGAGGGGTAAAAATGGAAAGCCTAGCCAGGGCTTACGTGTGGTGGCCGGGAATCGATAAACAAATCGAGGACCTGACCAAGAGCTGCTCAGGATGCCAGAAAGTCCAAAATGCACCACCACAGGCCCCTCTACACCCATGGGAGTGGCCCTCATCTCCATGGCAACGGGTGCATATTGATTTTGCTGGTCCATTCATGGACTCAATGTTTTTAATAGCCGTGGATGCACACTCGAAATGGCCTGAGGTCATCAAAATGTCCTCCACCACCACGGAGAAAACTACTGCAGTCCTACGGACCATTTTTGCCAGGAATGGCTTGCCAGAACAGATTTGCTCCGACAACGGACCACAGTTTGTGTCCGAAGAGTTCCAGAGGTTCTTGAAAAAGAATGGGATAAGGCATTACACATCCGCCCCGTATCATCCAGCCACAAATGGATTGGCTGAGAGGTTCGTACAAACCTTTAAGAAGGCAATAAAGGCTATGTACAATGACAACATTCCGCTGCAGCACAAGGTGGACAATTTTCTGTTCGCCTACCGGAATGCGACACATGCAGTCACCAACCAGGCCCCAGCCATGATGTTCTTTAACCGAAGGTTAAGATCTCGCCTGGATTTGCTCAGACCAAACGTACGAAGAGATGTTGAGAGTAAGCAGTTCCAGCACATCCATGAGAAGCCAACAAGGAGCTTCAATGGAGGGCAACCAGTCTTGGCCCGCGACTACCGAACAGAAAAATGGCAGCCAGGAACGATATGCACACGGCAGGGCCCACTAATGTACACAGTGGACGTTGGGGAGAGCATCGTGAGACGCCATGCTGACCAGATCCTAGAGTCACAGGAACAAGTCAACCCCATGCCTCGCCCATACGTACCTGGTGATGAACCCGACGTACAGGTAGCATCTACCCCAGAAACAGTGGCATCGGAAGCTGATGAACCAACCGATGACAGGGGGCCAGAATCGCCTCCGCACCAAGAGCAAGACACTCGGGAAAGGCGCTATCCAGAAAGGATCAGGAAGCCTCCCCAAAGACTGAATTTATAAATAGACTATTTTCAGCTAATGTTGCATGTTAAAAGTGTTAATTGTAATTAGTTTGATATTTAATTGTTAAATGAGTGTTATGGTAATGTTAATCTAAAAGGGGAGGAATTGTAATGTATGTACCTTTAAGGGGGGGAACTACTTTCTACAGCTCATGTATACTGTAGTACCGGCAGTGGTCACATCCCTATATAACGCTGAGTAGTAATCTGTTGTTTCAGTTGCAGTTTGAATCACGTTGAGTAAACACCTGTTGTACCGTTCCCTGCAGTCTGTTGTCTGATTATTGAAGGACACAACACGTACCTAACACAGCATTGACCTGCGAGCCTGCCTCCGCTGGAGATCCTGGGCTTAGGCAAAGGACATATTACCAGCAGGCACCTGTGGCAGTATCAGCACCCTTTGGGTGCCCGCTAACTGTATGGATGTGTGTGCAGAGAATATGGTGCTTGTGAAGAAACTGCTAGCTTCAGCAGTAACTTCAGTAAAAGCCTCAAATCAGCTCCTTTTATAAGGTGGCTGATTTCATGTGGGAATGTTCCTGGTCATGACCCCATCTGGAACACTCCTGTTGGCCCCCCTGACAGCACTCCAAAGTACCAAATAGCCTCGACTTGCTGGCATCCACTACATTGGGAGCACAGGCAGAGGGAGCAGGGGGAATCTCAGCAGATGATGCAATCCTGCTGGTGTTACCTCCATTTCTTGCATCTGACTGCAAGGAGGCAATGCATACCCACCCCGCCCCTGAGCAAGTTCCTCGAACCTTTCCTTTGGGACAGAGAACCAATATTACTGGGTCTTTCTTTATTTCCTGCACTATCCTGTCCTCTCCAAACTCTGTTTTCACTCAGAGTTTGCCCGGGCTTTATGCACTTTCTGAAACATTCATGAAACAACAGCTACAATAGGTGTGTAATCAGTGCACTCACAGGCCCCTCAATGTTCCGCCATTCAATGAGATCATGGCTGATCTGCGACCTAACTCCATATACCCACCTTTGGCCCATATCCCTTAATACCTTTGGTTTACTAAAAGCTATCAATCTCCAATTTAAAATTAACAATTAATCTAGCATCAATTGCCGTTTGTAGAAGAGAGTTCCAAACTTCTACCACCCTTTGTGTGTAGAAGTGTTTCCTAATTTCACTCCTGAAAGGTCTGGCTCTAATTTTTAGACTATTGTAAGGTGTTTGGTTTCCTCGTCCTTACGAGGGTTCTTTGACTCTGGGTTTTACAGGAACAAAATGGTCGACGACACAAAGGTTTAGGTTCAACCCAAAACTGTTAGTTTATTAAAACCAACAAAACACAGACAAAAACCTGTTGAGATTGGGCTGAAACTTACAATCGCCCATCCGGCCGGTCGTTACCGGTGTGGATTGTAGGCCTGGACCGGAGATGACCTGTCCCCGTCCTCCTTTATCTGACTGCAGCTGCCTACACAGCGCAAACCCCTTGTAGAGGCAACAGATACTTACAATCGCCCGCCCGCTGGTCGTGGCCGACGTCGATTGCAGGCTGGGGGCTGGAGATGACCGTCTTGCCTTCCTTCTTACACCTGGCAGTTGCTGTAGTCAGAGAGAGAGAGAGAGAGAGAGAGAGATCCTTTATACAGCTCTTCCGTCACGCCTTTTCGAGTCTGGGTCTTCCCCCAACTCTTGTTTTCCAATACACACCTAGTAATCCAAATCACAGGATGTGTACAGGGCTGAGGGATGGAAGATAATTCCTTATCTTGTCCCCCCCCGCCTGCACCCCCCCACCCCCCGTGGTACATATTTAAAGTGCTTTAGTCTTACTGCTGATGTGTTTTGCCCAAGGTTAAAGTGTTTTCCATTGAGGCCAGGAAGTCCATTGTTCCAGCGCAACTGACATCGTTGTCTTATCCATTGAAGATCCATCGAAACCCATTAAAACACGAAGGCCTAGAAATTCACTATGGCCCCGCCAGCTGGCTAGCGCCCAGAAGTTAGCGCTGGGCGGGAAGCCTATAGCAATCGGCAGATATTCATTGTTAGCGCCCCAATTCAGAACCGGGCGCTATACCAGGGTGTGCCCGCCTCCGCTTGGGGCGCTGACACTGAATATCAGCGCTCTTGGCGCCGCTGCGCCAGCCACTGCGGTGCGGCAGGCTGCGGTACTGCAGGCCTTCCTCCCTCTCTTAAGGGGGAGGTGCCTGCAACGGCCGGAGCCCCGATCGTGAGTGCCGGCAAAAGAGCCCGGCACAACGGAGAAGTGCCGGGCTCCCGCAAACCAGCCGGCAATGCCGGCGGGGGGGGGGGGTGTGTGTGGAGGAGGCCGGGGAAGGAGGTGCAGGCAGGCGGCCGCCGAAAAAGCGGCCGGCCGCACCTCCCCCTTTAAAGCGCCCCACTAAGGATTCAGCACGGCCCCGTTCTCTGGTCGCTGTTTGCGGCCGCTTCGGAGGAGGCGGCCGCAACTAAGTATGGGGATCGGGCCGGTTTCGGGGCGGTTCCGGGGCACTGCGCACACCGATGACGTCATCGGTGCCAGCGCAGCGCGAACGGCTACCGCCGCCAATACCGCTGCGCTGAATATCTGCGCAACCTCATTTTTGCCGCAAAATCACTCTTTAGGCGTTAACTGGGCGCAAAGCTGGCAGCGCCTTAATGAATTTCTAGGCCAAAGTCTCATCGTCCAAAGTTAAATCACCTAGTCACCATTAAATCACCGATCGAGACGGTCATTGTCCAAAGTAAATGTCTTTTCCAAAGCTAAATTAAAACTCACAGGTGTGTCTGTGCTTCAAGGTTTAACTGTATCATACCCTTACCACTGGACCAAACAGGCTTCCAGCATTTTGTTATTGTACAGGTTTTATTTAAAAATCTACACTCTGCCCCCTAGTCCTAGAATCCCCAGCCAGCGGAAATAGTTTCTCTCTATCTACCCTATCAGTTCCCCTTAATATCCTGAAAACTTCGATCAGATCACCCCTTAACCTTCTAAATTCCAGAGAATACACGTTAATTTGTGTAATCCCTGCTCGTAACTTAACCCTTGTCATTTCACTCCATCTCTGTCTCTGTTTTGGAGACACACGTTCATACAACCTCGCTGTTCAAAACATGTTTAATATAAAATTTGCCAGAATTTAGTTTGTGAAACTTTTCATCCGGCATTTCTTAAAATAATTCTGAAAACAACCGACTGCTAGAATCTGAAAGAAATTCCAACAATTCAGCGTCTGAATGCATCCTGTGTAACTGTACATGGCACAGTCTGAATTCAGCTTCGACTGAATGTATCCTGTGTAACTGTACACAGCACAGTCTGAATTCAGTGACCGAATGTATCCTGTGTAACTGTACACAGCATAGTCTGAAATCAGCAACTGAATGTATCCTGTGTAACTGTACACAGCACAGTCTGAATTCAGCTCCGACTGAATGCATCCTGTGTAACTGTACACAGCACAGTCTGAATTCAGTGACCGAATGTATCCTGTGTAACTGTACACAGCATAGTCTGAAATCAGCAACTGAATGTATCCTGTGTAACTGTACACAGCACAGTCTGAATTCAGCTCTGACTGAATGCATCCTGTGTAACTGTACACAGCACAGTCTGAATTCAGTGACTGAATGTATCCTGTGTAACTGTACACAGCATAGTCTGAATTCAGTGACTGAATGTATCCTGTGTAACTGTACACAGCACAGTCTGAATTCAGATTCGACTGAATGTATCCTGTGTAACTGTACACAGCATAGTCTGAATTCAGCTCCGATTGAATGCATCCTGTGTAACTGTACACAGCACAGTCTGAATTCAGCTCTGACTGAATGCATCCTGTGTAACTGTACACAGCACAGTCTGAATTCAGCTCTGAGTGAATGCATCCTGTGTAACAGTACACAGCATAGTCTGAATTCAGCTCTGAGTGAATGCATCCTGTGTAACTGTACACAGCACAGTCTGAATTCACCTCGGACTGAATGCATCCTGTGTAACTGTACACAGCACAGTCTGAATTCAGTGACTGAATGTATCGCGTGTAACTGAACACAGCACAATCTGAATTCAGCTCCGACTGAATGTATCCTGTGTAACTGAACACAGCACAGTCTGAATTCAGTGACTGAATGTATCCTGTGTAACTGTACACAACATAGTCTGAATTCAGCTCGGACTGACTGTATCCCGTGTAACTGTACACAGCACAGTCTGAATTCAGCTCGGACTGAATGTATCCTTTGTAACTGTACACAGCACAGTCTGAATTCAGCTCCGAGTGAATGCATCCTGTGTAACTGTACACAGCATAGTCTGAATTCAGCTCCGACTGAATGCATCCTGTGTAACTGTATACAGCACAGTCTGAATTCAGCTCCGACTGAATGTATCCTGTGTAACTGTACACAGCACAGTCTGAATTCAGTGACTGAATGTATCCTGTGTAACTGTACACAGCACAGTCTGAATTCAGTGACTGAATGTATCCTGTGTAACTGTACACAGCACAATCTGAATTCAGCCCCGACTGAATGTATCCTGTGTAACTGTACACAGCATAGTCTGAATTCAGCTCCATCTGAATGTATCCTGCGTAACTGTACACAGCACAGTCTGAATTCAGTAACTGAATGTATCCTGTGTAACTGTGCACAGCACAGTCTGAATTCAGCTCTGACTGAATGCAGCCTGTGTAACTGTACACAGCACAGTCTGAATTCAGTGACTGAATGTATCCTGTGTAACTGTACACAGCATAGTCTGAATTCAGCTCCGACCGAATGCGTCCTGTGTAACTGTACACAGCATAGTCTGAATTCAGCGACTGGTTGCATCCTGTGTAACTGTACACAGCACAGTCTGAATTCAGCTCCGACTGAATGTATCCTGTGTAACTGTACACAGCACAGTCTGAATTCAGCTCCAACTGAATGTATCCTGTGTAACTGTAAACAGCACAGTCTGAATTCAGCGACTGAATGTATCCTGTGTAACTGTACACAGCACAGTCTGAATTCAGCGACTGAATGTATCCTGTGTAACTGTACACAGCACAGTCTGAATTCAGCTCCGACTGAATGCATCCTGTGCAACTGTACACAGCAGAGTCTGAATTCAGCTCCGACTGAATGCATCCTGTGTAACTGTACACAGCACAGTCCGAATTCAGCTCTGACTGAATGCGTCCTGTGTAACTGTACACAGCACAGTCTGAATTCAGCTCTGACTGAATGCGTCCTGTGTAACTGTACATAGCACAGTCTGAATTCAGCTCCGACTGAATATATCCTGTGTCACTGTACACAGCATAGTCTGAATTCAGGTCCGACTGAATGCGTCCTGTGTAACTGTACACAGCATAATCTGAATTCAGCTCCGACTGAATGCATCCTGTGTAATTGTACACAGCACTGTCTGAATTCAGCTCGGACTGAATGTATCCTGTGTGACTATACATAGCATAGTCTGAATTCAGCTCTGACTGAATGTATCCTGTGTAACTGTACACAGCACAGTCTGAATTCAGCGACTGAATGCATCCTGTGTAACTGTACATAGCACAGTCTGAATTCAGCTCCAACTGAATGTATCCTGTGTAACTGTACACAGCACAGTCTGAATTCAGCAGCTGAATGTATCCTGTGTAACTGTACAGAGCAGAGTCTGAATTCAGCTCGGACTGAATGCACCCTGTGTAACTGTACACAACACAGTCTGAATTCAGCAACTGAATGTATCCTGCGTAACTGTACACAGCACAGTCTGAATGCAGCTCCGAGTGAATGCATCCTGTGTAACTGTACACAGCACCATCTGAATTTAGCTCCGACTGAATGTATCCTGTGTAACTGTACACAACATATTCTGAATTCAGTGACTGAATGCATCCTCTGTAACTGTACACAGCACAGTCTGAATTCAGCTCTGACTGAATGTATCCTGTGTAACTGTACACAACACAATCTGAATTCAGCTCCGACTGAATGCATCATGTGTGACTGCACACAGCATAGTCTGAATTCAGCGACTGAATGCATCCTGTGTGAATGTACACAGCACAGTCTGAATTCAGCGACTGAATGCACCCTGTGTAACTGTACACAGCACAGTCTGAATTCAGCTCCGACTGAATGCATCCTGTTTGACTGTACACAGCACAGTCTGAATTCAGCTCGGACTGAATGCATCCTGTGTAACTGTACACAGCACCGTATGAATTCGGCTTGGGCTGAATGCATCCTGTGTAACTGTACACAGCATAGTCTGAATTCAGCGACTAAATGCATCCTGTGTAACTGTACACAGCACAGTCTGAATTCAGCTCGGACAGAATGTATCCTGTGTAACTGTACACAGCACAGTCTGAATTCAGCTCCGACAGAATGTATCCTGTGTAACTGTTCACAGCACAGTCTGAATTCAGTGACTGAATGCATCCTGTGTAACTGTACACAGCATAGTCTGAATTCAGCTCTGACTGAATGAATCCTGTGTAACTGTACACGCACCGTCTGAATTCAGCTCGGACTGAATGTATCCTGTGTAACTTTACACAACACAGCCTGAATTCAGCTCAGGCTGAATGTTTCCTGTGTAACTGTACACAGCACAGTCTGAATTCAGCTCGGACAGACTGTATCCTGTGTAACTGTTCACAGCACAGTCTGAATTCAGTGACTGAATGCATCCTGTGTAACTGTACACAGCATAGTCTGAATTCAGCGCGGACTGAATGCATCCTGTGTGACTGTACACAGCACAGTCTGAATTGACCTCCGACTGAATGCATCCTGTGTGACTGTACACAGCACAGTCTGAATTCAGCTCTGACTGAATGTATCCTGTGTAACTGTACACAGCACAGTCTGAATTCACCTCTGACTGAATGTATCCTTTGTAACTGTACACAGCACAGTCTGAATTCACCACCGACTGAATGTATCCTGTGTAAATGTACACAGCACAGTCTGAATTCACCTCCGACTGAATGCATCCTGTGTAACTGTACACAGCACAGTCTGAATTCAGCTCTGACCGACTGTATCCTGTGTAACTGTATACAGCACAGTCTGAATTCACCTCCGAGTGAATGTATCCTGTGTAACTGTACACAGCACAGTCTGAATTCACCTCCGACTGAATGTATCCTGTGTAACTGTACACAGCACAGTCTGAATTCACCTCTGACTGAATGTATCCTGTGTAACTGTACACAGCACAGTCTGAATTCACCTCCGAGTGAATGTATCCTGTGTAACTGTACACAGCACAGTCTGAATTCAGCTCCGACTGAATGCATCCTGTGTAACTGTACACAGCACATTCTGAATTCACCTCTGAGTGTATGTATCCTGTGCAACTGTACACAGCACAGTCTGAATTCACCTCCGACTGAATGCATCCTGTGTAACTGTACACAGCACAGTCTGAATTCACCTCTGAGTGAATGCATCCTGTGTAACTGTACACAGCACAGTCTGAATTCAGCTCTGACTGAATGTATCCTGTGTAACTGTACACAGCACAGTCTGAATTCACCTCTGAGTGAATGTATCCTGTGTAACTGTACACAGCACAGTCTGAATTCACCTCAGACTGAATGCATCCTGTGTAACTGTACACAGCACTGTCTGAATTCACCTCCGAGTGAATGTATGCTCCGCCATGATCTCATTGAATGGCGGAGCAGGCACGAAGGGCCGAATGGCCTACTCCTGCTCCTATCTTCTATGTATCTATGTAACTGTACACAGCCTAATCTGAATTCACCTCCGACTGAATGTATCCTGTGCAACTGTACACAGCACAGTCTGAATTCACCTCCGAGTGAATGTATCCTGTGTAACTGTACACAGCAGTCTGAATTCACCTCCGAGTGAATGTATCCTGTGTAACTGTACACAGCACAGTCGGAATTCACTTCTGACTGAATGTATCCTGTGTAACTGTACACAGCACAGTCTGAATTCACCTCTGAGTGAATGTATCCTGTGTAACTGTACACAGCACTGTCTGAATTCAGCTCCAACTGAATGCATCATGTGTAACTGTACACAGCACAGTCTGAATTCACCTCCGAGTGAATGCATCCTGTGTAACTGTACACAGCACAGTCTGAATTCAGCTCCGACTGAATGTATCCTGTGTAACTGCACACAGCACAGTCTGAATTCTCCTCTGAGTGAATGTATCCTGTGTAACTGTACACAGCACAGTCTGAATTCACCTCCGACTGAATGCATCCTGTGTAACTGTACACAGCACAATCTGAATTCACCTCCAAGTGAATGCATCCTGTGTAACTGTACACAGCACAGTCTGAATTCACCTCCGAGTGAATGCATCCTGTGTAACTGTACACAGCACAGTCTGAATTCAGCTCCGACTGAATGCATCCTGTTTGACTGTACACAGCACAGTCTGAATTCAGCTCGGACTGAATGCATCCTGTGTAACTGTACACAGCACCGTATGAATTCGGCTTGGGCTGAATGCATCCTGTGTAAATGTGCACAGCACAGTCTGAATTCAGCTCGGACTGAATGCATCCTGTGTAACTGTACACAGCATAGTCTGAATTCAGCGACTAAATGCATCCTGTGTAACTGTACACAGCACAGTCTGAATTCAGCTCGGACAGAATGTATCCTGTGTAACTTTTCACAGCACAGTCTGAATTCAGTGACTGAATGCATCCTGTGTAACTGTACACAGCACAGTCTGAATTCAGCTCCGACAGAATGTATCCTGTGTAACTGTAAACAGCATAGTCTGAATTCAGATCCGACTGAATGCATCCTGTGTAACTGTACACAGCACAGTCTGAATTCAGCTCTGACTGAAGGCATCCTGTGTAACTGTACACGCACCGTCTGAATTCAGCTCGGACTGAATGTATCCTATGTAACTTTACACAACACAGCCTGAATTCAGCTCAGGCTGAATGTATCCTGTGTAACTGTACACAGCACAGTCTGAATTCAGCTCGGACAGACTGTATCCTGTGTAACTGTTCACAGCACAGTCTGAATTCAGTGACTGAATGCATCCTGTGTAACTGTACACAGCATAGTCTGAATTCAGCTCTGACTGAATGCATCCTGTGTAACTGTACACAGCACAGTCTGAATTCAGCGCGGACTGAATGCATCCTGTGTGACTGTACACAGCATAGTCTGAATTCACCTCCGAGTGAATGCATCCTGTGTAACTGTACACAGCACAGTCTGAATTCAGCTCCGACTGAATGTATCCTGTGTAACTGTACACAGCACAGTCTGAATTCACCTCTGAGTGAATGTATCCTGTGTAACTGTACACAGCACAGTCTGAATTCACCTCCGACTGAATGCATCCTGTGTAACTGTACACAGCACAGTCTGAATTCACCTCCGAGTGAATGCATCCTGTGTAACTGCACACAGCACAGTCTGAATTCACCTCCGAGTGAATGCATCCTGTGTAACTGTACACAGCACAGTCTGAATTCAGCTCCGACTGAATGCATCCTGTTTGACTGTACACAGCACAGTCTGAATTCAGCTCGGACTGAATGCATCCTGTGTAACTGTACACAGCACCGTATGAATTCGGCTTGTGCTGAATGCATCCTGTGTAACTGTACACAGCACAGTCTGAATTCAGCTCGGACAGAATGTATCCTGTGTAACTATTCACAGCACAGTCTGAATTCAGTGACTGAATGCATCCTGTGTAACTGTACACAGCACAGTCTGAATTCAGCTCCGACAGAATGTATCCTGTGTAACTGTTCACAGCACAGTCTGAATTCAGATCCGACTGAATGCATCCTGTGTAACTGTACACAGCACAGTCTGAATTCAGCTCTGACTGAATGCATCCTGTGTAACTGTACACGCACCGTCTGAATTCAGCTCGGACTGAATGTATCCTGTGTAACTTTACACAACACAGCCTGAATTCAGCTCAGGCTGAATGTATCCTGTGTAACTGTTCACAGCACAGTCTGAATTCAGTGACTGAATGCATCCTGTGTAACTGTACACAGCATAGTCTGAATTCAGCTCTGACTGAATGCATCCTGTGTAACTGTACACAGCACAGTCTGAATTCAGCGCAGACTGAATGCATCCTGTGTGACTGTACACAGCACAGTCTGAATTCTGCTCCGACTGAATGTATCCTATGTAACTGTACACAGCATAATCTGAATTCCGCTCCGACTGAATGTATCCTGTGTAACGGTACACAGCACAGTCTGAATTGACCTCCGACTGAATGCATCCTGTGTAACTGTACACAGCACAGTCGGAATTCAGCTCTGACTGAATGTATCCTGTGTAACTGTACACAGCACAGTCTGAATTCACCTCCGAGTGAATGCATCCTGTGTAACTCTACACAGCACAGTCTGAATTCAGCTCTGACTGAATGTATCCTGTGTAACTGTACACAGCACAGTCTGAATTCACCTCTGACTGAATGTATCCTTTGTAACTGTACACAGCACAGTCTGAATTCACCACCGACTGAATGTATCCTGTGTAAATGTACACAGCACAGTCTGAATTCACCTCCGACTGAATGCATCCTGTGTAACTGTACACAGCACAGTCTGAATTCAGCTCTGACTGACTGTATCCTGTGTAACTGTACACAGCACAGTCTGAATTCACCTCTGAGTGAATGTATTCTGTGTAACTGTACACAGCACAATCTGAATTCACCTCCGACTGAATGTATCCTGTGTAACTGTACACAGCACAGCCTGAATTCACCTCTGACTGAATGTATCCTGTGTAACTGTACACAGCACAGTCTGAATTCACCTCCGAGTGAATGTATCCTGTGTAACTGTACACAGCACAGTCTGAATTCAGCTCCGACTGAATGCATCCTGTGCAACTGTACACAGCAGAGTCTGAATTCAGCTCCGACTGAATGCATCCTGTGTAACTGTACACAGCACAGTCCGAATTCAGCTCTGACTGAATGCGTCCTGTGTAACTGTACACAGCACAGTCTGAATTCAGCTCTGACTGAATGCGTCCTGTGTAACTGTACATAGCACAGTCTGAATTCAGCTCCGACTGAATATATCCTGTGTCACTGTACACAGCATAGTCTGAATTCAGGTCCGACTGAATGCGTCCTGTGTAACTGTACACAGCATAATCTGAATTCAGCTCCGACTGAATGCATCCTGTGTAATTGTACACAGCACTGTCTGAATTCAGCTCGGACTGAATGTATCCTGTGTGACTATACATAGCATAGTCTGAATTCAGCTCTGACTGAATGTATCCTGTGTAACTGTACACAGCACAGTCTGAATTCAGCGACTGAATGCATCCTGTGTAACTGTACATAGCACAGTCTGAATTCAGCTCCAACTGAATGTATCCTGTGTAACTGTACACAGCACAGTCTGAATTCAGCAGCTGAATGTATCCTGTGTAACTGTACAGAGCAGAGTCTGAATTCAGCTCGGACTGAATGCACCCTGTGTAACTGTACACAACACAGTCTGAATTCAGCAACTGAATGTATCCTGCGTAACTGTACACAGCACAGTCTGAATGCAGCTCCGAGTGAATGCATCCTGTGTAACTGTACACAGCACCATCTGAATTTAGCTCCGACTGAATGTATCCTGTGTAACTGTACACAACATATTCTGAATTCAGTGACTGAATGCATCCTCTGTAACTGTACACAGCACAGTCTGAATTCAGCTCTGACTGAATGTATCCTGTGTAACTGTACACAACACAATCTGAATTCAGCTCCGACTGAATGCATCATGTGTGACTGCACACAGCATAGTCTGAATTCAGCGACTGAATGCATCCTGTGTGAATGTACACAGCACAGTCTGAATTCAGCGACTGAATGCACCCTGTGTAACTGTACACAGCACAGTCTGAATTCAGCTCCGACTGAATGCATCCTGTTTGACTGTACACAGCACAGTCTGAATTCAGCTCGGACTGAATGCATCCTGTGTAACTGTACACAGCACCGTATGAATTCGGCTTGGGCTGAATGCATCCTGTGTAACTGTACACAGCATAGTCTGAATTCAGCGACTAAATGCATCCTGTGTAACTGTACACAGCACAGTCTGAATTCAGCTCGGACAGAATGTATCCTGTGTAACTGTACACAGCACAGTCTGAATTCAGCTCCGACAGAATGTATCCTGTGTAACTGTTCACAGCACAGTCTGAATTCAGTGACTGAATGCATCCTGTGTAACTGTACACAGCATAGTCTGAATTCAGCTCTGACTGAATGAATCCTGTGTAACTGTACACGCACCGTCTGAATTCAGCTCGGACTGAATGTATCCTGTGTAACTTTACACAACACAGCCTGAATTCAGCTCAGGCTGAATGTTTCCTGTGTAACTGTACACAGCACAGTCTGAATTCAGCTCGGACAGACTGTATCCTGTGTAACTGTTCACAGCACAGTCTGAATTCAGTGACTGAATGCATCCTGTGTAACTGTACACAGCATAGTCTGAATTCAGCGCGGACTGAATGCATCCTGTGTGACTGTACACAGCACAGTCTGAATTGACCTCCGACTGAATGCATCCTGTGTGACTGTACACAGCACAGTCTGAATTCAGCTCTGACTGAATGTATCCTGTGTAACTGTACACAGCACAGTCTGAATTCACCTCTGACTGAATGTATCCTTTGTAACTGTACACAGCACAGTCTGAATTCACCACCGACTGAATGTATCCTGTGTAAATGTACACAGCACAGTCTGAATTCACCTCCGACTGAATGCATCCTGTGTAACTGTACACAGCACAGTCTGAATTCAGCTCTGACCGACTGTATCCTGTGTAACTGTATACAGCACAGTCTGAATTCACCTCCGAGTGAATGTATCCTGTGTAACTGTACACAGCACAGTCTGAATTCACCTCCGACTGAATGTATCCTGTGTAACTGTACACAGCACAGTCTGAATTCACCTCTGACTGAATGTATCCTGTGTAACTGTACACAGCACAGTCTGAATTCACCTCCGAGTGAATGTATCCTGTGTAACTGTACACAGCACAGTCTGAATTCAGCTCCGACTGAATGCATCCTGTGTAACTGTACACAGCACATTCTGAATTCACCTCTGAGTGTATGTATCCTGTGCAACTGTACACAGCACAGTCTGAATTCACCTCCGACTGAATGCATCCTGTGTAACTGTACACAGCACAGTCTGAATTCACCTCTGAGTGAATGCATCCTGTGTAACTGTACACAGCACAGTCTGAATTCAGCTCTGACTGAATGTATCCTGTGTAACTGTACACAGCACAGTCTGAATTCACCTCTGAGTGAATGTATCCTGTGTAACTGTACACAGCACAGTCTGAATTCACCTCAGACTGAATGCATCCTGTGTAACTGTACACAGCACTGTCTGAATTCACCTCCGAGTGAATGTATGCTCCGCCATGATCTCATTGAATGGCGGAGCAGGCACGAAGGGCCGAATGGCCTACTCCTGCTCCTATCTTCTATGTATCTATGTAACTGTACACAGCCTAATCTGAATTCACCTCCGACTGAATGTATCCTGTGCAACTGTACACAGCACAGTCTGAATTCACCTCCGAGTGAATGTATCCTGTGTAACTGTACACAGCAGTCTGAATTCACCTCCGAGTGAATGTATCCTGTGTAACTGTACACAGCACAGTCGGAATTCACTTCTGACTGAATGTATCCTGTGTAACTGTACACAGCACAGTCTGAATTCACCTCTGAGTGAATGTATCCTGTGTAACTGTACACAGCACTGTCTGAATTCAGCTCCAACTGAATGCATCATGTGTAACTGTACACAGCACAGTCTGAATTCACCTCCGAGTGAATGCATCCTGTGTAACTGTACACAGCACAGTCTGAATTCAGCTCCGACTGAATGTATCCTGTGTAACTGCACACAGCACAGTCTGAATTCTCCTCTGAGTGAATGTATCCTGTGTAACTGTACACAGCACAGTCTGAATTCACCTCCGACTGAATGCATCCTGTGTAACTGTACACAGCACAATCTGAATTCACCTCCAAGTGAATGCATCCTGTGTAACTGTACACAGCACAGTCTGAATTCACCTCCGAGTGAATGCATCCTGTGTAACTGTACACAGCACAGTCTGAATTCAGCTCCGACTGAATGCATCCTGTTTGACTGTACACAGCACAGTCTGAATTCAGCTCGGACTGAATGCATCCTGTGTAACTGTACACAGCACCGTATGAATTCGGCTTGGGCTGAATGCATCCTGTGTAAATGTGCACAGCACAGTCTGAATTCAGCTCGGACTGAATGCATCCTGTGTAACTGTACACAGCATAGTCTGAATTCAGCGACTAAATGCATCCTGTGTAACTGTACACAGCACAGTCTGAATTCAGCTCGGACAGAATGTATCCTGTGTAACTTTTCACAGCACAGTCTGAATTCAGTGACTGAATGCATCCTGTGTAACTGTACACAGCACAGTCTGAATTCAGCTCCGACAGAATGTATCCTGTGTAACTGTAAACAGCATAGTCTGAATTCAGATCCGACTGAATGCATCCTGTGTAACTGTACACAGCACAGTCTGAATTCAGCTCTGACTGAAGGCATCCTGTGTAACTGTACACGCACCGTCTGAATTCAGCTCGGACTGAATGTATCCTATGTAACTTTACACAACACAGCCTGAATTCAGCTCAGGCTGAATGTATCCTGTGTAACTGTACACAGCACAGTCTGAATTCAGCTCGGACAGACTGTATCCTGTGTAACTGTTCACAGCACAGTCTGAATTCAGTGACTGAATGCATCCTGTGTAACTGTACACAGCATAGTCTGAATTCAGCTCTGACTGAATGCATCCTGTGTAACTGTACACAGCACAGTCTGAATTCAGCGCGGACTGAATGCATCCTGTGTGACTGTACACAGCATAGTCTGAATTCACCTCCGAGTGAATGCATCCTGTGTAACTGTACACAGCACAGTCTGAATTCAGCTCCGACGGAATGTATCCTGTGTAACTGTACACAGCACAGTCTGAATTCACCTCTGAGTGAATGTATCCTGTGTAACTGTACACAGCACAGTCTGAATTCACCTCCGACTGAATGCATCCTGTGTAACTGTACACAGCACAGTCTGAATTCACCTCCGAGTGAATGCATCCTGTGTAACTGCACACAGCACAGTCTGAATTCACCTCCGAGTGAATGCATCCTGTGTAACTGTACACAGCACAGTCTGAATTCAGCTCCGACTGAATGCATCCTGTTTGACTGTACACAGCACAGTCTGAATTCAGCTCGGACTGAATGCATCCTGTGTAACTGTACACAGCACCGTATGAATTCGGCTTGTGCTGAATGCATCCTGTGTAACTGTACACAGCACAGTCTGAATTCAGCTCGGACAGAATGTATCCTGTGTAACTATTCACAGCACAGTCTGAATTCAGTGACTGAATGCATCCTGTGTAACTGTACACAGCACAGTCTGAATTCAGCTCCGACAGAATGTATCCTGTGTAACTGTTCACAGCACAGTCTGAATTCAGATCCGACTGAATGCATCCTGTGTAACTGTACACAGCACAGTCTGAATTCAGCTCTGACTGAATGCATCCTGTGTAACTGTACACGCACCGTCTGAATTCAGCTCGGACTGAATGTATCCTGTGTAACTTTACACAACACAGCCTGAATTCAGCTCAGGCTGAATGTATCCTGTGTAACTGTACACAGCACAGTCTGTATTCAGCTTGGACAGACTGTATCCTGTGTAACTGTTCACAGCACAGTCTGAATTCAGTGACTGAATGCATCCTGTGTAACTGTACACAGCATAGTCTGAATTCAGCTCTGACTGAATGCATCCTGTGTAACTGTACACAGCACAGTCTGAATTCAGCGCAGACTGAATGCATCCTGTGTGACTGTACACAGCACAGTCTGAATTCTGCTCCGACTGAATGTATCCTATGTAACTGTACACAGCATAATCTGAATTCCGCTCCGACTGAATGTATCCTGTGTAACGGTACACAGCACAGTCTGAATTGACCTCCGACTGAATGCATCCTGTGTAACTGTACACAGCACAGTCGGAATTCAGCTCTGACTGAATGTATCCTGTGTAACTGTACACAGCACAGTCTGAATTCACCTCCGAGTGAATGCATCCTGTGTAACTCTACACAGCACAGTCTGAATTCAGCTCTGACTGAATGTATCCTGTGTAACTGTACACAGCACAGTCTGAATTCACCTCTGACTGAATGTATCCTTTGTAACTGTACACAGCACAGTCTGAATTCACCACCGACTGAATGTATCCTGTGTAAATGTACACAGCACAGTCTGAATTCACCTCCGACTGAATGCATCCTGTGTAACTGTACACAGCACAGTCTGAATTCAGCTCTGACTGACTGTATCCTGTGTAACTGTACACAGCACAGTCTGAATTCACCTCTGAGTGAATGTATTCTGTGTAACTGTACACAGCACAATCTGAATTCACCTCCGACTGAATGTATCCTGTGTAACTGTACACAGCACAGCCTGAATTCACCTCTGACTGAATGTATCCTGTGTAACTGTACACAGCACAGTCTGAATTCACCTCCGAGTGAATGTATCCTGTGTAACTGTACACAGCACAGTCTGAATTCAGATCCGACTGAATGCATCCTGTGTAACTGTACACAGCACATTCTGAATTCACCTCTGAGTGTATGTACCCTGTGCAACTGTACACAGCACAGTCTGAATTCACCTCTGACTGAATGCATCCTGTGTAACTGTACACAGCACAGTCTGAATTCACCTCTGAGTGAATGCATCCTGTGTAACTGTACACAGCACAGTGTGAATTCAGCTCTGACTGAATGTATCCTGTGTAACTGTACACAGCACAGTCTGAATTCACCTCTGAGTGAATGTATCCTGTGTAACTGTACACAGCACAGTCTGAATTCACCTCCGAGTGAATGTATCCTATGTAACTGTACACAGCCTAATCTGAATTCACCTCCCACTGAATGTATCCTGTGTAACTGTACACAGCACAGTCTGAATTCACCTCCGACTGAATGCCTCCTGTGTAACTGTACACAGCACAGTCTGAATTCACCTCCGAGTGAATGTATCCTGTGTAACTGTACACAGCATTCTGAATTCACCTCCGAGTGAATGTATCCTGTGTAACTGTACACAGCACAGTCTGAATTCACTTCTGACTGAATGTATCCTGTGTAACTGTACACAGCACAGTCTGAATTCACCTCTGAGTGAATGTAGCCTGTGTAACTGTACACAGCACTGTCTGAATTCAGCTCCGACTGAATGCATCATGTGTAACTGTACACAGCACAGTCTGAATTCACCTCCGAGTGAATGCATCCTGTGTAACTGTACACAGCACAGTCTGAATTCAGCTCCGACTGAATGTATCCTGTGTAACTGTACACAGCACAGTCTGAATTCACCTCTGAGTGAATGTATCCTGTGTAACTGTACACAGCACAGTCTGAATTCACCTCCGACTGAATGCATCCTGTGTAACTGTACACAGCACAGTCTGAATTCACCTCCGAGTGAATGCATCCTGTGTAACTGTACACAGCACAGTCTGAATTCACCTCCGAGTGAATGCATCCTGTGTAACTGTACACAGCACAGTCTGAATTCACCTCCGACTGAATGCATCCTGTGTAACTGTACACAGCACAGTCTGAATTCACCTCCGAGTGAATGCATCCTGTGTAACTGTACACAGCACAGCCTGAATTCAGCTGCGAGCTGGGTAAATGTATCAAGACCCAAGCCAAGCTTCAGCAAAGGACAATGCCTTCAAGCAGAAGTTTCCCAAAGGCATCAAAAGGCAGAAAAGACAATCCAGTGGATCGATTGAATCAGGTCATTGTAAAAAATGTAATTGATCAATATTTAAAATCTTGTTTGATTTCTGAATTTAAACTGCAGAAATGTCAGTTACTGAATATAAATGGTAGGTGAATGTTTCTGAGGCAGTATTTTGAGTGGTTTGTGGGAAAAGATAGATATGAGAATGCTACAGATCAGTGAGAGTTACAAACCAGGCAAGATGGGACATCTGAAGTCAACATTTAATATTGAACCTTCTATCACAGCACCACTTACTGGTGTCACAGCCAAGAGTGACAGAAATGTAGACATTCTGAGAATGCTGTGTTCCACATGAAAAGGTTGACATTGGCCTTTTGAATGGAATGTACAACACAATTTCCTAATTTAATCTATAACAAGTCTAATTCCTATGGTGTTACACTCTGAAAGTCAAGAACAAGTGTAGTCTTCAGAGGAAGTAAGGTTATAGGGAGAGAGAGCAATGAACTTGGGAATGCAGACATAATTCATTTCCTACTTTAAAGTCAAACATCCTGCCCTTAGTTTACTCCAGAGAGTATCGGCCCAATCTACTCAATCTCTCCTCATAGGACAGCCCTCTCATCCCAGGAATCAATCGAGTGAACCTTCATTCCACCACCTCTAAGGCAAATTTGTCCTTTCTCAGATAAGGAGACCAAAACTGTAGTGTATGTAACCGTTCCACCTTTAAGAGAACTATTTTAAGGGTTGCACTACTTTATCTTGGCTGCTGTATACTGTAATACCGGTGGTGACCACACCGGTATATAAGTGCTGTGTAATGATTTATTGGGCAGTTCCGCCCTGACCCTCGACTAGTAAAGACCTGTTAAAGTTTACTCTTGTGGTCTGTGTAGTAATTCTCATTATAACACACAGACTTAACAAAAACTGTGCGCAGTACTCCAGGTGTGGTCTCACCAAGGCCCTGTACAATTGTAGCAAGACTTCCTTACTCTCATACTCCAACCCCCTTGCAATAAAGGCCAACATGCCATTTGCCTTCCTTATTGCTTGCTGTACCTGCATGCTAGCTTTCTGTGTTTCTTGCACGAGAACCCCCAAATCTCTCTGAACACCAACATTTAAAGGTTTCTCACCATTTAAAAAATATTGGCCTCGAAATTCAGTATAACCACGTTTGGGGCGCTACAGCCGGGCGGCCGCTAAAGTTTGCGCCCGGCGCAAGTTCGCGCCACCTTCGCCGATATTCAGTGGCATCGCCCCAAGAGGTTGCTGCTGCGCTAAAACAGGTGATGCACGACTATCATTAGGCGCTAAGCCGGCGGCCCGGGGCGATACCCCCAAGGGCGGGCGCAGCGCAGGTGCGGCGAGTTGCAGATTGACGGCAGACACTCTGGCGCCGGTCAGCTCTTAAAGGGGGAGGGCGGATTTGTTTGCCTGCCACGCCCTGCACACTGCAGCCCTGAAGCAAGGCCTGACCACTTCTGCTTCATCTGTGCAACGCCCAGGACTATGGAGAAGGCCAGGGAGAGAGCGCAGCGCGCGACGGCGACCTGGGGGTGCTGGTTGGCGCAGTGGAGCGCAGGCGCCATGTTCTGTTCCCTGAAGGTGGCAGGAGGCTGCTGCCCAGCGCCTATCGAAAAGCCTGGAGGGAGGTATCAAACAGGGTGACCTCCAACAGCGTGGTTGCCAGGACTCCTGTGCAATGCCGGAAAAAGTTCAACGACCTCACTCGGGTTGTCAGGGTGAGTACCCGTTCCAGTGTCCTCCTCATCCCTGCATGTGCACCTCAGTTTATGGGCAAAGGGCCCTGAAAGCCCTAATGGCCAGCCCTCATCCAGCAGCTATGGGACTGTCATGAAAATCACTTGCACATTCAGCACTTTACACACTGTACAAGCTATTCGACCATGGGAGGCAGTACAGCCAAGATCAGGGCTTCACACTGTCAGGGCTAGTCCACCATGGGAGGCAGTACATCCAAGATCAGGGTTTCACACTGTCAGGGCGAGTCCACCATGGGAGGCAGTGAAGCCAAGATCAGGGCTTCACACTGTCAGGGCTATTCCACCATGGGAGGCAGTGCAGACAAGATCAGGGCTTCACACTGTCAGGGCTAGTCCACCATGGGAGGCAGTGCAGCCAAGATCAGGGCTTCACACTATCAGGGCTATTCCACCATGGGAGGCAGTGCAGGCAAGATCAGGGCTTCACACTGTCAGGGCTAGTCCACCATGGGAGGCAGTGCAGACAAGATCAGGGCTTCACACTGAACTTAGAGGCCGTCCTTTCTCTTGCAGGCCAAGGTGGCGCACAACCGGAGGAAGCAGCGTGAGACCGGGGGAGGCCGTCCTGACCTCAAAGAGCTCTCCGACCTCGACCAGCATGTGGAGCGCATTATGGCAGGCCGGCTGATTGGCCCCGTCGCCAGTGGAGATGCCGACCCTGTTCTGGGCCCCAATGGTAAGGGCATCACCTTTTTGACCTCTCTCTTTCCACTTGCGTCTCAGAACAGCATCCTTTGCCACTGTCCGACCAATGCAGTGCATGGCAGCACTCATGCCTCCCTCGCTGCCGCCCTGTCCTCACTCTAAAGCAACTCTTGTGCCTCCCTGCTTTCAGATGGTCAATCGCCAGGTGAGGAGGCGGGCCCTCAAGCTGCCACTGTCAGCGATTCAGAATTCGAGGAGGAGGAAGAGGAAGCCGGCCCATCAGTGCCACCCTCAGCCGAGGCAGCCCATGGCGATGATGGGGACACGTCTTCCCTGGAGGGGAGCCGGGGGGAAGGGTCGGAGGAGAGTGAAGCTCCGGGGCCCAGCGGCCTGCAGCAATGCGGGAGGGGTGGGGAAGCTCGGCGGACTTCTCCCCGGAGGGTGAGTGCGGCCTCCAGTCCTGCGACGGTGAGCGCAGAGGAGGTGCAGCTCCTAGAGGAAATGGCCGCCCAGGCTGAGCGCAGGCACACTGAGCTCATGGCTGCAGTGGCAAGGATGCCTGACTCCATAGAGTCGCTGTCAAGGAGTGTGCAGGAATTCGGGGCAGCACAGGCGGCTTCTAACCAAGTGCTCAGTCGTGCCGTCCATTCACTGGCTGGTGTCATGCGGACACAGACCATGGCCACATGGGCACTAACTGCTGCCACCCTCGCTGGATCGGCCAGGCATCGCCAGGGCACTCGCCGTGCCGCAGCAGCCCAGCAGTCTGTGCTTCAGCAGATTGCTGCGCATGCTGCAGTGCTGGCCCGTGCAAGTGCCACTGTCTCACACGACCAGGGAGTACCTGTGATCTGTCAGGTTGGCAGCATTCCTGCAGCCGACACTGCCACTCCTCCGTTGCAGCTGCCACCAGCCGCTGGACAGAGTGCTGCCGCACAAGCAGAGTTGCGCCAGTCAGCAGCCGGCCCCTCCAGGGCCAGACCTGGTCCAGGCTGACCCCCAAGGGCATCTGCCGTCTCACCATGTGACCCTCAGAAGCCTTCCCCCAGCCTTGCTGCAGCCACTGGGGTCCCATTGAGGAGGAGCTGCAGGGCGGGCAGGGGCCAGTCACGGATGCGAAAGGCATCACCCTCGCAGGGCAAAAAGTAGAAGGTGTGCCCAAATGTTTTGTTTCACATGTAAAGGCCGAGACTGGTCGTTTTGTGTTTTTTGAAAGGCCGAGACTGTTCGTTTTGTGTTTTTTGAGGGGGCTTCTCTCCATTAGTTTGTAATGTGGGAAGGGCAGAGGTTTCCAAGTAATAAATGTTCTTAAATCGCACTGTCCATGCTTTATTTTGCAAGTCCTGGTTGCCCTGCTCGGCTGAGGGCTTGTGGAGCGGCTACATTCATCTGGTGACATTGGCACAAGCCATTCCCTGAGAGGGGGCCTAGAACCGACGTTCAATAAGCCGCCGACGGGCGGCCCTTGCACTTTCTGCCTCCCTCCTGTGCTGGTCCTCCTCCTCCTCCTCCTCCTCAGGTGGTCCTCCAAACTCTGGTGGCAGTGGCTGAGTCCTGCGGATAGCCAGGTTGTGCAGCATGCAGCACACGACCACGAAATGGGAGACTCGCTCAGGCGAATATTGTAGGGCTCCTCCGGAACGATCCAGACAGCGGAACCGTTGCTTCAGGACGCCGATTGTTTGCTCAATGATGTTCCTGGTTGCTTGATGGCTGTCATTGTATCCCTCTTCAGCAGGGGTGCTGGGCGCACGGAGCGGGGTCATCAGCCAGGTGCACAAAGGATAGCCTTTGTCCCCGAGAAGCCATCCTCGTGGGTGAGGCTGGGCCTGGAACATGTCTGCCACAGAAGTCTGGCGCAGGATGAAGGCATCATGGCTGCTGCCTGGAAAGCGGGCATTGACAGCTAGGATGAGCTGCCTGTGGTCACACACCAACTGCATGTTGAGCGAATGGTAGCCCTTCTGGTTGCGGTAATCCTCGGCATTCTCTAGAGGTGCCCGCAAAGCCACATGCGTGCAGTCAATGGCGCCCTGCACCATGGGGAAGCCCGCTAATGCTGCAAAGCCCATTGCACGCTGTTGCTGCTTGACAAGGGCCATGGAGAAGGAGATGAACTGACGTCTCCTTCTGAAAAGGGCATTGGTCACCTGGCGGATGCAGCAATGCACGGCAAACTGGGAGATGTTGGAAATGTCCCCAGTAGCGGATTGGAAGGAGCCGGTGGCATAGAAGTTGAGAGACACCGTCACCTTCACTGCCACCGACAGAGACGTCCTGCTCCTCAGATGTGGCTGCAGATCTCCGCGAAGCAGGTGGCAGATCTCAGTGACCACCGCCCTTCGGAATCGCAGTCTCCGAACACACTGCTCGTCAGACATGTTCAGATAGGAGAACTGCTGGCGGTATACCCTGGGTGGGTAAGGCCTCCTTAGCCGACGCCTGTTGCCCCTTCTCCGTCTGGCCATGACTGCCACTCTCTCACGGCGTCTGTGAGCCCTTTGAATGCAATGGAGAAGGCCAACGTTTCCACCCATTGCAGCCCCCATTATATGTTTGCAATCAATGATATGACACTGAAGTTAAAGACAAGTGGAAAGCTGTGGCCTGAAGCCACAAGTACCTGTGCGAGTGTTGAGCCAAACCAGAAAGCTCTCTACCTTTGTCTCTCTGCAAAGATCCGTCTCTCACAAAGAAGGAGTGTTGCAAAATGGCTGCCATTTCTACTGCAGGAGGAGTGCCCTTTAATTTGCGCCCCCCGCGCCCTGCAGCGACTGGGAACCGTTCCCCTCTACCAGTCGCTAGGGGCGCCAGGCGCACAATAGGCCGACGCCACTGAATTTCCGGTTTGGGGCGAACAAAGGGCGTTGCACGATGAAATGACGCCAGGATCTGCGCGCGCAGCTGAGCGCGCGCAAAGGCTTTGCGCTGCCGCTAAATCTTTACTGAAGTTGGGGAGAGGCGCAGATCGCGCTGCGCCCGGCCGCTAGCCGCCTAGCGCCCCACATCTCCTCCTCCTAAGGCGCTAGCAGCTGGCGCAAACAACTGAATTTCTAGGCCATTCTGTTTTTCTATTCTTCCTACCAAAGTGAATAACCTCACATTTCCCCACATTATACTCCATCTGCACATTTCTCTGCAGTACGGGCTGAGGAGCTGGGAGAAGCAAAGCTGAGGTGATCAATTGGCACCAACTGGCATGTGTGGGGGTTATAATTACCGTGTGATCAGTTTATTGGACAGTTTCCATTATAAAGGAATTTATCATGGAAAAAGGTAACACAAAAGTGTGACAAAAAGGTGGCAAAAGGAACTTGGGTTTTGTGGACACAATGCACGGGTGTAAGATTCTTAAATGATCAATTACAGGAAACTTTGTGATATCCGGCACCGACGGGGCCGAGCTGTTGCCGTTCCCTCAAAACTGCCGGACATGTTGAAACATACGGAGCTTTTCAGCTCCATGTGAATCAACAAACCCTGTGCTTCAAAACAGTCGGCTGCAGCTTAAAAGCGTCTCTAGCTGAAGCTGTTGCTTAGCTACAGACCTTGCAGAGCCTGACTGGGAAAAAAAAGCAACGAGAAGTAAAAATACTTATAGGAAACGGCTCCTGAATTTTGCCGGTAGATAGAGCTTTCCGGACTTTTAACCTCCGGAAAAACCAAAGTTTCCTGCATAGATTTATGAAAAATCATCACCGGGAGATTTCTCAGGGGTTCTCCCGGTTGGCCGCCATAACTTCTGAGGAAGATCGGCAGAAGCTGTTTACGTGTGATCTGGATGTTCCACTTACAGTGGCCGATCGGGAGAACCCCAAGTCAGGTAGAATCATACAGCACAACAGGAGACTATTCGGCCCATCGTGTCTGTGCCGGCTCTTAGATAGAGCTCTTCAGTTAGTCCAACTCCCCTGCTCTTTCCCCACAGCCAGTCTTCACTGTCGTTTTTTGGGGGGTGGGGGGCCACACAGCCCCTTTACTAGGCTGCGCGGGACCCCTGGAGCGCCACGCGGCTGCGCGGGACCCCTGGAGCAACACATGGCTGTGCGGGACCCCTGGAGCACCATACGGCTGCGTGGGACCCCTGGAGCAAAACACGGCTGTGCGCGACCCCTGGAGCACCATACGGCTGCGCGGGACCCCTGGAGCACCATACGGCTGCGCGGGACCCCCTGGAGTGCCAGGCGGCTGCGCAGGACCCCCTGGAGTGCCAGGGGGCTGCGCGGGACCCCGGGAGTGCCACACGGCAGCGCGGGACCCCTGGAGCGCCACACATCTGCGTGGGACCCCTGGAGTGACAGGCAGCTGCGTGGGACCCCTGGAGCGACACACGGCTGTGCGGGACCCCTGGAGCACCATACAGCTGCGCGGGACCCCGGCAGCGCCAAACGGCTACGCTGGACCCCTGGCGCGACACACGGCTGTGCGGGACTCCTGGAGCACCATACGGCTGCGCGGGACCCCGGGAGCGCCAGGCGGCTGCGCAGGATCCCTGGAGCGACAGGCGGCTGCGCGGGACCCCTGGAGCACCACACGTCTGCGCAGGACCCCTGGAGCACCACACGTCTGTGCAGGACCCCTGGAGCGCCACACGTCTGCGCAGGACCCCGGGAGCACCACATGTCTGCGCCGGACACCGGGAGCGCCACACGGCTGCGCAGGACCCCGGGAGCGCCACACGGCTGCGCAGGACCCCGGGAGCGCCACACGGCTGCGCGGGACCCCTGGAGCGCCACACGTCTGCGCAGGACCCCTGGAGTGCCAGGCAGCTGTGCGGGACCCCGGGAGCGCCACACGGCTGCGCGGGACCCGCCACACGGCTGCGCGGGACCCCTGGAGCGACAGGCGGCTGTGCTGGACCCCTGGAGTGCCACACATTTGTGCAGGGCCCCTGGAGCGCCACACGCCTGCGCATGACCCCTGGAGTGCTACACGGCTGCGCGGGACCCCTGGAGCGCCATACGGCTGCGTGGGACCCCCTGGAGTGCCAGGCGGCTGCGCGGGACCCCTGGAGCGCCACACGTCTGCGCAGGACCCCTGGAGCACCACACGGCTGCGCGGGTCCCCGGGAGCGCCACACCTCTGCGCAGGACCCCTGGAGTGCCAGGCGGCTGCGCGGGACCCCGGGAGCGCCACACGGCTGCGCGGGACCCCTGGAGCGACAGGCAGCTGCGCGGGACCCCTGGAGCACCACACATCTGTGCAGGACTCCTGGAGCACCACACGTCTGCGCAGGACCCCTGAAGCGCTACACGGCTGCGCAGGACCCCGGGAGCGCCACACGGCTGCGCGGGACCCCTGGAGCGTCAGGCGGCTGCGCAGCTTAAAGGGAACATTGACAATAGCCCTACAAATGTTTCCATTTCAAGAATTTATCCAATTCACTTTTGAAAGTTATCATTAAATCTACTTCCACCGCCCTTTCAGGCTGCGCATTCCAGATGACAAAAAAAATATCCTCATCTACTCCCTGTCTTTATCTCGAAGTAATTATCTGTACCTTGAATAACTGAATATCCTTCTCTGTACCGCCTCCAATAACTGAATATCCTTCTCTGTACCCCAATAGCTGAATATCATTCTCTGTACCCCAATAACTGAATATCCTTCTCTGTACCCCAATAACTGAATATCCTTCTCTGTACCCCAATAGCTGAATATCATTCTCTGTACCCCAATAACTGAATATCCTTCTCTATACCCCAATAACTGAATATCCTTCTCTGTACTCCCTCCAGTAACTGAATATCCTTCTCTGTACCCCAATAACTGAATATCCTTCTCTGAACCCCAATAACTGAATATCCTTCTCTGTACCCCAATAACTGAATATCCTTCTCTGTACCCCAATAACTGAATATCCTTCTCTGTACCCCAATAACTGAATATCCTTCTCTGTACCCCAATAACTGAATATACTTCTCTGTACCCCAATAACTGAATATCATTCTCTGTACCCCAATAACTGAATATCCTTCTCTGTACTCCCTCCAGTAACTGAATATCCTTCTCTGTACCCCAATAACTGAATATCATTCTCTGTACCCCAATAACTGAATATCATTCTCTGTACCCCAATAACTGAATATCCTTCTCTGTACCCCAATAACTGAATATCCTTCTCTGTACCCCAATAGCTGAATATCATTCTCTGTACCCCAATAACTGAATATCCTTCTCTATACCCCAATAACTGAATATCCTTCTCTGTACTCCCTCCAGTAACTGAATATCCTTCTCTGTACCCCAATAACTGAATATCCTTCTCTGAACCCCAATAACTGAATATCCTTCTCTGTACCCCAATAACTGAATATCCTCTCTGTACCCCAATAACTGAATATCCTTCTCTGTACCCCAATAACTGAATATCCTTCTCTGTACCCCAATAACTGAATATCCTTCTCTGTACCCCAGTAACTGAATATCCTTATCTGTACCCCAATAACTGAATATCCTCTCTGTACCCCAATAACTGAATATCCTTCTCTGTACCCCAATAACTGAATATCCTTCTCTGTACCCCAATAACTGAATATCCTTCTCTGTACTCCCTCCAGTAACTGAATATCCTTCTCTGTACCCCAATAACTGAATATCCTTCTCTGTACCCCAATAACTGAATATCCTTCTCTGTACCCCAATAACTGAATATCCTCTCTGTACCCCAATAACTGAATATCCTTCTCTGTACCCCAATAACTGAATATCCTTCTCTGTACCCCAATAACTGAATATCCTTCTCTGTACCCCAATAACTGAATATCCTTCTCTGTACCCCAATAACTGAATATCCTTCTCTGTACCCCAGTAACTGAATATCCTTCTCTGTACCCCAATAACTGAATATCCTCTCTGTACCCCAATAACTGAATATCCTTCTCTGTACCCCAATAACTGAATATCCTTCTCTGTACCCCAGTAACTGAATATCCTTCTCTGTACCCCAATAACTGAATATCCTTCTCTGTACCCCAATAACTGAATATCCTTCTCTGTACCCCAGTAACTGAATATCCTTCTCTGTACCCCCTCCAATAACTGAATATCCTTCTCTGTACCCCAATAACTGAATATCCTTCTCTGTACCCCAATAACTGAATATCCTTCTCTGTACCCCAATAACTGAATATCCTTCTCTGTACCCCCTCCAATAACTGTACCCCTCACACTGGAAGTGGCGGAAATGACGGAGGATTATCCGTTGAATGTGTAGGCTGGATGGGTGAAAGGTGAGGACAAGGGCAACCCTATTGTGCTTCTGGGAGGGAGGGGAAGGAGTGAGAGCAGAAGTGGGGTAAATGGAACAGACATGGTCGAGGGCCGTGTCAACCACAGTAGAGGGGAATCCTTGCTTGTGGAAAAAGGAAGACATGTCAGAAACACTGGTATGGAAGGTGGCATCGTCAGAGCAGATGCGGCGGAGATGGAGTAACTGGAAGAAAGGAATAGAGTCCTTACAGGAAGCGGGGTGGGAGGAAGTGTAGTCCAGGTAGCTGTGGGAGTCAGTGGGCTTATAGTGGACATTGGTCGAAAGCCTGTCCTCAGAAATGGAGACAGAGAAGTCGAGGAAGGGAACAATAACAACAACTTGTATTTATATAGCACCTTTAACATAGTAAAACGTCCCAAGGCGCTGCACAGGAGTATTTTAAGACAAAAAATTTGACGCCGATCCACATCAGGATAAGTTAGGACAGGTGACCAAAAGCTTGGTCAAAGAGGTAGGTTTTAAGGAGCGTCTTACAGGAGGAAAGCGAGGTAGCGAGGCGGAGAGGTTTAGGCAGGGAATTCCAAAGCTTAGGGCCCAGGCAACAGAAGGCACGGCCACCAGTGGTGGAGCGATTATAATCCGGGCTCCTCAAGAGGGCAGAATTAGAGGAGTGCAGATATCTCGGGGTAGGGGGGTGTGGGGCTGAAGGAGACTACAGAGACAGGGAGGGGCGAGGCCATGGAGGGATTTGAAAACAAAGATGAGAATTTTGAAATCAAGGCGCTGCTTAACCGGGAACCATTGTAGGTCAGCGAGCACAATAGTGATGGGCGAATGGGACTTGGTGCAGGTTAGGACACGGGCAGCCGAGTTTTTAATGACCTCAAGTTTATGGAGGGTAGAATGTGGGAGGCCAGCCAGGAGTGCGTTGGAATAGTCAAGTCTGGAGGTAACAAAGGCATGGATGAGGGTTTCAGTAACGGATGAGCTGAGGCGGGTGGAGACGGGCGATGTTACGGAGGTGGAAGTAGGCGGTCTTAGTTATGCTGCGGATATGTGGTCGGAAGCTCATTTCAGGGTCAAATATGACACCAAGGTCAAATATGACACCAAGGTTGCGAACAGCGTGGCTCAGCCTCAGACAGATGTTACGGAGAGGGATGGAGTCAGTGACGAGGGAACAGAGTTTGTGGCCGGGACCGGAAACAATGGCTTCGGTTTTCCCAATATCTAATTGGAGAAGATTTTTGCTCATCCAGAACTGGATGTTGGACAAGCAATCTGACAATTTAGAGTCAATGGAGGGGTCAAGAGAGGTGGCAGTGAGGTAGAGCTGAGTGTCGTCAGCATACATGTATACCTGATGCTGTGTTTTTGGATGATTTTGCCAAGGGGCAACATGTAGATGAGAAATAGGAGGGGCCCAGGGATAGATCCTTGGGGGACACCAGAGGTAACAATGTGGGAGTGGGAAGAGAAGCCATTGCAGGTGATTCTCTGGCTACGATTAGATAGATAAGAATGGAACCAGGCGAGTGCAGTCCCACCCAGCTGGACGACGATGGAGAGGCGTTGGAGGAGGATGGAGTGGTCAATCGTGTCAAAGGCTGCAGACAAGTCAAGAAGGACAAGGAGGGATAGTTTACCTTTGTCACAGTCACAAAGGATGTCATTTGTGACTTTGACGAGAGCCGTTTCGGTTCTGTGGCAAGGGCGGAAACCTGATTGGAGGGATTGAAACATGGAGTTCCGGGAAAGATGGGCACGGATTTGGGAGGCGACAACACGTTCAAGGACTTTGGAGAGGAAAGGGAGGTTGGAGATGGAGCGGTAGTTTGCAAGGACGGAGGGATCAAAGTTTGTTTTTTTGAGGAGAGGGGTGATGACGGCAGATTTGAGGGAGAGGGGGACAGTATCTGAGGAGAGAGAACCGTTAACAATGTCAGCTAACATGGGAGCCAGGAAAGGAAGTTGGGTGGTCAGCAGTTTGGTGGGAATAGGATCGAGGGAGCAGGAGGTGGGTCTCCTGGACAAGATGAGTGCGGAGAGGGCATGAGGGGAGATCGGAGAGAAACTGGGGAAAGATGTGAGTTCAGGGCTGGGCAGGGGGAACCTGGCCCGGTGGTCTAGGGGAAGGAAGGGAAGTGGCAGAGGCAGCTGAACGGATGGTCTCAATCTTAGAGACAAAGAAGTCCATGAGCTCTTCACACTTGTTATCGGAGGTGAGGGTGGAGGAGACAGGGGAGAGGGGTTTAAGAAGATGGTTAGCTGTAGAGAATAGGAGCCGGGGTTTATCTTTGCATTCCAGAATGATTCTGGAATAGTGATCAGTTTTGGCAGACGAGAGCTGGGCCCGATAATGCTTTACGTGGTCCAGTCAGGGAAGAGTCGGAGATGGACCATGTGAAGGCGAGGGAAGAGTGGAAATTGGAACACTTTGTTTACTCCTGGCATACTTAAAGAACACATGGCTTTTTTACTGTGTTTTCCTCATGATCACTTCTCAGTTTCTTGGCATTCCTCAGCCTATCTTTATAGATCTCCCAATTCTGTTCCTTTCTTCAACATGTTGTAAGCTTTCTCTTTCTCTCTCAATGCCTTTCACAACTTTCCAAACTCGCGACCTCTTCCACCTAGAAGGACAAGGGCAGCAGGCGCATGGGAACACCACCACCTCCAAGTTCCCCTCCAGGTCACACACCATCCTGACTTGGAAATATATCGGCCGATCCTTCATCGTCGCTGGATCAAAATCCTGGAACTCCATCCCTAACAGCACTGTGGGAGCACCTTCACCACACGGACTGCAGCGGTTCAAGGCGGCTCACCACCACCTTCTCAAGTCAGGATGGTGTGTGACTTGGAGTGAAATGCATCCAAGTTTGCTGATGATGCAAAGCTAGGTGGGACAGTGAGCTGTGAGGAGAACACAAAGAATCTACAAAGGGTTATAGATAGACTAAGTGAGTGGGCAGTAAGGTGGCAGATGGAGTATAGTGTGGGGAAATGCGAGGTTATTCACTTTGGTAGGAAGAATAGAAAAACAGAATATTTGTAAATGGTGAGAAACTTTCAAATGTTGGTGTTCAGTGAGATTGGGGTGTCCTTGTGCAAGAAACACAGAAAGCTGGCATGCAGGTACAGCAAGCAATAAGGAAGGCAAATGGCATGTTGGCCTTTATTGCAGGGGGTTGGAGTGTAAGAGTAAGGAAGTCTTGCTACAATTGTACAGGGCCTTGGTGAGACCACACCTGGAGTACTGGGCACAGTTTTGGTCTCCTTATTTAAGGAAGGATATACTTGCCTTGGAGGCGGTGCAACGAAGGTTCACTGGATTGATTCCTGGGATGAGAGGGCTGTCCTATGAGGAGAGATTGTGTAGAATGGGCCGATACTCTCTGGAATTTAGAAGAATGAGAGGTGATCTCATTGAAACATACAAGATTCTGAAGGGGATTGACAGGGTAGATGCTGAGAGGTTGTTTCCCCTGGCTGGAGTGTCTAGAACCAGGGGGCAGAGTCTCAGGATAAGGGGTCGGCCATTTCAGACTGAGATGAGGAATTTCTTCACTCAGAGGGTTGTGAATCTTTGGAATTCTCTGCCCCAGAGGGCTGTGAATGCGGAGTCTTTGAGTATATTCAAGGCTGAGATCGATAGATTTTTGGACTCTAGGGGAATCAAGGGATATGGAGATCAGGCCGGAAAGTGGAGTTGAGGTCGATGATCAGCCGTGATCTTATTGAATGGCGGAGCAGCCTCGAGGGGCCGAATGGCCTACTCCTGCTCTTACTTCTTATGTTCTTATGTTCTCGAGGGCAACTAGGGATGGGCAATAAATGCTGGCCTTGCCAGCGACGCCCACATCCCAGGAACAAATGAAAAAAAATCTTTGTTACTAAGTCAAACTGGTATTATTTTATGGTGTCACTGAACTGATCTATTTCAGGGAAAAATTCATTTTGCATTTTAAAAGCTGTTCCTCGGAAACTATTCTACTTTCCTCGCACATTGTTTCCTTCCACTAACTCTTCCCATTTTAACATTCTCTCATACACTTAAAATCAACTCTTTTTAACTGTTACGGTCACTAGATCTCAAATGTTCCATTACTTCTGCTTTGCTTATTGCCCCTTCCTCACTCATTAGCACAAAATCCAATCTTGAATTGCCCTTAGTGAGTTCCTTAATGTACTGTTGTGGATATTAGATCAATACCTGCTGGCAGGTCGTCCCCAGTGTCCACTCCAATCAACACCAGGAAGATTGAAATCTCCTAAGATTACTACTGAAAAAAAGAAATTGAAATAGCACATTTTAGGACATCAGGACATCTCAAAGCGCTTCACAGCCAGTGAAGCACTTTCGAAGTGGAGTCACTGTTGTAATGTGGGAAATGCGGCAGCCAATTCGCACACTGCAAGATCCCACTAACAGCAATGAAGTAGATGACCAGATTGTCTGTTTTAGGTATTGGTTGAGGGATAAATATTGGCCGGGACACCGGAGAGAACTCCTCTGCTCTTCTTCGAAATAGTGGCGTGGGATCTTTAACGTCCACCTGAGAGAGCAGACGGGTCTCGATTTAGCGTCTCATCTGAAAGACGGCACCTCCGACAGTGCGGCGCTCCCTCAACTGAAGACTTGGCACTCATCTTATCGTCTCTCACAAACTGCATCAGCCTCCCTCTCATTATTTGGTAGCCTGTAGCATATTCATATTATTAACTTTAGCCTTTTACTGTCCTTTAATTTTAAGTGAGACTCACTACCTCTGCCAGTATTCACCGCTGTTGTTATTAGCCCCAACCTAACAAATAATCTCACCCATCTCCTGCTTACCTGCCTAGTCCTTCCCAAAACACACACAGCCCTGGAAGCCCCAATCATCACTTAATTTCAAGCAGGTTTCAGTCACTCCAGTATATCTATTTCCTCCCTATGAACCAGCACTCTAGCTCATCCGTTTTATTCCTTAAACCCCTCGCATTCATAACAGCGCAATTCTGGTTATCCTTAATCTCTTTCCTATTTATTCTTAACCTGCAGTCTGTTCTGCTTTCCCCTTCCTACTGCCATACCAGTTCACATACACCTCCACTGCCTTTCCAGAACATTGGTGCCACCCAGACTCAGGTGAAGTCCATCCATCCTGAACAGCTTCCCTCTGTCCTAGAGCTGGTCCCAATGTCCCAGCAATCTGAAACCATTCCTCCTGCACCATCTCTCAAGCCACACATTGATGGATCCAATCTGCCTTTGTCTAACCAGCCCAACGTGTGGCACAGCCAGTAACCTTGCCATTACCACCCTTGAGGGTTTGCTCTTCAGCCTTGACCCCGTACCGCCTCCTATAAGATCTCCACTCTCCTCTTTCCTATGTCATTAGTTCCTACACAGCCCATGACACCTGGCTGCTCTCCCTCCTTTTCCAAAGGCTTACCCCCCATTGTATTATGACCTTCACCGTGGCACCAGGAGAGTAACAATCGGGACTCAGACACAGCTGCTAAAAAGGCCGACTATCCCTCCAATAATTGAATAGCACTCACCTATTTTCCTCTTTCATTTTCTTCCCCTGGCTAACCACTTGCTTCACAGTGCCATGGCATTGCTTCTAGTTAGAGTCATAGATAGAGTCATACGCCTAGAAATTGGGTTGAGGCGCCAAACTGGCGCCAAGTTCGCCTGGGCGCTGGTTTTTGCGCAGCGTTCGAAGCTGTAGCGATCGTCAGAAATTCAGTTGAAGTGCCCCTAGAGGGAGACGGGGCGAGGCTCGAGGCGCTCCGCATCCCTCTTAGGGCGCTGAAACTGAATATCGCAGCGCAACGTGCCGCAGCGTCACACGCTGCGGTATGGCACGCGGCAGTACTGCAGGCCTTCCTCCCACTGTTAAAGGGGAGGGGCCTGCACCAGCGCGAACCCCGATCGCGAGTGCCGGCAAAAGAGCCCGGCACCAAGGAGAAGTGCCGGGCTCTCGGGAAACAGCCGGCAATGCCGCGGGGGGGTGGACCAGGAGGCCGGGGACGGAGGTGCTGGCAGGCGGCCGCCCCGCACCTCCACCTTAACTTGTGCCTCTGCCGGCACAGCAAGGCCCCGTGAACCGGGCGCGGGTAGCGAACGGTGCTACAGCGGCGTTCGCTAACAAATATCGCGTTCGGGGCGCGAATGGGGTGCTGCGCACACTGATGACATCATCGGTGGCGGCGCAGCGCAAATGGCTAACGCCACCATTAGCGCCCCTGCGGAATATCGCGGGAGGCGCAGCCAGTGGCGCTACAGCCACTGACGGCCTCTTTAGGCGCTAACAGGTGGCGCTACTCACCCAATTTCTCCCCCATAGAGTCATAGAGTTTTACAGCACAGAAAGAGGCCCTTCGGCCCATCGCGTCCGCGCCGGCCATCAAGCCCTGTCTATTCTAATCCCATTTTCCAGCATTTGGTCCGTAGCCTTGTACGCAATGGCATTTCAAGTGCTCATCCAAATGCTTCTTGAATGTTGTGAGGGTTCCTGCCTCTACCACCCTTTCAGGCAGTGAGTTCCAGACTCCAACCACCCTCTGGGTGAAAAAGTTCTTCCTCAAATCCCCTCTAAACCTCCTGCCCCTTACCTTGAATCTAGGCCCCTTGTTATTGACCTCTCTACTAAGGGGAAAAGTTCCTTTCTATCAACCCTATCTATGCCCCTCATAATTTTGTACACCTCAATCAGGTCCCCCCTCAGCCTTCTCTGCTCCAAGGAAAACAACCCCAGCCTGTCCAGTCTTTCTTCATAGCTGAAGCGCTCCAGCCCAGGTAACATCCTGGTGAATCTCCTCTGCACCCTCTCCAATGCAATCACATCCTTCCTATAGTGTGGCGACCAGAACTGTACACAGTATTCCAGCTGTGGCCTTACCAGCGTTTTGTACAGCTCCATCATAACCTCCCTGCTCTTATATTCTATGCCTCGGCTAATGAAGGCAAGTATCCCATATGCCTTTTTAACCACCTTATCCACCTGTTCTGCTGCCTTCAGGGATCTATGTACATGCACACCAAGGTCCCTCTGATCCTCTGTCTTTCCTAGGGTCTTACCATTCATTGTGTATTCCCTTGCCTTGTTAGTCCCTCCAAAATGCATCACCTCACACTTTTCAGGGTTAAATTCCATTTGCCACTGTTCCGCCCATCTGACCAACCCATCTATATCGTCCTGTAGCCTGAGGCTTCCCGCCTCGCTATTTACCACCCCACCAATTTTCGTGTCATCTGCGAACTTACTGATCATACCTTTTACATTCACATCCAAATCATTAATGTAGACCACAAACAGCAAGGGACCCAGCACCGATCCCTGCGGTACCCCACTGGACACAGGCTTCCAGTCACAAAAACAACCTTCCACCATCACCCTCTGCCTTCTGCCACTAAGCCAGTTTTGGATCCAATGTGCCAAGGCACCCTGGATCCCATGGGCTCTTACCTTCCTGACCAGGCTCCTATGTGGGACTTTATCAAAAGCCTTACTGAAATCCATGTAAACCACATCCACTGCACTACCCTCATCCACACACCTAGTCAGCCCCTCAAAAAATTCAATCAAATTGGTCAGACATGATCTTCCCTTGACAAAGCCATGCTGGCTATCCCTAATTAATCCCTGCCTCTCCAAGTGGAGACCAATTCTGTCCCTCAGAATTTTTTCCAGTAATTTCCCTACCACTGATGTTAGGCTCACTGGCCTGTAGTTCCCTGGTTTATCCCTACTACCCTTCTTGAATAATGGCACTATGTTAGCTGTTCTCCAGTCCTCTGGCACATCCCCTGTGGCCAGAGAGGTTCTGAAAATTTGTGTCAGAGCCCCTGCAATCTCCTCCTTTGCCTCACATAGTAGCCTTTTCCTACTCCTCTAGGGCTTCCTCTGTCTTTAGTCCTTTGTATCTGCCAAAAGCCCCCCTTTTTTTCCTAATCCATTCTCGTATATCCCTTGACATCCAAGGTTCCCTGGGCTTGTTGGTCCCACCCTTGACCTTTACGGGAACATGTTGCCATTGTACTCTCTCAATTTCCTTTCTGAAAGACTCCCATTGCTCCGATGTGGATTTTCCTTCAAGTAGCTGATCCCAGTCCACATTGGCCAGATCCTGCCTTATCATATTAAAATTGGCCTTCCCCCAATTTAGAACCTTTATTTCCGGTCCATCCTTGTCCTTTTCCATGACAACCTTAAATCTCACCGAATTATGGTCACTGTCACCAAAGTGCTCACCTACTAACACTTCTACCGCTTGCCCGGCCACATTCCCTAGAATTAGGTCCAGTACCGCCCCCTCTCTTGTAGGACTTTCTACATGCTGGCTCAAAAAGCTCTCCTGGATGCACTTTAAGAATTCTGCACCCTCTAAGCCTTTCACACTCTGACTATCCCAGTTAATATTGGGGAAGTTGAAATCCCCACTATAATTACCCTATTATTTGCACACTTCTCTGAGATTTGCCTACATATCTGTTCCTCTATCTCCCCCTGGCTGTTTGGGGGCCTATAGTACACTCCCAGCAAAGTGCTAGCCCCCTTTTTGTTTTTAAGTTCAACCCATATGGCCTCATTAGAGGAACCTGTTAATATATCATCCCTCCTTACAGCAGTAATTGTCTCCTTAAATAATATTGCGACACCCCGTCCTCTTTTACCCCCCCCCCCCTCTGTCTCGCCTGAAGATTCTATACCCCGGAATATTGAGCTGCCAGTCTTGCCCCTCCCTCAACCATGTCTCCGTGATAGCAACAATATCATACTCCCATGTGTTCATCAACACCTTCAGTTCATCCACCTTATTCGCAAGACTCCTTGCATTAAAATAAATGCCATTTTGCCTTGCCCTACTCCCTTGTGCTGTTACATATTTGCTTTGCCTTCCAGTCTGACTTGTTTTTTCCTCTATATTTGGCTGTACATCACCCCCTACTGTAGCTCCACTCTGTATCCCATCCTCCTGCCAAGTTAGTTTAAACCCCCCCGAACAGTGCTAGCAAACCTCCCCACAAGGATATTTGTCCCGTTCTGGTTCAGGTGCAACCCGTCCAACTTGTACAAGTCCCACCTTCCCCAGAAGCAGACCCAGTGATCCAGGAAACTAAAGCCCTCCCTCCTGCACCAACTCTTTAGCCACGCATTAATCTGCTCTATCCTCCTATTCCTATACTCACTAGCATGTGGCACCGGGAGTAATCCAGAGATTACAACCTTTGAGGTCCTGCTCTTTAATCTGCTACCTAGCTCCCTAAATTCTTGCTGCAGGACCTCATCCCTCTTCCTACCCATGTCGTTGGTCCCAATGTGAACCACGACCTCTGACTGTTCACCCTCCCCCTTCAGAATGCCCTGCAGCCGTTCAGTGACATCCTTGACCCTGGCACCAGGGAGGCAACAAGCCATCCTGGAGTCAAGTCTACAGCCACAGAAATGCCTATCTGTTCCCCTTACGATAGAATCCCCTACCACTATTGCTCTCCCACCCTTTTTCCTCCCTTCCTGAGCAGCAGAAGCACCCCTGGTGCCAGGAAGTTGGCTGCTGCTGCCTTCCCCTGGTAAGTCATCCCCCTCAACAGTATCCAAATCGGTATACCTGTTTGAGAGGGGGATGTCCACAGGGGACCCCTGCACTACCTGCCTGCTTCTACTGCTCCACCTGATGGTCACCCATTTCCCTCTGCTTGTGCAGCCCTTACCTGCAGTGTGACCAACTCACTAAACGTGTTACTCATGACCCTCTCAGCATCGTGAATGCTCCAAAACTCATCCATCCGCAGCTCCAGCGCCGCAATGTGGTCTGCTAGTAGCTGCAGCTGGATAAATTTCTGGCACACATGGTCGTCAGGGACACAGGCAGCGTCCCTGAATTCCCACATAGAGCAAGATTACCCACTGCTTCAGTATGACAGTCTGTTCTCTCTGTTGAAAACCTGACCTTTGCTGCCTCGACTGATGCCCTCAACACACGGGACACTTTGCAACTTATGGGCCAGGTTTTAATTCATTGACATTTTCCCTTAATGCTGCAGTGATCCCAGTCCTTCTCCAGTCTCCGAGCCTGGAACATGTCACAGAGGGTCACTCGGCGCGGTTACAGTGCACCATGCGGAACGCCAGAGTGAGCGACACCGGTGTCCACTGGTACCGGCAACAACCAGGGCAAGATAAGGAGCAGGTTTTAACACACGAGGCAAATGGCAGTGCACGAGGGAGCCCAGGTTCCACTGACCGTCTCCAGCCTTCCAGAGACACCTCCAATAACAGCTTCATTCTGACAATCACAAACGTGCAGCCCAGTGACACTGCTGTCTATTACTGTAAAGTGTGGGAAATGATCTATGGGAACGGAACCCAGCTCATTGTAACCAGTAAGTACAGTTTACATTATCTTCATTGATTTATAATAGGAATATTAAGTTTGTATTTCACTCCACCTTAGGGAGTGAAGTTGGGAAAAATGAAATGGTGACGATTCATGTGCACACAATATTCAACAAGCACTGCAGGTTTCTAGAGATCACGGACCTAATGACTGGAGTATATTCAAAGACCATCAATAATCAGAGTGAATGGCTGGACTCCAGAATGGGTGGAGTACTGTCTACTGGGGTGAATGTTGCATTGTGATCCCTGGGGTAAATGTTGTATTGTGTCTCCATCTAATGCTCCCTGTCCATTACTGTAGTTACAGTGAGGGTCTCCATCTAATGCTCCCTGTCCATTACTGTAGTTACAGTGTGTCTCCATCTAATGCTCCCAGTCCATTACTATAGTTACAGTGTGTGTCTCCATCTAATGCTCCCAGTCCATTACTGTAGTTACAGTGTGTGTCTCCATCTCATGCTCCCTGTCCATTACTGTAGTTACAGTGTGTGTCTCCATCTAATGCTCCCAGTCCATTACTGTAGTTACAGTGTGTGTCTCCATCTAATGCTCCCAGTCCATTACTGTAGTTACAGTGTGTGTCTCCATCTAATGCTCTGTGTCCATTACTGTAGTTACAGTTGTAAAGTCTGTGGGTTGTGCAGTTAATAAATACACAGACTTCAGAAGTAACAAACAAAACAGGTCTTTACTATTCGAAGGTCCGGGCGAATCTGCCCAATAACTCCTGGCACAACACTTATATACTGGTGTGGTCACTATCGGTATTACAGTATACAGAAGCCAAACAAATAGTGCCACACCTAAAGTAGTTCCCTTAAAGGTGAACGGTTACATTCAATAGTTCCCTTAAAGATAGACGGGTACATACACTACAATCCTCCCTTTTTAGCTTATTACTTACACAGTCCCCGTTAAACATACATATCTTCAACTTCCTATAAAACAAATTACAGATATAATCTCGGTGGAGTCAATGTCATATAAAACAATTTACAAATATAATCTCGGTGGAAACAGTTCACAGGTTCAGTCTCTGCGGAAATAGTTCATAGATTCAGTCTCTGATCTTGACTCGTTCCGAACAACATTTCTTTGGTGTAGCCGGATTACCTGGCTAGCGTGACTCCTCCATAGCCTTTTTCTTGACGTAACAGCTTGAACCTTCGTCCTGTTGAACCAGCAGTGCGGACTTTTACAACCAACTGGCTGTCTTGACATTTTCCAGGTTTTCAACTAATTTAGCTCCTTTCGTAATGTCCCGCCTGGAATGGTAGAAGTGCTAATATTTTAGACAGTTATTATCTTCTGCTTCTTCTTTTTCTTTTCTGCCTTTTTCAAACTCTCGGAGCTCCTTTCTCGGCTGCCAGCTGTAGCGCCACCAACTCTTTATGTTCCTTAGACCTTAAGTGCTTCCTCCGGATTTCAGCACTTTGAGAGTTTTCATCACAAGCTGGGCAGACCACATCCTCGTAATATTCAGTGTCACTCAACAGGTCATGGTAATATTCGGGTTCGTCCTGAGTTAGGCCAGCGAGAGAGACTTCTTCTTCCTCCTCACCCGTCTGGACGTTAGCTGACGGTGGTTCCTTCCCTAAACATCTTTCTTGAAAAGCCTTCTTCATGCATTCATATTCATCCCGCTCTTCCTGGGTTATCTGCCATTCCTTCACGACGGACCTCATTTGTGAGTTCAATACCTTCCTTTCCATCGGTAATTGCGTTATCAGGCTATTTAACCCTTCTACTGAAGTAACGGTTTCCACATTCTTCTGTTCACCTTGACGTGATTCAACGTACTTTTGGCATCCTTGTAAAATTTGCGTTGCCACCTCAGCTATCTCCGTGACTTTTGAGAGCTCCGAACTCGTTCCCCCTGAAGATTGAAGCTCGTGTTCAGATTGTTCCCCTTGCAGAGTCTTGTCCTTCAGCATATGAAGGAGTTGGCTGACCGTTAACTCTTCCCTGGGAACACGGTGGATCAGAGTCTTCTCCATTTCCTCCACCTCTTTCTCCAATACTTCCACCTTACGTTCCTCTTGAACTTTGGCTTTCAGCGCTCGGAAAAGTTGCGCCCTGATGCTCTCTAGTTCATGTTCAGGGACCATTCTTACAGTGTCCTGTTCTTCCACTGAAAGGATTCCCAGTTGAATCTGTTCTTCAAGTTGTTGAACCTCGGTCATTGCCGCCTCATATTTGTCTTGGGTGTCCTTCAATGTTTTTATAAGTTCTTGGACATCCTGTCTTTCATGCTCTGCCATGATTTTCACCTCTAATTTCTCATCTATGGATGGATCTCCTACCGATGAGTCTGTCTTGGCCTTGAGCTCATCAAGAATTTCCTGCAGCCGTTGGACTTCTTGCTCATGTTCAACCTTTAGTTGTTCACATGCTTCTACTGAAACTAGCTTTTTGGAGGCTGCCGAGTTAACCCCCTCCAGAATTGTAGCCTGGGCCTGTTCATACTGTTCTTTCAACTTCTCACACTCTGCTTGTAAGGAGTCGCAGAGCAGAACTGGAATAAAATCCTGGCTCCCTGAAGATTCTTCTTCCTTTGGTTCATTCTGTAAATATTCTAGTTCCTGAACAGCATCAGGGGAATGTGATTGGTATTTGACCACGATGGCTCTATGGTCGCTCTCTGCTTGAGCTAGCTGTCTCTGTAGTCTTTCCAGGTTCTCCCATTCGGTGTCCCAGAACCTTTCCATATTTTTCATCTCTTGTACGAGACGGTCACTCAACTGTTCTAATTGTTGTCGTACTTTGACATAAGTTTGCGTCCGAGCTCGGTGTTCTTCCGTCATGGATGAATCCTTTGCTTGAACAGGCTCAGAATTCTCTGTCAACCTGGAGTTCTGCTCTGCAGCTTTATTCTTCTTGGTACCATAAGTCCTTCTGCATGTCTTCGTTTTCTTTCCCATCGTCGGCAAGTCCTTTTTAGCCTTGCCTTCCATATTCGACTTGGTCTTATCATCATCCATTTCAGAATCTGAGCTAATAGCTTGCACCGAGTCCTCCCTCATTATGGCTTTTAGGTAATGCCATTCCATGTCTATTTTCTTAATCCACTCCCGTCCTAGAAGTGGTGGTCCTCCCTCAGGTAATACGTACAAGTTCATTCTTGGGTGTTCTTTACCCCTATCTCTCACCTTGACTCTTATTTTCCCCACGGGGTATACGTTATGCCCCGTGTATGTCTGTAATACGAACTTGGTATTTCTTAAAGGCATGTGAGAGAATAGCCGGTGGTAGTCCCTTCAGTTGATGACTGATAGAGCTGATCCAGTGTCCAGCTCCATTCTTACTTGGACTCCAGCTATTTTTAGTATGACCCAGATGGCCTGTAGATCCATTTCTTTACCCACATTGTGGATTCTCAGCCTACCCAGCTCCTGGTTGTTTGGGTCTGAGTCTGAATTCTGTTCGTCTGAACTCTTCTCAGCCACCTTGTGTACCATGTTGTACTTTTCTTGTGGTGGCTTCCTTTGATTATTGGTCTTTTTCCCGGACCGGCATACCTTCGCGATGTGACCCAGTTTGCCACATTTCCTACACGCTTGGTTCTTAAACCAGCATTGATTCTGGTCATGCGTGGTCTTCCCACAACGGTAGCATTTTGTTGTGCTTGAAGTAATTTGGTCCACCCCAAGTGCCGCCGCCTTTAGTTGCATTTCCGCCGTTCCTTTCGCTGCAGCTTCGTGCGATGCAGCTATAAGGACAGCCCTGTCCAGTGTGAGGTCATTCTCTTCCAGTAGTCGCTTCTGCGTCCCTTCTTTGGACAATCCGCATAAGAACTTGTCCCACAGCGCTTCTGTCAGATTCCCTCCGAACTGGCAGTATTTCGCTAGCCTACGCAGTTCGACCAAGTATTCCGCATTGCTTTCGTCTATCTTCTGCGTTCTTGCGTAGAATTTGAATCGTTCAGCCAGCATCAGCGGTGTGGGGTTCAAATGGTCCTTCAGCACAGCCACAATCTCTTCGAAGGTCTGATCCGCTGGTTTATTTGGTGCTATTAGATGCTTCAAGAGCCCGTATGTTTATGCCCCCATCAAGTTTAGCAATGTTATCGCCTTGTCGTCTTCCTCTATTTTGTTGGCTTCGCAATAGATCTCTATGCGTTCCACGTACGTGGCCCAGTCTTCTATTTCCGAATTAAAGTCGTTAATATTCCCTCGCTTAGGCATTTTTCTTCCCTTGGGAGCAGCACCAGTATTTCTTTAAGTATTCTTATTTATTTGTGTATTTCTAAGATGGCGGTTTTCCCGCGAAATCGGCAGTTTCCCGCTCTTTCCTTCTCTCCCCGCCCACTTCAATGGCGGTATGTCAATCAAGATGGTGGGTTTCCCGCGAAAATGGCGGTTTCCCGCTCTTCCTTTCTCGCCCCGCCCACTTCAATGGCGGTTTCCCGCTTCTGGCGTCTTCTCCGCCTAATGGCGGCTTCCCGCGTTTCTTCCCGGTGGAAGGGGTACGCTTCCCCCACAGCGGACAGGTTCAGCCGCTGGCTGGCTTCCGCACAGCTCCCCTTACTCGGCTATGTCTTTTCCTCCCGCCCGCACGGCCCAACCGGCGCTGGGTACACCCCGTTAACGGAGGACAGTTCAGCCGCTGGACTGGCTCTCGCGCAGTCTCTCTCTCCGTACCCGGCTCTGTCGCTCTCTCACCCGCACGTTCGGTGCTACCGGCCCTGGGTACCCCGTTGGTGGAGAACAGTTCAGCCGCTGGACTGGCTCTCGCACAGTCTCTCACCCCGTTTTCGGCTGTGTCTCTCACCCACTCCCGCACGTTCGGTTTTGCCGGCTCTGAGTACCCCGTTGGTGGAGAACAGCTCAGCCGCTGGACTGGCTCCTCGCAGTCTCTCTCTCCGCACCCGGCTCTCACCCGCACGGTTCCCGTTCGCCTCCCCAGCCCTCTCGCAGACCGGTGTTTCCCTCCCCGGCTGCGGCTGGGTTTCTCTTCCCGCGCCTACTCGCAGGCTCAGCGCTTCGTGGCTGCGGTCGCTGCCTGGATTTTTCCCGCCGATCGTGGTCCGGCTGTCACCCGACGCCGTTGGACCCGACTTTTGGCCGGCACAGCTCCCCCTCGACCGAGGTCGAGTGCTCTGCCTTTATCCTCCGGATACTTCTACACCTTCCCCTACTCACAGTCTCTTCGGCCGCCTTGTTCCCTGCTGATCGGCTCACTCCGCACCGTGGTAGAAGGGTAGTCAGTGCCTGTTGCTGATGGAAGCTTTTGTTGCTAAAGTCTTCCTCCTTCCTCCTGCTGCAGCCTCGTGTTTTCTTCCAGCAGCACGACGAGGGCGGTTGCCTCTCTTCGACGCTCTTCTTGCTTTGGTAATCTTGCCGCAGGGTACGATCGGACTCGTCGCCACTGCAAAGTCTGTGGGCTGTGCAGTTAATAAATACACAGACTTCAGAAGTAACAAACAAAACAGGTCTTTACTATTCGAAGGTCCGGGCGAATCTGCCCAATAACTCCTGGCACAACACTTATATACTGGTGTGGTCACTATCGGTATTACAGTATACAGAAGCCAAACAAATAGTGCCACACCTAAAGTAGTTCCCTTAAAGGTGAACGGTTACATTCAATAGTTCCCTTAAAGATAGACGGGTCCATCTAATGTTCCCAGTCCATTACTGTAGTTACAATGTGTGTCTCCATCTAATACTCTGTGTCCATTACTGTAGTTACAGTGAGGGTCTCCATCTTATGCTCCCAGTCCATTACTGTAGTTACAGTGTGTGTCTCCATTTTATGCTCTGTGTCCATTACTGTAGTTACAGTGTGTGTCTCCATCTAATGCTCCGTGTCCATTACTGTAGTTACAGTGTGTGTCTCCATCTAATGCTCTGTGTCCATTACTGTAGTTACAGTGTGTGTCTCCATCTAATACTCTGTGTCCATTACTGTAGTTACAGTGTGTCTCCATCTAATGCTCTGTGTCCATTACTGTAGTTACAGTGTGTGTCTCCATCTAATACTCTGTGTCCATTACTGTAGTTACAGTGTGTCTCCATCTAATGCTCTGTGTCCATTACTGTAGCTACAGTGTGTCTCCATCTAATGCTCCGTGTCCATTACTGTAGTTACAGTGTGTGTCTCCATCTAATGCTCTGTGTCCATTACTGAAGTTACAGTGTGTGTCTCCATCTAGTGCCCCCTGTCCATTACTGTAGTTACAGTGTGTGCCTCCATCTAATGCTCCCTGTCCATTACTGTAGCTACAGAAATAAAAACAGAAAATGCTGGAGACACTCAGCAGGTCAGGCAGCATCTGTGAAGAGAGAAACAGAGTTAACATTTCAGGTCGATGACCTTTCGTCAGAACTAGAAAAAAGCAGGAAATGGAACAGATTTTTAAGCAAGTTTAGGGGCTGGGAAATGGGGGAGGGGACGAAAGAACAAAAGGGAAGGTCTGTGATAGGATGGAAGGCAGGAGAGGTTAAGAGACATTAAGAGATATTCAAGGCGAGAGGAGACGGAAATGGGACAGGTTAAGAAACAAAGGATGGCTCGAGATGAAGTGTGAATTGCGCTGACGGAATGAAAGACAGCTGCCCTGTGGGAGAGAAGAACGGACACAAACAAAAAGTGTGGATAAAAAATATATATATGATAGGGGCCGAGGTTATGATCTGAAATTGTTGAACTCTATGTTGAGTCCGGAAGGCTGTAAAGTGTCTAATCGAAAGATGAGGTGCTGTTCCTCGAGTTTACGCTGAGCTTCCGTGGAACAATGCAAGAGGCCGAGGACAGTGAGGTCTGAGTGGGAATGGGGTGGTGAATTAAAGTGACAGGCCACCGGAAGCTCGGGGTCCCCCTTACGGACTGAACGGAGGTGTTCCGCAAGCGGTCACCCAATCTGCGTTTGGTCTCCCCAATGTAGAGGAGACCGCATCGTGAGCAGCGAATACAGTATACTAGATTGCAAGAAGTACAAGTAAATCGCTGTTTCACCTGGAAGGGGTGTTTGGGGCCCTGGACAGTGGGAAGGGGGGAGGTATAGGGGCAGGTGTTACATCTCCTGCGCTTGCACGGGAAGGTGCCGGGCGAAGGGGAAGGGGTGCTGGGGGTGATAGAGGAGTGGGCTAGGATGTTGCGATGTGAGCGGTCCCTTCGGAATGCTGAAAGGGGAGGGGAAGATGCGTTTGGTGGTGGGATCAGTCTGGAGGTGGCGGAAATGACGGAGGGTGATCCGTTGAATGTGGAGGCCGGTGGGGTGAAAGGTGAGGACAAGGGGAACCCTATCGTGGTTCCGGGAGGGAGGGGCAGGGGTGAGGGCAGAAATGCGGGAGATAGATCGGACACGGTTGAGGGCCGTGTCAACCACGGTAGAGGGGAATCCTCGGTTGAGGAAAAAGGAAGACATGTCGGAAGCACTGGTGTGGAAGGTGGCATCGTCGGAGCAGATGTGGCGGAGGCAGAGAAACTGGGAGAATGGAATAGAGTCCTTACAGGAGGCGGGTTGGGAGGAAGTGTAGTCCAGGTAGCTGTGGGAGTCAGTGGGCTTGTAGTGAATGTTGGTCAATAACCTATCTCCAGAGATGGAGACGGAGAAGTCAAGGAAGGGAAGGGAAGAGTCAGAGATGGACCATGTGAAGGTTGATGTGCCTCAATAATTCCGAGACTCGATGTTAGCGAAACAAAACAAGGCTTTTATTAACTTAGAAAGTAACACGTAAGAGAGAGAGGTATCTTCCTTCTGGAGACTGAGGCCAGGCTGAGCTAGCTTACAAAAGGGGCCAGGTATGGGCGGAGCCCTACACACAGCACATTCCAGCAGATTCCAATAAACAATACAATGAGGACTGGGGGAAGGGAAATGACACTGAAACCGACCACAGTCACAGGCAGTGATGAATGGAATATTTCATCACAAAGGTGAAGGAAGGGTGGAAATTGGAAGCAAAGTGATATACCTATCAATTCATCCAATGAAAAGCGATGAGTTAAGAAAGTAACTATAGGTTTTTATTGGCTAAATAACAGAGCCCACCCTCATGGGTGATCGGATCCAACAAGGAGGAATACCAGCCAGTCGACCACCTTTATACCTGGGCAGGTAGGTGGAGCCATGGGCGGAGTCAGCAGTGTTCAGCCCAGGTATAACAGCGTGACAAGAGGCGACCTCGTATAGTGATACAACAGTGTGAACAGTGATAACGATATAACAGTGATAACTATAGTGTAACGATAGCGAACGACAAAAGTGGTTTACCACATTCACCCCTTGTTTAGATTTGAGTCCGGCGGGGTGAAGTGTACTACCAGTTCTGGTAAGTCAGTCTGTCCGGAGGCCTCGTAAGCCTTTCTGATCGTCGCAGCGGCGGTGTTGCATTCTCCGGTGTTGATGCTGGTGTCTGCGTGGTCGGTGAAGGCTCGTGGGGTTCCGGCGTGCCGTCTACCTGAGCTGGAATTGGGGGGGGGGGTGGGGGGGGGTAAAGGTGGTGTCTCCGGAATGCCCGAGGGTGCGAGGTCCCGTAAGGAGACTGTGTCCTCCCGCCCGTCTGGGTAAGCCACATAGGCGTACTGGGGGTTGGCGTGCAGGAGGTTCACCTTCTCGACCAGGGGGTCCGTTTTATGGGCCCTCACGTGCTTTCGCAGCAGGACGGGCCCCGGGGAGGTCAGCCAGGTTGGTAGTGTGGTTCCCGTAGTCGACTTCCTGGGGAAAACAAACATTCGTTCATGGGGGGTGGCGTTAATGGCAGTGCAGAGTAGTGACCGGATGGAATGCAGCGCCGCCGGGAGGACTTCCTGCCAGCGGGAGGTTGGGAGGCCCTTAGACTTTAAGGCTAAGAGGACGGCCTTCCATACCGTCGCGTTCTCTCTTTCCACCTGGCCATTCCCTCGGGGGTTGTAGCTGGTGGTCCTGCTTGCAGCAATACCTCTCGCTAGTAGGAACTGACGGAGTTCCTCGCTCATGAAGGAGGAGCCCCGGTCACTATGTATGTAGTTTGGGAACCCGAACAAGGCGAAGAGGTCGTTCAGGCATTTAATGACCGTGGTACTGGTCATGTCTGGGCAGGGGAAGGCAAAGGGGAAACGGGAGTACTCATCAACGATGTTGAGGAAGTACACATTACGGTCAGAGGACGGGAGGGGCCCCTTAAAGTCGATGCTCAGGCGCTCGAAGGGGCGGGTGGCCTTGATCAGGCTTGCTCTGTCCGGCCTAAAGAAGTGCGGTTTGCACTCGGCACAGGTCTGGCAGTTCCTGGTCATGGTCCTGACCTCCTCGATGGAGTATGGCAGGTTGCGGGCCTTAATGAAGTGGTAAAGTCTGGTGACCCCGGGGTGGCAGAGGTCGTTGTGGAGGGTCTGAAGTCTATCACTTTGCGCGCTGGCGCATGTAATTCATGACAGAGCATCAGGGGGATCGTTCAGCTTACCTGGCCGGTACAAGATATCATAATCATAGGTGGATAGTTCGATTCTCCACCTCAATATCTTGTCATTCTTGATTTTGCCCCTCAGCTTGTTATGAAACATAAAAGCGACCGAACGCTGGTCGGTGAGGAGGGTAAATCGTTTGCCTGCCAGGTAATGCCTCCAGCGTCGTACCGCCTCCACGATCGCTTGGGCCTCCTTCTCGACCGACGAGTGTCGGATCTCAGGGCCCTGTAGGGTCCTTGAGAAGAAGGCCACTGGTCTCCCCTCCTGGTTAAGGGTAGCGGCTAGGGCGAAGTCGGATGCATCGCTCTCCACTTGGAAGGGGATGGACTCGTCCACTGCGTGCATTGTGGCCTTGGCGATGTCCCCCTTAATGAGGGAGAAGGCTGCGCACGCTTCCTCCGTAAGGGGGAAGGATGTGGACTTCATGAGGGGTCTGGCTTTGTCTGCATAATTGGGCACCCATTGGGCATAGTAGGCGAAGAGCCCCAGGGTTCTCTTCAGAGCCTTTGGACAGTGGGGGAGGGGTAGCTCCATGAGGGGACGCATTCTTTCGGGGTCGGGGCCGATGACTCCGTTCTCTACTACACAGCCGAGGATGGCAAGGCGCGAGGTGTTAAACACACATTTATCCTTATTGTAGGTGAGGTTCAGCCGTTGGGCCGTACGGAGGAATCTCTCCAGATTAACGTCATGGTCCTGCCGGTCGCGGCCGCAGATGGTGACGATATCTAGGTAGGGGAACGTGGCGTGCAGCCCGTTCTGGTCAACCATCCGGTCCATCTCCCTTTGGAAGACCGAAACCCCGTTGGTGACGCCGAAGGGAACCCTAAGGAAGTGGTAGAGGCGGCCATTCGCCTCGAAGGCGGTATACTGGCGGTCCTCAGGGTGGATAGGGAGTTGGTGGTAGGCCGACTTAAGGTCGATGGTAGAGAATACTCGGTATTGTGCGATCTGATTGACCATATCAGATATGCGGGGAAGGGGGTATGCGTCCAGCTGGGTGTACCTGTTTATGGTCTGGCTGTAGTCGATGACCAGGCGGTTCTTATTGCCCGTCTTAACTACCACAACCTGGGCACGCCAGGGGCTGGTGCTCCCTTCGATGATGCCCTCCTTCAGGAGACGCTGCACCTCAGAGCTAATGAAAGCTCTGTCCCCGGCGCTGTACCGCCTGCTCTTGGTCGCGACGGGTTTGCAGTCGGGGGTGAGGTTAGCGAACAGGGAAGGTGGCGGGACTTTGAGGGTGGATAGGCCGCAGGTGTTACGCGGTGGGCGGTTTAAAATCTGTTGGTTGTCGACTGTGAGTGGGGGAGGGGTCCGCCGTATGCTAGCGTGACGCTTTGGAGGTGGGATTGGAAGTCTAGCCCTAGTAGGACGGCGGCGCATAGCTGGGGGAGGACGAGGAGTTTAAAATTTTTATACTCCGTACCCTTAACCAATAGGGTCACAACACAGTAGCCGCTGATGTCTGTGGTGTGGGATCTCGATGCCATCGAGATCCGGTTGCGCGTTGGCAGGACAGGGAGGGAGTAGTGGCTCACCGTGTCTGGGTGGATGAAACTCTCCGTGTTTCCGCTGTCAAACAGGCAGGTCGTGGCGTGGCCGTTTACTCTGATGTCCATCATTGACTTGGACAGGTGATGCGGGCGGGCTTGTTCCAGTGAGACGGAGGCTAGTGTATAGCTGAGCGAGTTGCTGTAGTCTGCGGGTGAGGCGGTAGTCGGGTCTAGAGGCACGGTGGCGGTCGAGCGTGGTGGGTAAAATGGCGTCTCCCACGAGGTTGGACAAAATGGCGGAGAAGATGGCTGCCCCCGTAACTCACATGAGGCACTGCTGGTGTCGGTTGCCTGTATCAAAGATGGCCGCCCCCATGACTCACATGTGGGGATGCTGGCCTCTGTTGCCTTGAAGGAAGATGGCCGCCCCCACAGCTCGCATGAGGCACTGCTGGCCTCTGATGATCCACCTCTGCAGGCCTTAGCGAAGTGGCCTTTCCTCATGCAGTTTGAGCAGGTAGAGTTCCTGGCTGGGCAGCGCGACCTCGGGTGTTTCGCCTGGCCGCAGAAGAAGCAGCCGGCGGCCCGATCACGGGGGTCCGATGTCGGAGCCGGTACCGGGGGTGGCGGTCTCAATCGGGTCCGGGACGCCGACGCTGAGGTAGGTCCCAGGGGGGTTGCTGCGGGGGGTATCACGGTCGGGATCGGTCCCAAGTCCCAGGGTCGCGAGTTACAGTACCTTGAGTATGCCTCGAGGTCCCGATGGGCCACTTCTAGAGAGAGAGCGAGGGCTGCAGCTTTGTCCAGGTCGAGGTCCCTTGCTTCCAGTAGTCTTTGCCGTGAGTAGTCGGACCGCAGGCCTTTCACGAAGGCATCGCGGACATTGTCTTCAGTATTTTCTGCCGCCGTTACCGCTTTAAAGTTACAGTCTCTGCCGAGTGCTTGTAGCACCCGTAAAAATTCCTCCACGGGCTCTCCTGGCTGTTGCGGGCGGGATCTTAGGAGGTGTCTGGCATACATGGAATTTACCGGGGTTTGGTACTGTCTTTTCAGCCGGTTGATGGCGTCCTCGTATGTTTTAAGGTCCCGGATGAGTGCGAATACTTTAGGGCTCACTTGGGTGTTCCGAACTCTTAGCATGGATTTCTGAGGCACGCCGGATTCTTCCAGGTAGGCTTCGAAGCAGCTCAGCCAGTGTTCGAAGTCGAGGGCTGAGTTTGCTGCCTGAGGGTTTAGGTCCAGGTACGGTGGTCTGAGGGCTCGCAGCCAGGCCGGCTGCTGTGGCTGTTGTAGCTGGGCGTCTGGCTGGTCGCTTGGCTGGTCGTTTGGCTGGTCGTTTGACTGCTCAAGTGTTGACATTTTAAAATTTAGCCAATAAAATTGATATACCTATCAATTCATCCAATGAAAAGCGACGAGTTAAGAAAGTAACTATAGGTTTTTATTGGCTAAATAACAGAGCCCACCCTCGTGGGTGGTCGGATCCAACAAGGAGGAATACCAGCCAGTCGACCACCTTTATACCTGGGCAGGTAGGTGGAGCCATGGGCGGAGTCAGCAGTGTTCAGCCCAGGTATAACAGCGTGACAAGAGCCAACCTCGTATAGTGATACAACAGTGTGAACAGTGATAACGATATAACAGTGCTAACTATAGTGTAACGATAGTGAACGACAAAAGTGGTTTACCACACAAAGTGAATGAAATTTTCTAGTTCAGGGCGAGAGTAGGAAATGGCACCGATACAGTCATCAATGTACCGGAAAAAGAGGTGAGGAAGGGGACCTGAGTAGGACTGGAACAAAGAATGTTCCTCATATCCCACGAAAAGGCAGGCATAGCTAGGACCCATGCGGGTTCCCATAGCAACACCTTTGATTCTAATTGGATTGCAAACTTTTCGCAGAAGATCCGGCCCCTTATTCGGGTTACGGCATATCCTCTATCATGGGAGGCCAGGACATGTTTTGATAATTTTAAAAAGGATATCTTAGGGGCAGTTGTGCATTCTATTGATGAGCAGGTTCCCTTTGTGATTGAGACGGATGCTTCTGATTTTGCAATTGGGGCTACTCTGAACCAGAATGGAAGACCTGTGGCCTTTTTCTCACGTACCTTGAACAATAGTGAAAGAAGACATTCTTCAATAGAAAAAGAGGCATATGCAATAGTAGAAGCACTGCGTAAATGGAGACATTATTTATCAGGGCGACATTTCACGTTGGTAACCGATCAAAAATCTGTGTCCTTTATGTTTGATGTTAAACATTTTGGAAAGATCAAAAATGATAAAATAATGAGGTGGAGGATTGAGTTGGCATGTTACCATTTTGATATAGTTTACCGTCCGGGGAAGGATAATGTTGTTGCTGATGCACTGTCGAGGGCTTATTGTTCTGTGATTCACGGAGATACGCTTATTAATCTTCACAATGCCTTATGTCATCCTGGGGTTACGAGGATGATACACTTCGTACGCAGTAAGAATTTGCCCTTTTCAGTTGAAGACGTCAAGCGGATGACTTCATCATGTTCTATCTGTGCTCGGTGTAAACCGAAATTTTTAAGCCTCAACGAGCTCATCTTATAAAGGCTACTTCTCCTTTTGAACGTCTGAGCGTTGATTTTAAGGGGCCTCTTCCTTCAACGACTCAAAATCGATACATATTTACTGTTGTGGATGAGTTTTCAAGGTTTCCTTTTGCTTTTCCTTGCGCAGATGTATCAGCTGCTACAGTTATCAAATGTCTGACTCAACTTTTTGTCATCTTTGGGATGCCTGCGTATATCCATTCGGATCAGGGAAGTTCTTTTATGTCTTCCCAGTTGAAGGAATACCTTCAGAGTCGGGGAATTTCTACTAGTAGAACTACCCCGTATAACCCCCAGGGTAATGGACAGTGTGAACGGTACAATGGGGTGATCTGGAAGGCAGTTATGTTGGCTTTGACATCCCGGAACCTTAAGAATACACAGTGGGAAATGGTACTGCCTGATGCCCTGCATTCCATTAGATCATTGCTTTCAACGGCTACTAATGTGACCCCCCATGAAAGGCTCTTTAATTACCCGCGGAGATCTACTATGGGATATTTGGTACCTTCATGGCTTACTATGCAGGGACCTGTGCTGCTTCGACGCCATGTTAGATTGTCAAAATATGATCCTTTAGTGGAGGAGGTGGAGCTGTTGGAGGCAAATTCCCAATATGCTCATATTCGATTCCAAGATGGGAAAGAAAGTACTGTTTCAATTAACGATTTGGCTCCTTGTGGTGGCCAGCCCTCTTCTGAGGATACTAATAATAGTCACGATTCAGATAATGTGGATGTTGTTATAGATACTACGAATATTTCCAATCCTACTGCAGATAATTATACTTCTATTAGTCAGCCTTTGATGGATGTTCATGACCGTCCTAGTTTACTTCCTGATGGGATTTCCAATCCGGAAACCGTTGATAATCGGGATATGGATAGCCTTCCTGCAGAAGATACTTCGGTGTCTCCGGGTGTGGGAGGGCAAGGAATTTCACCAAGGTTAAGAAGGTCGACACGAACAAGATATCCGGTCGACCGATTGAAAATGGACTTTTAAATTGATAGTAATGTTTTAAAATTGTTGAAATATTATATTTGTATTTTAGTTGTAAATAAATTAATTATAAATTGTAAAGGTTGTTTTAGGTTGGAGCATGTTTTAAAAGGAGGGGTGAATGTGGTAATTATTTCCTATGTTTAATAAGAAGTATTGTGATTGGTGAATGGGGTGGCTGTTCTGTGTTAGTAAGAAGTATTGTAATTGGTTGTTTGTTTCTACCTTGAGATATATGTTGTAAACTCATTGGTAGTGGATGTCAGGTGATTTGTGGTGGCCATCTTAAATTCAGTTCTCTCCAGTCATGGTTGGAGACTGGTGTTGAAAGATGTGCTACTGGATTTTTAAAGTTAATAAAGCCTAGATTAGAAAGGCAAATCTATTCTTTATTTCAGGAAGTGAGTGGAGTCAAAGGAGAAGTTGTTCAATGTGAGAACAAGTTCAGCCAGGTGGAGGAGGGTAGTGGTGGATGGGGACTGGTCGGGCCTCTGTTCAAGTAAGAAGCGAAGCGCCCTCAGGCCATCCTGGTGGGGGATGGGGGTGTAGAGGGATTGTACGTCCATAGTGAAAAGGAGACGGTTGGGGCCAGGAAATTGGAAACTGTTAAAGTGAAGGAGGGCATTGGAAGAGTCACGGATGTAGATGGGAAGAGACTGGACAAGGGGAGAAAAAATAGAGTCAAGATAGGAAGAGATAAGTTCCGTGGGGCAAGAACAGGCTGAAACGATGGGTCTACCAGGGCAGTCCTGTTTGTGGATTTTGGGAAGGAGGTAGTAGTGGGCTGTGCGGGGTTGGGGAACTATGAGGTTGGCGGCCATGGGGGGAAGATCTCCAGAGGAGATGAGCTCAGTGACAGTCTTGGAAATGGTGGCTTGATGTTCGGTAGTGGGGTCATGGTCCAGGCGGAGATAGGAGGAGGTGTCGGAGAGTTGGCATTCAGCTTCCGCTAGGTAGAGATCGGTTTGCCAAACAACAACAGCACCACCCTTGTCAGCAGGTTTAATGACAATGTTGGGGTTGGATCTGAGAGAACGGAGTGCTGCGAGTTCAGAGGGGGGTAGGTTGGAGTGAGTGAGGGGAGCAGAGAAATTGAGACGGTCGATGTCACGCCGGCAGTTAGCAATGAAAAGATCTAGAGAGGGTAAGAGGCCAGAGGGAGGGGTCCAGGTAGAACGAGAATTCTGAAAGTGGGAGAAAGGGTCAGCTGTGCGGGGGAAGACCCCTGGCCAAAGAAGTGGGCACGGGGACGAAGGCGGCGGAAAAAGAGCTCAACATCATGCCGAGCTCGAAATTCATTGAGGTGGGGGCGTAAGGGGATGAAGCTCAGGCCTTTGCTGAGGACTGATCGTTCGGGGTCAGAGAGGGGAAGGTCAGAGGGGATAGTGAAAACGCGGCAGGGGATGAGATTGGGAGAAGGGATGGGGTCAGAGGAAAGTGAAGGGGAAGAAGGTTCCAGAGGGGTGTTGGTGTCCAAGAGCTGTTGAAGCTTGCGATCCTTGACACCTGAAAGGAAGAAAAAAAGTTTTTTGTTGAATCGCCGGATGAGGCGAAGGTTGAAATGGAACTGCGGACCAGGACAGCTTTGAGATAGAGTGCGTCGGTGCTGCTGAAGAGAGAGGTCGAGAGTGTTCATGTGGCGGCGCATGGCGTTCAGCATGGATCTCAGGATACGGCGAGAGCAGTGGTTTGAGGAACGGTGAATATCTTGGAGATATCTGTAGTCCTGGGTGGATCCAAAACACGAAGGGTGGAATTTTAGTTGGAATCCACGTGGAGTAAGATGGAGCCGGAGACAGTTGCTGAGGAATGATATATGGCTGTGAAAGCGAGTTTTGGTAGATACCTGATCAAACACGAGAAGGGAGACAGAAAGTAATGAAGATGAACAAGGTAAAAGAGACAAACGGAGGTCCCGTTGGAGAGAAGAGCAGAACTTCTTCAAGGTGGGAATTCCTGGAAGAGAGGTGGCAGTGAACCAAACACTAATACAAAAAGAAAATACTGCAGAGGCTGGAAATCTGAAATAAAAACAGAAAATGCTGGAGATACTCAGCAGGTCAGGCAGCGTCTGTGAAGAGAGAAACAGAGTTAATGTTTCAGGTCGATGACCTTTCGTCAGAACTGGATAAAAGCAGGAAATGGAACAGATTTTAAAGCAAGTGTAGGGGCTGGGAAAGGGGGGAGGGGATGAAAGAACAAAAGGGAAGGTCTGTGATAGGATGGAAGGCAGGAGAGGTTAAGAGACATTAAGAGGTATTCAAGGTGAGAGGAGATGGTAATGGGACAGGTTAAGAAACAAAGGATGGCTCGAGATGAAGTGTGAATTGTGCTGGCAGAATGGAGGGCAGCTGTCATGTGGGAGAGAAGAACAGACACAAACAAAAAGTGTGATAAAAAAATATATATATGTGATAGGGGCTGAGGTTACGATCTGAAATTGTTGAACTCTATGTTGAGTCCAGAAGGCTGTAAAATGCCTAATTGAAAGATGAGGTGCTGCTCCTCGAGCTTACGCTGAGCTTCTGTGGAACAATGCAAGAGGCCGAGGACGGTGAGGTCTGAGGTCTCCATCTAATGCTCTGTGTCCATTACTGTAGTAACAGTGTGTGTCTCTATCTAATGCTCCGTGTCCCTTACTGTAGTTACAGTGTGTGTCTCAATCTAATGCTCCATGTCCATTACTGTAGTTACAGTGTGTGTCTCCATCTAATGCTCCGTGTCCCTTACTGTAGTAACAGTGTGTGTCTCTATCTAATGCTCCCAGTCCATTACTGTAGTTACAGTGTGTGTCTCAATCTAATGCTCTGTGTCCATTACTGTAGTTACAGTGTGTGTCTCCATCTAATGCTCCATGTCCCTTACTGTAGTTACAGTGTGTGTCTCCATCTAATGCTCCATGTCCATTACTGTAGTTACAGTGTGTGTCTCCATCTAATGCTCCGTGTCCCTTACTGTAGTTACAGTGTGTGTCTCCATCTAATGCTCCCAGTCCATTACTGTAGTTACAGTGTGTGTCTCCATCTAATGCTCCCAGTCCATTACTGTAGTTACAGTGTGAGTCTCCATCTAATGCTCCGTGTCCAATACTGTAGTTACAGTGTGTGTCTCCATCTAATGCTCTGTGTCAATTACTGTAGTTACAGTGTGTTTCTCCATCTAATGCTCCCAGTCCATTACTGTAGTTACAGTGTGTGTCTCCATCTAATGCTCCCAGTCCATTACTGTAGTTAAAGTGTGTGTCTCCATCTAATGCTCTGTGTCCATTACTGTAGTTACAGTGTGAGTCTCCATCTAATGCTCCGTGTCCATTACTGTAGTTACAGTGTGTGTCTCCATCTAATGCTCTGTGTCCATTACTGTAGTTACAGTGTGTTTCTCCATCTAGTGCTCCCAGTCCATTACTGTAGTTACAGTGTGTCTCCATCTAATGCTCCCATTCCATTACTGTAGTTACAGTGTGTCTCTCTATCTAAGGCTCCCAGTCCATTACTGTAGTTACAGTGTGTATCTCCATCTAATGCTCCCAGTCCATTACTGTAGTTAGTGTGTGTCTCCATCTAATGCTCTGTGTCCATTACTGTAGTTACAGTGTGTTTCTCCATCTAATGCTCCCAGTCCATTACTGTAGTTACAGTGTGGGTCTCCATCTAATGCTCCCAGTCCATTACTGTAGTTACAGTGTGTGTCTCCATCTAATGCTCTGTGTCCATTAATGTAGTTAAAGTGTGTGTCTCTATCTAATGCTCTGTGTCCATTACTTTAGTTACAGTGTGTGTCTCCATCTAATGCTCTGTGTCCACTACTGTAGTTACAGTGTGTGTCTCCATCTAATGCTCCCAGTCCATTACTGTAGTTAGTGTGTGTCTCCATCTAATGCTCTGTGTCCATTACTGTAGTTACAGTGTGTTTCTCCATCTAATGCTCCCAGTCCATTACTGTAGTTACAGTGTGGGTCTCCATCTAATGCTCCCAGTCCATTACTGTAGTTACAGTGTGTGTCTCCATCTAATGCTCTGTGTCCATTACTGTAGTTACAGTGTGTGTCTCTATCTAATGCTCTGTGTCCATTAATGTAGTTAAAGTGTGTGTCTCTATCTAATGCTCTGTGTCCATTACTTTAGTTACAGTGTGTGTCTCCATCTAATGCTCTGTGTCCACTACTGTAGTTACAGTGTGTGTCTCCATCTAATGCTCCCAGTCCATTACTGTAGTTACAGTGTGTGACTCCATCTAATGCTCTGTGTCCATTACTGTAGTTACAGTGTGTGTCTCCATCTAATGCTCTGTGTCCATTACTGTAGTTACAGTGTGTTTCTCCATCTAATGCTCCCAGTCCATTACTGTAGTTACAGTGTGTCTCCATCTAATGCTCCCATTCCATTACTGTAGTTACAGTGTGTCTCTCTATCTAAGGCTCCCAGTCCATTACTGTAGTTACAGTGTGTGTCTCCATCTAATGCTCCCAGTCCATTACTGTAGTTAGTGTGTGTCTCCATCTAATGCTCTGTGTCCATTACTGTAGTTACAGTGTGTTTCTCCATCTAATGCTCCCAGTCCATTACTGTAGTTACAGTGTGTGTCTCCATCTAATGCTCTGTGTCCATTACTGTAGTTACAGTGTGGGTCTCCATCTAATGCTCCCAGTCCATTACTGTAGTTACAGTGTGTGTCTCCATCTAATGCTCTGTGTCCATTACTGTAGTTACAGTGTGTGTCTCTATCTAATGCTCTGTGTCCATTAATGTAGTTACAGTGTGTGTCTCTATCTAATGCTCTGTGTCCATTACTGTAGTTACAGTGTGTGTCTCCATCTAATGCTCTGTGTCCATTACTGTAGTTACAGTGTGTGTCTCCATCTAATGCTCCCAGTCCATTACTGTAGTTACAGTGTGTGACTCCATCTAATGCTCTGTGTCCATTACTGTAGTTAAAGAGTGTGTCTCCATCTAATGCTCTGTGTCCATTACTGTAGTTACAGCGTGTGTCTCCATCTAATGCTTCCAGTCCATTACTGTAGTTACAGTGTGTGTCTCCATCTAATGCTCTGTGTCCATTACTGTAGTTACAGTGTGTGTCTCCATCTAATGCTCTGTGTCCATTACTGTAGTTACAGTGTGTGTCTCCAGCTAATGCTCTGTGTCCATTACTGTAGTTACAGTGTGTCTCCATCTAATGCTCTGTGTCCATTACTGTAGTTACAGTGTGTGTCTCCAGCTAATGCTCTGTGTCCATTACTGTAGTTACAGTGTGTGTCTCCATCTAATGCTCTGTGTCCATTACTGTAGTTACAGTGTGTGTCTCCATCTAATGCTCCCAGTCCATTACTGTAGTTACAGTGTGTGTCTCCAGCTAATGCTCTGTGTCCATTACTGTAGTTACAGTGTGTGTCTCCATCTAATGCTCTGTGTCCATTACTGTAGTTACAGTGTGTGTCTTCATCTAATGCTCTGTGTCCATTACTGTAGTTACAGTCTGTCTCCATCTAATGCTCTGTATCCATTACTGTAGTTACAGTGTGTGTCTCTATTTAATGCTCTCTGTCCATTACTGTAGTTAAAGTATGTGTCTCTATTTAATGCTCTGTGTCCATTACTGTAGTTAAAGTGTGTGTCTCCATCTAATGCTCTGTGTCCATTACTGAAGTTACAGTGTGTGTCTCCATCTAATGCTCTGTGTCCATTACTGCAGTTACAGTGTGTGTCTCCATCTAATGCTCTGTGTCCATTACTGTAGTTACAGTGTGTGTCTCCATCTAATGCTCTGTGTCCATTACTGTAGTTACAGTGTGTGTCTCCATCTATTGCTCTGTGTCCATTACTGTAGTTACAGAGTGTGTCTCCATCTAAAACTCTGTGTCCATTACTGTAGTTACAGTGTGTGTCTCCATCTAATGCTCTGTGTCCATTACTGTAGTTACAGTGTGTGTCTCCATCTAATGCTCCCAGTCAATTACTGTAGTTACAGTGTGTATCTCCATCTAATGCTCTGTGTCCATTACTGTAGTTAGTGTGTTTCTCCATCTAATGCTCTGTATCCATTACTGAAGTTACAGTGTGAGTCTCCATCTAATGCTGTGTGTCCATTACTGTAGTTACAGTTTGTGTCTCCATCTAATGCACTGTGTCCATTACTGTAGTTACAGTGTGTGTCTCCATCTAATGCTCTGTGTCCATTACTGTAGTTACAGTGTGTGTCTCCATCTAATGCTCTGTGTCCATTACTGTAGTTACAGTGTGTGTCTCCATCTAATGCTCTGTGTCCATTACTGTTGTTACAGTGTGTGTCTCCATCTAATGCTCCCAGTCCATTACTGTAGTTACAGTGTGTGTCTCCATCTAATGCTCCCTGTCCATTACTGTAGTTAAAGTGTGTGTCTCCATCTAATGCTCTGTGTCCATTACTGTAGTTACAGTGTGTGTCTCCATCTAATGCTCTGTGTCCATTACTGTAGTTACAGTGTGTGTCTCCATCTAATGCTCCCAGTCCATTACTGTAGTTACAGTGTGTGTCTCCATCTAATGCTCCCAGTCCATTACTGTAGTTACAGTGTGTGTCTCCATCTAATGCTCCGTGTCCATTACTGTAGTTACAGTGTGTGTCTCCATCTAATGCTCCCAGTCCATTACTGTAGTTACAGTGTGTGTCTCCATCTAATGCTCCCAGTCCATTACTGTAGTTACAGTGTGTGTCTCCATCTAATGCTCTGTGTCCATTACTGTAGTTACAGTGTGTGTCTCCATCTAATGCTCTGTGTCCATTACTGTAGTTACAGTGTGTGTCTCCATCTAATGCACTGTGTCCATTACTGTAGTTACAGAGTGTGTCTCCATCTAATGCTCTGTGTACATTACTGTAGTTACCGTGTGTGTCTCCATCTAATGCTCCGTGTCCATTACTGTAGTTACAGTGTGTGTCTCCATCTAATGCTCCCAGTCCATTACTGTAGTTACAGTGTGTGTCTCCATCTAATGCTCCCAGTCCATTACTGTAGTTACAGTGTGTGTCTCCATCTAATGCACTGTGTCCATTACTGTAGTTACAGTGTGTGTCTCCATCTAATGCTCCCAGTCCATTACTGTAGTTACAGTGTGTGTCTCCATCTAATGCTCTGTGTCCATTACTGTAGTTACAGTGTGTGTCTCCATCTAATGCTCTGTGTCCATTACTGTAGTTACCGTGTGTGTCTCCATCTAATGCTCCGTGTCCATTACTGTAGTTACAGTGTGTGTCTCCATCTAATGCTCCCAGTCCATTACTGTAGTTACAGTGTGTGTCTCCATCTAATGCTCTGTGTCCATTACTGTAGTTACAGTGTGTGTAGTGGCGCTTCTTAGTTTCCAAACAGGCAGGCCACTGGGCTGTGGGGCTTTTAACATCGAGTAGACGCGTGTCGAAATAAAACGTTCCCAAACGTAGCTTTGTCTTTTAAATGGTTTACTATAACACTTAACAAACAGAATTACAAAGCAAACACGTATAAACGAACACGGTCAAAAACTGTACTGCTCCAAACCTCACAGCTTCTGCCTCTTTCACCACGTGCAGTTTAAAACTGTAAGATGGCTGCACCCATGTGTGGCTTAGGGACTGTTCCATTGTGGCAAGAATGAAGGGGGTGTCGGACTATACTACTGGAGCAAGAAAATAGGGGGTTTCTTAATACAATAAGTCGTTCAGGTAAATTAACTGTATTATGCCATTTAGCCACTATTTTAAAGTATTTTCTTAAGCTTTTATGGCTCTTACATTCCGGCCCCTAATTGACTAGGCACATGAAGCATATCAATTACTCAAACATTAAGAGTCATAAACTAATGAGTTCAACATATTTACAATACAAGTGTCCACTTTTTTCTTTCGTTCAGTAGCTTTTCACGCCGCTTCTTGTAGCAGGCAGAGCTTTGTGATCGGTCTCTCCAGGGTACTGGTCTTGGTTTGCAAACAGACGCGACGAATGACGCCTCTGGAGTCTGGCATGGTCTTAATTATTTTTCCCATCAACCAAGAATTTCTAGGGGCTGAATCATCCACAATTAAGACAATGTCTCCGACGATGAAGTTCCTCTTTATTTTGGACCATTTTTGACGCTCCTGTAGCAGAGGTAAGTATTCTCTTGTCCATCTGGTCCAGAAGAGGTCTGACATATACTGAACTTGCCTCCACTTCCGACGGGCATACAGATCTTCCTTTTTGAAGACTCCTGGGGGCATGGCTGGCTGTGTTTTCAACAACAACAGGTGGTTCGGAGTCAGGGCTTCGAGGTCATTGGGATCATCTGATGTCTTAGTTATCGGTCGGTCATTAATAATGGCTTCGACCTCGCACAGAACGGTTTGGAGTCCCTCGTCGTCCAGCGCTTGCTGCTTCAGTACAGAACTGAGTAGTTTTCTTACGGTGCGTATTTGTCTTTCCCAGACACCTCCGTGGTGGGATGCAGCCGGAGGATTGAAGATCCACTTAATTCCTGTTTGCATCATGGCTTCCTGTATTTTAAGCTGATTCCAACCTTCAATAGCTTCCCGTAGTTCTCTCTCCGCTCCGACAAAATTAGTGCCATTATCAGAACGCATAATGGACACCTGTCCTCTTCTACAGACAAAGCGCCGCAAGGCGTTAATACAGGAATCAGTGTCAAGCGTGTGTGCCACCTCAATATGAACTGCTCTGATGGTCAAACAAGTGAAAAGCACACCATATCTCTTGACAAGGCTCCGCCCTCGCTTTACCTCGAAAGGCCCGAAATAGTCCACCCCTACGTTTGTAAATGGGGGCTTGTCTGGTAACAAACGGTCTTCAGGCAGGTCTGCCATTTTCTGCTCCCCAGCTCTAGCGTGTAACCGTCTGCAAACAATACATTCAGAGAGTATTTTTCTTATTACGGAATTAGCTCCTGGAATCCAGTATCTTTGTCTTAGCTTCGCAAGCACGTGATTCATCCCACTGTGTCCAATACTCTGGTGTATATGCTGAAGAATGAGAGTAGCAACCCAGAGGTCCTTAGAAAGGATAGCAGGATGCTTGGCCTCCTCTGGCATAGCAGATTTGTTTAGTCTCCCTCCCACCCTCAGTACTCCATCTTGCAGTGTAGGGTCCAGCTTGTAGATATGACTACCTTTCTTGATTGGAGTATTTTGCTGTAGAGCTTCGGTTTCTTCTGGGTATCTTTGTCTTTGACTGAAGCAAACTATCTCCTTCTCAGCCTTGGCCAAATCCTCCACGGTCAATGAATTCTTGCTCAATGTGGTCTTGTGCTGATGCATATACTGCTGTAGAAGCATTCTCTGCTTATCAGGGTTACTTTCAGACTGACTGATAGTGGCTCGGTACTCTTTTCTCTTACCGCTCAGGTGTAGCAGCAACTCTTTCAACCTTAGAAACCATGCAACTGCTTTCCTCAACTGGTGCCATCCTGAGAAATGGTTAACAAGCTTGTTCACTGTGTCAAAGTTCTCTTTCGTAGTTATGACATTTACTGTGACTGATCTCTTGACTTCGACGTCGTCTTCAGTAATCTGACTTGGCATATCTGGTCTTTCTGGCCATGATCTCTCTGTTTCCAGCAGATAACTTGGGCCTTGTATCCAAGTTTCACTCCTCATGAAGTTTTCAGCCTTCAATCCCCGTGAGGCTTGATCTGCTGGGTTTAATGAGGTGTTTACATACCTCCATTGAGATGGTTGTGTAGCTTCTCTAATGGATGAGATTCTGTTTGCTACGAAGGTTTGAAGCGTATCTTCTCATTCTCTATATACTTCAGCACCGTCGTGCTATCCGTCCAGAAGACAGATTCTTCTAATGGGAGCTGTAACTCTTTACGCATCACCTGGTCAACTTTAACTGCAACAACCGCTGCCGTCAATTCCAGTCTCGGGATGGTGACCTGCTTCAGCGGAGCCACCCTGGATTTTCCCATGAGGAGGGCACAATGTTTCTGGCCCTGTTGATTTGTCAGCAAGAGGTAGGTAGCCGTGCCATAGCCGTCCTCACTGGCGTCCGAGAAATGATGTAGTTGAGCCGTCTTTGTAACTCCAAAACTCGCGGGCTTGATGCATCTACTGACGTTGAAGCTAGAAAGTTGTTGCAAATCTGTCAGCCATCTGTGCCATCTCTGAGCTTGACCTTCTGGGATATCTTCATCCCATCCTCTCTTGTCTCTACACAGCTCTCGTAGCATCAGCTTCACCGGCAGAATGAGTGGTGCCAGGAATCCGAGAGGGTCGTAGATGGAGCTGACCACGGAGAGAATCCCTCGTCTTGTGGATGGTCTTTCGTTCACCATTATCCTGAAGTTGAACGTGTCTGACTCAATGCACCATTGTACACCAAGAGCTCTCTCGATAGGAAGGACATCGTGGCTCAGGTCCAGATCTTTGACTTCAGTGGCTCTTTCCTTTTCTGGGATAGAAGCTAGAACTGCTCTGCTGTTGCTTATCCACTTAGTCAGATGGAATCCTCCATTCGAACACAGAGTTCTAAGGTCTCTTGACAGTGCGATGGCATCGTCTTCTGTTGACACGGACTTCAGACAGTCATCGACATAAAAGTTTCTGAAGATTGTCTCCACGGCCTCGGATGGTGCTTTGCCCTTGCCATCTTCTGCAGTTTTTCTGAGAGCATAGCTTGCACAGCTGGGAGATGATGTGGCTCCCAACAGGTGTACGGCCATTCTACATTCCACCATCGCTTCACTAACGTCGCCATCTGGCCACCAAAGGAAATGCAGAAGATCAGCATCTTCGTCAGGGATTCTGACTTGGTAGAACATTGATTCTATGTCTGCCATCATGGCAACGAGCTCTTGTCTAAACCTAGTCAAGACGCCAATGAGGGTATTAGTAAGATCAGGACCTTGAAGCAGCTGGTCATTCAATGAAGTTCCTCTGAATGAGGCGGCGCAGTCAAACACTACACGGATCCTTTTCTTCTTTGGGTGATACACCCCGTGATGAGGAATGTACCAGACCCTTCCATCGTCTCTGTTCAACTGTTCTTCGGGCACCTTTACAGCATAACCTTTCGCTATGATGTTTCTCATGAAGTCTTTGTAGTCTTCGTGAAAGTCGGGGTTCTTGTTCAGCTTTCTCTTTAGATTGATGGCGCGTTGCTCTGCTATGCAGCGATTGTTCGGCATCTTCGCGGTCTGTCTTCTCAGTGGCAAACCAATGTGATAGTGGCCATCAATGAACTGTGTAGACCTTGTCATCAAACCCATGAACTGATGGTCTTCTTGTGACATCTCTGTCTTTTCCTCACAGCTGCGTTCTGAGAAGTCTGCGTTGAACTGCTGTATCAACAGCTCTTCAATGCTTGCGATAGAGATGCGATTAACTGTGACGTTTTGTCGTTCCTCCTTGTTCGACTTGTGGCCATCATCTCTCCTTACCGGTCCATTGATTACCCATCCAAGGGCTGTCCTGACGGCGTACGGTCCGTCATCCTTGCTGTTTATCACCTGCCATGGCTCCATAGTTTTGTAGGCATTGGTTCCAATTAATAGGCCAATTTCTGCTTCAATGTATGGGAGACGCACATTTTCTAGGTAGGGCCATCTATCCACATCCTTCTGCAGGGCTAGGTTCCCTATTCTAACAGGAATCTCCCTCTGTGTGAAAACATTAGGCAGGTCTATGAAGTCCTTCTCTTCAAGTCCACACACTTCTAGGTCTGACAGGATATAGCTTTGCATTGACTTCTCATGACCCATGGTGCGTAATAGGATTTCTGTTCTTCTGCCTCTAACGTTCAGCTGTCGCATGAGTGATTCTGTGCAGAACGTTGCTGAACTACCTGGATCCATGAAGGCGTAAGTCTCCACAACCTTCTCACTCCTCTTAGACTTGATCCTTACTGGTACGATGGCAAGAATACAGTCACTGTCACCGGCCCCAGTGAGTCCACAAGTCTCTGGTTCTAGCGACACCAGAGCACTTGAAACAACCTTCTCGTCGGTATTGTTTTCTTCACTCTTCTTAGAGACTTGTTCTTCTTTATGGATATGCAGCAGACTGGGATGTTTCCGAGTGCACTCTCTGCATGTTGTTCTTTGCTTACAGTTTCTACTCAGGTGCCCCTGAGAGAGACATCCAAAACATAGGCCGTTGTACTTCAGGAATTCGATTCTGTCCTTATGTGGCTGTGCTTTGATGTCGCTGCAGAAATCCAATGTATGATTCTTCTGGCAGAATAAGCATGGCTTCTGAAAGGCATTAGCAGGCGTCACTGTGCTGCTCTTTTTGGGAGATGAGTTCTGGGGCCTTTCTTCCTCGGCCTGAGTGACGATAGTTGCAAAGCTGCTTCCCCTGGAACCACCTTTCCTGAGAGTCTTTGATTCAGCAGGCTTGGCTTTCACTCTTCCATCGGTGGTCGGGCTGACATCCTGGATGTTTCCAAACAATGGGTCCCTAGCAATTTTAGCCTGTTTGTCTATGAAATTCACTAAGTCTGCAAACCTGGCTCTACTTTTCCGTCTCTCCATTATCTCAAAGGCTGTTCTTCTCCATTGTTCTCTCATCCTGTAAGGAAGCTTCGAGATGACGATTCTCATAGTCGTAGGATTGTCCATCTCTTCCATGAATTCAACATCCTCCATGGTGTTGCGACATCCTATGAGGAAGAGAACATATGCGTTCAATGCCTCTCCGTCTTCCGATCTGATCTGTGGCCACTTGGTAGCCTTTTCGATATATGCAGTGGCTATCTTCAGCTCGTTACCATAGTGCTCCTGCAGCAACTTCCTGGCTTCTATGTATCCCCGGTCCGGTCTCATGTGTTCACAGCTTCTGACCAGGTCTTGTGGTTTACCACTGGTGTACTGTCCCAGGTAGTACAACTTATCACTGCTGCTCTCTGTCTTGGAGTCAATGGCTTGTTCAAAGGATCTGATGAAGGGCTTATACTTGAGTGGGTCGCCTTGGAACACTGGTATGTCTCTTTGAGGGAGTTGAAACAGATTCTGTTGTTTTACAAGCATCTCTGTAATTTCGTTCTGACGTTGCATCACTCGGTATAGGCTTCTCCCTGTGTCTTCAGGCCTCTGGTGGTCATCAGCAGGGTCTAGTCTAGACCGTCTGACGTCTGGGGTAGCATCACGTGCTCCTGTTAGTGGAGAGGCCACTCTTCCACGCTGTAATGCCGGGGAATTGCTTTTGGGCTCTGTTGTAACTCTTGAAGGTGCCCTGGATCCAACTCTATGTGGCAACGTTGACTGGCAGTGGCTCCCGCCGTCCCATGAGCTTTCATAATCTTCGTACGCACTCAACCTGGCATCTGAGACCTCGATAGCTGTTTTCATCTCCAGCCGTTCTTTCTTTGCCTGCACCTGGGCCCGCTGGGCCTGCACTTGGGCCTGTTGGGCCTGCACTTGGGCCTGCAGTTGGGCCTGTTGGGCCTGCAGTTGAGCCTGCAGTTGGGCCTGTTGGGCCTGCAGTTGGGCCTCTTGGACCTGCAGTTGGGCCTCTTCCCGTTCAAGAGCTTGCTTCTCATCTAAAGATGCTGCGCGCGCCATCAACGCCGCCCGTTCAGCCTCCGCTCTCATGCGTCGCGCCGAGCTTGTGGTAGAAGCGACTGACCTGCGTCCAGAAACAGAGCTACCTTCTTTTCGATTTTTGCTCGGTCTGGCGGAAGTCTCTGAAATGCTATCGTCTGGTCCGACTTCATCGTCAACCTTATCTTTCTCTGCTGTATCAGCATCTTGACGAATTTTTAACATCCACTGCTCCGTGGCCTTGATATAGTCCTTAATGCTGGTTGATTTAAGATCAAACCAGTCGTGCTGATCAGTGTTTCCCTCTTCTTCAGACAGAAGTGCTAATACATCTTCAATGAGTATATTAAATTCTTCATGCAGCTTGGAGAAATCGTAATACATCATGTCTTCAGCTTTCTTAATATTAGCATTATCTTCCATGAGACGATCAATTATCTTCATTTTTCCAGTTATCTGAACTAATTTAGCCTTCCTTGCACCTATGCTTCTATGTAACTTCTCTTCCCTTGCCTTTGGGGTGAGCTTTATTTCCCTCTTTTGGCCAGCAATCCTTCTGGCTGGGGGAAGCTCCTGGCTCCGTAAGGCCTCGGCCATTTTACCTGCAGCTCTTATTTAGCTTCTCAACAGAATGAACAAAGCAAGTAACAGTCACTGTACCTTCGCTTTCTTAAATTGTCGTCTGGCTCCGTGACCATTCATGTATACGTTCGCCGACGATTCCGTCCCTTCCTTCTTAGGGAGCTAGTTTTTGACTAATGTAGTGGCGCTTCTTAGTTTCCAAACAGGCAGGCCACTGGGCTGTGGGGCTTTTAACATCGAGTAGACGCGTGTCGAAATAAAACGTTCCCAAATGTAGCTTTGTCTTTTAAATGGTTTACTATAACACTTAACAAACAGAATTACAAAGCAAACACGTATAAACGAACACGGTCAAAAACTGTACTGCTCCAAACCTCACAGCTTCTGCCTCTTTCACCACGTGCAGTTTAAAACTGTAAGATGGCTGCACCCATGTGTGGCTTAGGGACTGTTCCATTGTGGCAAGAATGAAGGGGGTGTCGGACTATACTACTGGAGCAAGAAAATAGGGGGTTTCTTAATACAATAAGTCGTTCAGGTAAATTAACTGTATTATGCCATTTAGCCACTATTTTAAAGTATTTTCTTAAGCTTTTATGGCTCTTACAGTGTGTGTCTCCATCTAATGCTCCATGTCCATTACATTAGTTACAGTGTGTTTCTCCATCTAATGCTCTGTGTCCATTACTGTAGTTACAGTGTGTGTCTCCATCTAATGCTCTGTCCATTACTGTACTTACAGTGTGTGTCTCCATCTAATGCTCTGTGTCCATTACTGTAGTTACAGTGTGTGTCTCCATCTAATGCTCTGTGTCCATTACTGTAGTTACAGTGTGTGTCTCCATCTAATGCACTGTGTCCATTACTGTAGTTACAGTGTGTGTCTCCATCTAATGCTCTGTGTCCATTACTGTAGTTACAGTGTGTGTCTCCATCTAATGCTCTGTGTCCATTACTGTAGTTACAGTGTGTGTCTCCATCTAATGCTCCCAGTCAATTACTGTAGTTACAGTGTGTATCTCCATCTAATGCTCTGTGTCCATTACTGTAGTTAGTGTGTGTCTCCATCTAATGCTCTGTATCCATTACTGAAATTACAGTGTGAGTCTCCATCTAATGCTGTGTGTCCATTACTGTAGTTACAGTTTGTTTCTCCATCTAATGCACTGTGTCCATTACTGTAGTTAGTGTGTGTCTCCATCTAATGCTCTGTATCCATTACTGTAGTTACAGTGTGTGTCTCCATCTAATGCTCTGTGTCCATTACTGTAGTTACAGTGTGTGTCTCCATCTAATGCTCTGTGTCCATTACTGTAGTTACAGTGTGTGTCTCCATCTAATGCTCCCTGTCCATTACTGTAGTTACAGTGTGTGTCTCCATCTAATGCTCCCAGTCCATTACTGTAGTTACAGTGTGTGCCTCCATCTAATGCTCCGTGTCCATTACTGTAGTTACAGTGTGTGTCTCCATCTAATGCTCCCAATCCATTACTGTAGTTACAGTGTGTCTCTCCATCTAATGCTCTGTGTCCATTACTGTAGCAACAGTTTGTGTCTACATCTAATGCTCCCAGTCCAGTACTGTAGTAACAGTGTGTGTCTCCATCTAATGCTCTGTGTCCATTACTGTAGTTAGTGTGCGCCTCCATCTAATGCTCTGTGTCCATTACTGTAGTTACAGTGTGTGTCTCCATCTAATGCTCCATGTCCATTACGTTAGTTACAGTGAGTGTCTCCATCTAATGCTCTGTGTCCATTACTGTAGTAAGTGGGTGTCTCCATCTAATGCTCTGTGTCCATTACTGTAGTTACAGTGTGTTTCTCCATCTAATGCTCTGTGTCCATTACTGTAGTTACAGTGTGTGTCTCCATCTAATGCTCTGTCCATTACTGTACTTACAGTGTGTGTCTCCATCTAATGCTCTGTGTCCATTACTGTAGTTACAGTGTGTGTCTCCATCTAATGCTCTGTGTCCATTACTGTAGTTACAGTGTGTGTCTCCATCTAATGCTCTGTGTCCATTACTGTAGTTACAGTGTGTGTCTCCATCTAATGCTCTGTGTCCATTACTGTAGTTACAGTGTGTGTCTCCATCTAATGCGCCCAGTCCATTACTGTAGTTACAGTGTGTGTCTCCATCTAATGCTCTGTGTCCATTACTGTAGTTATAGTGTGTGTCTCCATCTAATGCTCTGTGTCCATTACTGTAGTTACAGTGTGTGTCTCCATCTAATGCACTGTGTCCATTACTGTAGTTAGTGTGTGTCTCCATCTAATGCTCTGTATCCATTACTGTAGTTACAGTGTGTGTCTCCATCTAATGCTCTGTGTCCATTACTGTAGTTACAGTGTGTGTCTCCATCTAATGCTCTGTGTCCATTACTGTAGTTACAGTGTGTGTCTCCATCTAATGCTCCCTGTCCATTACTGTAGTTACAGTGTGTGTCTCCATCTAATGCTCCCAGTCCATTACTGTAGTTACAGTGTGTGCCTCCATCTAATGCTCCGTGTCCATTACTGTAGTTACAGTGTGTGTCTCCATCTAATGCTCCCAATCCATTACTGTAGTTACAGTGTGTGTCTCCATCTAATGCTCTGTGTCCATTACTGTAGCAACAGTTTGTGTCTACATCTAATGCTCCCAGTCCAGTACTGTAGTAACAGTGTGTGTCTCCATCTAATGCTCTGTGTCCATTACTGTAGTAACAGTGTGTGTCTCCATCTAATGCTCTGTGTCCATTACTGTAGTTAGTGTGCGCCTCCATCTAATGCTCTGTGTCCATTACTGTAGTTACAGTGTGTGTCTCCATCTAATGCTCCATGTCCATTACGTTAGTTACAGTGAGTGTCTCCATCTAATGCTCTGTGTCCATTACTGTAGTAAGTGGGTGTCTCCATCTAATGCTCTGTGTCCATTACTGTAGTTACAGTGTGTGTCTCCATCTAATGCTCTGTGTCCATTACTGTGGTTACAGTGTGTGTCTCCATCTAATGCTCCATGTCCCTTACTGAAGTTACAGTGTGTGTCTCCATCCAATGCTCTGTGTCCATTACTGTAGTTACAGTGTGTGTCTCTGTCTAATGCTCTGTGTCCATTACTGTAGTTACAGTGTGTGTCTCCATCTAATGCTCTGTGTCCATTACTGTCGTTACAGTGTGTGTCTCCAACTAATGCTCTGTGTCCATTACTGTAGTTACAGTGTGTGTCTCCATCTAATGCTCTGTGTCCATTACTGTAGTTACAGTGTGTGTCTCCATCTAATGCTCTGTGTCATTACTGTAGTTACAGTGTGTGCCTCCATCTAATGCTCTGTGTCCATTACTGTAGTTACAGTGTGTGTCTCCATCTAATGCTCTGTGTCCATTACTGTAGTTACAGTGTGTGTCTCCATCTAATGCTCCCAGTCCATTACTGTAGTTAAAGTGTGTGTCTCCATCTAATGCTCTGTGTCCATTACTGTAGTTGCAGTGTGTGTCTCCATCTAATGCTCCCAGTCCATTACTGTAGTTACAGTGTGTGTCTCCATCTAATGCTCTGTGTCCATTACTGTAGTTACAGTGTGTGTCTCCATCTAATGCTCCCAGTCCATTACTGTAGTAACAGTGTGTGTCTCCATCTAATGCTCTGTGTTCATTACTGTAGTTACAGTGTGTATCTCCATCTAATGCTCTGTATCCATTACTGTAGTTACAGTGTGTGTCTCCATCTAATGCTCCCTGTCCATTTCTGTAGTTACAGTGTGTGTCTCCATCTAATGCGCCAGTCCATTACTGTAGTTACAGTGTGTGTCTCCATCTAATGCTCGGTGTCCATTACTGTAGTTACTGTGTGTGTCTCCATCTAATGCTCTGTGTCCATTACTGTCGTTACAGTGTGTGTCTCCATCTAATGCTCTGTGTCCATTACTGTAGTTACAGAGTGTGTCTCCATCTAATGCTCTGTGTCATTACTGTAGTTACAGTGTGTGTCTCCATCTAATGCTCTGTGTCCATTACTGTAGTTACAGTGTGTGTCCCCATCTAATGCTCTGTGTCCATTACTGTAGTTACAGTGTGTGTCTCCATCTAATGCTCTGTGTCCATTACTGTAGTTACAGTGTGTGTCTCCATCTAATGCTCTGTGTCCATTACTGTAGTTACAGTGTGTGTCCCCATCTAATGCTCTGTGTCCATTACTGTAGTTACAGTGTGCGCCTCCATCTAATGCTCCCAATCCATTACTGTAGTAACAGTGTGTGTCTCCATCTAATGCTCTGTGTTCATTACTGTAGTTACAGTGTGTGTCTCCATCTAATGCTCTGTGTCCATTACTGTACTTACAGTGTGTGTCTCCATCTAATGCGCCCAGTCCATTACTGTAGTTACAGTGTGTGTCTCCATCTAATGCTCTGTGTCCATTACTGTAGTTACAGTGTGTGTCTCCATCTAATGCTCTGTGTCCATTACTGTAGTTACAGTGTGTGTCTCCATCTAATGCTCTGTGTCCATTACTGTAGTTACAGTGTGTGTCTCCATCTAATGCTCTGTGTCCATTACTTTAGTTACAGTGTGTGTCTCCATCTAATGCTCCCTGTCCATTACTGTAGTTACAGTGTGTGTCTCCATCTAATGCTCCCAGTCCATTACTGTAGTTACAGTGTGTGTCTCCATCTAATGCTCTGTGTCCATTACTGTAGTTACAGTGTGTGTCTCCATCTAATGCTCCCAGTCAATTACTGTAGTTACAGTGTGTATCTCCATCTAATGCTCTGTGTCCATTACTGTAGTTAGTGTGTGTCTCCATCTAATGCTCTGTATCCATTACTGAAATTACAGTGTGAGTCTCCATCTAATGCTGTGTGTCCATCACTGTAGTTACAGTTTGTTTCTCCATCTAATGCACTGTGTCCATTACTGTAGTTACAGTGTGTGTCTCCATCTAATGCTCTGTGTCCATTACTGTAGTTACAGTGTGTGTCTCCATCTAATGCTCTGTGTCCATTACTGTAGTTACAGTGTGTGTCTCCATCTAATGCTCCCTGTCCATTACTGTAGTTACAGTGTGTGTCTCCATCTAATGCTCCCAGTCCATTACTGTAGTTACAGTGTGTGTCTCCATCTAATGCGCCCAGTCCATTACTGTAGTTACAGTGTGTGTCTCCATCTAATGCTCTGTGTCCATTACTGTAGTTACAGTGTGTGTCTCCATCTAATGCTCTGTGTCCATTACTGTAGTTACAGTGTGTGTCTCCATCTAATGCTCTGTGTCCATTACTGTAGTTACAGTGTGTCTCCATCTAATGCTCTGTGTCCATTACTGTAGTTACAGTGTGTGTCTCTGTCTAATGCTCTGTGTCCATTACTGTAGTTACAGTCCGTGTCTCCATCTAATGCTCTGTGTCCATTACTGTAGTTACAGTGTGTGTCTCCATCTAATGCTCTGTGTCCATTACTGTAGTTGCAGTGTGTGTCTCCATCTAATGCTCTGTGTCCATTACTGTAGTTACAGTGTGTGTCTCCATCTAATGCTCTGTGTCCATTACTGTAGTTACAGTGTGTCTCCATCTAATGCTCTGTGTCCATTACTGTAGTTACAGTGTGTGTCCCCATCTAATGCTCCCAGTCCATTACTGTAGTTACAGTGTGTGTCTCCATCTAATGCTCTGTGTCCATTACTGAATTTACAGTGTGTGTCTCCATCTGATGCTCTGTGTCCATTACTGCAGTTGCAGTGTGTGTCTCCATCTAATGCTCCCAGTCCATTACTGTAGTTACAGTGTGTGTCTCCATCTAATGCTCTGTGTCCATTACTGTAGTAACAGTGTGTGTCTCCATCTAATGCTCTGTGTCCATTACTGTAGTTACAGTGTGTGTCTCCATCTAATGCTCTGTGTCCATTACTGTAGTTACAGTGAGGGTCTCCATCTAATGCTCTGGTTCCATTACTGTAGTTACAGTGTGTGTCTCCATCTAATGCTCTGTGTCCATTACTGTAGTTACAGTGTGTGTCTCCATCTAATGCTCTGTGTCCATTACTGTAGTTACAGTGTGTGTCTCCATCTAATGCTCCCAGTCCATTACTGCAGTTACAGTGTGTGTCTCCATCTAATGCTCTGTGTCCATTACTGCAATTACAGCGTGTGTCTCCATCTAATGCTCTGTGTCCATTACTGTAGTTACAGTGTGTGTCTCCATCTAATTCTCTGTGTCCATTACTGTAGTTACAGTGTGTGTCTCCATCTAATGCTCTGTGTCCATTACTGTAGTTACCGTGTGTGTCTCCATCTAATGCTCTGTGTCCATTACTGTAGTTACAGTGTGTGTCCATCTAATGCACTGTGTCCATTACTGTAGTTACATTGTGTGTGTCCATCTAATGCTCTGTGTCCATTACTGTAGTTACAGTGTGTGTCTCCATCTAATGCTCTGTGTCCATTACTGTTGTTACCGTGTGTCTCCATCTAATGCTCTGTGTCCATTACTGTAGTTACAGTGTGTGTCTCCATCTAATGCTCTGTGTCCATTACTGTAGTTACAGTGTGTGTCTCCATCTAATGCTCCCAGTCCATTACTGTAGTTAAAGTGTGTGTCTCCATCTAATGCTCTGTGTCCATTACTGTAGTTGCAGTGTGTGTCTCCATCTAATGCTCCCAGTCCATTACTGTAGTTACAGTGTGTGTCTCCATCTAATGCTCTGTGTCCATTACTGTAGTTACAGTGTGTGTCTCCATCTAATGCTCCCAGTCCATTACTGTAGTAACAGTGTGTGTCTCCATCTAATGCTCTGTGTTCATTACTGTAGTTACAGTGTGTATCTCCATCTAATGCTCTGTATCCATTACTGTAGTTACAGTGTGTGTCTCCATCTAATGCTCCCTGTCCATTTCTGTAGTTACAGTGTGTGTCTCCATCTAATGCGCCAGTCCATTACTGTAGTTACAGTGTGTGTCTCCATCTAATGCTCGGTGTCCATTACTGTAGTTACTGTGTGTGTCTCCATCTAATGCTCTGTGTCCATTACTGTCGTTACAGTGTGTGTCTCCATCTAATGCTCTGTGTCCATTACTGTAGTTACAGAGTGTGTCTCCATCTAATGCTCTGTGTCATTACTGTAGTTACAGTGTGTGTCTCCATCTAATGCTCTGTGTCCATTACTGTAGTTACAGTGTGTGTCCCCATCTAGTGCTCTGTGTCCATTACTGTAGTTACAGTGTGTGTCTCCATCTAATGCTCTGTGTCCATTACTGTAGTTACAGTGTGTGTCTCCATCTAATGCTCTGTGTCCATTACTGTAGTTACAGTGTGTGTCCCCATCTAATGCTCTGTGTCCATTACTGTAGTTACAGTGTGTGTCTCCATCTAATGCTCTGTGTCCATTACTGTAGTTACAGTGTGTGTCTCCATCTAATGCTCTGTTTCCATTACTGTAGTTACAGTGTGTGTCTCCATCTAATGCTCTGTGTCCATTACTGTAGTTACAGTGTGTGTCTCCATCTAATGCTCTGTGTCCATTACTGTAGTTGCAGTGTGTGTCTCCATCTAATGCTCCCAGTCCATTACTGTAGTTACAGTGTGCGCCTCCATCTAATGCTCCCAATCCATTACTGTAGTAACAGTGTGTGTCTCCATCTAATGCTCTGTGTTCATTACTGTAGTTACAGTGTGTGTCTCCATCTAATGCTCTGTGTCCATTACTGTACTTACAGTGTGTGTCTCCATCTAATGCGCCCAGTCCATTACTGTAGTTACAGTGTGTGTCTCCATCTAATGCTCTGTGTCCATTACTGTAGTTACAGTGTGTGTCTCCATCTAATGCTCTGTGTCCATTACTGTAGTTACAGTGTGTGTCTCCATCTAATGCTCTGTGTCCATTACTGTAGTTACAGTGTGTGTCTCCATCTAATGCTCTGTGTCCATTACTTTAGTTACAGTGTGTGTCTCCATCTAATGCTCCCTGTCCATTACTGTAGTTACAGTGTGTGTCTCCATCTAATGCTCCCAGTCCATTACTGTAGTTACAGTGTGTGTCTCCATCTAATGCTCTGTGTCCATTACTGTAGTTACAGTGTGTGTCTCCATCTAATGCTCCCAGTCAATTACTGTAGTTACAGTGTGTATCTCCATCTAATGCTCTGTGTCCATTACTGTAGTTAGTGTGTGTCTCCATCTAATGCTCTGTATCCATTACTGAAATTACAGTGTGAGTCTCCATCTAATGCTGTGTGTCCATTACTGTAGTTACAGTTTGTTTCTCCATCTAATGCACTGTGTCCATTACTGTAGTTACAGTGTGTGTCTCCATCTAATGCTCTGTGTCCATTACTGTAGTTACAGTGTGTGTCTCCATCTAATGCTCTGTGTCCATTACTGTAGTTACAGTGTGTGTCTCCATCTAATGCTCCCTGGCAATTACTGTAGTTACAGTGTGTGTCTCCATCTAATGCTCCCAGTCCATTACTGTAGTTACAGTGTGTGTCTCCATCTAATGCGCCCAGTCCATTACTGTAGTTACAGTGTGTGTCTCCATCTAATGCTCTGTGTCCATTACTGTAGTTACAGTGTGTGTCTCCATCTAATGCTCTGTGTCCATTACTGTAGTTACAGTGTGTGTCTCCATCTAATGCTCTGTGTCCATTACTGTAGTTACAGTGTGTCTCCATCTAATGCTCTGTGTCCATTACTGTAGTTACAGTGTGTGTCTCTGTCTAATGCTCTGTGTCCATTACTGTAGTTACAGTCCGTGTCTCCATCTAATGCTCTGTGTCCATTACTGTAGTTACAGTGTGTGTCTCCATCTAATGCTCTGTGTCCATTACTGTAGTTGCAGTGTGTGTCTCCATCTAATGCTCTGTGTCCATTACTGTAGTTGCAGTGTGTATCTCCATCTAATGCTCTGTGTCCATTACTGTAGTTACAGTGTGTCTCCATCTAATGCTCTGTGTCCATTACTGTAGTTACAGTGTGTGTCCCCATCTAATGCTCCCAGTCCATTACTGTAGTTACAGTGTGTGTCTCCATCTAATGCTCTGTGTCCATTACTGAATTTACAGTGTGTGTCTCCATCTGATGCTCTGTGTCCATTACTGCAGTTGCAGTGTGTGTCTCCATCTAATGCTCCCAGTCCATTACTGTAGTTACAGTGTGTGTCTCCATCTAATGCTCTGTGGCCATTACTGTAGTAACAGTGTGTGTCTCCATCTAATGCTCTGTGTCCATTACTGTAGTTACAGTGTGTTTCTCCATCTAATGCTCTGTGTCCATTACTGTAGTTACAGTGAGGGTCTCCATCTAATGCTCTGGTTCCATTACTGTAGTTACAGTGTGTGTCTCCATCTAATGCTCTGTGTCCATTACTGTAGTTACAGTGTGTGTCTCCATCTAATGCTCTGTGTCCATTACTGTAGTTACAGTGTGTGTCTCCATCTAATGCTCCCAGTCCATTACTGCAGTTACAGTGTGTGTCTCCATCTAATGCTCTGTGTCCATTACTGTAATTACAGCGTGTGTCTCCATCTAATGCTCTGTGTCCATTACTGTAGTTACAGTGTGTGTCTCCATCTAATGCTCTGTGTCCATTACTGTAGTTACAGTGTGTGTCTCCATCTAATGCTCTGTGTCCATTACTGTAGTTACCGTGTGTGTCTCCATCTAATGCTCTGTGTCCATTACTTTAGTTACAGTGTGTGTCCATCTAATGCACTGTGTCCATTACTGTAGTTACATTGTGTGTGTCCATCTAATGCTCTGTGTCCATTACTGTAGTTACAGTGTGTGTCTCCATCTAATGCTCTGTGTCCATTACTGTTGTTACCGTGTGTCTCCATCTAATGCTCTGTGTCCATTACTGTAGTTACAGTGTGTGTCCATCTTATGCTCTGTGTCCATTACTGAAGTTACCGTGTGTGTCTCCATCTAATGCTCCCAGTCCATTACTGTAGTTACAGTGTGTGTCTCCATCTAATGCTCTGTGTCCATTACTGTAGTTACAGTGTGTCTCCATCTAATGCTCTGTGTCCGTTACTATAGTTACAGTGTGTGTCTCCATCTAATGCTCTGTGTCCATTACTGTAGTTACAGTGTGTCTCCATCTAATGCTCCCAGTCCATTACTGTAGTTACAGTGTGTGTCTCCATCTAATGCTCTGTGTCCATTACTATAGTTACAGTGTGTGTCTCCATCTAATGCTCTGTGTCCATTACTGTAGTTACAGTGTGTCTCCATCTAATGCTCCCAGTCCATTACTGTAGTTACAGTGTGTGTCTCCATCTAATTCTCTGTGTCCATTACTGTAGTTACAGTGTGTGTCTCCATCTAATGCTCTGTGTCCATTACTGTAGTTACAGTGTGTGTCTCCAACTAATGCTCTGTGTCCATTACTGTAGTTACAGTGTGTGTCTGATGCGCTATCAATTACTCATAAAAGACTGAGAGTTAGAAGAGTAACTAAAGGCTTTTATTAACAACAGAATGGAGGTCTGCCTCGAGTGGTCGACCGGTCCAGGATACCAAGGGCTGGGGAGCAGTCACCTTTATACTAGGACCTGTGGGAGGAGTCAGCCGAGGCATGTCCAGGCATGTACACAGTGGAATACAAACAGGACAAACAGGAATACAAACAGTGGTTTACCACATTCACCCCTTGTTTAAAATTGAGTCCGGCGGGGTGAAGTGTATTAAAAGTTAGTGTATTGGAGTCTCTCCGGCGGTCTTGTCTGCCGCTGTGATCGGCGTGGCGACGCCAGGGGTAGTGAAGCTTCCGGCGTCGAGTCCAGCGTAGGCTGTGGCACAGGCGTGTCGTCCTCGTAGATGTCGAGCGGGTCGCGGGGCCCAGGCCTGCCGTCTGCTGGGGCTGGATATCGGATCGTGGGGTGGGGTGGTAGTGGGTAGTGGGTTACTGTGGTCCCCGAGGGTGCAAGGTCTCTTATGGAGACTGTGTCCTCCCGCCCGTCCGGGTATGCGATGTAAGCATACTGGGGGTTGGCGTGGAGGAGGTCGACCCTCTCGACCAGGGGGTCCGTTTTATGGGTCCTCACATGTCTTCTCAGTAGGACCGGCCCTGGGGACGTCAGCCATGGCGGTAGCGATGTCCCTGATGTGGACTCCCTTGGGAAGACGAACATTTTCTCATGAGGGGTGGCGTTAGTGGCAGTGCAGAGCAGTGACCGAATAGAGTGGAGCGCATCGGGGAGCACATCCTGCCAGCGGGAGGTTGGAAGGCCCCTAGACTTTAAGGCTAGCAGGACGGCCTTCCAAATTGTCGCATTTTCTCTTTCCACCTGTCCGTTCCCCCGGGGGTTGTAACTGGTGCTCCTGCTTGTGGCAATACCCCTAGTTAGCAGGTACTGACGGAGTTCGTCGCTCATAAACGATGAGCCCCGGTCGCTATGGATATAGCTGGGGAAGCCGAACAGGGTGAAGAGGTTGTTCAGACATTTAATGACCGTGGCACTGGTCATGTCCGGGCAGGGGAAGGCGAACGGGAAACGGGAGTACTCATCAATAATATTGAGGAAGTACACATTGCGGTCGGAGGAGGGGAGAGGCCCTTTAAAATCAACACTCAGGCGCTCGAAGGGGCGAGTGGCTTTTATCAGGTGGGCCCTGTCTGGTCTATAAAAGTGTGGTTTGCACTCAGCGCAGACTTGGCAGTTCCTGGTCATGGTCCTGACCTCCTCAATAGAGTAAGGCAGGTTGCGGGCCTTGATGAGGTGGAAGAACCTGGTGACCCCCGGGTGGCAGAGGTCATTGTGGAGGACCCGTAGTCTATCGATCTGCGCGCTGGCGCAGGTGCCACGCGATAGCGCATCCGAGGGTTCATTTAGCTTCCCGGGCCGGTACAAGATCTCGTAGTTGTAGGTGGAAAGTTCGATTCTCCATCTCAAGATCTTGTCATTTTTGATTTTGCCCCTCTGCTTGTTGTTAAACATAAAAGCAACTGAACGCTGGTCAGTGAGCAGGGTAAATCGTTTTCCGGCCAGGTAGTGCCTCCAATGACGCACAGCCTCCACAATCGCCTGGGCCTCCTTCTCAACAGCGGAGTGTCTGGTCTCCGGGCCTTGGAGGGTTCGTGAAAAGAAGGCCACGGGTCTCCCCGCCTGATTGAGGGTAGCGGCCAGGGCAAAGTCGGACGCGTCGCTTTCCACCTGGAAGGGGATGGATTCGTCCACTGCGTGCATGGTGGCTTTGGCAATGTCCTCCTTGATACGGTGGAAGGCTAAGCGGGCCTCTGCCGTCAAGGGAAAAGAGGTGGACTTGATCAGCGGACGGGCCTTGTCCGCATAGTAGGGGACCCACTGGGCGTAATAGGAGAAAAACCCTAGGCACCTCTTCAGGGCCTTGAGGCAGTGGGGCAGTGGAAGTTCCATAAGGGGACGCATCCGGTCGGGGTCGGGGCCGATGACTCCGTGTTCCACAACACAGCCAAGGATGGCGAGGCGGTTTGTGCGGAATATGCACTTCTCCTTGTTATATGTCAGGTTTAGGAGTTGGGCGGTGCGGAGGAATTTTTCGAGGTTTGCGTCATGGTCCTGCAAGTCACGGCCGCAGATGGTCACATTGTCCAGATATGGGAAAGTGGCCTGCAACGCATTTTGATCTACCATCCGGTCCATCTCCCTTTGGAAGATGGAGACCCCGTTGGTGACGCCAAAGGGAACCCTAAGGAAGTGATAGAGGCGGCCGTTTGCCTCAAAGGCAGTGTACTGGCGGTCCTCAGGGCGGATGGGGAGCTGGTGGTACGCTGATTTCAGGTCAATGGTCGAGAAGACGCGGTACTGCGCGATCTGGTTGACATATCAGCTATACGGGGGAGTGGGTAGGCGTCCAGCAGGGTGTAGCGATTTATTGTCTGGCTGTAGTCGATGACCAGGCGCTGCTTCTCGCTGGTCTTAACGACCACAACCTGGGCTCGCCAGGGGCTGGTGCTGCCCTCAATAATCCCTTCTTTCAGGAGCCGCTCCACTTCGGTCTTAATGAAAACCCTGTCCCCGGCACTGTATCGCCTGCTCTTTGTGGCGATGGGCTTACAGTCGGGGGTGAGGTTAGCAAACAGTGGTGGGGGGGTGACTCTGAGTGTGGAGAGGTTGCACCTGGTGCGCGGCGGGCAATTTGGAAGCTGCTGGCTGCGGACTGTGAGTGGGGGTAGGGGTCCACCGTACGCCATCGTAACACTTTTAAGGTGGCACTGAAAATCTAACCCCAGCAGGACGGCAGCGCAGAGGTCGGGCAGGACCAGAAGTTTAAAATGATCGCACACGGTCCCGTCTACTACGAGTGTCACCACGCAGTAGCCGCCGATGTCCGCCGACTGGGACTCGGAGGCCATAGAAATCTGCTGTTGCGCAGGCAGGACTGGGAGAGAGCAACGCCGCACCGTGTCGGGGTGGATGAAGCTCTCCGTGCTCCCAGAGTCAAAAAGGCAGATTGTATCGTGACCATTTACCTTAATGTCCATTGTGGAACTGGCCAGTTGGTGCGGTCTCGCTTGGTCCAGTGTAACGGATGCCAGCGTAGGGGTCGGTGTGTCGCTGCGGGTATCAGATGAGGCGGTGTCGGGGGCCTGCTGCGTCCCGGCTGTCGTCCAAGATGGCGGCGTCCATGATCCCCATGTGGCTGGAGGCGTCCAAAATGGCTGCTGTACCGGTGATTCGCACACGGCCGGGGAGGTCCAAAATGGTGGCCCGCATGGCCCACACGCGGCGCTGCTGGGGTTCGGGGTGGCTTTGGCCCTGCAGACGCTAGCGTAGTGTCCCTTCTTCCCGCAGCCCGAGCAGATCGCGTTTTTCGCCGGGCAGCGCGCTCTGGGGTGTTTTGCCTGGCCACAGAAGTAGCATTTCTGGCCTTGGGGCACTGCTGTCTGGCCTTGGGACACTGCTGCGGTAGTTGGGCCGTTGTTGGGGTGTGGCTGGGGTGGCACGGCGCTATGAGGCGGTCCTACCGTGTCCCAGGCTGTCATTCCCCGCGGCGTCCACGGTGCAGAGGAGTAGGCATCCATGCCCTGGTAGGCTGCATCCAACGATAGTGCGAGTTCAGAGGCCTTGTTGAGGTCGAGGTTACTCTGCTCCAACAGTCGCTGTCGGGTGTAATTGGATCTGTGGCCCGCTACAAAAGCGTCCCGGATAAGTTCCTCTGTGTACACGGCGGCCTTTACATCCTTACAACCACAGGCCCGGCCAAGCACAGACAGTGCCTGAAGGTATTCCACGGTCGATTCCCCAGGTTGTTGTTTACGACTCTCCAGGAGGTGCCTGGCATACACTTCGTTCACTGGGCGCGTGTACTGGTCCTTGAGGAGCTTGATAGCATCTGCGTACGAGGTCGCGTCTTGGATGACCGAGTACACTCGGTGGTTCACTTTGGAGGTCAGGACATCCAGTTTGTCCTCGTCCGATTTGATTGCTTCGGAGGCGGTCAGGAATTTTTCGAAACACTTAAGCCAGTGAGTAAACTTGGTGGATGAGTCCGCCTCCCGATGATCTAAGTCCAGGCATGCTGGTGTGAGGATCTTCTCCATTATAAAAATGTTGTTAATAAAATTGATGCGCTATCAATTACTCATAAAAGACTGAGAGTTAGAAGAGTAACTAAAGGCTTTTATTAACAACAGAATGGAGGTCTGCCTCGAGTGGTCGACCGGTCCAGGATACCAAGGGCTGGGGAGCAGTCACCTTTATACTAGGACCTGTGGGAGGAGTCAGCCGAGGCATGTCCAGGCATGTACACAGTGGAATACAAACAGGACAAACAGGAATACAAACAGTGGTTTACCACAGTGTCTCCATCTAATGCTCTGTGTCCATTACTGTAGTTACAGTGAGGGTCTCCATCTAATGCGCTGTGTCCATTACTGTAGTTACAGTGTGTGTCTCCATCGAATGCTCTGTGTCCATTACTGTAGTTACAGTGAGGGTCTCCATCTAATGCGCTGTGTCCATTACTGTAGTTACAGTGTATCTCTCCATCTAATGCGCTGTGTCCATTACTGTAGTTACAGTGTGTGTCTCCATCTAATGCTCTGTGTCCATTACTGTAGTTACAGTGTGTGTCTCCATCTAATGCTCTGTGTCCATTACTGTAGTTACAGTGTGTGTCTCCATCTAATGCTCTGTGTCCATTACTGTAGTTACAGTGTGTGTCTCCATCTAATTCGCTGTGTCCATTACTGTAGTTACAGTGTGTGTCTCCATCTAATGCTCCCATTCCATTACTGTAGTTACAGTGTGTGTCTCCATCTAATGCTCCCAGTCCATTACTGTAGTTACAGTGTGTGTCTCCATCTAATGCTCCCAGTCCATTACTGAATTGTTTAAACTCTGCTGATATTTTACAGAAGCCTGGACTCCAGTCCTGTTTCCGATTATTCTCGGCTCCGTGCTGGGGTTCCTTCTCCTCCTGATGATTGTTGTACCTGTTTTGCTCTATGTGAAAGGATGGCTGTGTTTCACCATCGCACCAACACCGAGCAGGTAAATACAATTGATTCCATCCTCAGATCCTGTTGTGAAGTAAGTTGCATGTTCAGTTGATAACTGAACTCAGCAAATTTCAGAACTGTGAGCTTACGTACATCTCTCTGTCTTTGTCTCGCCCTTCTCTTTCTCTCTCATGCTCTCTGATCTCTTCTCTCTATCTCTCTCCATTTACCATGTTGTCTTTCTCTCTCTTCCTCTGGTCCTGGCTGGGTTGGGATGAGCTCTGATGGCCACAGAGGTGTTTTTATCTCTTTCTATTTCTGTCCCTCTGGGCCTGATATTAATGCGGAGATGGGAACAGAGAGTGAGGGGTGGTCATGGCGAAGGTCCCGTAACATCGTGAGACCAGAAAGCCTGGCTTCATTTGAATATTGCCTCATTTGAATATTGCTCCCGGGCTCGGTGTCCTCTCTGTGCGTCAGCGGATGTGATGCCGACCCGCGTGACCCAATTTCCCGGCGCCTATTTCAAGGCCCAGCACAGCATGGAAACGGAGGAAGAGGCTCGGAGCTTTCTACACAGAGGAATGAGGAAGAGGAACCGTGAGAGGCTGCGAAATGAGGGAAGGTTGTCCCTACGCCCCCTGTTTCACAGATACTTCCCTTGATGTTCTCCTGGGTGCTGTAAGGGTGAGGAGGAACATGCGCTGTCACACTAGCAGGAGAGAGAAACCTGCTCCCACAGCTCAGAAGGTGTGGGTAGAGGTAGAAGGAGTCAGCAGCAGGAGTGTGACCAGGAGCTCGTGGATTCAGAGCCGTAAACGGTTCAGTGACCTGACTAGGTCAGGGAAGGTCAGTAGACGGCTATCTGCACCCAAATCCTGCAATGCACCCTCTCTCACTTCTCATCAACCCTACTCCATTCACATCACTCCTCACCCCCACATCACTTTCATCAGCACCAAGCGGACCGGCTCAACGCAGCTCCTCTCATCCTCACTCCCTTCACATGCTCACCTCTCGCTTCCTCCCTCCACCACTGCCAGTAACTGCAATCCCCATCTCATCTCAACTGACCTCATTCACCTCCACCCACTCTCATTACACACCCTGTGGTGGCACCGTGACCACGTTCCTCAAAGGCATGCCATTCCCACTCCTTCTGCATCTGCCTGATCCTCACCTTCACTGTATGCACTGCCTCCATCAGAGGCCACTCACAGGTCTGCAGGATGGAGAGAACGCAGAATGCCAGGGCGGGGGCCAGGACCGGAGGTGGGCCGCAGGAAATTACTGCAGGCGGAGGAAACTCCTCAGAGGATCTTATCCATGGGGCTGTGGTGGAAAGGGTGGACAGCTTTAAGTTCCTCGGAGTCCACATCACGGAAGACCTCTCCTGGTCCCTCAATACCTCCTCTCTGGTGAAGAAGGCCCAGCAGCGCCTATATTTCCTAAGGAGGCTGAAGGGATGTAACCTGTCACCCCTGATCCTCTCTAACTTTTACCGCTGCACAATAGAGAGCATCCTGATGAACTGTATCACAGTATGGTATGGCAGCTGTAGCTACTATGACCGGAAAGCCCTGCAGCGGGTAGTTAAAACTGCCCAACGCATTACCGGCACCCGGCTACCGACCATTGAGCACATATACCAGAAACGCTGTTTACAGAGGTCACGGACCATCATCAAAGACCCTATCCACCCCAGCCACAGTCTGTTCGCCCTCCTGCCATCTGGGAGATGCTACAGATGCATTCGCACCCGAACGACCAGATTTAGGAACAGCTTCTTTCCCAGGGCTGTCATCCTACTGAACTCCACAAATAAACTCTAAAGCCTGCACATCTGCCAATGCACTTTATTATGGTTATGTTTATGTTAATGTATTACAAGCCAAATGTATGTTGAATGTTTAAATGTCTTAATCTAAATGTACACTCTCGGGAGCCGCAAGCCTACATTTCGTTGTACTGCACTTGTGCACTAACAATGACAATAAAGTTGAATATTATTGTTATTATTATTATTATACCTGCGGAGAATGCACCGTCACAGGATACATGCGTTGCCTCTTAGTGAGGTAGATGGGATGGCACCTGGTGACACTCACTGCACCAGTGAGCATGAGCAGAGAGTGGGAGCAGGGCCAGCTGAGGAGAGTCTGTGCCGGAGGGTATTGTCCTCTCTCAGCTCTGCTCAACAAGACACAGATGCAGAACTCCAGGGGCCAGCAATGAAAAGGAGAATGCTGGAAGCACAGCAGCAACTGTGCGAGGTACAGGTAAACAGCAGAAGCAGCATGCTATAGACAGGGCTAAGTAATCCCACAATCAACAGATCAGATCAAAGCTCTGCAGTCCTGCCACATCTAGTCGTGAACAACTAACAGGAGGAGGAGGCTCCATGAATATCCCCATCCTCAATGATGGTGGAGCCCAGCACATGAGTGCAAAAGACAAGGCTGAAGCGTTTACAACCATCTTCAGCCAGAAGTGCCGAGTGGATGATCCATATCGGCCTCCTCCTGAGGTCCCCACCATCACAGAAGCCATTCTTCAGCCAATTCGATTCACTCCACGTGATATCAAGAAACGGCTGAGCCCACTGGATACAACAAAGGCTATGGGCCCTGACAAAATCCCGGCTATCATGCTGAAGACTTGTACTCCAGAACTAGCCGCGCCTCTAGCCAAGCTGTTCCAGTACAGCTACAACACTGGCATCTATCCGACAATGTGGAAAACTGCCCAGGTATGTCCTGTCCACAAAAAGCAGGACAAATCCAACCCGGCCAATTACCGCCCCATCAGTCTACTCTCAATCATCAGCAAAGTGATGGAAGGTGTCATCGACAGTGCTATCAAGCAGCACTCACTCACCAATAACCTGCTCACTGATGCCCAGTTTGGGTCCCGCCAAGGCCACTCGGCTCCCGACCTCATTACAGCCTTGATCCAAACATGGACAAAGGAGCTAAATTCCAGAGGTGAGGTGAGAGTGACTGCCCTTGACATCAAGGCAGCATTTTACCAAGTGTGGCATCAAGGAGCCCCAGTAAAACTGAAGTCAATGAGAATCGGGGGGAAGACTCTCCACTGGCTGGAGTCATACCTAGCATAAAGGAAGATGGTTGTGGTGATTGCAGGTCAATCATCACAGCCCCAGGGCATCGCTGCAGGAGTTCCACAGGGCAGTGTCCTAGGCCCAACCATCTTCAGCTGCTTCATCAATGACCTTCCCTCCAACATAAGCTCAGAAATGGGGATGTTCGCTGATAACTGCACAGTGTTCAGCGCCATTCACAACTCCTCAGATAATGAAGCAGTCCATGCCCACATGCAACAAGACCTGGACGACGTTCAGGCTTGGGCTGATAAATGGCAGGTAACATTCGTGCCACAGAAGTGCCAGACAATGACTATCTCCAACAAGCGAGAATCTAACCACCTCCCCTTGACATTCAATGGCATTACCATCGCCAAATCCGCCACCATCAACATCCTGGGGGTCACCATTAACCAGAAACTTAACTGGACCAGCCACATAAATACTGTGGCAACAAGAGCAGGTCAGAGGCTAGGTATTCTGCGGTGAGTGTCTCACCTCCTGACTCCCCAAAGCCTTTCCACCATCTACAAGGCACAAGTAAGGAGTGTAATGGAATACTCTCCACTTGCCTGGATGAGTGCAGCTCCAACAACACTCAAGAAGCTCGACACCATCCAGGACAAAGCAGCCCACTTGATTGGCACCCCATCCACCACCTTAAACATTCATTCCCTCCACCACCGGCATACCGTGGCTGCAGTGTGTACCATCTACAAGATGCATTGCAGCCACTCACCAAGGCTTCTTCGGCAGCACCTCCCAAACCTGTGACCTCTACCACCGAGAAGGACAAGGGCAGCATGCACATGGGAACACCACCACCTCCAAGTTCCCCTCCAAGTCACACACCACCCTGACTTAGAAGTATATCGCCGATCCTTCATCGTCGCTGGGTCAAAATCCTGGAGCTGAGCGGTGGTCCTGCGAGTGACACAGAGTCAGTGAGAGGACGATAAAAAGAACTCGGAAAGGAGGCCTGGGACCGGAGTTGAGCAGTGGACCTGCGAGAGGCACAGAGTCAGCGAGAGGAGAGAGAGAAGTAAAAAGTAATCGAAGTGTGACGTCACCAGAAAGCATGTAAGTGATTGGTAGGTGAGTATTTCTCCCTTTCTCGCTTTGTTCCAAACTTAATTTTTGTGGTTTTTAGTTTCTAGGGTCTCTGTTGTGTAGCGGGGAGTGCTGTTAAACAAGGGCCCTTGAGTATATCATTTAATTGTAGTGTAATTAGTGGTATTGATTTTATTTAAATTGAATTAATTAATGGGTAATCATGGCAGCACAGCTCGGCCCCGTGGCATGCTCCTCCTGCACTATGTGGAAAATCAGGCACACTTCCTGTGTCCCTGACGACCATGTGTGCGGGAAGTGTATCCAGCTGCAGCTACTGACAGACTACATTGCGGTGCTGGAGCTGCGACTGGATACATACTGGAGCATTCGCGATGCTGAGCACATCGTGGATAACACGTTTAGGGAGTTGGTCACACCGCAGGTAAAGGCTGCACAGGCAGGAAGGGAATGGGTGACCACCAAGCAGAGTAGTAGGTGCAGGCAGGTAGTGCAGGGGTCCCCTGTGGACATCCCCATCTCAAACAGATATACCACTTTGGATATTGTTAGGGAGGATGGCTTATCGGGGGAAGGCAGCAGCAGCCAACTTCCTGGCACCATGGGTGGTCCTGCTGCACAGGACGGGAGGAAAAAAGGTGGGAGAGCTATAGTGATAGGGGATTCTATTGTAAGGGGAATAGATAGGCTTTTCTGCGGCCACAAACGAGACTCCAGGATAGTAAGTTGCCCCCCTGGTGCAAGGGTCAAGGATGTCTTGGATCGGCTGCAGGACATTCTGGAGGGGGAGGGTGAACAGCCAGCTGTCGTGGTACATATAGGTACCAACGATATAGGTAAAAAATGGGATGAGGTCCTAAAAGCTGAATATAGGGAGATAGGAGGTAAATTAAAAAGTAGGACCTCAAAGGTAGTAATCTCAGGGTTGCTGCCAGTGCCACATGCTAGTCAGAGTAGAAATAGAAGGATATTTCAGATGAATACATGGCTAGAGGAATGGTGCAAGGGGGAGGGATTCAAATTCCTGGGACATTGGAACCGGTTCTGGGGGAGGTGGGACCAGTACAAACTGCACGGTTTGCACCTGGGTGGGACCGGAACCGATGTCCTAGGGGGAGTGTTTGTTAGTGCTGTTGGGGAGGGTTTAAACTAAAATGGCAGTGGGTTGGGAACCTGTGCAGGGAGACAGAGGAAAGGGAAGCAAGGATAGAAACAAAAGACAGGAAGGGGAAAAGCAAAAGTGGAAGGCAGAGAAATCAAGGGTGTAAATCAAACAGGGCCACAGTAAAAAAATCAAGCCTGAAGGCTTTGGCCTAGAAATTGAGTTTGCGCTGCGCCAGGGCTTTAGCGCCGGAAGTTAGCGCCGGCGCTAATTCCCTTTGCGCGCGCCAAAAATTCAGTAGCGCCGCGCCCAAACGGCTGCCGGCGCTACTGAAGGGTTTTAGCGCCTGAAAACTGGCGCAACGCGCCGCATTGCGGTGCTATTCCGGCGCTGCGGCGCCCGCTGCGGTGCGGCAGGCTCGGGAAGTGCAGCCCTCCTCCTTCCGTTAAGGAGGAGCTGCCTGCACCCGGCCGCGGCCCGCGCAAATCTCTGCAAAAATGAGCCCGGCACCTCGGACAAGTGCCGGGCTTGCATCTGTTCCGGTGGGGGGGGGGGGAGAAGTCCGGGGAGGGAGCTGCGGGCAGGCGGCCGGCGGGAAAGCGGCCGGCCGCCGCGCCTCCTTAAAGCGCCGGCGCAGACTCCGGCAACACTCGTTTGCCGGAGTCTTAGTTGCGGCTGCCACTGGCGAGGCGGCCGCAACTGAATTTCGGCTTGGGGCCAGGTTACCACGGCAACCGGGACGCTGCGCACACCGATGACGTCATCGGTGCCGGCGCAGCGCTACCGGTCTACCGCCGCGGAAGGGCCCCAGGCAATTTAGGAACCGGCGCCAATTGCAGCGCTAGGCCCTCTAGCGCCGCAAAATCGGCGCTAAGGGCACTGAATTTCTAGGCCTTTGTGTCTTAATGCGAAGAGCATTCATAATAAGGTGGATGAATTAGCTGCGCAATTGATGTAAACGGATATGATATAATTGGGGTTACGGAGACATGGCTCCAGGGTGACCAAGGCTGGGAATTCAACATCCAGGGGTATTCAATATTCAGGAAGGACAGGAAAAAAAGAAAAGGGGGTGGGGTAGCATTGCTGGTTAAAGAGGAGATTAACACAATAGTAAGGAAGGATATTAGCTCTGATGATGTGGAATCTGTATGGGTAGAGCTGAGAAATACCAAGGGGCAGAAAACGTTAGTGGGAGTTGTATACAGACCCCCAAACAGTAATGCTGAGTTTGGGGATGGCATTAAATGAGTAATTAGAGATGCGTGTAATAAGGGCACAGCAGTTATCAAGGGTGACTTTAATCTACATATAAATTGGGCTAACCAAATTAGTAACAATACTGTGGATGAGGAATTCCTAGAGTGTATACGGGATGGTTTCCTGGACCAATATGTCGAGGAACCAACTAGAGATCAGGCCATCTTAGACTGGGTATTATGTAATGAGAAAGGATTAATTAGCAATCTTGTTGTGCGAGGCCCCTTGGGGAGGAGAGATCATAATATGATAGAATTCTACATTAAAATGGAGAATGAAGTAGTTGACTCAGAGATGAGGGTCCTGAATTTAAATAAAGGATGCTACAATGGTATGAGGCATGAGTTGGCTAGGATAGATTGGGGAACGTTACTTAAAGAGTTGACGGTGGATAGGCAATGGCAAACAGTTAAAGATTGCATGGATGAACCACAGTGTTTGTTCATCCCTGTTTGGCATAAAAATAAAACAAAAAAGTTGACTCAACCGTGGCTAACAAGGGAAATTAGGGATAGCATAAGATCCAAGGAGAGGACATATAATTTGGCCAGAAAAAGCAGCAAACCTAAGGATTGGGAGCAGTTTAGGATTCAGCAAAAGAAGACAAAGGGATTAATTAAGAGTGGGAAAATAGATTATGCGAGTAAGCTTGCAGGGATCATAAAAACTGACTGTAAAAGCTCCTATAGATATGTGAAGAGAAAAAGATTGGTGAAGTCAAGCATAGGTCCCTTGCAGTCAGAATCAGGGGAAATTAGAAAGGGGGACAAAGAAATGGCTGACCAATTAAATACATACTTTGGTTCTGTCTTCACAAATGAGGACACAAATAACCTCCCAGAGATGTCGGGGAACATAGGGTCTAATGAGAGGGAGGAACTGAATGAAATCAGTATTTGTAGGGAAATGGTGTTAAGGAAATTGACGGGATTGAAGGCCGATAAATCTCCAGGGCCTGATAATATACATCCTAGGGTACATAAGGAAGTGGCACTAGAAATAGTTGATGCATTGCTGATCATCTTCCAAAATTCTATAGATTCCGGAACTGTTCCCATGGATTGGAGGATAGCTAATGTAACCCCACTATTTAAAAAGGTGGTAGAGAGAAAACGGGGAATTATAGACCGGTAAGCCTGACATTGATAGTGGGGAAAGTGCTAGAGTCCATTATAAAAGATGTAATAGCAGAGCACTTGGAAAACAGTGACAGGATCTGACAAAGTCAACATGGATTTACAAAAGGTAAATCATGCTTGACTAATCTACTGGAATTTTTTGAGGATGTAACTTGTATCATAGATAAGGGAGAACCAGTGGATGCGGCATATTTGGACTTTCAGAAGGCTTTCGATAAGGTCCCGCATAAGAGATTAGCGTGCAAAGTGAAAGCATATGAGATTGGGGGTAAGGTACTGACTTGAATAGAGAACTGGTTGGCAGACAGGAAGCAAAGAGTTGGAATAAACGGGTCTTTTTCCGAGTGGCAGGCATTGACTAGTGGGGTACCGCAGGGATTGGTGCTAGGACGCCAGTTATTCACAATATATATTGATGATCTAGACGAGGGAACTAGATGTAATAGCTCCAAGCTTGCAGATGACACAAAGCTGGGTGGGCGTGTGTGCTGTGAGGAGGATGCCAAGAAACTCCCGTATGATTTGGACAGGTTGGGTGATTGGGCAGATGCATGGCAGATGCAGTATAATGTGGATAAATGCGAGGTTATCCACTTTGGTTGCAAAAACAGGAAGGAAGAATATTATCTGAACGGCAATAGATTGGGAAAAGGGGAAGTGCAACGAGACCTGGGTGTCCTTGTGCACCAGTCGCTGAAGGTAAGCATGCAGGTTCAGCAGGCGGTTAAGAAGCCAAATGGTATGTTGGCCTTCATAGCGAGAGGGTTTGAGTACAGGAACAAGGATGTCTTGCTGCAGTTGTACAGGGCCTTGGTGAGACCACACCTTGAGTATTGTGTGCAGTTTTGGTCAACTTATCTGAGGAAGGATGTTCTTGCCATGGAGGGAGTGCAGCGAAGATTCACCAGACTGACACCTGGGATGGCTGGAATGACGTATGAAGAGAGATTGGGTCGATTGGGCTTATATTCGCTGGAGTTTAAAAGAATGAGAGGGGATCTCATTGAAACTTGTAAAATTCTAACAGGACTAGACAGACTAGATGCAGGAAGGATGTTCCCGATGGCGGGGGAGTCCAGAACCAGGGGTCACAGTCTAAGGATAAGGGGTAAGCCATTTAAGATTGAGATGAGGAAGAATTTCTTCACCCAGAGAGTGGTGAACCTGTGGAATTCTCTACCACAGAAGGCAGTTGAGGCCAATTCATTAAATATATTCAAGGAGGAGTTAGATATATTTCGTAAGGCTAAAGGGATCAAGGTATATGGGGAGAAGGCAGGGACAGGGTACTGAATTTGGATGATCAGCCATGATCTCATTAAATGGCGGAACAGGCTCGAGGGGCCGAATGGCCTACTCCTACTCCTATCTTCTATGTTTCTATGTAACTCCCTACCTAACAGTACTGTGGGAGTACCATCACAACACTGACTGCAGCGGTTCAAGAAGGCGGGTCACCACCACCTTCTTAAGGGCAATTAGGGATGGGCAATAAATGCTGACCTTGCCAGCGATGCCCAGATCCCATAAACAAATTTTTAAAAAGGCAATCCTGCCAGGCAGACTGTCCACAATGGCAGAGAGGATGGAAGAGTCAAACTCCACCATAGGTGGGACGATGTAGCAGTGATTCTCCACCCTGCAATTTACCGTGGAGCGTGTGGCGAGTCGGGACCTGACTATAGGCTCACACTGCCACTCTGCAGACTCTGGGTGTGAACGCCTGTACTAGATTCAACAAGCTGGTAGACCGAATAGATTAGGGCTTCCAAGTGGCCACTGATCTCCTTCGATCTGCTCTCCCACAGACTGGTTGGACTGATGTCCCGCTGCCCCAGGGGAGGGAGGATGGCAGAATGGGCGAAGCAAATGCAGACCTTTCTCAGAACATCTGCCCATCTGATCCGTTGCCACCCCCTGAACCGATACCTGACATAGTGCCTAACTTGATTGAGTTTTTTTGATGAGGTAACAGAGAGGGTTGGTGAGGGCAATGCGGTTGACATGGTGTACATGGACTTCCAAAAGACATTTGACAAAGTGCCTCATAATAGGTTTGCCAGCAAAGTTGAAGCCCATGGAGTAAAAGGGACAGAGGCAGCGGCAGCGTGGATACGTAATTTGGTAAGTGACAGGAAACAGAACGGTGAACGGTTGTTTTTCGGACTGGAGGAACATATACAGTGTTGTTCCCCAAGGGTCAGTTCTAGGATTACTTGGATGTGGGTGTACAGGGCACAATTTCATAATTTGCAGATGACACAAAACTCTGAAGTATAGTGAACAGTGAGGAGGATAGTGATAGACTTCAAGAGGACAGAGACAGGCTGGTGGAATGGGCGGACACGTGGCAGATGAAGTTTAACGCAGAAAAGTGCGAAGTGATACATTTTGGTAGGAAGAATGAGGAGAGGCAATATAAACTAAAGGGTACAATTCTAAAGGGGGTGCATGAACAGAGAGACCTGGGGGTATATGTGCACAAATCATTGAAGGTGGCAGGGCAGGTTGAGAAAGCGGGTAAAAAAGCATTTGGGATCCTGGGCTTCATAAATAGAGGCATAGAGTACAAGAGCAAGGAAGTTATGATGAACCTGTATAAACCACTGGTTCGGCCTCAACTGGAGTATTGTGTCCAATTCTGGGCACCGCACTTTAGGAAGGATGTGAAGGCCTTAGAGAGGGTGCAGAAAAGATTTACAAGAATGATTCCAGGGATGAGGGACTTCAGTTACGCGGATAGACTGGGAAGCTGGGTTTGTTCTCCTTAGAGCAGAGAAGGTTGAGAGGAGATTTGATCGAGGTGTTCAAAATCATGAGGGGTCTGGACAGAGTAGATAGAGAGAAACTGTTCCCATTGGCGGAAGGGTCGAGAACCAGAGGACACAGATTTAAAGTGATTGGCAGAAGAACCAAAGGCGACATGAGGAAAAAGTTTTTTACTCAGCGAGTGGTGAGGATCTGGAATGCGCTGCCTGAAAGGGTGGTGGAGGCAGATTCAATCGCGGCTTTCAAAAGGGAATTGGATAAATACCTGAAGGGAAAATATTTGCAGGGCTACGGGGAAAGGGCAGGGGAGTGGGACTAGCTGAGGTGCTCTTGCAGAGAGCCGGCACGGGCTCAACGGGCCGAATGTCCTCCTCTGTGCTGTAACCATTCTATGATTCTCTGACTGCCCTTACACAAATCCAGGAGGAGCAGTCCATGGCTGGGCCCTCCTGGGCTCCCACATTCAGAACATTTCATGGGATTGAGGAAAGTACTGAGCAGCCTGCCACCATCTCTGCTGAAGCCACTGGGTAGCACTACATAGTAGAGGTACTGATAGAAAGCGAAAGACTGTATTGATCACTGAGGGGTAACACTTCGGTGTTTAATTATTTCGAAGCACATTAAACTATTTGTCCCTCAAACCGTTCCTGTGTGCCCCATGACTGATGGCGACTCCACAGTCTGGTGTCCAGTTACAAGTGTGGAAGGCGGAGCTCTTGTCTTGACTGTCGCAACTTGGAGGGTGTGGAAGCTGTGGATTAAGGGTTACGGGGAGCGGGAGGGCAAGGGGGGTATGGTTGTGTGAGGGTGGTCCAGTTGACATCAGTCTAACTGAACCTACGAGCATCTCTTACGTCACGGGCAGCAAGATGATCTGCACACACTGCGTTGTGTCCACATCCTCCTTCTCACCATTGCCCACATCAGATGAGGAGTCCTGAGCATCTTCCTCTTTGCTGAGTGATGGTTTTTATTATTCGCTTAGGGGATGTGGGTGTCGCTGGCAAGGCCAGCATTTATTGCCCTTCCCTAGTCGCCCTCGAGAAGGAGGTGGTGAGCCGCCTTCTTGAACCGCTGCAGTCCGTGTGGTGAAGGTACTCCCACAGTGCTGTTAGGGAGGGAGTTCCAGGATTTTGACCCAGCGACGATGAAGGATCGGCGATATATTTCCAAGTCGGGACGGTGTGTGACTTGGAGGGGAACATGGAGGTGGTGGTGTTCCCATGCGCCCGCTGCCCTTGTCCTTCTAGGATGTTCTGCAGGACACAGTGTGCCGGAATGATCCCTGACACCCTTGCATGGCGAATACAGCAGGCCCCAGACCTGGCAAGGCAACTGAACCTCCACATGAGCATTCCAATGGCTTGTTCGATTATACGTCTCGTGGTGATGTGGCTGTTGTAATACCTCTCCTGCTGTCGAGTGTTTGGGTTCCTGAGAGGTGTCATGGGCTATGGTTGATGGGGATATCAAGCAACCAGCCTTTGAGGTTGGTCCCAGGTTGAAACATGTTGGTGATATTCGACTGCTGCAGTCTGAAAACAGCTCTCTGGGAATCAGGTGTAGGCCTGCATGAAACTTTCCGTCTGGTTGCAGATGAGCTGAACACTTAGAGAGTAGAATCCCCTTGTAGTTCACAGATGCTCCTGGCTGATTGGGGGGATGGGGTTCATTGATTGCCACGTGTGTGCAGTCAATGGCACCCACACCTGTGGGAATCCAGTCAGGTCCAGCAGGCAGCAGTTCTTCCTCGAGCTGCAGAGGTCAGAGCCTCCGAAAACACTGCCCCTCTGAGAGGTCAAGGAAGCTGAGCCGCTGCCAGTACACCCTGCTGGGTATGGCCTTCAATGAGCATGGCCCCATGTTGCTGCTCATCTTCAGCACCCTCCTCAGCTCGTCCTTGCGTCTCTGAGTCAAAGACTTCACTCTCCATCTTAATGAAGAATTTGGGGGTCTGTATACCACTCCCACTAACGTTTTCTGCCCCTTGGTATTTCTCAGTTCTACCCATACAGATTCCACATATTATGATCGCTCTGCCCCAAGGGGCCTTGCACAACAAGGTTGCTAATTAATCCTTTCTCATTACATAATACCCAGTCTAAGATGGTCTGATCTCTAGTTGGTTCCTCGACATGTTGGTCCAGGAAATCATCCCGTAAACACTCCAGGAATTCCTCCTCCACAGTATTGTTACTAATTTGGTTGGCCCAATCTATATGTAGATTAAAGTCACCCATGATAACTGCTGTGCCCTTATTGCACGCTTCTCTAATTTCCCGCTAAATGCCATCCCCAACCTCCACATTACTGTTTGGAGGTCTGTATACCACTCCCACTAATGTTTTCTGCCCCTTGGTATTTCTCAGTTCTACCCATACAGATTCCACATCATCAGAGCTAATATCCTTCCTTACTATTGTATTAATCCCCTCTTTAACCAGCAATGCTACCCCACCTCCTTTTCCTTTTTGCCTGTCTTTCCTGAATATTGAATACCCCTGGATGTTGAGTTCCCAGCCTTGGTCACCCTAGAGCCATGTTTCCGTAATCCGAATCATATCATATCCGTTTACCTCTATTTGTGCAGCTAATTCATCCACCTTATTACGAATGCTCCTTGCATTAAGACACAAAGGCCTAGAAATTCAGTATAGCCACTTTTGGGGCGGTAAAGTCGGGCGGCCGCTAAAGTTTGCGCCCGGCGCAAAGCCGAGGCCACTGCGCCGATATTCAGTAGCATCGCCCTAAGAGGTTGCTGCAACGCTAAAACTGGCGATGCACGACTATCTTTAGGCGCTAAGCCGGCGGTGCTGAGTGATACCGCCGAGGCCGGGCGCAGTGCAGGTGCGGTGATTTCTTCATTGACGGCAGACACGCTGGCGCCAGCCATCTCTTAAAGGGGGAAGGGTCGATTTGTTTGGCTGCCACGCCCTGGACACTGCAGCCCTCCACCTAGGCCTGAGCACTGCTGCTGCAACTGTTTACCGCCCAGGACGATGCAGAAGGCCCGGGAGAGAGCGTTGCGCTTTAGCGAAGGTGAGCTGAGGCTGCTGGTTAGCGCAGTGGAGCGAAGACGCCATGTTTTGTTTCCTGACAGTGGCAAGAAGCCGGTGCCCAGCGTCTACCACAAAGCCTGGAGGGAGGTCTCCAACAGGGTGACATCCAACAGTGTGGTTGCCAGGAATCCTGTACAATGCAGGATAAAGTTCAACGACCTCACTCGGATTGTCAGGGTGAGTACCCTTTCCAGTGTCCTCCTCATCCTTGCATGTGCACCTCACATTATGGACAAAGGGACCTGAAAGCCCTAATGGCCAGCCCTCATCCAGCAGCTATGGGACTGGCATGAACATCAATTGCACATTCTGCACTTTACACACTGTCCAAGCTATTCGACCATGGGAGGCAGTGCAGACAAGATCAGGGCTACACAATGTCCAAGCTATTCGACCATGGGAGGCAGTGCAGACAAGATCAGGGCTACACACCGTACTTAGAGGCCGTCCTTCCTCTTGCAGGCCAAGCTGGCGAACAACAAGCGTAGCCAGATTGCGACCGGGGGAGGCCGACCTCAGCTCCAAGAGCTCACCGACCTCGACCAGCGCGTGGAGCGCATTATGGGAGTCCATGTGATTGGCCCCGTTGCCACTGGGGATGCCGACCCTGTTCTGGGCACCAATGGTAAGGACATCACCTTTTGGACCTCTCTCGTTCCACTTGCACATCAGATCAACATCCTTTGCCACTGTCCGACCAATGCGGTGAATGGCACCACTCATGCCTCCCTCGCTGACGCCCTGTCCTCACTGTAAAGCTACTCTTGTGCCTTCCTGCTTTCAGATGGTGAATCGCCAGGTGAGGAGGCGGCCCCTGAAGCTGCCAGTGACAGCCCCTCGGAAGAGGAGGAGGAGGAGGAGGAAGAGGCAGCCGGCCCATCAGTGGCACCCTCAGCCGCGACAGCCCATGGCGATGTAGGGGACACGGCTTCCCTGGAGGGGAGCCGGGGGGAAGGGTCGGAGGAGAGTGAAGCTCCGGGGCCCAGCGGCCTGCAGCAGCGCGGGAGGGGTGGGGAAGCTCAGCGGCCTTCTCCCCAGAGGGTGAGTGCGGCCTCCAGCCCTGCGTCGGTCAGCGCAGAGGAGGTGCGCCTCCTAGAGGAAATGGCCGTCGACTCGGAGCGCAGGCACACGGAGCTCATGGGGGTAGTGGCACGGATGCCTGACTCCATACAGTCACTGGCTCGGAGTGTGGAGGAATTCGTGGCAGCACAGTCGGCGAGTACCCAAGTGCTCAGTCGTGCCGTCCAGTCACTGGCTGGGAGTGTGGAGGAATTCGGGGCAGCACAGTCGGCGAGTACCCAAGTGCTCAGTCGTGCCGTCCAGTCACTGGCTCGAAGTGTGGAAGAATTCGGGGCAGCACAGTCGGCGAGTACCCAAGTGCTCAGTCGTGCCGTCCAGTCACTGGCTGGTCTTATGCGGTCACAGACCAGGGCAACACGGGCACTAACTGGTGCCACACTGGCTGCATCAGCCAGGCATCGCCAGGGCACCCGCCGCGCTGCAGCAGCCCAGCGGGCTGTCCTTCAGCAGTTTGCTGCGCATGCTGCAGTACTGGCCCGGGCGACTGCCACTGTATCAGGCGACCAGCGAGCGCCTGCCATCAGCCAGCTTGCCCCCATTCCTGCAGCCGACACTGCCACTCCACCAGTGCAGCTGCCACCAGCTGCTGGACACACTGATGCCGCCCAGCCACAGCTGCAGCAGTCACCAGCCGGCCCCTCGAGGGCCAGAGCTCGTGCAGGCCGACCCCCAAGGGCATCTGCCATCTCGCCATGTGCCCCTCAGGAGCCTTCCCCCAGCCTTGCTGCAGCCACTGGGCTCCAATTGAGGGGGAGCAGCAGGGCGGGCAGGGGCCGCACAAGTATGTGCAAGGCATCGCCCTCGTGGGCCAAAAAGTAGAAGGTGTGGGCAATGTTTTGTTTTTATGAAGGCCGAGGATGTTATGTTTGTTTTTTACGAAGGCCGAGGATGATGGTCATTTTTGTTTCACTGTTTTGTTAATCCTCTCCAGGTTGTGGGAGCGAGTTATGTGTCTGACTGTTTTTGGGGGTTTTTTCCTGTTTTTGTTTGTCATGTGGGAAGGGCACAGAGTTTGTGGAATATACAATTTTCTTTATTCAGATTGTCCATGTTTGAACTTTGAAGTTTTTGTTGCCTTGACCGGCTGAGGGCTTGCGGAGCGGCTGCATTCATGTTCTTTCATTGGCACAAGCCATTCCCTGAGAGGGGGCCTAGAACCTACGTTCAATAAGCCGCAGACGGGCGGCCCTTGCACCTTGTGCCTCCCTCCTGTGCTGGTCCTCCTCCTCCTGCTCCTCCTCCTGAGGTGGTGCTCCAATCTGTGGTGGCAGTTCCTGAGTCCTGCGGATAGCCAGGTTGTGCAGCATGCAGCAAACGACCACAAAATGGGAGACTCGCTCCGGAGAATACTGCAGGGCTCCGCCGGAACGATCCAGGCAGCGGAACCGTTGCTTCAGGACGCCGATTGTTTGTTCGATGATGTTCCTGGTCGCTTGATGGCTCTCATTGTATGCCTCTTCAGCAGGGGTCCTGGGTGCGCGGAGCGGGGTCATGAGCCAGGTACACAAAGGATAGCCTTTGTCCCCGATAAGCCATCCTCGTGGCTGAGGCTGTGCCTGGAACATGTCAGCCACAGTAGTCTGTCGCAGGATGAAGGCATCGTGGCTGCTGCCTGGAAAGTGGGCATTGACAGCTAGGATGAGCTGCCTGTGGTCACACACCAGCTGCACGTTCAGCGAATGGTAGCCCTTCCGGTTGCGGTAATCCTCGGCATTCTCCACAGGTGCCCGCAAAGCCACATGCGTGCAGTCAATGGCGCCCTGCACCATGGGGAAGCCCGCTATTCTTCCAAATCCCATTGCACGCTGTTGCTGCTTGTCCAGGGTCATGGGGAAGGAGATGAACTGACGTCTCCTTCTGAAAAGGGCATTGGTCACCTGGCGGATGCAGCAATGCACGGCGAACTGGGAGATGTTAGCAATGTCCCCAGCAGCGGATTGGAAGGAGCCAGTGGCATAGAAGTTGAGAGCCACCATCACCTTCACTGCCACCGACAGAGACGTCCTGCACCTCAGCTGTGGCTGCAGATCTCTCTGAAGCAGCTGGCAGATCTCTGTGACCACCTCCCTTCGGAATCGCAGCCTCCTAACACACTGCTCGTCAGACATGTTGAGATAGGAGAACTGCTGGCGGTAGACCCTGGGTGGGTAAGGCCTCCCTTGGCGACGCCTGTTGCCCCCTCTCCATCTAGCCAGGGCTCGCACTCTCTCACGGCGTCTGTGAGCCCTTTGGATGTAATTGTGAAAGCCAGCGTTGACACCCATTGCAGCCCCCATAATATGCTGGCAAACAATGAGATATCAATGAGGCCAAAAACAATTGCAAAGCTGTGGCCTGAAGCCAGAAGTACCTGTCCTAGTGTTGGGCCAAACAGTAAGCTCTCTACCTTGGTCTCTCTCCAAAGATCCGTTTCACAAGAATGAGTGCTGCAAAATGGCAGCCTTTTATAGTGCAGGGGAAGTGCCCTTTAATTTGCGCTCCCCGTGGCCCGCATCGGCTGAGCACCGTTCCACTCAACAGTCGCTAGGGCCGCCAGGCGCACAATGGGCCGGCGTGACTGAAGATCCGGTTGGGGGCGCACAAAGGGCGTTGCACGAGGAAATGACGTCATGATCTGCGCGCGCAGCTGAGCGCGCGCAAAGACTTTGCGCCGGCGCTAAATGTCTACTGAAGTTGGGGCGAGGCGCAGATCGCTCTGCGCCCGGGCGCTAAGCGCCTAGCGCTCGACATCTACTCCTCCTAAGGCGCTAACGGCTGGCGCAACCAACTCAATTTCTAGCCCAAAGCCTTCAGGCTTGTTTTTTTAACACCGTTAGACCTTTTAGAATTATTATTTACTGTGGCCATGTTTGATTTAAACCCTTGATTTCTCTGACTGCCACCTTTGCTTTTCTTCTTCCTGTCTTTTGCTTCTATCCTTGTTTCCCTTTCCTCTGTCTCCCTGCACAGGTTCCCAACCCCCTGCCATTTTAGTTTATACCCTCCCCCAGAGCACTAGCAAACACTCCCCCTAGGACATCAGTTCCGGTCCTGCCCAGGTGCAAACCATCCAGTTTGTACTGGTCCCACATCCCCCAGAATTGGTTCAATAAGATCATGGCTGATCTTCGACCTCATCTCCACTTTCCGACACTATCCCCATATCCCTTGATTCCCATAATATCCAAAAATCTATCGATCTCTGTCTTGAATATACTCAACGACTGAGCCTCCACAGCCCTCTGGGGTAGAGAATTCCAAAGATTCACCACCCTCTGAGTGAAGAAATTTCTCCTCATCTCAGTCCTAAATGGCCGACCCCTTATTCTGAGTCTGTGACCCCTGTTTCTAGACTCCCCAGCCAGGGGAAATACCCTCCCTGCATCTACCCTGTCAAGCCCTGTAAAAATGTTGTATGTTTCAATGAGATCATCGCTCATTCTTCTAAACTCTCGGGAATATAGGCCTAGTCTCCTCAATCTCTCCTCATAGGACAATCCCCCCATCCCAGGAACCAGTCTGGTGAACCTTCGTTGCACTCCCTCTATGGCGAGTATATCCTTCCTTAGGTAAGGAGACCAAAACTGTACACAATACTCCAGGTGTGGTCTCACCAGGGCCCTATATAATTGCAGTAAGATATCTTTACTCTTATACTCAAATCCTCTTGTAATAAAGGTCAACGTACCATTTGCTTTCTAATCGCTTGCTGTACCCACATGTTAACTTTCAGTGATTCGTGTACAAGGACACCCAGGTCCCTCTGAACACCAACATTTCCCAATCTCTCACCATTTAAAAAATACACTGCTTTTCCTACCAAAATGGATAACTTCACATTTCTCCACATTATATTCCATTTGCCATGTTCTTGCCCATTCACTTAGCCTGTCTATATCCCCTTGAAGTCTCCTTGCATCCTCCTCACAACTTACATTCCCACCCAGCGTTGTATCGTCAGCAAACTTGGATATATTACATTTGGTCTCCTCATCCAAATCATTGATGTAGATTGTGAATCGCTGAGGCCCAAGCACTGACCCTTGCGGTACCCCACTAGTTACAGCCTGCCAACATGAAAATGACCAGTTTATTCCTACTCTCTGTTTTCTGTCCGTTAACCAATCCTCAATCCATGCTAGTATATTACCCCCAATCACATGAGCCCCAATTTTGTTTAATAACCTTTTGTGTGGCACTTTATCAAATGCCTTCTGAAAATCCAAATACACCACATCCACTGGTTCCCCCTTATCTATTCTGCTAGTTACAAGCTCAAAAACTCTAACAAATTCGTCAAACACAATTTCCCTTTCATAAATCCGTGTTGACTCTGCCCAACCCTATTATTATTTTCTAAGTGACCTGTTACCAGATCCTTAATAATAGATTCCAGTATTTTCCCTACTAGAGAGGCTTTGAGGGGTGATGAGATGAGTCCCTCATCACAGAATGGCCAGTCTCTGCCTTGCTCTTGTAGCCACGGTCTGGATATGGCCGGTTCAGTGATGATCCCTGAGCTGTTGTTGGTGGCGAGCTTGCTGATGGTGATTCCACTGATAGTCATGGGGAAATGGCTGGGCTTTCTCTTATTTAGGATGGTCATCACCTGGCACTTGCCGGCCAAAGCCGGGATGCTATTCCGGACCTGCTGTGAGCTGGAATTAGCTGCTTCATTTTCGGAGGAGTTGCAAATGGAGCTGAACACTGTGGAATTGTTAGCGAATAGCCCCACTTCTGACCTTGTGATGGAGGGTAGGTCATTGAAGAAGCAGCTGAAGATGATTGGGCTGAGGACTCTTCCCTGAGGAACTCCTACAGCGATGTGCTGAGGGGATAGGCCTCCAGCAACCAGAACCATCTTCCTCTGTGTCAGGTGTCAGTCCCACCACCGATGGGTTTTTTCTTTGACCCTGCAGTGGGGAAAGAGTTAAACGGACATCGCTTAACTGAATGGTGTAATAAAGACAATAATCTAATAGGCCTTTGCAGTAGTAAACTTTTTCTAAATTGCTGAACTGGCAGTTGAGATAACCTAAGCAGTAGTGTTAGAATAATTGATGACTGTAAACTGTATAACGTGGAACCATAAGAGGCCTAGAGGATGTAAGTTCTGTTCTGGCAGGAAAGGAGGACAATGAGTCAGAAGTACAATGTTGGTGAGACCCCATCTGGTATAAACAGGGGTCATAGGTGCAACAACAGCTTGTGGGATAACGGACATATACTTTTCTGATAATTAATGTAACGTGGCATAGGCAACCAATCAGTGAAGATGCATGCGGGCCAAGGTCCAATCAGGTGGCAGGAATGAATTGTGCATGAGATGACCATGTGTATTTTAATGTATAAAAATGTAGCGTTTGCTGTAACAATTTGGAGAAGTCTGGCTGAGACAGAGCAGACCGTCTCCCCACCAGTGTAATAAAGACAACTTGACTATCGATCTGAAACCTTGTGTCGAGTGTTGGTTTAAAATACTCCACAACAACCCCCACTGACCAAATGTTGCTTTGACACAGTTACTCTCACCTCTCCTCGTGAAGAAGGTTAAATAAAGACATTCACAAAAGCTGGAATAAAATTTTGGGAATATTTCCCAACTGGTCTATTGCTCACTTACAGGAACAGAATGGAATTGTTCTGTTAGAGCCATGATGGGCTGGATTTTAATACTGGAGGTGTGTAGGAGGCGGGACTACAACTTTTGGTGTTGTAGTCCCGCCTCCATCGAGTTCTAGCCAACCCACGTGATTTTCACTTGATTGACCTTGTTTAGCCCGCCCAGCGGGCTCAGCAGGCCAATTAAGGGCCACCCGGCAACAGGTGATGTCACAGGTTGACATTTCATCTGTCAAGAGCTTTTGACAGGTGAAATATCAGTGTTTGAAAACTCTTTGAAGCTGTCAAACACTGACAATCTGTACACTAAGTTAATTCCTTCCTCTCAGGCTGATTTAGAGATCTCTCCAGAACAGAAAGCTGAATGCTGCAATTTTTGACAGCTCGCGGGCATTCTGCTTTCTGCGCCGGTGAGATGAGGGACTCCCGAGACCTGAAGGAAGGAATGCTGTAAATGTAAGTAAAGGTAAGTAAAACTTCTTTAAACACTTTACACACACCAAACACACTTACCTCTGCACTCATGCACCCATCACTCACCTGAACACCGGACATCTCGAACCCTCCAAGCCCTTCAGCCCGACGGTCCGCCTCGCTAACTTGGCGTGGTTTGGAGCCATCGGGAAAATCCGCACTTCAGGGCTAAAAATAGGGATTAGGCTAAAAACTACCTGTTAACTACCTGTTAACAGGCAGTTAATTGGCACTAATCCCCTTCCCGCCTCGGGGAGGCGGCTCCCAGTGCGGGTCGGGTACCCGCCTCCTTTGAAACTGGCATGGAGGCGGGTTGGGGGCGGGATGGGTTCGTGCCCCCCGATTTTGCGATTTTAAACCCCCCACACGCCTCCAATCCCGCCTCCACGGCCCAATGAAAATCCTATCCATGGAATGGGAACCACTGGTGAAGGAGCACAGACCATTCAATGTCCAATCAGTCAGTGTGTGTAGGGCTGTATGTTATAAAGGAACCCAGACTCATAGGCCCCGATTTTCTGCCAGCCGTCGGGCGGCTTTTCAGGCGGCCGGGGGCCGAAAATCGCCGTAAAAGCGGGTCGCGACCCCCCCCCGCCTGATTCCCTGCCCCGTCCGACTTTCAGACCGCCGTTTCTCTGCGACCCGCTTCAGTCCCGCCCGCCGCTGGCGGGACTGGCCGTCGGAACACAAATCACCAATTATTACCTTGTTCAAGTAGATTTTGATGGGCCGTTGTGATTTTGGGGCTTTCCCCACGTGAAACACGCCTGTGGGGAACCCCGCTGATGAGACCTGGTGTGAAAACAGTTGGCTTGCTTGCTTGCAGCTGCAGGTCAATGAGGACTGAAGAGATTTGAACAGGCAGCATTTGCAGGCTGCAGGACCCTGTTGATGAAGGCTTGGGGGAACTTTTTGAAGGCTTAGGCACAACTGTAAAAGTTGGAGCCTCACACACTTCTCCAGTGTGAGCTCCTGGGAAGCCCCTCTCACCACCCTAACTCAGCGCCTCCTCAACGGAGGCATCTGCCAGAAGCATGGGAGGCCTTTGGTACCTTCCCTTCCTGGCATTAGAGGATCTCCAACAGCAGAGGAGGCTGGAGCAACTCCAGCAACAGCATCACCAGCAACAGCAGCAGCACCAGCAGGAGCAGCAGGCTGCGGCTCACCCACCTGAGGCAGCACAGGCCAGAAGGGGCCAGCGCATGGAAGGCCGTCGGCGCAGGAGATACCCCCAAACAGGGTGTACAGACACAGGGTCAGCTACCTCAACATGACTGAGCAGCAGTGCCAGAGGCGGCTCCGACTTTCGCGAGAGGTTGTGACTGACATCTGCGCAATGCTGCGGCAAGACCTGGAGCCCAGAGCAACAGGTCCACACTACTTGCCAGTGGCCATCAAAGTCACCACCGCACTCAACTTTTATGCCTCAGGCTCCTTCCAGGGATCAGCAGCAGACATCAGCGGCATCTCCCAGGCTGCCACACACACATGCATCATGCAGGTAACCGATGCCCTCTTTGCCATCGCGCACAATCACATCCATTTCACCAGGGATCGCGCAAGTGTGACGACGCGAGCGCGTGGATTCGCTCAGCCGGCAGACTTTCCAAGGGTGCAGGGCGTCATTGACTGCACACATGTGGCCCTTAGGGCACCCCACTGCAATCCAGGAGTTTTTGTCAACCGCAAGGGCTTCCACTCCCTTAACGTTCAGCTGGTGTGTGACCACAAGAAGGTGATTGTGCATGTTTGTGCCAGGTTCCCTGGCAGCTGCCATGATTCCTTCATACTGCGCCAGTCTACTGTGCCTCCGCTATTCAGTCCGCCAAATGAACTTCAAGGATGGCTACTTGGAGACAAGGGATATCCCCTGCGCTCTTGGCTAATGACGCCGTTGAGGAGACCAGCCAACGAAGCTGAGGAGCGCTACAACTCCAGCCACATTTCCAGCAGATGCATTATCGAGCAAACCATCGGATTGCTGAAGGTGCGCTTCAGATGCCTCAATAGATCAGGTGGAGCCCTACAGTACTCATCAGCCAGGGTCTCCAAAATCATTGTGGTATGCTGTGTGCTTCACAACATGGCACAGCATCGTGGCTTGCCGATTCCGCAGGACCAAGAGGCTACTCACAGAGCCGCCTCAGATGAGGATGATGCTGAGGAGGAGGAGGAGAAGGAGGAGGAGGACAGAAACGAGCATCCTGCAGCAGCCCGCCAACCAGCGGCACCAGTGCACGAGAACATTGCTGGGCGGAATGCAAGGAACGCACTCATCCTGGGCAGATTTGCGTAGCCTGGTACATCAAACACTGCAGCCTCACTGCTTCTGAACTGACCATGGACAGTGGCCCATGCCTACACTTTCCAACAACTTTGACCAGCTTGCAGTCATCTGCAAGTTATCCTAAGGCCTCTATGTGACATCCCCATTCGCCAAATGACAGACGCCATAACTGCAGCAGCTGGCACCAGATTTTTTATGTACAGGAAATGATGGCATTCAAACTATTTACAAGACTGGATGGTGGAATAGTTCTGTGAATGTGAGCATCGAGAGAGACGGAATGGGTAAGGGTGCTGAAGGGAGGCATCCTTTACCTGGTTTACGGTAATTTACCTGGTCAGGCAGCCTTTTGCCACTGCACTGTGACCAATTCCAAACAGCGGTTTCGAATCGCTAAACCCTCCTTCCAGTTCTGACTAGAGGAACTTATAATTAATGATATATTAAAATGGACAAATGGTCTGGATGCAAGAAAGTCAAATTTTATTAACTAAAGAAACTACACCACATGATCAAAGTAATCACGGTAAAATTGCTTAACAGGGGAAGGCAGACGGCAAAATGAGGGATAAATGGCTACAATGTTAATCTTACAATCTTAGCAACAGTTCCCTTAAATTACCACCCCTTTACTTCTCACTGGACTGTCTTGCTAGTGGGTCAGAAGCCTTGCTCACCTGCAGTCCAAAGAGTAAAAGAGAAGAGCGAGATGCTTCTGGGAAGCTATCTTTTATACCCCTTTTTTGGGGGCCCGCCCAGATCTGATGTTTCTGGGCTAAAACAAAAGAGATCCAAACTGTCCACTTGTCTGGGATGGGTTTGGATAAAGTTGCAGTTTAAATGTGTCCATTGTCTGTGATGGCTTTCGAATAAAGCTGCAGTGGTTTGAATGTGTTCTCTCATTCATTTAAATGGTTCCTCCTCAGTTTGGATGTGTCCACTTGATATACAAACAAATGCTAATAGCATTCAATTGCTTTGTAAACAAAGCATTGTCCTGTGGTCATCTGGAACTGCAATTGATTGACAGTCTTGAGTGCTTAGCAAACAAAGTCCCTTTGTTCATGCTGGCAGTTTCAAGCACTTGATCTTAGAGTCAATTTCAGTGAATGGATGTGTGTAAACAACCCAGTGTGCTTGCTGTCCGATGATTGGCTGATTCAAACGGGCTACTCCCCAGTGTAAACAAACAGCTTGTAGGTTACCGGACCCGCCCAATACCACAGGGTGACTGACAGCTCGGGCTCCATTCAAACCCACTACAGGGCAGCGCTGAGTTTTTTCATATGCTAACAGCCTGTCTGTTTCATATGCTAACAGCCTGTCTGTCCTTTTAAATTCTGTTTCCATGAGGTCTGTTAAGCCATTTTTAACAGTCCAAAAATCAAGAGTACATCTTTTAATAAAATGTACGATCTTAAAGTGTGCGATTTTCACAAAGTTCTTTGATTCCAGTGTCCAAATGCTGCCCAGCTTACGAGCTTTTTAACGCAGCCTTTTGCGGTTCTGAGTATGTTTTAAAACATTGTCCAACCCAGAGACAATTTAAATCACACAGGTCTTCGTCCACGATGTGGATTAATAATTCCCGATCTTTGGGGGCTGAGGGGATTTTGCGACCCCTACATTCCTCCCTTGGATACTTCCAACTTGCTTGGAGTAGCCTCTTGAAGAAGTGAGCAAAATCTTCTGACCCCCCACAAACAATTATTCCCTGTATTTACCTATTGCTACCTATCACTGATTCCCTGACCCGTCTATTCCCCTCAAATCTGAGAAAAACCGTGGTATGGTAGGCATCTACAGATACATCAATTACAAAATGTTACAATAAGGGGTCTAATAACCCTGCACCACTTGTTACATTATAACATATTACAAAATGTTGCAATCTTGGTTGTACAATGTAATCAAAATGATCCCAAACACGGAGAGGGTCCTACGCCTCTGCACCGCTTGGAACTGTAAAACAAAATACAAAAATCTTCATTAAACATTTGAAACAAAATGCTGAAATAAACCCCGACCATTACGTGCCAATGATGGGTCACAAAATTCGAGTGGGTATTGCTCCTCCCACCCGGGCAGTAAATGTTCCTTCCTCCTCCCCCCCCCCCCCCCCACTTTAATGGTCTTAAACTTTTAAAACATACAGAATGGATTTTACAGAACTGTCTGATCTGCCAGCCCCAAACTGTTCCCTTGTCCCTTTGTGGAGGCGGGGTACCCCTCATGTTTCACAGACCGAGACCGGAGAGTATACAGGACGATATAGACGGGTTGGTCAGTTGGGCGCAAAAGTGGCAAATGGAATTTAACCCTGAAAAGTGCGAGGTGATGCATTTTGGACGGACAAATAAGGCAAGGGAATACACAATGAGTGGTAGGACCCTAGGAAGTACAGAGGGTCAGAGGGACCTTGGTGTACATGTACATAGATCTCTGAAGGCAGCGGAACAGGTAGATAAGGTGGTTAAAAAGGCATATGGGATACTTGCCTTCATTAGCCGAGGCATAGAATATAAGAGCAGGGAGGTTATGATGGAGCTGTACAAAATGCTGGTGAGGCCACAGCTGGAGTACTGTGTGCAGTTCTGGTCGCCTCACTATAGGAAGGATGTGATTGCTTTGGAGAGGGTGCAGAGAAGATTCACCAGGATGTTACCTGGGATGGAGCGCCTCAGCTATGAAGAAAGACTAAACAGGCTGGGGTTGTTTTCCTTGGAGCAAAGAAGGCTGAGGGGGGACCTGATTGAGGTGTACAAAATGATGAGGGGCATAGATAGGGTAGACAAAGAGGAACTTTTCCCCTTAGTAGGGGGGTCAATAACAAGGGGGCATAGATTCAGGGTAAGGGGCAGGAGATTTAGAGGGGATTTGAGGAGGAACTTTTTCACCCAGAGGGTGGTTGGAATGTGGAACTCAATGCCTAAAAGGGTGGTAGAGGCAGGAACCCTCACAACGTTCAAGAAGCATTTGGATGAGCACTTGAAATGCCATTGCATACAAGGCTATGGACCAAATGCTGGAAAATGGGATTAGACTGGACAGGGATGGATGGGCGGCGCAGACACGATGGGCCGAAGGGCCTCTTTCTGTGCTGTAAACTCTATGACTCTATGACTCTATGACTCTATGAGTATGGGATCGCGACTCCCAGTCCCTCCCCCTCCCGTCTTCCCTTGACTGGCTGCAGAAAATGATGGGTGCCTGTGTGGCGGCTCTCACTGGCCCCACACTCAAACTTGGATCCCAGATCTGGCCACCCACTCATCCTACCCAGCCACACTTACACTCTAACTTTGCCCGTGGGCCCCGGGTGAATTCCTCCCTTCCCCGAACGCACCCACGCGACTCTTGGGTCTCCCCCTCCCCTTTACAATCTTTCCTGGGCCACCACCACCCACTCCCGGGGAACGCGTCCCTATCTGAAAAGGCGCCCGTGCTTCCCCACCATGACTCCTCAATATCGAGGTCTCCCGCAAGCGAAATTCGGTCAGGATAGTGCTGGGTTGGGGCCGTGCCCCACCCAGCTGGGGCCATCTCTTCCACATAGGATGAGTAGGCAGGTTCCTCTGGACCCTGTCCGGTTTCTCCCGAAGGTCGCTGCGGGGTCTCCTCCTGGATTTGTCCAGTGGCGAGGTGATCCCCAACATTCCGTATAACCATATCTTCATTCGATGCCCAGCTCGGGCTGGGCGACCAGGGCTGCTCCTTTGTCCACTCTCCTGCGAAAGAACTTAAAAGGACATGCAGCCAGGTCTCTCCCTGACCTGCTGCCTTAGGTGGAGACATGGTCGGGTCCCTCGACCTCGGACCAAAATACAAGCATTTGGCACACTTATAAACTTAAACTTTAAACTTAAACTCAAAACTACTAGTTACATTCTAAACTTAAAATTTAAACACCTTAAAAGCAAGCTATAAACATTGGTAACTTAACACAAAGCTATAATACAAATGCCGCCCATCTCCAGATGGCCAGGCTAATCTCTAGTGTCACTGCCGCAGATTACTGCTGACTGCAGCGAAGCTGGACTGCCTCCTGCTTCTGGTCCCTGGCAGGTTATGGCTGCTAGTTGGGGACCTCTGTGATCTGTTTCCTCCCAGGCTCGGGAGATTGCTCTTTGTGGCGGGTGTTCTGGTGACCATCTTATCTTGGGCTTGCAGACCCGCTGAGACCTTCTGAGGGGTGTCTCTGTGGGGGAAACTTTGGCTGACGGACCCTGAGCCTGGGTCACAGCCCTAGCTGGCTGGGAACCTTCTCCCCCTGATGCCAACAGCCCGCACTGTTTAATATACCTGGCAGCCTGCCAGTAATCCGGGTTTGTCTCCCTTTCCCTACCCACTCCTGTACTAGGGGCAGGTATCCCCTCACCACCCACTGCTGGTGGCTGAAAATCTTCCTCTCCAGGTCCAAAACCTGGTACCAGCTCCTTCCATATGTCCCCTGCAAGAGGAATTGCTATCCCTTCCTCCCCAGAGTCCCACACCATAGAGGGAACCACTCTAGAGTGGGCTGGGAAGCTTGACCCTTTAAACAGGCGACTGTGCCTGCGCGAACCTCCTCCCCGGAGTCCCACGGCAGAGGCTGTGAAACCTCTGTATTCAAACAGGCGACTGCGCCTGCATGAGAAAACTGAAGAGGAGCCGCTGTGGTCACGGGCTGGGGAACTGCGCCTGCGCGAACCCAGTGTTCAAAAGACTGGGGAATTCCTGTCTCCAGACCAGCAACTACGCATGCGCGGGCAGTCTCTTCACAGGGCGGCTCCACCCTGGAGCCCCCCAAGCGATTTTCTGTGAATGAACTTGCAGCAGCTGCAGATTTCTACTCTCAGGCTGCGGTTTCTCTGTTTCTGAACTAAATAACTGGTTCAAATTTAAACTTTGGCCAAAACTTAGGTCCCACTGGGGTGGGGAAGTGTCCCAATTGGTGGGCCGGACAACTTTTCCCTTGAAACAAGCCACAGCGCCTGTCTTTACAGCCTGTGAACTTGAACTTGTATGGTCAGATTTGTACAATTTACATTGGTTGGCGTGGAACCACTTTGTGCACCGGGGTAGTTTTACTGCATAGACCATGGGGCTGGCCCTATCAACTATACTATAGGGTCCCATGTAGAGTGGCTCTAAACTTCCCACCTGGGCATAGTTTCTTACCATCACTAGGTCTCCTATCTCCCACTGGTGGCTCTTGCTAGGCTCGAGCAGCAGCTTCCCCATGCTGTCTGCTGCCTGCCCATAAATTACAGGCTGCGCGGGCTGCAGTCATTGTGGGGAGGCAGAGGTGGGCGAGGGGGCTGCAGCACCACTGATGGCTGCTACCTTTCCCTGATTGGCCCTGAGGAAAGATTTTATCGACTCCATGACGGACTCGACTGTATCGGGAGGAGTTTCTGTCTCTGCCTTCTGAGTTGGGGCTGCGGGGGTCCTGGCTTTATCATCTCTCCCAGGCTTTTCACAATCCCTGTGCCGGTGGCCATCCTCCCCGCACCTGTAACAAGTGACCTTGTTCTGGGAGGGACGGCTCCCCTCCTGGTGCCACTCTTTCTTGTATTGGGCCCCAGGTTTAACCTCGTGGACCTTACCCTTTTGCTGGGGGATCCCACTATTTCTACCGTTCCTATATGCTACCGTGAGCTGCCGGATTACAGTCTCTTTGGTTGCTAGGGGGTCTCGGTGGTCAAACCAAGTATCAGCCTTTGCTTTTATCTGGGGCAGGCAATTGGACACCAGGCAACGAAACCATTGGGTCCGCTGCCGCTGGTTCAGGTGTGCCCTATCTTGCCCCCCTGTACACGCGCTGTTGTAGACTAGCCGCAGCCTGTCTGCAAATGCCTGTGGGGTCTCCCCTTCCTTCTGCAGTGTTTTCCCTATGCGATCGAACAGACTGCCGTCGTTCGCACCCATGGCTTCCAGTATTTCCTCCTTTAGGTCCTCAAAACCCTTCTGCCCTCTCTTAGCCTCATCTGAAAGGGTCTGATAGAGCTTACTATCTACAGAGAAAAGCAATATTTTGGCTTTCTCTTCGTCATCACAGCCGCTAACACAGGCTGCCTGTTCTATCCCTTGGAAGTGCATTGAGGGGTCTCCCTTTTCGGAGAGCAGGGGAATATGTTTCACCAGGCCTCTGAGCTGTTGGGTATCATAGGGTACCAGATAGGTATGCTGAACAGCCCCTGGGTCATTATCGTTCACGGGCAGACCGTACCTCCGTTGTCGGAGGGGATACACTGGTCCTGGTCCCCGCCTGCCTAGCGGGACCTGCTGGCGTTCTTCTACCGCCCCATTGTCCACCCCTTCTTGCAGCCAGAGCTCCTCAAAACCCGGAGCTGTGGGCTGCCGTCTTGGGATCACTAATTCCCTAGCCAGCTCTGTTCTGGGTGCTGCCTGTGGGGCGGTTTGATTTGGGCTGCTGGTACTGTCCGACGGACTTCCCTTCAGACTTATGAGACATACCATCCCTTTAGTCCTTAATAACTCCATACCCAAACTCTCTATCTTTCTGTTACATGGGGTATGATCTGCTCCACTAAACCTTTGGTCGCAGGCCAGCTTATAAGCTGCCTTTACCTCCCTAACCTTTTCCTCCTGCTGTGTTACTTCTGAGGTGAGGCGGGCATTCTCTTCCCGCAGTCTCATCTCGTTACTCTTTGCTTCTGTAATTTGACACTTTAGGAACTCTATCTTGTGCCTCGCATGGCTTTTGCCCTCGCTAGCTTCTTGGGTGAGGTGTGCATTTTCCTCCTGTAGCCTCATCTCACTGTCCCTAGCCTCTGTGACTTCCTGCACAAGGCGCTCTATCTCCTCTATCTCTGCCTGGCATTTCGTGACCTCTAGTGTGAGGCGTGCATTTTCTTCCCACACCCTCATCCCACTATCTCTGGTCTCATTCACCTCTCTTATGAGGCGTTCTACCTCCGCCTGGCATTTTTCAAACTCTGACTCCCGATTCTTGGCCTCTGTAACCTCCTCCTGCACCCTCATCTCACCCTTCTTAACCCAGCCACCTATACTATAATAGGTCAGCTTACACGCTGCCGCTAACTTCTGCAGGGCTACCCACAGACTGAAAGCAAGAAAAGCAAGAGCTGATGCTTTCTCCAGATCGAGACCACTTAAAATATCAAAAATTGCCTCCCGTCCCTTCGTGGTCGCCAATTTGTAGGGGGGCATCCTTTATCTGGTTTACGGTAATTTACCTGGTCAGGCAGCCTTTTGCCACTGCACTGTGACCAATTCCAATCAGCGGTTTCGAATCGCTAAACCCTCCTTCCAGTTCTGACTGGAGGAACTTATAATTAATGATATATTAAAACGGACAAATGGTCTGGATGCAAGAAAGTCAAATTTTATTAACTAAAGAAACTACACCACATGATCAAAGTAATCACGGTAAAATTGCTTAACAGGGGAAGGCAGACGGCAAAACGAGGGATAAATGGCTACAATGTTAATCTCACAATCTTAGCAACAGTTCCCTTAAATTACCACCCCTTTACTTCTCACTGGACTGTCTTGCTAGTGGGTCAGAAGCCTTGCTCACCTGCAGTCCAAAGAGTAAAAGAGAAGAGCCTGTCTGTCCTTTTAAATTCTGTTTCCGTGAGGTTTGTTCAGCCATTTTTAACAGTCCAAAACTCAAGAGTACATCTTTTAATAAAATGTACAATCTTAAAGTGTGCGATTTTCACAAAGTTCTTTGATTCCAGTGTCCAGGTGCTGCCCAGCTTACGAGCTTTTTAACGCAGCCTTTTGCGGTTCTGGGTATGTTTTAAAACATTGTCCAACCCAGAGACAATTTAAATCACACAAGTCTTCGTCTACGATGTGGATTAATATTTTCCGATCTTCGGGGGCTGAGGGGATTTTTGACCCCTACAGTGCATGGATGTGACTGTGAAGTGGGATGTGGAAGAAGAGATTGCTGAAGCTGAGTGCTGTTGGGGAAAGGCAATGGGGGTCAGGTTGAGGATGATGGAAACTTCATACTTGCTTTCCCTGTGCGGTGAAGGTCATGGAAGCGCTTCCTGCACTGCAGCCAGGTGTGACAGGTGACACCCAGAGAGTTTATCTCTGCTGCCACCTCCATCCAGGCAGCCGTGGACTCTTTGGGAGGCCTCTTCCTCCCTGACCGAGGGTAGAGGACCTTCCTGTGGGCCCTTACCCCATCCATCAAGGTCTGAAATGACGTCTCGTTGAATTTGGCCGCAGCTCGGCCTCTGCCGCTGGCAGCAGCTGGTGCAGGCTCCTCTGCCATTGTGCAAGAGTGGTTGAGAAGCCTGCAGAGGTGGAGAAGCTTGCTGGACACTTTGAAAGCACCACGAATGATGACATCATACTGTGGGTCTTTCTGACACGAATTGGACAATTAGCAAGGCTGCCCACATGCTGGGAATTAATTGGCCACTTGAGGGAAAATTGCGTGGAGCTGGCTGACATTTTTTCGTGTGTCAGAAACACCACATTCGGGGAAACCCGACCATTTCCCACACAAGCCGAAAATCGGGCCCTTATTCTCTCTCTAGCTCTGTCTCTGTATGTGGGGGCTTTGTGTTCATTGTGTTGGGCTGGTGTACAGTACAGCACTGCCCTGTGATAAATTATTCTTTATTTATCTGTCGTAACATCATTTAGGGTCATGGATGGAGACATTGAGACCGTGTATGCAACAGCCAATGGTAAGCAAACTCACTCAGTATTTATTGTAGCAGGTGCCCAGAATTAGTGAATGTAAGCTTCATGATGAAATTAACATGCACTGTTAGTTTCATGATTTAATTAACATGTAATCAGTTCGATTATGCAATTGAAATGCACGAGTTTCATGATGTAATTGACATGTGCTGTCTGTAATGCCATTTCTTTGTGATGTGTTGCTAGGAGGTGTTTGTTACTCAAGGTGTAGCATTGGTCTTCCTGTTTCCCATCCTGTGCCCTTCACTCGCCACATTCGGAAATGGCCCCATGGGATGAGAGCCACAGCTGGATTCAATCCGTTTCTTGTGATAATTGCTCCCATGGACTCTCCCTGCTTATTTCCTGCATTTTCTGTTTATATTCCAGGCTTCTTGTACATTGCTTCAGGAGGTTTTCACAATGAGTTCAATGGTTCATTTTACAAACCGCCCAACAGTGTTTAAAAAACCCCAGCCCACACTGCTCTGTATCTGCAGGGACATTGTGCCCGATTTCAACATCCAGGCGGGAATATGACAAAGCCAGCTGTGGGCAGCGGGCAGCGGGCAGTGAATAGCAGGCAATGAGCAGTTGGCACCAGGCAATGGGCAGTGGGCACCAGGCAATGGGCAGTGGGCAGTGGGCAATGGGCAATGGGCACCAGGCAACAGGCAGTGGGCACCAGGCAATGGGCAGTGGGCAATGGGCACCAGGCAATGGGCAGCAGGCACCAGGCAATGGGCACCAGGCAATGGGCAGCAGGCACCAGGCATTATGCAGTTGGCACCAGGCAATGTGCAGTGGGCACCAGGCAATGTGCAGTGGGCACCAGGCAATGGGCAGTGGGCACCAGGCAAGGGGCACTAGGCAATGGGTAGCGGCACCAGGCAATGGGCAGCGGGCACCGGGCAGTGGGCCACGGGCACCGGCCAATGGGCAGCAGGCCACAGGCACCGGGCAATGGGCAGCAGGCCACGGGCACCAGGGAATGGGCAGCGGGCAATGGGCAGTGAGGCACGGGCACCGGGCAATGGGCAACGGGCACCAGACAATGGGCAGCGGGCCACGGGCAGCGGGCACCAGACAATGGGCAGCGGGCCACGGACACCGGACAATGGACAGCGGGCAATGGGCAGCGGGCCACGGGCATCGGGCCACAGGCACCAGGCAATGGGCAGCGGGCCACGTGCACCACACAATGAGCAGTGGGCCACGGGCAGCGGGCCACGGGCACCAGGCAATGGGCAGCGGGCCATGGGCACCGGGCAAAGGGCAGTGGGCAATGGGCACCAGGCAAAGGGCAGCGGGCCACGGGCACCAGGCAATGGGCAGCGGGCAAAAGGCAATGGGCAGCGGGCCACGGGCACCAGGCAGCGGGCACCAGGCAAGGGGCAGCGGGCCACGGGCACCAGGCAATGGGCAGCAGGCAGCAGGCACCAGGCAATGGGCAGCAGGCCATGGGCACCTGGCAATAGGCAGCAGGCACCAGGCAATGGGCAGTGGGCAGGCTCGGCCAAGAAGTCACCAGGCAGCGGCTGTTAAAATCGGTCGCCAGGAGGCCGCCTCCGGGAACCCGTGGGAACAGGTCCAGGCACAAGGGAGGTGTTCTGGGAGGGGAATGTCAGTAGGGGGAGGGGTAGGAAGCACGAGACTTACCTTGCTGGGCCTCTTCCGGCCTTGGAAGCCATTCCCAACACATT